>NC_053390.1:599806891-600487642 GCF_905171765.1 Bufo bufo | reverse complement strand
TGAGATGCAATCCCTATGCTAGGTGTACCTGTGTGTGGTACTTCCGGAAACACTCTCCATAGCATAGGGCAGGGTGGTCAGCACAGTCAGGACAGAAATAGCGGGTGTCACGCCTTATTCCACTCCTGCTACAGACACGACATCTTTTTCGGGGTGACGGTTGGGTTGAGGTACCAGGAACGACACTGGGGAAATGTCGCTCGTGTAGACGGCTAACTACACTGGGGGATGGGGCCACGGAACCTCCTGGGTAAAGGAGGTTCTCGATGATCTCTTCCTGCAATTTGAGGAAAGATCGTGTTCTCCCAGCCTTACTGTAGAGAACAAAACTATTGTACAGCGCCAATTGAATTAAATATACAGACACCTTCTTATACCAGCGTCTGGTTCTGCGGGAAACTAAATACGGAGACAACATCTGGTCATTGAAGTCCACCCCTCCCATGAGCGCATTATAGTCGTGGACACAGAGGGGCTTTTCAATGACACGGGTTGCTCGCTCAATTTGGATTGTCGTGTCTGCGTGAATGGAGGAGAGCATGTAAACGTCACGCTTGTCTCTCCATTTCACCGCGAGCAGTTCTTCGTTACACAAGGCAGCCCTCTCCCCCCTTGCAAGACGGGTGGTTACAAGCCGTTGGGGGAAGCCCACGCGACTAGTTCGCGCGGTGCCACAGGCGCAAATCCGTTCTAGAAACAAATGCCTAAAGAGGGCCACACTTGTGTAAAAATTGTCCACATAAAGATGGTACCCCTTGCCGAATAAGGATGACACCAAGTCCCAGACTGTCTTCCCACTGCTCCCCAGGTAGTCAGGGCAACCGACCGGCTCCAGGGTCTGATCTTTTCCCTCATAGACACGAAATTTGTGGGTATAGCCTGTGGCCCTTTCACAGAGCTTATACAATTTGACCCCATACCGGGCACGCTTGCTTGGGATGTACTGTTTGAAGCCAAGGCGCCCGGTAAAATGTATTAGGGACTCGTCTACGCAGATGTTTTGCTCGGGGGTATACAAATCTGCAAATTTCTGGTTGAAATGGTCTATGAGGGGCCGAATTTTGTGGAGCCGGTCAAAAGCTGGGTGGCCTCTGGGACGGGAGGTGGTGTTGTCGCTAAAATGCAGGAAACGGAGGATGGCCTCAAATCGTGCCCTGGACATAGCAGCAGAGAACATGGGCATGTGATGAATCGGGTGCGTTGACCAATATGACCGCAATTCATGCTTTTTTGTCAGGCCCATGTTGAGGAGAAGGCCCAAAAAAATTTTAATTTCGGAAACTTGGACTGGTTTCCACCGGAAAGGCTGGGCATAAAAGCTTCCCGGGTTGGCGGATATAAATTGTGTGGCATACTGGTTGGTCTCTGCCACGACTAAGTCCAAGAGCTCCGCAGTCAAGAACAGCTCAAAAAATCCCAGGGCCGAACCGATTTGAGCCGTCTCAACCCGAACTCCAGACTGGGCGGTGAAAGGGGGAACTACAGGTGCGGCTGAAGTTGGTGACTGCCAATCAGGGTTTGCCAGCACCTCAGGGATTCTAGGGGCTCTACGGGCCTGTCTTTGCGGTGGCTGCGACGGGGTAACTAGTGCACGTGCCACCGTACCAGCTTCAACTGCCCTTCTGGTGCTCGCCACGTCACCATGTTGTACGGCAGTGCTGGTACTAGGTCCAGGGAGGGCTGCGCTGCTGGTGTATGCCTCACCACGTGATCCGGCAGCGACAGCCCCACTCTGCTGCTCTTGAAGCGGATCCTGCATAACCTGTGGTCTAGCGACATGGGGCCGGGTACGCCTGGTGCTGCCAGGGACCTCCACCTCCTCGTCCGAACTTTGGGTCAGAGAGCCACTGCTTTCTACAGGTTCATATTCTGACCCGCTGGATTCGTCAGATGAGGGTTCCCACTCCTCATCCGACTGGGTCAGAATCCTGTAGGCCTCTTCAGAAGAATACCCCCTGTTTGACATTTTGGACTACTAAATTTAGGGGTATTCCCTGAGACTACCCAAGAAAAAAAGCAAGCCTGTCTTACAAAGGGGAGGCTAGCGAAGTACCGGAGGCCGCTGCGGTTGATAAAAAATATCAAAACAGATTTTTTTATCGCCACAGTGCGTGTAAAATGAATGTGCAGTGATCAAAAAATATATATTTTTTGTCACTGCGGTGGGGCGGGCGTGGGTGAACGCACGTGTGGGCGACCGATCAGGCCTGATCGGGCAAACACTGCGTTTTGGGTGGAGGGCGAACTAAAGTGACACTAATACTATTATAGATCTGACCGTGATCAGTTTTGATCACTTACAGATACTATAAAAGTACAAATGCTGATTAGCGATACGCTAAACAGCGAATAAAAGTGACTGCGGTGCGGTGGGGTGGGCGCTAACTGACGCTAACTACCTAACCAAGGGGCCTAAACTATCCCTAAAACCTAACAGCCAATACTAGTGAAAAAAAAAAAGTGACAGTTTACACTGATCACTTTTTTTCCTTTCACTGGTGATTGACAGGGGCGATCAAAGGGGTGATCAAAGGGTTAATTGGGGTGCAGGGGGGTGATCTGGGGCTAAGGTGTAGTGTTGGTGCTACTCACAGTTCAGTCTGCTCCTGTGCTGGATCCAACCGACGAAAAGGACCAGCACAGGAGCAGAGAAGCCATATAACAGATCATATTTACTAATATGATCTGTTATATGGCTTGTGATTGGATTTTTTAAAAATCGCCAGCCTGCCAGCCAATGATCGTTGCTGGCAGGCTGGTGACGAACTTGTTCTTTAACTTTTGCCGGCCCGCGATGCGCATGCGCGGGCCGGCTTGGAGCGAAATCTCGCGTCTCGCGAGATGACGCGTATATGCGTGACTGTGCGCAGCGCTGACACCTCCGGAACGCGAATCTGCGTTAGGCGGTCCGGAGGTGGTTAAGGGCTCATATAGCGGGTCCTCAATACATAGGCACCGGCCTCGTGCACCCCGCATCACAGATACGGACCCATTCACTTGAATGGGTCTGCAATCCGGAAGATGTGGCACAGAACGGAAGCACAGATCGAAAGCCCACAGATGCACTACGGAGTGCTTCCGTGGTGTTTCTGTCCATGCCTCCTAACCGCAAAAAAATAGAACATGTTCTATTTTTTCAGGGTGCGAATGGATCACGGACCAATTCAAGTTGAATGGGTCTCGATCCATCCTGGCCGCTGCACAGATGTTGTCCGTGCATTGGGGATGCAAATTGCGGTCCTCAATGCACGGAACGGCCACACAACGGCCGTGTGCATGAGCCCTAAGGGTGCCTTCATATAGGTCAGAGAATTTCTGCAACTGAAAATCCGTTCCATTCATCAGAATGGGGTTTACAGAAATCCATGTGCTTCCTGCCATATGAATGAAACTTATTTTCAGTCTCAGAAATTTTCTGTAACAAAATCTGCCGCATGTGAAGGAAGCCTGAAGTTGAGATTCTGAACCTGGTTCCTACACTGCACCGTATTTCCGGAGAAGAATGTGTTTTGATGAGGCATATGCTGAATACTATACTGGAATATACACCAACATGACCTGCATAATAATTGCACTACATATATCTATATACAATTTTTGTAATTTTAGAGAATATCTTGTAAAACGTGTGCCCTTTTTGCTGGCAGGAGGATTCAACTTTTTAGAAGCATGTTTCCTTTCCTTCGCTTTCTGCTCACCTCCCTGAGATGGAAAATGTTACTTGTCTGACATCATTTGATGGAAATCTTTAATCAGAATTATTTATAGATACTGAACAAACTGGTAAAAAGCGTCTCATGAAATAAGCATGTAAAGAACTATTCTGGAAGAAATGTATTTACGTATGTATTGGCTTTGAGGTATGTAATATCTTGGTTATTCATATATGCTTGAGGTACATACAAGTCAGTTATTTCTAGGGGCAGTGAGGTGGTATTAAAATGATGAATATGTGAGGCACATTTATCCATGTATATATCAGAACAAAGCACCCAACGTATTTAGCCATGAAAGAGGCAAATCCCTGAAGACATTGGTTAAATTTTGCATACCTCATAAATACAAGAATAATCACGGAAAATAATGCACTAACACAATAGATGCAAGCATTATATATGGACTAAGCCCTCACTCTGATATGATAAAATCTGAGACTCTCAGCCAATATATATTGATCAAAATACATCTGTGCCCACCTACCTGCGCCACGGTGGTCTCAGTCAGGCAGGTCCTACTCTAATTCTACCTATGCCATAGGGCATCTATGTTCAGGGGAGCAGACCCTGCACATATAGTGTGCTTCTCCTAGTTACCTCTATGTGCATCCAGCAACCAATGAGAGGAGGAGCCCACACAGCTATATGTACCACCTAATAAATGTCTCCTTTGGGATAGGTGGGGCAAAAGTGGACAAGAATGCTACTCCCAGGATAGAAGCGCATTCACACCTGAAGGTGCCACTCCCTCAAGACTAAGAAAAAAAATCACTGAAAAAAGATATGAAACTTCCTGATGGTAAATATGCGGATGTGCATGGCTACATTTATAAAGTCACGGAAAATGATGCACTATAGCAATAGATGCGAGCATTATATATGGAATTAACCCTTACTCTAATTATAAAATCTGAGACTCTTAGGCAATATATTTTGATCAAAACACATCTGTGCCCACCTACCAGCACTAAGGTGGTCTCAGTCAGGCAAATCCTACTCTAAACCTACCTATGCCATATGGGCATCTATATTCAGGAGAGCAGACCCTGCACATATAGTGTGCTTGTAACGGTCATGAACTCACACACACAGACAGGGGGAGGGAGTGACCACTGCGCTCCACCCTCGCCTGACGATGGTGGGACAACTGGACGGCAGTCCCTAACTTGGTCTAAGTGCATTAGAGGACAAACAGACAGCAAACAGAACGAATACGGACAAAGGAACAAGCAGAGAATGGTCAGGGGAAAGCCGAGGTCGTTTACCAGGAGCAGCTAGAAGTACTGTAACATCCCAGAGTATGTCACTAAACTCTTTCTCCCCACTACAACATGTCAGGTGCATATGTATTGCCATCTTGTGTAATCTAACAATGTATTTTCCGTTATATGCATTATCCAGGCCTCTTTTATGTATTTTGCTGTAATTTCCATGTACACCAGCAGGTGGCAGCAATGTGTTTAGTTCAGTTTAGTATACCTAGACTGGAATAGTACATTCCAGTCTAGTCCCCCCTCCTCTTTGAGCAGAAGTGGGCTGCCCCACGCCCTTCAGCAAGGGAGGGAAGAAACCAGTTAGATCCAGTGTGTACCAGCCCCCTCCTTGGGGAAGGCTGTGTTGGTAGGAGCTCCCAGAAACAGGGATCCCAAGACAGGATCAAGTCTCGGTTGAGGCCAAGATCACTCTTCCCAGCCTGAGCCATCAGCCTCAGCTCGTTGACAAGAAAAGCAGCCATCTCCAGCCTCCAGGAAGAAGCATTCCCTGTGAGCCAAGCTGTGAGTACAGATCTAGAGACCAGGAGAAGCCAAATTCCTCCTCAGCTAGTCAGGCCCAAACCAAGCAGAAGATAGACAGAGCAGAAGATAGATACCTGCCAGATTCTCCGGGCATATAGTATAGGAGCAGAAGAGGCATTAACCCCTGCCATACATTGCCAATACCTGCTGGGACCTAAAGACTATTGCTGTACTCATATGGATTTATGCTGCACCCCTTCAGTAAAGACAAGTTGGATCATATTTCCTGTCTGGATCTCATTCATTCCTCAATTACTCCTATTAACCACACTCATTTTATTGCAAGTGAGCCAGGATCCAAGAGTCCAGCCGTACCAAGGTAGGAGACACCGTTGACATTACACAGAGACATTATCCCCCTCTGGCATTCCTCACCTGGTACGTAAGCTATAACATCTTAAAGGGCCCTGCTACAGTACCTGCGCAAGCTGCAATTTGCGTCACAAACTAAAAACCATTAATATTGCGCCAGTGTGCATCAGTCCCAATTCGGCTTACTGCAGTACCAAAGGAGTAACCAGGGATCATCTGGAGCAGGCCGGGATCAGGAACCGAGAAGGCAATACAGCACAGCAGGAACAGACAGGGAGACGTCAGATAAACAGGAGGTAAATACACCAGGAATCCAAGGAGACACAGGTGGAACCTGAATAACAGGCAATCTGTGGCCAGCAGATTGCCTGTTTAAATAGGGAGCCAGAGGGGTCATGTGACGTGGCCAGCGTCACATGACTCCACACAGACTACACAGCCGAGCGCCGAGAGATCAGCTTGGCGCTCGGCCCTAAAACCATTCGCATGAATGCGCATAGACACGCATAGTATTATCAGGAGCGCGGGTGACGCCTGACGTGCTGATGATACGCGCGCACGCTCCAGACGTGCCCGCCTCCTAGACCGCACCGTGACAGTGCTGCTCCTAATCACCTCTATGTGCATTCAGCAACCGATGAGAAGAGGAGTCTGCCCACCTATATGTATCACCTAATCAAAGTCATCTGTATTATAGGTGGGGCAAAAGTGCACAAGAATGCTACTCCCACAATAGAAGCGCATTCACACCCGAAGGTGCCACTCCTTCAAGAACATAAACTTCACAAGTCACGGGAAAAAGATACAAAACATCCTGCATGATATGATAACTGAATATGCGGATGTGCATGGCTACATTTATAAAAGAATAATCACAGAAAATAATGCACTAACACAATAGATGCAAACATTATATATGGACTAAGCCCTTACTCTGAGATGATGGAATCTGAGACTCTCAACCAATATATTTTGATCAAAACAAATCTGTGCCCACCTACCCGTGCCAAGGTGGTCTCAGTCAGGCAGGTCCTACACTAAATCTACCTATGCCGTTGGGCATCTATACTCAGTATAGCAGACCCTGCACATATAGTGTGCTGCTCCTAGTCACCTCTATGTGAATCAAGCAACCGATGAGAGGAGGAGGACGCACACCTTTATGTACCACCTAATCAAAGTCGCCTGTAATGTAGGTGGGGCAAAAGTGCACAGGAATGCTACTCCCCAGATAATAGGAGCACATTCACACTTGAAGGTGCCACTCCTTCAAGAGCATAAACTTCAAAAATTACGGGAAAAAGATACAAAACATCCTGCATGATATGATAACTAAATATGCAGATGTACATGGCTACATTTATAAAAGAATAATCACAGAAAATAATACACTAACACAATAGATGCAAGCATTATATATGGACTAAGTCCATACTCTGATATGAAAAAAATCGGAGACTCTCAGCCAATGTATTTTGATCAAAACACCTCACCTCATAAATACAGCACGTTGTATATGATTTTGTGAACTGCAGCCGTATTACCAAACAAATAATAAAGTCAGCTAATAGAGCAGGATCAACCCTATGAAACCAGGGATACTGTCTTAGGTTGAGCCTGCTGATTAAAATGATAATGAAAACAACTTTTATTCTTTATGCAAGCAAGGGCCTCAGTGCCCCAGAGGATAGGCCCTGCCCCCTTGCTCCCTGAGGTCCCCATTTGTATAGAGGACAAAGTTTTCTTGGGAACACTGGAACCGATTTTCATAGGACAGGAATCATTTTTATAAGCAGTATCAAATCTATCATGGCTAGTTTAACCCCTTCAGTATGGAGCCACTTTTAATTTTAAATCCCAGGCCGATTTTTGCAAATCTGACATGTGTTACTTTATGTGGTAATAACTTTGGAAGGCATTTACTTATCCAAGCAGTTCTGAGATTGTTTTCTCGTGACTCATTGTACTTTATGACAAATTTATGGTAAATTTGAGTAGATATATTTCACCTTTTTTATAAAATAATCCAAAATAATCCCAAAATTTTAAAAAATTCATAATTTTCCAAATTAGAATTTTTCTACTTTTAAAACAGAAAATAGTTCATAAAATAGTTATCAATCAACATCCCTCATATGTCTGCTTTATGTTGGCCTAATTTTGTAAATGTAATTTTATTTTTTTAGGACGTTAGAAGGCTTAAGTTTAGAAGCCATTTTTTAAATTTTCAACAAAATTTCCAAAACCATTTTTTTAAGCACCAATTTAGTTATAATTAGATTTTAAGGGGCTTTCGTAATGGAAACCACCCATAAATGACCCCATTTTAGAAATTACACTCATCAAATTATTCAAAACTGATGTTACAAACTTTGTTAACCCTTGAGGTGTTCCACAAGAATTAACGGAAAATGGAGGTAAAATTACAAAATTTCACATTTTGGGTAGAATTTTTATGTTAATCAATTTTTCTTGCAACACAGCAAGGGTTAACAGCATAATAAACCTCCATTTATATTACTCTGATTCTGCAGTTTACAGAAATACCCCATATGTGGCGGTAAACTGCCCTATGGGCATGTGGCAGTGGTCAGAAGGAAAGAAGCGCCATATGAATTTTGGAGGCAGATTTTGCTAGAATGTTTTTAGGCACCATTTTGTATTTGAAAAGACCCTGACGTACCTCTACAGTGGAGCCCCTCAAAAAGTAACCCCATTTTTGAAACTACACCCCTTAAAGAATATATCAATAGGGGTTCTGAGCACTTTGAGCCCCTAAGCGTTTTACAGAATTTGGAAACACTTGGCTATGAAAATGAAAAGTTTCATTTCTTCCAATAAAATGTTGCTTTAGCCCCAAACTTTTCATTTTCACAAGGGGTAACAGGAGAAGAAGCACCCCATAATTTGTTACCCATTTACTCCTGAATATGGCAACACCCCATATGTGGTGGTAAACTGCTGTGGGGGCACATGACAGGACTCAGAATGGAAGGAGCGCTATAAGGCTTTTGCAGCGCAGATTTTGATGGATTGGTTTACAGGTGCCATTGTTTTTATTTTTTGAGTGATTGTCTTAGGTGTCTTTTTTGCAGGATAAGGTGATGTTTCCATTGGTACCATTTTGGGGTACATAAGACT
The DNA here is from genome assembly GCF_905171765.1 of Bufo bufo. Classification (NCBI taxonomy): domain Eukaryota; kingdom Metazoa; phylum Chordata; class Amphibia; order Anura; family Bufonidae; genus Bufo; species Bufo bufo. Next base: position 600,478,677 of record NC_053390.1, on the reverse strand, counting down.
TTTTGATTGCTTGGTATTACACTTTTTGTGAGGCAAGGTGACAAAAATGGTTGTTTTGGCATAGTTTAAAAAATTTATTTTTTTAGAGCATTCACCTGAGGGGCTATCTCATGTGATATAGAGCAGGTTGTTATGGACGCGGCGATACCTAATATGTCTATCATTTTTATTTTAGTTTTACACAGTGAAAGCCTTTTTGAACAGAATAAAATCTTGGTTTTGTGTTGCCATTTCCTGAGAGCCATTATTTTTTTATTTTTTGGCCAATTGTCTTAAGTAGGAGCTCTTTTTTTGCGGGATGAGATGACCGTTGGATTGGTACCATTTTGGGTTACCTAAGACTTTTTGATCACTTGGTATTACACTTTTTGTGAGGCAAGATGAAAAAAATTGCTGTTTTGGCATAGTTTTAAAAAAATTATTTTTACAGAATTCACCTGAGGGGGAATATAATGTGATATTTTTAAAGAGAGGGTTGTTATGAACGCGGAGATACCTAATGTGTCTATCATTTTTATTTTTGTTAAGTTTTACACAGTGAAAGCCTTTTTGAACAGAATAAAATCTTGTTTTTGTGTTGTGATTTTCTGAGAGCCATATATATTTTTTTTTTTTGGCCGATTGTCTTAGGTAGAGTCTCACTTTTTGCGGGATGAGATGCCGGTTTCATTGATACCATTTTGGGCTAAGTATGCCTTTTTGATCGCTTGGTATTACACTTTTCGTGAGACAAGGTGACCAGAAAATGGCTGTTTTGGCACTGTTTTTATTTTTTCTTTTCCTTTTTTTAACTTTATTTTGGGAAAAGGATGCTTTTTTTTTTACTTGAAATTTTTCAGTTTTTTTTTAAACTTTATTTTTATTACTTCTCTTTTTAACTTAATTTTTTGTCCCACTCTGGGACTTCAACTTTTGGGGGTCTGATCCCCTTTACATCTGTATTGTAATGCATTGGCTGTAAGTGTATTACTGAGTGTAATACATTTACAGCCTTCCTGCCTGTGATATCCAGGGGGCTGGACCTCACAGGCTCACACGGATACCGTCCCAGCCATCGGGTCCCTGTCACAGCAGCGTGGCAGTGCAAGGGTTAATGCGCTGGCATTGGTGTTTTCACTGATGCCGGTGCATACAGCAGGGGTCCGGCTATCAGTGACTGTTGGACCCCTGCAGCTGATCGGTCGGGCACAGGAGGGCTGTAGCTGTACGGCGCTGGGATTTGTGACCCTGTTCCCAGCTCCGAACATGTACGGCGCTGGTATCCTATGGGTTAATAGGGCTGATCCTGCTGATAGGCGCTGTTTATTACCGGTTGGTCCTATTCCTATTGTTGTTGGACTGCAGACATGCCCTCCCCGGAGGAACTGCTTTATTAGCACACAAAGTATGTACCAAAGGGTTATGGAGGGGGAATACAGGTTTTTGTCATAGATGGCAAAACCTGACACTATTTCCATTAAAAGTCTTTTAGGTTGGATTCATACATGTGGTTTTAGATGAAGTTTAGACAATACCAGGAGAATGTAAAAGATGTGTTGATATTAAAAAAATTTAGCTCAGGTAATGGATATTTGCATACCACTCTATTTTTGCCGACCACCTGATCCCTGTGGGGAAACTTACCACTCCCGCGGGGACATGTACCCACTGCTTACCAAACTAGGCGTGCTGTCCTGCCTCTTGACATTGGCTATGTCTTGACATTGGCTTAAATTTCATTATAAAATAACAAAATAAAAACTATCCATTCTGCTCTATTAAAAATTTTGGTCGGTCCAGTTTGGTTTTGGTATATTAACAGTTTAGAACTGTTTTGTTCTGGCAACAGGGCGAGAGGGGATGTCTGCTTTAACCATATCTTAGGAGCAGTAGCAGCTAGAGATATGGGCCTGGTCTTGTTTAAAAGATGACAGTCTAAGCTTTTAAACAAGACCAGAATCATTGCCTTATTATAGCTGTTAGAGATCAGCTCAGGAGAAATAGCAGCTGAAAGTGAAAGCAGGTCAGCATCAAGATATGAAGAGTTAAAGCGGACCTCCCCCTTCAGCTGGCTATGATCTTAGCCAGCCTGGAGGAGGAAAAGAGAAAAGGGTTTGCTGACAGGCTGCAGGGAGGAGATAAAAAAATATAAACCATATAGTAAAAACATAAATTTGCCATCATCATAATTACAGTGCTCCACAGAATAAAGTTATCATGTTATTTATACCACACATTAAATGACATAAAAATAAATGTGACAAAATAATGTTAAAATTGCAGATTTTTTATCTTTCCACCTAAAAATAAAATAATAAGTTCTGTAAGGCTCCATTCACACGTCCGTGGTGTGTTGCGGACCCGCAAATTGCAGATCCGCAACACACCAGCCCGGCACCCCTATAGAAATGCCTATTCTTGTCCGCAGCTGCGGACAAGAATAGGACATGTTCTATCTTTTGCGGAGCTGCGGGACCCGAAGATCGTGGCCGCACTCCGCAAATGCGGATGCGGACAGCACACTGTGTGCTGTCCGCATCCATTCCGTCCGCATAGAGAATGAATGGGTCCGCACCCGTTCCGCAAAATTGCGGAAACGGACCCATTTGCGGACGTGTGAATGGAGCCTTATGCAGTAAATGAACTACAAAACGGTTCCTGAAAAAAAAAATTTGTCCCACAAAATTCAAGGTCTCATATTCATATAGCTAAATTGAAAAGAAAAAAAATAGTTATGATTGATAAAACAGAGGGCTAAAATTAGTTATGTCACTAAGGGATTACAAATGCTGTGTGCAAGCTATATTTACTTCAGATATAAATTCAAAATCTACAATAAAAAAATTACATTTTCCGGAGGGTTTTTCCTATTTTAATGTGACTGCTATGGGGCTAAGTTACAATTTTTTTTTTAAAGGGGTAGCAGTTAATAAAAACAGGGTACATCAAGCCCATTCTTCTGGCTGAGAAGAGCTTATTGTACTGGGCAAATGCATGACTGTTAAGAGTCCCTATTCTGGAGGGATAGTCCCTAATTTTGCCCATGGTCCTATCTCTTTTTGCTTCTTAAACAGTCCTCTATTTGACATGGGAAATATATTTACATGAATAAGCTTTCTGTATTGCTTCTATGCCCAATATCTGCTGTTGTAAGATAGTTGGGAGACTCCCTATATACATTAGATGATTAGTGGGTTCACCTGACATACATGTTATGTGTATGACCAGTTTAAACCATTGCCAGACACCTCTGGCTGCAGCATATCTCCTGTTGAGAACAAGAGGATTGGGCATATTGAAATCCAACTGCTTGATCCTTCTCTCCCCCTCGATCTGAAGAGACAAAGTGAAGCTACCTGGGATCCATAGAAAATAATAGGTGATAGACAAAAAAGTGTTGTGTCTGATGAATTGGCTATTAGTTAACCCTAAGACACATCAATGAATTTCTACGTAGGAGACGGAGCTGCTTGCCGGATAAAAATCTCTGGAGATAAGGTAGCTACAGTATATAATACCCTGTGTACAAACCAAATAACATAGAGTTATAGTAGTTCTGTGTATAAAACTAGGCATACTGGAATCTTACAAGGCGCATGGTGTAAATTACATTTTAGGTTTTACAAAAGCACCCTAGTAATGCACCCCTGATGCTGCTGAAAAAACAACAACAATCAGATGTATGAAAGAATCTGCTGCATGTAAAAACGTCATATACAGTAAATACCTTAAAATTCTGCCTCCTTCTTACATTGACGGTACCATGCTGCACATTGTTAACACCACAGTGATGAATCTTAAACATGGAGGAACCATTTTACCATGTCAAGTGATTATTAACCCTAACAATAATTTCATCTACTGGATTTCAGAATAGCGTACCAAATGTATCAGACATAGGTTGGATAAGATTATTTTTCCTATATACAGTACAGACCAAAAGTTTGGACACACCTTCTCATTCAAAGAGTTTTCTTTATTTTCATGACTATGAAGGCATCAACACTATGAATTAACACATGTGGAATTATATACATAACAAAGAAGTGTGAAACAACTGAAAATATGTCATTTTCTAGGTTCTTCAAAGTAGCCACCTTTTGCTTTGATTACTGCTTTGCACACTCTTGGCATTCTCTTGATGAGCTTCAAGAGGTAGACCCCTGAAATGGTTTTCATTTCACAGGTGTGCCCTGTCAGGTTTAATAAGTGGGATTTCTTGCCTTATAAATGGGGTTGGGACCATCAGTTGCGTTGAGGAGAAGTCAGGTGGATACACAGCTGATAGTCCTACTGAATAGACTGTTAGAATTTGTATTATGGCAAGAAAAAAGCAGCTAAGTAAAGAAAAACGAGTGGCCATCATTACTTTAAGGAATGAAGGTCACTCAGTCAGCCGGAAAATTGGGAAAACTTTGAAAGTAAGGGCTATTTGACCATGAAGGAGAGTGATGGTGTGCTGCGCCAGATGACCTGGCCTCCACAGTCACCGGACCTGAACCCAATCGAGATGGTTTGGGGTGAGCTGGACCGCAGAATGAAGGCAAAAGGGCCAACAAGTGCTAAGCATCTCTGGGAACTCCTTTAAGACTGTTGGAAGACCATTTCAGGGGACTACCTCTTGAAGCTCATCAAGAGAATGCCAAGAGTGTGCAAAGCAGTAATCAAAGCAAAAGGTGGCTACTTTGAAGAACCTATAATATGACATACAGGTCCTTCTCAAAAAATTAGCATATTGTGATAAAGTTCATTATTTTCTGTAATGTACTGATAAACATTAGACTTTCATATATTTTAGATTCATTACACACAACTGAAGTAGTTCAAGCCTTTTCTTGTTTTAATATTGATGATTTTGGCATACAGCTCATGAAAACCCAAAATTCCTATCTAAAAAAATTAGCATATCATGAAAAGGTTCTCTAAACGAGCTATTAACCTAATCATCTGAATCAACTAATTAACTCTAAACACCTGCAAAAGATTCCTGAGGCTTTTAAAAACTCCCAGCCTGGTTCATTACTCAAAACCGCAATCATGGGTAAGACTGCCGACCTGACTGCTGTCCAGAAGGCCATCATTGACACCCTCAAGCAAGAGGGTAAGACACAGAAAGAAATTTCTGAACGAATAGGCTGTTCCCAGAGTGCTATATCAAGGCACCTCAGTGGGAAGTCTGTGGGAAGGAAAAAGTGTGGCAGAAAACGCTGCACAACGAGAAGAGGTGCCGGACCCTGAGGAAGATTGTGGAGAAGGACCGATTCCAGACCTTGGGGGACCTGCGGAAGCAGTGGACTGAGTCTGGAGTAGAAACATCCAGAGCCACCGTGTACAGGCGTGTGCAGGAAATGGGCTACAGGTGCCGCATTCCCCAGGTCAAGCCACTTTTGAACCAGAAACAGCGGCAGAAGCGCCTGACCTGGGCTACAGAGAAGCAGCACTGGACTGTTGCTCAGTGGTCCAAAGTACTTTTTTCGGATGAAAGCAAATTTTGCATGTAATTCGGAAATCAAGGTACCAGAGTCTGGAGGAAGACTGGGGAGAGGGAAATGCCAAAATGCCTGAAGTCCAGTGTCAAGTACCCACAGTCAGTGATGGTCTGGGGTGCCATGTCAGCTGCTGGTGTTGGTCCACTGTGTTTTATATAGGGCAGGGTCAATGCAGATAGCTATCAGGAGATTTTGGAGCACTTCATGCTTCCATCTGCTGAAAATCTTTATGGAGATGAAGATTTCATTTTCCTGCTCACAGTGCCAAAACCACTGGTAAATGGTTTACTGACCATGGTATTACTGTGCTCAATTGGCCTGCCAACTCTCCTGACCTGAACCCCATAGAGAATCTGTGGGATATTGGGAAGAGAAAGTTGAGAGACGCAAGACCCAACACTCTGGATGAGCTTAAGGCCGCTATCGAAGCATCCTGGGCCTCCATAACACATCAGCAGTGCCACAGGCTGATTGCCTCCATTGAAGCAGTCATTTCTGCAAAAGGATTCCCGACCAAGTATTGAGTGCATAACTGAACTTAATTATTTGAAGGTTGACTTTTTTTGTATTAAAAACACTTTTCTTTTATTGGTCGGATGAAATATGCTAATTTTTTGAGATAGGAATTTTGGGTTTTAATGAGCTGTATGCCAAAATCATCAATATTAAAACAAGAAAAGGCTTGAACTACTTCAGTTGTGTGTAATGAATCTAAAATATATGAAAGTCTAATGTTTATCAGTACATTACAGAAAATAATGAACTTTATCACAATATGCTAATTTTTTGAGAAGGACCTGTATTTTCAGTTGTTTCACACTTGTTTGTTATGTATATAATTCCACATGTGTTAATTCATAGTTTTGATGCCTTCATAGTCATGAAAATAAAGAAAACTCTTTGAATGAGAAGGTGTGTCCAAACTTTTGGTCTGTACTGTATATATAGTACATTTTATTTTGTTTCTTATATATTTTCAGTGGAACATACATGGAACCTTCTCATGCTCCTACCATGTAAGTAATGTAATGCTGTGCATTTTGTTATTTCTACTGTCACGAGTATTTTAGACATTTGCACAGTTGACACAGTGCAAAGGACTGTACTAGATGTAAGCCTTATAGCTGTAGATGTTGGAAAGGCATTCCAGCCAAAGATGTCCCATGATACACACCAAATCTCTGTTAGATAGGGCTCCCACCTCTGACACCAAACTGTCTGACCACTGTCTGGGAAGCAGGGGCGTAGCTATAGGGGAAGCTGCAGCTTATGGGCCCTGACCCAGAGGGGGCCCATCCAGGAGGAGGAGGACTAAAGGATTTGGTTAGGGCCCCCTCAACAGTATTACACAATTATATACAGTGACAGTATAGACAGTATAGACAGTGTATAAAACGGATGGAACAGCTGCCGGGACTGGTCTTAGAGAGCGATCTTTACTAGCCACAGTAATGGGGGCGGCATGAAAGGAAGGGGTCGCTAAAAGATTACTGTAGGATGGCGCTCCTTTAAAAAATTTGCTGTGGGGCCCAGTCATTTCTAGCTACGCCACTGCCGGGCAGTTACTGCTAAGTGGAGGTGTTGTCATGGAGAGCTGTGTGCACATGTCCATCTTCACTATACTCCATGGGAGATCAGAAAGCAGCTGAGAACCCTGTTCTAATAGGAGGTGGGACCTCTGATTATTAGACATGTATGCTAGATCCTGTGGATGTGATTCACTGAGACCTCTAACGTCTTGCCTTGTTCTATAGCACTAACTTTATGGTGATCACCGGTGAAGCTATAGGGGATGTAGGAGTTGAAGACTCACTCAGACCCAAAGGCCTCTCTGCTACATAAGAATACACCAGTATTATAAATATACATAGTAGGTAAGGGACCTCTTACAAATGTTGCACTGGAGAAGAGGAGTTTCAAGTGTATCTATTTAAAGGGTATTTATAGGGTACCTAATCCTTTGTAGAAAACACGTAAGAGCTAGAGGTGCTGCTTTGAGTGCCCTGCACCTTTGGCTTTCATTGAATCTGCTTGGCTGTCTGTGCATGTAGAGTACATATCTCATATGCTTTCTATGGATCCATACTCCACATGCTTGGGCAGCTGATGAAAGAGCGTTCCGAGCTGTGCTTCTGCCACTTTTTTTTTTATTTTTACAAAAAATATTGATGACCTATACTCAGGGTAGGTTATCAATGTCAGGTCATTAGAGGTCTGAATGCCGTCACCCCGGTTAATCAACCTCCTAGCTCAGTCACATCACATTCATTGATTATATGGCTTATGTGCAGCTCAGTGCCCTTCAAGAAACTTGGCCTGGGTTATAAGGAGGCTGTAGTGAGGAGGCCGTAGTGTTCTTCCGAGTGACGCAGTCCTTGCTGATTGGCCGTGGTCCTGGAGGTCAGACCCCCACCAATCTGATATTGATGACCTATCCCGAGGATAAGTCATCAATATAGTACTTTTGAATAACCCCTTTAAAGGGATTATCCCATGATTAATGTAAAATATAAAACTAACATATCATATAGTGCCTGACAATCTCTTTACCTGTACCTCTCTTGGATCCAAAGATCTCCCCATCCATTGCTCCAATTGCTCTGAAAGATCTTTCTAAAGTTGTCAGCTCAGTGTCCGTTCTCCAAGGGTGTGTGCTTTCTGCTGCAGTTCTCTCCCTATCACAGCACAGGGCATGCTATACATATACCTTTTATTGAATAACTCAGTGGCTATACAACATTTTTAATTACATGCCATTGAAATAGTATCCAGATTCAGGTTTGTTTATACAGTTTCTGCAGCAAAAGTAGTATTAAATATTGGCCTTCCATCCAATGCTCTATCATTAGCGACCAGTAGCTATGTTCCCTGAGAAAAGTAGGGAGCTACTAAATAGATTCAATGTGAAACTCTGTTCTTACACTGGTTCCCTTTAAATTTGAATTTGAAATGATATATAACTAAACTAATCTCAGACATGAAGATGTCAAAGCTGGCACTTGGATAGCCACTCAATGGATCACTGGATTTAGTAATTTATGAACTGGTCTTGCTAGGGGTGAATGATCGAAATGCACAACGTTACCCCTAATCCACTGTATATATCACATCACTTATACACCAGCAAAGTAAAGACAAAATAAGAAAAACATCATGATAAAGCTACTTCTCCCCTGACCAGTTCAGAGTTCTTTTCTAGGTCACACCTTCCCTAGATAGCTAAGACCTGACCTTAACTGCATGAAATTGGAGATTTTATTTGTAATTCTTGAAATTTAGTACATGACCCCATTGTTATTGTAAGTATGCTGGACCTAAAGCGGCACCTTTATCTAAAGGATAGGTGTGGAGGGTTTCAGAATACCCTCAAGTGTGGTGTCAAGGGAGGGATTCCAGACTAGTAAAAACAAATTAGAAATTGTGCAAACAGAGGGAAAAAGAACACCAACAGTATTCATTTCAGCCACCAGGTGGCTCTCTTTGCAAAGCAAGAAGATAGACACTCACTATCTGAGGAATGTCATACTCTGTTTGGTGTGCCATTCAGAAATAATGCTGTAAATTAGTTCATATTTTCGGCAGTCTCAGGAAAATTTATTTATGGATTGCAACTGTTTGCTTGACCATTACTAGTAAGATGTTGAAGTACAAAAAGTATTTGCCTGTGTCTAGCCCCAACCAAATTTGATACTGTGAAAACAAATTTTATATTCCGATAGCACTCAAAAGTCCAAATTTAGTCTCAAGCTGTAGCTTATTCACTACAGTACATGCAAAATCCAGGGTCAGGTAGAGATGGGCCTAGGTACTGATGTTAAAACAGGGATTGGCCAAAGCAGAACTCATGGGGTCCAACATCAGCCTCATTTAATGCTGATCAGCAAGGGGTAATAGTGAACACATTAGTCCTCACTGCTGATATGAATTTTGTATGTGCGATTAAAATAATATGTAGATAGCTTGATGTACTCTAATTCCCTATGAGTATTAGTCCCATTCCATGAGGCTAACCCAGGTAAGGCTACTTTTACACTTGCAGCAGAGTGATCTGGCAAAACGTATGCCAACTGATGGCATTTGCAAGACTGATCAGGATCCTGATCAGTCTTAAAAATGCCTGATCAGTCATCCGGCAATACATATCTGATATTTATTTTCTTCACCTTTTTTTTCGAGCATTCCGCTATTTTGATTGCCGATCTGGCACTAATACATTCCTATGGAAAAAAATGCCGGATCCAGCATTCAGGCAAGTCTTCAGTTTTCTTCGCCGGAGATAAAACTGTAGGTCATCCATTGGAATAATATAGAAAGTATAGAGGCTCACCCTCCTGGTGATATGGATATGGTGCTCTTGTCGTGTTGATTCACTCTATCAATTGTAGTAAATTAGAAGATTATTGTGACAGGCACTCTTCATTTGAGACCACCCAGAGAAAGTATTACTAAAAAGTCATCATTTATTATACATCTTGTACCATAATAGACATACACATTTTTTATAGACAGAAATAAAAATATAAAGAAAAAATTTATAGAAAAAAATATAGAAAATTTATAAAATCGAAAAAATTACTAAAAAGGCCCTAAAATAAAATGGCAATATTAAGCAGAGTGTATGAATGGTAGATCCTCTTCTGATAATGGAAGGTATATTACCTAGCAGTACCCATCATCCATACAATTCCCATTGCCACTTAAATACCATGTAGCATTAATAACACAATTCTATATAGAGTATTGTCTTTTGCCACTGTTATAACTCATTCATATATATTGGTAAATGTCCGTATTAGTTACAAATTAATCCGCCACATTGGTTAGATATCATTAGCAAATATCACGTGATTCATATATTGGTTAGACAGCGTTAACAAATATCACTTGATTCATACAGTTGCAAGAAAAAGTATGTGAACCCTTTGGAATGATATGGATTTCTGCACAAATTGGTCATAAAATGTGATCTGATCTTCATCTAAGTCACAACAATAGACAATCACAGTCTAATTAAACTAATAACACACAAAGAATTAAATGTTACCATGTTTTTATTGAACACACCATGTAAACATTCACAGTGCAGGTGGAAAAAGTATGTGAACCCCTAGACTAATGACATCTCCAAGAGCTAATTGGAGTGAGGTGTCAGCCAACTGGAGTCCAATCAATGAGATGAGATTGGAGGTGTTGGTTACAGCTGCCCTGCCCTATAAAAAACACACACCAGTTCTGGGTTTGCTTTTCACAAGAAGCATTGCCTGATGTGAATGATGCCTCGCACAAAAGAACTCTCAGAAGACCTACGATTAAGAATTGTTGACTTGCATAAAGCTGGAAAGGGTTATAAAAGTATCTCCAAAAGCCTTGCTGTTCATCAGTCCACGGTAAGACAAATTGTCTATAAATGGAGAAAGTTCAGCACTGCTGCTACTCTCCCTAGGAGTGGCCGTCCTGTAAAGATGACTGCAAGAGCACAGCGCAGACTGCTCAATGAGGTGAAGAAGAATCATAGAGTGTCAAAAGTCTCTGGCATATGCTAACATCCCTGTTAGCGAATCTACGATACGTAAAACATTAAACAAGAATGGATTTCATGGGAGGATACCACAGAGGAAACCACTGCTGTCCACAAAACACATTGCTGCACGTTTACAGTTTGCACAAGAGCACCTGGATGTTCCACAGCAGTACTGGCAAAATATTCTGTGGACAGATGAAACCAAAGTTGAGTTGTTCGGAAGAAACACACAACACTATGTGTGGAGAAAAAGAGGCACAGCACACCAACATCAAAACCTCATCCCAACTGTGAAGTATGGTGAAGGGGGCATCATGGTTTGGGGCTGCTTTACTGCGTCACTGCCTGGACGGATTGTTATCATCAAAGGAAAAATGAATTCCCAAGTTTATCAAGACATTTTGCAGGAGAACTTAAAGCCATCTGTCCACCAGCTGAAGCTCAACAGAAGATGGGTGTTGCAACAGGACAACGACCCAAAGCATAGAAGAAAAATCAACAACAGAATGGCTTAAACAGAAGAAAATACAGCTTCTGGAGTGGCCCAGTCAGAGTCCTGACCTCAACCCGATTGAGATGCTGTGGCATGACCTCAAGAAAGCGATTCACACCAGACATCCCAAGAATATTGCTGAAATGAAACAGTTCTGTAAAGAGGAATGGTCAAGAATTACTCCTGACCGTTGTGCACGTCTGATCTGCAACTACAGGAAACGTTTGGTTGAAGTTATTGCTGCCAAAGGAGGTTAAACCCGTTATTAAATCCAAGGGTTCACATACTTTTCCCACCTGCACTGTGAATGTTTACATGGTGTGTTCAATAAAAACATGGTAACAGTTAATTCTTTGTGTGTTATTAGTTTAAGCAGACTGTGATTGTCTATTGTTGTGAGTTAGATGAAGATCAGATCACATTTTATGACCAATTTGTGCAGAAATCCATATCATTCCAAAGGGTTCACATACTTTTTCTTGCAACTGTATATCCACTGGAGTTGGTTATCCCCTTTAAATTACAATAAGGGGTTAATCATACCTTGTATCCAGTTAGTAAGTTGGCTGTATTCTGCCTGTTATTGTCTTTGTCAAGGATGCAAATATTATTGTCACTATCACTATCATACTCATTCCAGTTAGAACAGTGGAGGTGTTGATTCTCTTTAAACAATGTTAGTGACAGCCGCTATAACGTGGCATCCTACGCGGCGGTCAGTAACTGAGTATCTTTTACCTCTTTCCTGCAGACAACATAGATTGTGATACCTCTACTCCCGGCTCTATTATGTGTGTTCCCCGAGGACGATGCCCGGCATATCACGTGGTTCTGTTTCTCAGAGCTTGGCATCTTACGTGTGCTGGTTTCAATTTCTCGGTCACGGAGCTTGCTAAGAGGCTCTGGGAGGAGGCTAAATCCTCAGTAAAGTGCTTGTCCTGTCTCTAAATAGAGCGATATTTTAGTCTTTACCCATGGATATTCAAAGTGTGTCTTCAAGTGTACAGGTATACCTCAAACCAGATGCGTTTCGGAGTATTAACTTACTCCTGTTTCACCATATCTTGCCCACTTTTATTGTCCCCTAATTGGTCATCACAAAAGAATAGTCATCAAAAAAATCTGCACTGGATTTATATTTTCCTCTCTATTATGATAATTTTGTTATGATACCTTCATTTGTCCTCCTTATTGTCAAAACGCATTCAGATATTTAGGTTATACTTAGTGTAAACTGCAATATCCAGTTATCTGTCTCAAAAAACGCAATTGCTGATGATGATTTGATGGATAGGTGTCACGAGGGTATCGAGAACCACGCCTGACTCCGTTATACCCGGGGTCAGGAAGTCGCAGCGGTTGGCTGCACGCTCTATTTAATATAGGGCTGTTTCCTTATGGTAGCTTTCTGGTTTTGCTTTGCAAACCCTTTTGGCTCACTCAGGGATCCGTAGCTCTTTCTCCTCAGCTGTTCCTTGTCCAGCACTCCCAATCCTCCTTACATTCCTCTCTCACACTTCTCTGGTTGCCAGAGATAGAACTTCCTGCCTGGACATCTATTCTGACCTTCTGGAGCTGTGTTGCTGCGTTCTCTGGTAGTTGGTCCAGAACGCTACCCTCCGGATCCCTGTTGGACCTTTGTGGTCTATTGTGATCGCCCACCTGGGTGTATGTGTTTGTCTGTTTTGTCTGTCCTCTCCCTGGTGTTTCCCTCTTAGTGACAGTGGTGCGGACAAGCGATCCCACCGGCCCGTTCACTATCTAGGGCTCATTTTAGGGAAAGCCAGGGTTTAGGCACGTGATCGCCGCACGGGTGAGGAACCCGTCTAGGGACGTCAGGGCAGTCAGGTGCCAGCCGCAAGGTGAGTTAGGGGTCACCACCTTTCCCTCTCCCTTGGGCAGGGCTTTCCCTTTTTTCCTCCCTGTGCGTGACATAGGTCATTACAATAGGTGAGTGGGGTGGGGGCCTTCCACCATAGGGGGAGATCGGAGTGCTGGTAAGACAGCCTGACTCCGATTTCCCGTCAGCGAGGGGCACCAACCCTAATTTCTACAGGAAGCCAAACTATTCCAATTCAGCGTTGAGGCCTCCTGGTAAGAGTGTGTTGAAATCAAAGATTCTTCTTGATTCCAAACGTGACATTCTTGTAATGTGGCCTCCCCCTCTCCAATGTCTTTCTACCTGCTCAAATGCTGCAAAAATTAGACCTTTAGGGTCCTGATTATGAAATTGTCTAAAATGGTTTGAAAGGGAATGTTTCTTATATCCGTTTTTTTATATTCGTTATGTTTTCTGCAATTATCTTTTTAAGAGTTCTTTTGGTCCTTCCTCAAATCATCATCTTTAATCCCCTAGAAGAAAATATATAGATATAAAAAATACAAAAAAATCTAAAACATATATAAAGTACCGTACATAAATACATAAAAGAAAATAAATTTAGGATCAGAAGTTTAATATGCATACTTATCATGACTAGTGACAATACTGCATACTTATCATGCAGTGGCAATATTCGAATTCGCGATATAGCACAAATATTTAGGTGAATATTCGCCAAATATTTGTGATTTCTTGATATTAGTGACATTCTTTTCGATTGCGCTATTATGCGCGTGCGCACGTACGTACGCACGCACGCGCTATTAGCTAAATAAGTGATGAAAATGGTTGGCAGCAACTTTCAGAGATAGTGAGGAAGAACTCCTCATCATGGTAAGTAATTGTACATTACAGCACTGTTTTAGATTAAAATTCCATGCTTGTCATAACAATAGCTTTATATGCAGATAGAGTTTTTCAAAGTATTCGAGATCGCGCAAATCGCCACTATTGATTTGAATATTTTAGCGCAATACATACAACTTCACCTTTAATCAGGTCTGACAACATAATACTGATTGCTGAACTTAGCACAGCACTATTTCTGTAGCACGTATGTATGGACAGCAGAGAAATCTCTCTCACATGCACATTGCACATTTATTTTCCTGCCACACACTATAACCTACACTATCTAACACTAACTATATGGATTATATATTTCAGCTAACTATCTCTATCTAACCTACATTACACCCTGCCAGCTATTCAGATACACTATTCCCTACTACTACCTAACACTAACTATCTGGAATATTTATATGTGATTTGGAATGAAATTTGAAAAAGCACAGCACAGTATTCAAGCTCCTCTCTCTCACACATGAAACTCCACAAAATGCCTGCTGGGGAGTGTCTTAATTTATATAGTGAAGGGGTAGGCAACTTTTCTATTGGTTGCTAGGGATGTTTCTAAGCTGTGACAAAGCCTTCTCATTGGCCCACAAGCTAGAAGAAGGGAGGGATGATCACCTGATGTGTACTGTGTTAAAAAAAAACACAAAAAAAAAAATATTCGTCATTACGAACATATAGCACTATATTCTAAATATTTGCGAATTCTCAAAGTGCCGATATTCGCGATAAAAATTCGTAATACGTATATTCGCGCTCAACACTAATCATGACCACGCAGGTCGATTTATGTGTTTGTATGGTTATTTTTAATAAAGGATATGAAAATAAAGGATATGAAAAAAGCATTAAAAACACAATGGCAGCACAGCCAAGTCACTTCTAGACTGAAGCATCAACGAAGCTCTTAAGAATTCAATGCATAAATCAAAGTTGTCCTTGTATGTTTCTAGGAACACATCTGTTAGTTTATTTTTATTGATTTTTGGTTTATGTACCTATACAAATGTCAAAAAGCAAAAAAAAAAGTATTGGTCTTTTGTTTGAGGACAAACAGCAACTGTATGCAGGAAAACGCATTGGTACATAAAAAAACGCAATGAAAACGCAATTGGGTTTTTTGAGACAGATAATTGGATATTGCAGTTTACACTTAGTTTAACCGAAATATCTGAATGCATTTTGACAATAAGGAGGACAAATTAAGGTATCATAACAAAATGATCATAATAGAGAGGAAAATATAAATCCAGTGCGGATTTTTGTGATGACTATTCTTTTGTGATGACCAATTAAGGGACTATAAAAGTGGGCAAGAAATGGTGAAACAGGTAGCCACTGATGAAGGAGTAAGTTAATACTCCGAAACGCATCTGGTTTGAGGTATACCTGTACACTTAAAGACCCACTTTGAATATCCATGGGTAAAGACTAAAATATCGCTCTATTTAGAGACAGGACAAGCACTTTACTGAGGATTTAGCCTCCTCCCAGAGCCTCTTAGCAAGCTCCGTGACCGAGAAATTGAAACCGGCACACGTAAGATGCCAAGCTCTGAGAAACAGAACCACGTGATATGCCGGGCATCATCCTCAGGGAACACACATAATAGAGCAGGGAGTAGAGGTATCACAATCTATGTTGTCTGCAGGAAAGAGGTAAAAGATACTCAGTTACTGACCGCCACGTGGGACGCCACGTTATAGCGGCTGTCACTAACATTGTTTAAAGAGAATCAACACCTCCACTGTTCTAACTGGAATGAGTATGATAGCGATAGTGACAATAATATTTGCATCCTTGACAAAGACAATAACAGGCAGAATACAGCCAACTTACTAACTGGATACAAGGTATGATTAACCCCTTATTGTAATTTGAAAGGGATAACCAACTCCAGTGGATATATGAATCAAGTGATATTTGCTAATGATATCTAACCAATGTGGCTTAATTTGTAATTAATAGGGACATTTACCAATATACAGTACAGACCAAAAGTTTGGACACACCTTCTCATTCAAAGAGTTTTCTTTATTTTCATGACTATGAAAATTGTAGATTCACACTGAAGGCATCAAAACTATGAATTAACACGTGGAATTATATACATAACAAACAAGTGTGAAACAATTGAAAATATGTCATATTCTAGGTTCTTCAAAGTAGCCACCTTTTGCTTTGATTACTGCTTTGCACACTCTTGGCATTCTCTTGATGAGCTTCAAGAGGTAGTCCCCTGAAATGGTTTTCACTTCACAGGTGTGCCCTGTCAGGTTTAATAAGTGGCATTTCTTGCCTTATAAATGGAGTTGGGACCATCAGTAGCGTTGAGGAGAAGTCAGGTGGATACACAGCTGATAGTCCTACTGAATAGACTGTTAGAATTTGTATTATGGCAAGAAAAAAGCAGCTAAGTAAAGAAAAACGAGTGGCCATCATTACTTTAAGAAATGAAGGTCAGTCAGTCAGCTGAAAAATTGGGAAAACTTTGAAAGTAAGGGCTATTTGACCATGAAGGAGAGTAATGGGGTGCTGCGCCAGATGACCTGGCCTCCACTGTCACCGGACCTGAACCCAATCGAGATGGTTTGGGGTGAGCTGGACCGCAGAGTGAAGGCAAAAGGGCCAACAAGTGCTAAGCATCTCTGGTAACTCCTTCAAGACTGTTGGAAGACCATTTCAGGGGACTACCTCTTGAAGCTCATCAAGAGAATGCCAAGAGTGTGCAAAGCAGTTATCAAAGCAAAAGGTGGCTACTTTGAAGAACCTAGAATATGACATATTTTCAGTTGTTTCACACTTGTTTGTTATGTATATAATTCCACATGTGTTAATTCATAGTTTTGATGCCTTCATAGTCATGAAAATAAAGAAAACTCTTTGAATGAGAAGGTGTGTCCAAACTTTTGGTCTGTACTGTATATGAATGAGTTATCACAGTGGCAAAAGACAATACTCTATATAGAATTGTGTCATTAATGCTACGATTGTTGAAGTGTGGTATTTAAGGTGCAATGCACATTTTATTTTAGGGCCTTTTTAGTAATTTTTCAATTTTTATCAATTTTTCTATACATTTTTTCTTTATATTTTTATTTATGTCTATAAAAATGTGTAAGTCTATTATGGTACAAGATGCATAATAAATGATGACTTTTTGGTAATACTTTCTCTGGGTGGTCTCAGATAAAGAGTGCCTGTCGCAATAATCTTCTAATCCATTGGAATAAGTACTGCATGGACAGCAATCTGCGCAGATTATTTTTCAGAACATGTAAATAGGGATTACAAAATTCCTTCTCAAGTGTTTATTATTTGATTTAATGCACATTTCGTCATAGGATCCGTGTAGAAATCCATGTTAAATCCTGAACATGTGAATGGACCTTGAAAACAGACTTTACATTGGAACCCATGCATATATGTTCCTGGACAAATGTGAGTCAAGGTCTGGTCCTTTATGTCTTTTAAGCAATATTCCTACCTGAATTATGTGCTCATAAACAAATGCAAACAAAGGTGCACCTGTTTATACAATAAGTCCCCCTATAGGTCTTTATTGCACGCTCTAAAACAAATACAACTGCAGTGAGCAGAATACTTATCAGCATGGGAGGAGGTGGACCAGCTCAGGTCAAAAGCTACGAGTATAATAGTTCAGCCCAAATGAAGATTTCAAGTGACCCTCTGGTTCCAGAAAAAAAAAAATCACATTAACTGGGTAACTAACAGAACACTTACATGGTTATATTTTTGGGCTCCTTTTCTGCCATCCAATATGGCTGCCTGGCTTCTCAGACTGTTGCATACCCTCTAAATTTTGGGCTCCTCTTCTGCCATCCAATATGGCTGCCCGGCTTCTCTGCCTGATGCACACTGTACAACGGTAGCCCAAGACACTTCCTACTTGTCCAGCCCTACTATTGGTTTGGCCATCATTGTTCATGTGAGCAGTGCTGGCCAATCCAAGGGCAGCAGGAAGTCTCTTCGGCTACCAAATGCAAAGTATACACCAGGTGGTATGATAATTGGATTGGCTATCTTTGTTGGCAGAAGAGGAGCTCAGGAATTGGTGGATCTACAGCTAAAAGGATGAAAAGGAGGGCACCATGTAAGTCTTCTGTTCGTTCCCCTGTTAATGTGAATTCTTTTTAAACATGTTTGTATTAATAAATCACATATTGTGATGTATGGATTTTTTCATGATTTATCAATAGTCAGTTATAAGTGCTTTAGTACTTAAGAATATATTGGCCACAGGGCCAACCTGGGATTAAAAAGCAGCCCTGGAACACAGAGCTCACCAGCCCACATACTACGGTGCACCACCACTGCCACTGCATGGTACCACCGTGAAAAAAATCTACCCCAACTGCCAGAAGCCCCCTCAGGTAGCAGCATTCCCCACTTCCCATGGCAGTAACACTTTCCCTATTCCCACCCATCCCAGGCTTGCAGGGGCACAGGTGAATGGTGATGCAGAAGGTACAGGGAGAGTGTCAGAAGAGCTACCAGGCTTCTCTCATGCCTCTTCTGCAGTTGCAACCTTCAGGTGAAGGACCTGTGCAGAATCAAATTATCAGTTCAGTTTTGGCAGGAGGCCACTTGGTCATCTGACCGACCCGGAAAACTGCCTGGCAGGAACCTAGCCTAAGATTGTTGCTGAAAATAGTAGCACTTACATTCCAGTTTTATTAAGTTCAAAATAATTTCATATTTGTCTTGCAATTTAAACTTTAAAGGGCTCATTTTGTTTTTTGTTTTTTAAACCCCATACTGCTGTACCTGGAGGGAAAAAAAATATTTACATGCTTCTTACGGCTCCGTTCCGGCTCCCTTCCCTGTCTGTAAACTTCAGATGTACAGGGTCACAAGCCCCACTGTAGCCAATAATGTGTTCCCTAGTGGTATGTCACTGCTGGGTCACATACAAAAATATAAAACAAAGCCATTTCTTGCAAAATTATTTATTTAAGTTTTCAAAAGCAAAGCCATTTCTATAAAATTAAAGCTCTGTTTTTTTAAATATGCTTATTGATAAATTATTAAAATAGGTTCCATATTTTGTGTTGGTCATTCTGATACATAATATATATATTTTTTTGTGTGAACGGGGCAATTATGGTGACATTTTGGTTGGTGTGGGTTATTTTTATATATATATATATATATATATATATATATAGAAAACGAAAAGAAGGCAGCACTCCAGGTGAACTTGAAAAAAGTGGACGGTTTATTCACTCATTCAGCGACGTTTCAGCTCTCTCAATGGAGCCTTTTTCCAGCTGATTAACATGTGCACAATTACATATATAAATAGTGCAAGTAATTGCCAAAATACAAATTGGTATATCATATAATAAAGTGCAAATGCATACAAATTACAGTCATATTGCAGATACAATTAATCTGGTGTCATGATACAGTGAAATAATAATATAGATAAGGTCATAAAAATTCATACTGTGATATCTCCGATGTATAATCTTCAAAATACCATAATTGTCAATCAAACATGTGAAGGTGAACACAAGTGTACAACATAATATAGCAATCAAAATTTTTAAAAACCTTTGAATGAATCACTTGCGGCTGAATAGGCATGGTGGAATCTGTTGGCGTCCGGACAAGACAACGGCGCATGCGCCACTTCATCTGCTATCGCGAGAGTCACAAAGATAATGTGTGGTATAGCAACCACAGCTAAAATGGCCGCTTGAGACCTTTTCTCTAGGGCGCATGCGCATGCCAGTAATCACGCCCATAGGAATTTGACAGACACTTATGCAGTGTCAGAGCGCCGCAGTGTAAAGCAGAAAGCTGATCCTTATATCGGAGGCCGGCGTATCAACATCGGTCACCAATAGGATGTCTGTATCAGCAGGACAATATGGTTTTCACACCGTTGGTGTCCCGCTGTCCAGAATGACAGCAAATCCGCTCCCTGTCCCTTACAGCTGCACAATAGATATCCACTGTGAATCAACGGAAGGGACACGGACAGAACTGCATCGGGGCTCATCATAGTATTAACAGTAAATATGTCAATGCCCACCGTCTATGCAGGTGCCGCTCAAGTCCCAAAAGGGGCTGGAGCCGTACATATAATAGACAGAGGCTGACCTCAAACACTCATTATACATGTAACAGAAAATAATTGAAAGAGGGATCGCCAACATAGTTCCTCCAGTATTCGCCTTACGTGAACACTCATACTTTTATGCTTCAATATAATATCCTATGAGGAAAAAGAAAAAATGGTTAATATATAGCACATGTTGTTTTCCATACACGCCATCAAACTTGGAGAAAGCATACATAAAATCAATAACTAGACGACCCTAAATTCCACATTAAGACCTTGAGGCCTTAGAGTGCCAAGTGTAAAGATCCAATATAGCTCACGTTTTTTCAGTATTTTTATCCGATCACCACCTCGCCTTGAAGGAGATATTTGTTCTAAAATTCTGAAGCGTAAGTCATCTTGTGTGTGTTTAGCTTCAGTAAAGTGTTTGGACACTGGGAGATCCAATTTTTGCTTTCTAATCGAATATCGATGTTGATTGAGGCGAGTTTTAACATCCCATGTGGTCTCCCCTACATATAGGAGGCCACATGGGCATACCAACAAGTAGATGACATAAGAAGAATCGCAGGTTAAATATTGTTTAATTTTAACCCTATAACCTGTAGTAGGGTGCATGAAAGAATCTCCCCTCAACATTAGTTTTCAATTTATACAGTTATAGCAGGGATAACATCCTTTGCGTGTAGAGCCAAAGTAGCCCTCACATGTCTCCCTGGTAGAACCAATATCTGATTTCACTAGTTTGTCACCCAAATTGGGGCTGCGTCGATAGGAGCATAATGGTGGTGATTTAAACTCCTGTACCGTCTCAAAGTTGCTACTAAGGATACGCCAATGTTTTTTAATTATAGCTGCAATCTTGCCACTATTAGTACTAAATTCCGACACAAAAGGGATTCTCGCCTGGGAACCCTTGTGATCACCTAATCCCTTTCTGATATTATCAGTAGTGAGTGGTTTAAATCTGTTCAACTGTTCTTGAATCAATTTTTTAGGGTACCCACGTGTCCGAAATTTAGACCCCATTTCCTGTAGTCTATTTTCCACTTTTACCGGATCCTGAACAATTTTTTTGACCCTGAGGAGCTGGCTGAAAGGGAGAGACCTAATCATAGGTTTGGGGTGGTGACTCTCGTAGCGCAGTAAAGTGTTTTTGTCTGTAGATTTTACGTATAGGTCAGTAACTAACCTATCTTTCTGAATAGTGACTTGAGTGTCCAAAAATTGTAAGGTGGCCTCAGAATATATCAATGTGAATTTAACACTGGGGTCAATGGTATTAAGAAAACCATGGAACGCGATGAGGTCCTCCGTGGCACCGACCCAAATCAGGAAAATGTCATCTATGTACCGCCACCACCCCAGCACTTGGCTGATGTGGTGGCTTCCATAGATGACAGACTCCTCAAGGTGTGACATGTAAAGATTTGCATAGGTCGGCGCCACGTTGGACCCCATCGCGGTATAAATTGCAAACTAATGTTGAGGGGAGATTCTTTCATGCACCCTACTACAGGTTATAGGGTTAAAATTAAACAATATTTAACCTGCGATTCTTCTTATGTCATCTACTTGTTGGTATGCCCATGTGGCCTCCTATATGTAGGGGAGACCACATGGGATGTTAAAACTCGCCTCAATCAACATCGATATTCGATTAGAAAGCAAAAATTGGATCTCCCAGTGTCCAAACACTTTACTGAAGCTAAACACACACAAGATGACTTACGCTTCAGAATTTTAGAACAAATATCTCCTTCAAGGCGAGGTGGTGATCGGATAAAAATACTGAAAAAACGTGAGCTATATTGGATCTTTACACTTGGCACTCTAAGGCCTCAAGGTCTTAATGTGGAATTTAGGGTCGTCTAGTTATTGATTTTATGTATGCTTTCTCCAAGTTTGATGGCGTGTATGGAAAACAACATGTGCTATATATTAACCATTTTTTCTTTTTCCTCATAGGATATTATATTGAAGCATAAAAGTATGAGTGTTCACGTAAGGCGAATACTGGAGGAACTATGTTGGCGATCCCTCTTTCAATTATTTTCTGTTACATGTATAATGAGTGTTTGAGGTCAGCCTCTGTCTATTATATGTACGGCTCCAGCCCCTTTTGGGACTTGAGCGGCACCTGCATAGATGGTGGGCATTGACATATTTACTGTTAATACTATGATGAGCCCCGATGCAGTTCTGTCCGTGTCCCTTCCGTTGATTCACAGTGGATATCTATTGTGCAGCTGTAAGGGACAGGGAGCGGATTTGCTGTCATTCTGGACAGCGGGACACCAACGGTGTGAAAACCATATTGTCCTGCTGATACAGACATCCTATTGGCGACCGATGTTGATACGCCGGCCTCCGATATATGGATCAGCTTTCTGCTTTACACTGCGGCGCTCTGACACTGCATAAGTGTCTGTCAAATTCCTATGGGCGTGATTACTGGCATGCGCATGCGCCCTAGAGAAAAGGTCTCAAGCGGCCATTTTAGCTGTGGTTGCTATACCACACATTATCTTTGTGACTCTCGCGATAGCAGATGAAGTGGCGCATGCGCCGTTGTCTTGTCCGGACGCCAACAGATTCCACCATGCCTATTCAGCCGCAAGTGATTCATTCAAAGGTTTTTAAAAATTTTGATTGCTATATTATGTTGTACACTTGTGTTCACCTTCACATGTTTGATTGACAATTATGGTATTTTGAAGATTATACATCGGAGATATCACAGTATGAATTTTTATGACCTTATCTATATTATTATTTCACTGAATCATGACACCAGATTAATTGTATCTGCAATATGACTGTAATTTGTATGCATTTGCACTTTATTATATGATATACCAATTTGTATTTTGGCAATTACTTGCACTATTTATATATGTAATTGTGCACATGTTAATCAGCTGGAAAAAGGCTCCATTGAGAGAGCTGAAACGTCGCTGAATGAGTGAATAAACCGTCCACTTTTTTCAAGTTCACCTGGAGTGCTGCCTTCTTTTCGTTTTCTATGCAATTTGGGATCTTGGTCACAGGTCCCCAGGAGGATTTTTTGCACCCACTTACTTTGTGTGCTGCTTTTTTCTTTTTCGCTTCTATATATATATATATATATATATATATATATATATATATACAGTACAGACCAAAAGTTTGGACACACCTTCTCATTCAAAGAGTTTTCTTTATTTTCATGACTATGAAAATTGTAGATTCACACTGAAGGCATCAAAACTATGAATTAACACATGTGGAATTATATACATAACAAACAAGTGTGAAACAACTGAAAATATGTCATATTCTAGGTTCTTCAAAGTAGCCACCTTTTGCTTTGATTACTGCTTTGCACACTCTTTGCATTCTCTTGATGAGCTTCAAGAGGTAGTCCCCTGAAATGGTTTTCACTTCACAGGTGTGCCCTGTCAGGTTTAATAAGTGGGATTTCTTGCCTTATAAATGGGGTTGGGACCATCAGTGGCGTTGAGGAGATGTCAGGTGGATACACAGCTGATAGTCCTACTGAATAGACTGTTAGAATTTGTATTATGGCAAGAAAAAAACAGCTAAGTAAAGAAAAACGAGTGGCCATCATTACTTTAAGAAATGAAGGTCAGTCAGTCAGCTGAAAAATTGGGAAAACTTTGAAAGTAAGGTCTATTTGACCATGAAGGAGAGTGATGGGGTGCTGCGCCAGATGACCTGGCCTCCACAGTCACCGGACCTGAACCCAATCGAGATGGTTTGGGGTGAGCTGGACCGCAGAGTGAAGGCAAAAGGGCCAACAAGTGCTAAGCATCTCTGGGAACTCCTTCAAGACTGTTGGAAGACCATTTCAGGGGACTACCTCTTGAAGCTCATAAAGAGAATGCCAAGAGTGTGCAAAGCAGTAATCAAAGCAAAAGGTGGCTACTTTGAAGAACCTAGAATATGACATATTTTCAGTTGTTTCACACTTGTTTGTTATGTATATAATACCACATGTGTTAATTCATAGTTTTGATGCCTTCATAGTCATGAAAATAAAGAAAACTCTTTGAATGAAAAGGTGTGTCCAAACTTTTGGTCTGTACTGTATATATATATATATATATATATATATATATTATATCTTTGGTGCATAATATGTTTACCAATAGGTTATTAAAAAAACACCAGGGACATTTATATATTTTGCACTTTTTCACTGTAACCGGATCATCCAATGGTACCCCAGTCTGTTAAGACCCAGCAACTCTGCTCCGCCGGAGACACTGCCCAATAGAGGAAGCAGCATAGCGCTATGTATTGTGGAAAGAAGAAGAGAGGATGAGTAATATTATCCCAATTTTGTCTTGTCCTCTGGTCCCCAGTGGTCTCTGACCAGCTGCTCTTAGGACGCTGGAGCTGTACTTCTATGCTGTACTTGTAGGGCACTCCAGATTAAAGCCAAGCAACAAGCTGGCCATATTAAGATGTTGCAGAATTTGGAAAAATCCACAACAGTCTATAATACATGTCATGGGAAAAAAATGACAGCAGAGCATGCAGTAGATTTTCAAATCTAACAAAATAACGTGGTCATAAAAGGCAGAAACATGCTCAAAACCCCATATGCTGTTGCGCATTTATAATCGGGAGAGCAAATCCTGCACATGTGATCCATTGCTAACAGCAATCCCCCACAAAAATGCATACAATAGAGCAGGCATGCTCAACCTGCGGCCCTCCAGCATGCCCGAACAACCTACAGCTATCAGCCTACAGTAGGGCATCGTGGGAATTGTAGTTTTACAACAGCTGGAGGGCATGCCTGCAATAGAGGATGTCGTCAGCGGACCACATGTACCACAGAAACATCCTACACAGGGGAACCAAATGTGTGGATGTAATTGGATATATAAAGCAAACATTTACAAAGAAAAAATGGTGCACTACAATGGAAAATACAATTGACAATATATGGCTAAACCCTTACACTGATATTAAAATGAGACTTTTGCCAATATATTCTTATATGAAGAACATACTGGAGCCTGCACAACCAGTCAAGGTCTCTCAAAGTGGCACGGGACCTAACACTAACCTATCTATGCCAAATGAGCAATTACAGATAGGGACATAGAGTCCGACACACAGCCAACAACTCCCAGTTACCTCCAGCATGAAATCACACATACAATAGGAGGAGAGAGGAGGCTGTGAGTCCCACCTATCACTAGCTCATGTGACGCAGGCCACAAGGTGCACCCGAATGTTACTATTAAATCAAAATCAAGTCTGTGGCAGGTGCAGCACAATGAAGTGCCTTTTGCGCTGTGGCATTAGAAGAATTTTGATATCTCTGACTTTTTAGTCTAACCAGACTGTCTGTTACTCTGTAATTCCTCTAGCGCTGTTCTATGGAAGCAGTAGGTTTAAAGAGCACACCAAATGGTTGAAATAATTTCTTTATTAACTTTTCTTCATATATAACACTGCTGCCTCCGCAGCAGATAATCCATATACAAAACACGCGTTGAATAAAGTGGGCAAAACAATGCATGCAAAATTCACAAGTAACTCGTGGACTCGGATTAGTGTGTGTTGTAATCAGATGAAATATGTATCAATATTGTATCTACCCACCCACAATCCTTTAAAAAATGATGAATGATGGAAGTTCTTGGAAGAAGGAGCCAAAGAATAAAAAAAGGTGATTGTGGAGCTTCGCAGATCAAAACTGAATATCCAACCTGTAGGGGGCAATCCCAAGCTAGGAAGAAGGACATAACACCCAGGAACTGCTGAACACAAACTTTGTTTGCTCTGAAAAGGCCTTAGGTCTGATGGTTACAGCTCTCTCAGGCTTCACTGGGGCTGGCTGCTCTCATCTCTTTTTGTGCTATAAACCCTCCACTTCAGAGACTAACTGGGTTGCTAAAATGATTCCTGTCACAGAACTCAGTGGTGATTGCTTCCTCCGGCCTTTCCCTCTCTCTAGGCCAGGGATGCTCAACCTGCGGCCTTCCAGCTGTTGCAAAACTACAACTCCCAGCATGCCCTAATAGCTGTAGGCTGCCCAGGCATTCTGGGAATTGTAGTTTGGCAACAGCTGGAGGGCCGCAGGTTGGGCACCCCTGCTCTAGACTAAAGGTGGTCAGTCAGGTGAAGACAGGAGTGTCTCCCTGATTACTGCTCTTAGAACAAGACAATTAAACTAAAGGGGGCAGTAACTACTAAAATATGACTTTTAATGATTAAGGAGTAGAACAACGGCCCCTACAGACACACAACAAATAAGATACAAACATACACACACTGGTACATGAAATGTGACCAGTAACTAGAGAAATTGGCAGGTATGAATGATGGACTGGACCAAGATAGCAGGCCGAGCACGGCTGTATCACATGTAAATGAGTAAGCCCTAGTAACTCCCTGCTTGGCCTGGTCCGCCCTATAACCAAAATCCTCTGGACGGGGTCCAAAAAGCCCCGCAAGGGGTGGCCCAGACAGGAACTCTTAACCTATATAGATGACCCTGATAAGGCCCTCACAGGTAGAAAGAGAAAAAATGCGTCCAGAGGAACAAGGAAAACATACCAGATTACCAAAATAAGCGTAACCCCACCAGAGAATTATCCACAAGGGAGGATAAGGTGAAAGGAATACTCAAGTGTCCCGACGCGTTTCTTCACACAGAGTATGCCCCAGGATTCGTCAGGGGACACGGGGCAGCACTACAGTCAGGTTACGGCTGAATCTAAAGGTTATATCAAATACAGAAGCCAAATAAGTAAGACAGCATATATGTGCCCCCACACCAACAGCCCACATAGGGCCATGGAGGCCAGTAACTTACTTTTGTATGGCAGCGGTCAGGCGTATGGCTCCAATTCCACCAGAGGGCTGTGACCCAGGGTGGTGGTGTTCACAGTGGTGGGGTGACCGGCAGTTGTTGTAGCGATAGACGCTCTTTTTATAGGGCTGTGGGGCCATGTGCATTATCCAGGCACACCGCCGGCGCCCCGTGTGACGTCACAACAAGTGCGTCCGTCACCGGGTCTTGTAACCAGAAGTACGCTTTAGC
Organism: Bufo bufo; assembly: GCF_905171765.1. Classification (NCBI taxonomy): domain Eukaryota; kingdom Metazoa; phylum Chordata; class Amphibia; order Anura; family Bufonidae; genus Bufo; species Bufo bufo. Next base: position 600,451,301 of record NC_053390.1, on the reverse strand, counting down.
GCATGCGCAGAGAGGTCTCCCTGCGTTCCATAGGCCCGACGTGGAACGCACAGACGCGCTTCCGCATCACGTGACCGCCGCGATCTGCCCGCATCACAGGCCATCATAATATCGCGGGGGTCACATGATCGGAGCGCCGCAAGAACAATCCCGGGTGAACAGGTAATAGCCATATCAGGCTCCAACGGGACAATATCACCATAGGACATTAGGGATGGCATGCATAACCACTCCTTAGGTCTACATGCCATAAAGATTAAGTCACCCCCACTCCATTAGGAAATGACAATAGGAGGGGCTTATGACCCCAGTCATAGAAAGCTGGGAGTCTGACTATAAACTAGGTACAGGGGGGAGCGGAACACCGCTCATGGGTCTGGTGGGACCACAACCTCCCCATCCCTCATATTCACAGGGTACTTGGCCGTGTCAGACCACTGTTCCCCCGATGAGACCAATTATACAGAGGTTATATGACCAAGACAAACTGTTTACAGGAAAACGACAGAAAAAATGGATATTTAGAGAAAACAAGAAAAATTAAATTGTTCATTAAGGCCCTGAGGGGTGACTGTATTGAGGGTGAAGGTCCACCAACACTCCCTCTGTAGAATACGCTTATTCCAGTCTCCCCCTCGTGTGGGTCTTGGCACCCTCTCAATGGCCATGAAAGTGATGGACGAGGTGCGTCCATCATGTGCCGTCTGCACGTGGCGTGCTACGGGGGTATCCTTGTTGTTACGGATATCCCCGAGATGTTCCCCCATGCGTTTGCGTAGCTCCCTAAAAGTTTTTCCTATATAGCGGAGTCCACAAACGCATGTCACCAAGTAGATCACGCCCGCCGTGCGGCAATTCATGAAGTCCTTCACCTGGTAAACAGTGTCATCTGGTTCCCCAGTGAAGGACTTGCCTTGTGAGAGGCTGCCGCAAAAGCTGCAATGTCCACATCTATGGCAGCCAGTCACAGGAGCATTCAACCACGTCCGTGGCTTTGCCACGGGAGCAAAGTGGCTGTGCACAAGTCTGTCCCGCAAGTTATTGCCCCTTCGGAAGGTGAGTGAGACACTAGGGCCCAGCACATCCGAAAGGTCAGGGTCCATGAGAAGTGTCTTCCAATGTCGTGACAGAATCCCCCTCACATGAGAGGCCGCGGCATCGAATGTTCCTATCACCCGGACAGTACCTTGAGATTCCTTCTCCCTGCTGATTACAGGATGGAGAAGTTCTGTCCGAGTCCGTGATTTAGTTTTTTCATACGCCAGTCTGAGGGTCCTATCAGGGTACCCCCTCTCTTGAAACCTCGCTCTGAGGTCCCTCGCCTGGCGTTTGAAATCACCGGACTCCGAACAGTTGCGTTTCAATCTCAGGTACTGTCCGGTTGGGATCCCTCTCTTGAGGGGCACAGGATGGCAACTATCCCATCTGAGGAGGGAGTTGGTGGAAGTGGGTTTGCGATAGATGGAGGTACTGAGGCCGCCCCTCCCGTCCCTACAGATCACCACATCCAGGAAGGGGAGGCGGTCCTCCACAATCACAGAGGTAAACCTCAGGTACAAGTCGTTGATATTCAACTCCGAGATGAACCTCTCAAAGTCGCTCTCTGGTCCGCTCCACAGTACGAAAATATCGTCAATGTAGCGTGACCAGAGAGCGACCATATCGGTGAACCATGGTAACGGTTCAGCAAATACCACAGACTCCTCCCACCAGCCCAGGAGCAAGTTAGCATACGATGGGGCACATGAGCTACCCATCGCGGTGCCCCTGAGCTGGTGGTATACGCGTCCATCAAACAGGAAAAAATTGCTTGTCAATATAAACCTCAAGAGTTCGAGAGTAAAGGTAATGTGTTCCACAAATTGTTGGCCCCTGGTCTTCAGAAAGTGGCTGCTCGCTTCCAAACCTCGTTCATGTGGGATGGAGGAATACAATGCCTCCACATCCACCGAGGCCAGAAACCAGTGTGGCTCGATGCAGATGTCCTCCAATTTTCCTAAGAGGTCACCCGTGTCCCTAATATGAGACGGCAAAGATGACACAAACGGGCGTAGCACCTTGTCCACGTAAATGCCACAGTTTTGGGACAAACTACCCACCCCCGAAACAATAGGTCGTCCCCTGATTGGGGTAGTCTCCTTGTGCACCTTCGGTAGACAATAGAATGTAGCCGTGACCGGATGGAGTGGATACAAAAATTCATATTCCTCACCACTGATGAGGGAGGCTTTCTTAGCTCTATCCAGGATGTGTCTCAGAGTCCCCTGCAGGCCGGTGGTGGGGTTGCTGGGGAGTATTTCATATCCCAACCCATCCTCCAGGACTGTGAGACACATTCTGCGATAGGCCGGCATGTCCATTATTACAATATTGCCCCCTTATCTGAGGGCTTGATAACGATATCTTTATCCCTTTCAAGATCGGCAATCGCCATCCTCTCTTCCCTGCTACAGTTAAATTTTTGTGGGATATGGTGTATAGTGGATAAGTCTGTGGTCACGTGTTGTAAAAACACATCCACACACGACACATCACCCATCGGGGGCATTCTAGTGTTTTTGTTTTTAAGGGCCGTGAAAGGGCCTAGCCCTTCTGCATTAGGCAACGGTCGGTCAAGATTGTAGAGAAGATGTACATCCTTCAAAATATCCATAGGAACACCTAGCTCTCGGCTCTCTTTCCTATCCCTATCTTTATCTGGTGAAGGAGGTATATCAGTCACAGGTGCAAGGTCTATGACTGAGCGTTCCGACTCCTCAAGGGGTAATAATGTGCCCCCTGGTCTAAAAAAGGGGAGCCAGATGCCGGAATCGGGAGAGTTTGAGGGGGGGGGGGGTTTTGGGGATTCTGTCTAGGGCGATAGTTACGCCCCCTAGATCTATTCGACCCACGTCCTCGCCCCCTGTTTTTAGGGAATCTCTCTCTTTCTACGTCAGATGCCTCCGTGTCCGTATATGAGATATCTGTATTCTGAGTAACCGGTGGGTTTGTCAGAAACTGATATGCCCTATTATCCCGAAAGTCTTGAGAGTCTCGATTGAATTGTTTGTGTTTGCGGTCCTTTAGTTGATATTGAAACCGCTCCACCGCGTTCTGCAACTGGACCTCCTTGGTTGAAAACTCTGGTTCAGATTGAAATTTCTTGGCAATCTCAATCTGTTCGTTGAGACTGCTTTCTACTCTAGCCAAGACCTGCCTCTCCTCATCCAAGAGAAGCTGCATCAGTCTCAGGGAACTGGATGTTGCCTCCCTCTCCCACCTCTTCAGAAATTCAGGATTCCTAATGCGGTGTGCAGGAGACAGAGTGATACGCAGACCCCTGGGCACTATACCCTGTTTAATATAGTGCTCCAGGCCCTGTACCTCCCACCAGGAGCTGATATGTTCCCTGTAGAGGCGAGTAAGTTCCGAAAAGGCACCATTCAGAGTAGGGGTGTATTTCTTCTGAACAAATGTTTGCTCAGAAAAGACCACACTGGCCTCCGATACCCAAATGTTCCTGTCTAAACCTGTACTCAGAAATCCTGACATTCCCCTGTTGGATTAAATATGGACTAAAGGTGGTCAGTCAGGTGAAGACAGGAGTGTTTCCCTGATTACTGCTCTTAGAACAAGACAATTAAACTAAAGGGGGCAGTAACTACTAAAATATGACTTTTAATGATTAAGGAGTAGAACAACGGCCCCTACAGACACACAACAAATAAAATACAAACATACACACACTGGTACATGAAATGTGACCAGTAACTAGAGAAATTGGCAGGTATGAATGATGGACTGGACCAAGATAGCAGGCCGAGCACGGCTGTATCACATGTAAATGAGTAAGCCCTAGTAACTCCCTGCTTGGCCTGGTCCACCCTATAACCAAAATCCTCTGGACGGGGTCCAAAAAGCCCCGCAAGGGGTGGCCCAGACAGGAACTCTTAACCTATAACCTTTAGATTCAGCCGTAACCTGACTGTAGTGCTGCCCCGTGTCCCCTGACGAATCCTGGGGCATACTCTGTGTGAAGAAACGCGTCGGGACACTTGAGTATTCCTTTCACCTTATCCTCCCTTGTGGATAATTCTCTGGTGGGGTTACGCTTATTTTGGTAATCTGGTGCGTTTTCCTTGTTCCTCTGGACGCATTTTTTCTCTTTCTACCTGTGAGGGCCTTATCAGGGTCATCTATATAGGTTAAGAGTTCCTGTCTGGGCCACCCCTTGCGGGGCTTTTTGGACCCCGTCCAGAGGATTTTGGTTATAGGGCGGACCAGGCCAAGCAGGGAGTTACTAGGGCTTACTTATTTACATGTGATACAGCCGTGCTCGGCCTGCTATCTTGGTCCAGTCCATCACCCCTGCTCTAGGCCATTCTATGCCTCTATCTTCTAGACCTTTTCTCCAAAGCTGCGGTGTACACTTAAAGTGTAGTTCTTTCTCCCTTTTTTGATGGGAAATATCCATTTAAACAGTTCCATGCAGGGTCGAATCTAGCCTTTCTGCTGCCTGAGGCAGAAAATAAAATGGTCTCCCCCCCATCACAAATTCAGTGCTACAGTGCTACATACCTCTTACATCCAATGATGTGTCCTCTGATGTAGATGTCCTCTTTCCTCATCTTCTCCAGTCGAAGAGCAGACTGTCTTGTCAACTTCTTTCAGCAGCGTCTCATCTCTGCACAGTTTACAACACAGACATTTTAGGTTCATCCTTTTTCCATCATCTTCCTCCTCCTGGTGCCCCAACATTGTCATGCTGCTGCTACTGTACCTGCTGTGCTCCCCTATGTCCCCAAATACTAGACTGCAGAAATAACAGTGCAATACAGATAGCAATAGTGCTCCTTGACTGCCCTCAATAGTAATAGTGCCCCTGCAGTACCCCCAATAGCAGCCCCATTAGTAATAATACCCCCATATTGTGCCTAACAATAATGCCCCCACAGTACTCCCAGTATTAATAATGCCCCCATAGGGCCCCTAGAAGGAAAAAGGCCCCCCCTATAGTGGTCCCTCTATAAAGTCCCCATTAGTAATAATACCCCCCATATTGTGCCTAACAATAATGCCCCCACAGTACTCCCAGTATTAATAATGCCCCCATAGGGCCCCTAGAAGGAAAAAGCCCCCCCCCCCTATAGTGGTCCCTCTATAAAGTCCCCAGTAGTAATAAGGCCAATCTTTAAGACACCCCTATAGAGCCCAAAGTAGAAATAATGCCTCCTATACGGGCACCAGTATTTATAATGCTCCTTGTAGTAGTCCCAGAGTTTATAAAGCACGGCTGCAGTGTCCTGTTTAGTTCTAATGACCCCCTCTGGTGCCAGTACGTATAATAAGCGCCCTTGTAATATCCTGGCCTGTAGTATGCCCCCCTCCTGTAGTGCTAGTATGGTATAAAGTTCTCACCCCCCATAGTCCCCCGTATTATGATGCCCCTTTGTAGTTACCACTGTATTATAATGGACCCCTATAGTGCTAAAATGTATAATGCTGTCATCCCCCCGCAGAGTATAATGCCCCTCTGTAATAGTAGTATATATCATGCTCTACCACCCTGTAGTCCACAAGTAGTATAATAGCATTATATATTATGCGCTCCCCCCTGTAGTATAATGCCCACCGGTAGTGGTTATATAATGCTCTCCCCCTTCTATAGTCCCCCAGTAGTATAATGCCCCCTGTAGTTTATATAATGTGCTCCCCCTGTAGTACAATGCCCGCCTGTAGTAGTTATATAATGCTAGGCCTCCTGTAGTCCCTCAGTAGTAACAATCCCCCTGTAGTGGCATTATATGTAATGCTCTCCAGCCTGTAGACCCCCATAGTATAATGCCCCCCCCCCTCATACTGGCAGTGTAATGCACTTCCCCCCTATAGTACCCCCATAGAATAATGCCCCCCCCCCCGTAGTTGCAGTATATAAGTATATATAATGCACTCCGTCCTGTAGTCCTCCCATAGTATAATGCCCTCCTGCAGTGGTTAGATAATGCTGTGTCCCTGTAGTGACCATAATTCAATGCCCCCTGTAGTGGTGGTATGTGTATAATTCTCTCCCCCTGTAGCCCCCCCTGTACTATAATGTCCCCGTCTAGTAAAAGTATATATAATGCTCTCCCCTCAGTAGTCCCCATCTGTATACCTGCCCCAGTAGTGCAGTAATGACATCACCGCAGGCATTCATGACCATGTGATTGCTCCAAATGTGACCCGGTGCAGGAGGTCACAATGATGTCATCTCGTCCTCCTGCACCATTCTACTCCCTCATAGGCTTCAGACCTATGAGGATAAATGGCTGAGATGGGAGCCATAGGCTCCCGTGGGCCGCTGTGCACTGCCACCCCGTTGAAGCAAGCTCATATTGCCTCATGGCAGAAATGGCCCTGGTACCACTTTTCGCTCCATCTGTATAAAGTTTAATTAGTTTAAATGTTTGGACATGTATGTTTTCTGTGTTTCCACCATGTAGGATGGACTGGAGTTGCAAAATGTTAGATCAATTTGGTTCTTGATTGCGCACATGTTAGAGTCTGAAACATAGGGGAAGGAGGACTCCTAATGGCTATGTTCTATTTGCAGTGACTTCACAAGGTTGCTCTGAAAACCCACTCCTTGAGAGTGCACTCCATTTGATCTGCTGGAAACATGGTCTTCAGCCATATTGACATCTGGATCCATTTTACCGTAGACCAGTAGACTTCCTGCCTGTTTCCATTCATGTTGATTAGGCCGTAGCCCTTTCCATAGTTCAACAATTCCACCATTCCAACCTTGCACTCTTCTTGCTGCTTGGCCGAGGACACATCTTGATCATTGATGATCTTTTGGAGGAAGCACTCAGCCTCCTCCCTTAAAGTGATTATCCTATGATTAATGTAAAGAATGAAATTCAAAAATAATACAGGACATGACAATGTTACAAAGCAAGAAGCAGCCCTGTACCTCACATGGGTCGAGAGCTTCCTCCATTCATTGCTCCAATTGCTCTGCTAAATATATTTCAAGCTGGCAGCTCAGGAGGCATGCACTTTCTGCCACATCTCTCTCCCTATCGGGGCTGATGTGACATAGGTGATTTGACATGGAGGGGCAAAAATGTGACATTGAGGCATTGAGGGGGAGAAATGTGACATTGAGGGGGTGAAATGTGACATGGAGGGGGATAAATGTGACATGGGGGAAGAAATGTGACATGGTGGTGATGTGACAGAGGTTATTATGTAAAAAGAAGGGGGAGAAATGTGACATGGAGGGGGGTGATTTCACATGGAGGGGGAGAAATGTGACATGGGGGGCTGATGGCTGACATGGGGTCATGATGGCTTACATGGGGGAATGATGGCTTACATGGGGGCATGATGGCTTACATGGGGGCATGATGGCTGACATGGGGGCTAATGGATGACATGGGGGGCTAATGGATGACATGGGGGCATGATGGCTAACATGGGGGCATGATGGCTGACATGGGGGGCTGATGGATGGGGCTAAGGTCTGACATGGGGGGCTAATGGATGACATGGGGGGCTAATGGATGACATGGGGGCATGATGGCTAACATGGGGGCATGATGGCTGACATGGGGGGCTGATGGATGGGGCTAAGGTCTGACATGGGGGTCTGATCTGAGGCATTGGGGGTCTGATCTGAGGTCTGATTAACATTGGGGGTCTGATTGCTGGTCTGACCTGAGGTGTAATGGAAAATATTTTTTTCTTATTATCCTCCTCTAAAACATAGGTGCGTCTTAGAGGGCGAAAAATACAGTCCTCAAACCAGCGATTGTCTGAAGCAGAGAGAAGATACCAGGACCACGCAGAGGAGAAGCCAGCTGCTGCACACGGGACCAGGGCCAGGTGAGCTGCGAGGTGGTCGGGGGGGCACCAAAATGTAGCTTTGCTTGTGTTGGCAAAAATCCTTGCACCGGCCCTGGGGAGAAAGGATCGCTAATGCCATCGCTCTTCCCCATACTGGCTGGTTTTTTCTTGGCAGCAGATCATGTTTACACAGCACAATCTTCACACAAACTATCCAATTAACCGATGAACGAGCGTTTCTCTCATACATCGGGTAATTGTGTGGTGCATTTACTATGAACGCTCGTTGGTGACGATCTATGTGATTCTTGGTCCATGTAAAGGGCCGTTTACTAACTGGCTATACTAAATTATTAATTACATGCAATTACAAAAGTATTCAGATTCTACTGCTGATTTGAAAAATGTAGAATATTTTTTGAGGGACAACCCCTTTAAGTCGTGTCGTACCTGTAGTCTCTAACCCACAGCTATGTCATCAACCAGTTGCTTCTAGAAGAAGTCCACTCAGTCATTCAGCATTTTCCCACCTTGGCAGCAGCAGCACTGTCTTTCTTGTGCTCGCTGGTTATGTAATAGCTCCATTATTTTGATCTGTTTATCTTTGACACCTTTTCTCATCCTGCAAGCTTCAGTTGCTTTGCTCTTACTTTCATTGTCATGACCCATGATGATCTACTTCTTGGTTTGCCAGCTTTTAAGCTTTCGTTTTTATTTCCTTGTTTTCTTCAACCTCTGCCTATGTTTGCATAGTCTTCTTTCTCATGTTAACCTGTGGTAAAGCAGAGTACTCTTCCAGCCTCAGGCTGGAGTGCTCACCCTCGAACACTTTACAGCTCCGCTAAGTACATTTCTTCTGGGGCAATGGCTATTTACATTTGGAGTGATTGTAATTCTGCTGACACAATGAGGGTCACTTATCAAAGACTGGTGTTTTACACCCCCGTGGCTTAAAGAGTCACAGTACTTTCACATAATTTTATTTAATAGAAAATGATTTAAGTAGAACATTTCTAAATCAATTATTTTAAAAATCTGCCTGATTCTACCTGAAAAAAAAATCTGTAAAGGCATGGCCACTAGGGGTCTCACTTCCACCTAATTTGCAGTCCACTGCCTGTTGTCAGGCAAGATCTGTCCCTGGAAACAGAGACTCAAAAGATGGTTCACAGGAAACAGGGGCATGTCAGAGCTAGCTTAGCCTGATAAAAGAACTGCATCTATCTACAGAGTAGTGTTGATCACGAATATTCGAATTGCGAATTTTTATCGCGAATATAGGTACTTCGAAAATTTGCCAATATTTTGAATATAGTTATATATATATTCGGAATTTCGTATATTCGAGATTTTTTATTGCGGATTTTCGTAATGCAAATTTTTATCGCAAATTTTTCAATTGCCGAGTAAAAACATGATTCCTCCCTGCTTCTTGCTTGTGGGCCAATGACTCATTGGCCCACAAGCAAGAAGCAGGGAGGAATCATGACTTTAAATGGGAAAAATGATGAATATTCTAAAAAACGAATATATAGCACTATATCGAATATATTAGTTTTTTCGAATATCCGTAATATTCTAAAACAAGAATATATAGCAATATAGTGAATATTCTAAAAAAACGAATGTAGAGCAATTTAGCTAATATAGTGTTATAATCTTCTTTGTCTAATAGTTGTAATTTTTTTCTCATCTGAAGTTCAGATTGGAAAAAAATTTCAACTATTGAAAAAAAAGATTATAGCACTATATTAGCTAAATTGCTCTACATTCGTTTTTTTAGAATATTCGCTGTATTGCTATATATTCTTGTTTTAGAATATTACGAATATTTGAAAAAACTAATATATTCGATATAGTGCTATGACTCATTGGCCCACAAGCAAGAAGCAGGGAGGAATCATGTTTTTGCTCGGCAATTGAAAAATTTGCGATAAAATTTTGCATTACGAAAATTTGCATGTTACGCGATCATTACCTTGTTGATTTTTCGAGTAAAAAAAATCGTAGAATATAACGAATATTCGAATTCGCAAATATTCGCTGAATATTCTACAAAATATTTGCGAAATAACGCAAATTCGAATATGACCCCTGCCGCTCATCACTACACAGAGCTCTTGACCATTATAGGAGTCTCCTGTGTGCCTGTAAGGCCTATTTCACACTGCCCTTAGCTCTGCCAGGCTTTCCCGGTAGAGAACAGCTTGCTGGAGCTCTCTGGATCCGGCCTTGCTGGATGTTACCCGAATGCCTGCCGGCCCCATTGACTATAATGGGGTCTGGCAGAGATCCAGACGCTACCTGGCAAATATGCCAAGATTCGGCCAGACAAAAAAAAAATCGCTGCGTGTTAATATATGTGTGCCTCTGTCTCTGCTATTCATACACACATGAATACTGAGGGTAGAAATTGGCTACTGCAGTTGCATAAATGCTTAAAAGCATGTGACCATTGCAGGTTTACCAGGGATCTGAGTGGCGGGAGCAGCTGGACATTTAAAAAGTTAGTAAAGTATTATTTTTTTTACTTCATACTTCCCCCTGCTCTGTGCCAGAATGTCCATGAAAGCAATGTCCGTGAATGTATCCGCATCAGTTCCGCAAATTGCGGAACGGGTGCGGACTCATTCATTTTCTATAGGGCAGGAATAGATGCGGACAGCACACAGTGTGCTGTCTGAATTCACATTTCCGGAACGCGTCTCCGATCTTCCGGTCCACAACTCCGGAAAAAAATTTAACATGTCCTACTCTTGTCCGGACAAGAATAGGCAGTTCTATGGGGGTGACGGCCGGGTGTATTGCGGATCTGCAATACACTACGGACGTGTGAATGAACCCTGAGGGCTCATCTACAAGTAAAAGTTTGCCGTGGATTTTCCATCTGGATTTGTGAGTGGAAGATCCACAAATGGCAGAACTCACCATGCATCTTAGGCCTCATGCACACGACCGTATTTTTTCACGGTCCGCAAAACAGGGTTCCGTTGGTCCGTGATCCGTGACCGTTTTTTCGTCCGTGGGTCTTCCTTGATTTTTGGAGGATCCATGGACATGAAAAAAAAGTTGTTTTGGTGTCCGCCTGGCCGTGCGGAGCCAAATGGATCCGTCCTGAATTACAATGCAAGTCAATGGGGACGGATCCGTTTGACGTTGACACAATATGGTGCAATTTCAAACGGATCCGTCCCCCATTGACTTTCAATGTAAAGTCAGGAGTTAATATACCATAGGATCGGAGTTTTCTCCAATCCGATGGTATATTTTAACTTGAAGCGTCCCCATCACCATGGGAACGCCTCTATGTTAGAATATACCATAGGATTTGAGTTACATTGTGAAACTCAGATCCGACAGTATATTCTAACACAGAGGCGTTCCCATAGTGATGGGGACGCTTCTAGTTAGAATATACTACGAACTGTGTACATGACTGCCCCCTGCTGCCTGGCAGCACCCGATCTTTTACAGGGGGCTGTGATCAGCACAATTAACCCTTCAGGTGCCGCACCTGAAGGGATTAATTGTGGGTATCATAGCCCCCTGTAAGAGATCAGGGGCTGCCAGGCAGCAGGGGGCAGACCCCCCTCCCTCCCCAGTTTGAATATCATTGGTGGCCAGTGTGCAGCCCCCTCCTCCCTCTATTGTAATATCATTGGTGGCCAGTGTGCGGCCTCCCCCGGCCCCCCCCTCCCTCCCTTTATTGTAATATCATTGGTGGCGAGCGTGCGCCCCCCCTCTATTGTATTAATATCATTGGTGGCCAGCGTGCGGCCCCCCCCTCCCTCTATTGTAATATCATTGGTGGCCAGTGTGCGGCCCCCCCGGCCCCCCCTCTATTGTATTAATACCATTGGTGGCCAGTGTGCGGCCTCCCCCCCCCCCCGATCATTGGTGGCAGTTCCGATCGGAGTCCCAGTTTATTCGCTGGGGCTCCGATCGGTAACCATGGCAACCAGGACGCTATTGCAGGCCTGGTTGCCATGGTTACTTAGCAATATTACAATATTAGAAGCATCATACTTAACTTCTGCGCTGTCTGTGACCGGCCGGGAGCTCCTCCTACTGGTAAGTGACAGGTCTGTGCGGCGCATTGCTTAATGATTTGTCGCTTACCAGTAGGAGGAGCTCCCGGCCGGTCACAGACAGCGCAGCAGGTAAGTATGATGCTTCTAATATTGTAATATTGCTAAGTAACCATGGCAACCAGGCCTGCAATAGCGTTGTGGTTGCCATGGTTACCGATCGGATTCCCAGTGAATAAACTGGGACTCCGATCGGAACTCTCCGCTGCCACCAATGATCGGTGGGGGGGGGGGGGGAGAGGGGAGGCCGCACACTGGCCACCAATGATATTAATACAATAGAGGGGGGGCCGGGGGGGCCGCACGCTGGCCACCAATGATATTACAATAAAGGGAGGGAGGGGGGGCCGATGGAGGCCGCACACTGGCCACCAATGATATTACAATAGAGGGAGGGGGGGCGGGGGGGCCGCACACTGTGCCACCAATGACAATAATACAATAGAGGGAGGGAGGGGGCCGCACACTGTGCCACCAATGAAAATAATACAATAGAGGGAGGGGGGCGGGGGGGCCGCACACTGTGCCACCAATTAAAAAATAATACAATAGAGGGAGGGACTGCACTGGCCACCAATGAAATTAAAACTGGGGAGGGAGGGGGGTCTGCCCCCTGCTGCCTGGCAGCCCCTGATCTCTTATAGGGGGCTATGATATGCACAATTAACCCCTTCAGGTGCAGCACCTGAAGGGTTAATTGTGTGGATCACAGCCTCCTGTAAGAGATCGGGTGCTGCCAGGCAGCAGGGGGCAGTCATGTACACAGTTCGTAGTATATTCTAACTAGAAGCGTCCCCATCACTTTGGGAACGCCTCTGTGTTAGAATATACTGTCGGATTTTAGTTTTCACGAAGTGAAAACTCAGCTCTGAAAAAGCTTTCATACAGACGGATCTTCGGATCCGTCTGTATGAAAGTAACCTACGGCCACGGATCACGGACGCGGATGCCAATCTTGTGTGCATCCGTGTTCTTTCACGGACCCATTGACTTGAATGCGTCCGTGAACCGATGTCCGTCAAAAAAATAGGACAGGTCATATTTTTTTGACGGACAGGAAACACGGATCACGGATGCGGCTGCAAAACGGTGCATTTTCCGATTTTTCCACGGACCCATTGAAAGTCAATGGGTCCGCAAAAAAAAAGCGGAAAACGGCACAACGGCCACGGATGCACACAACGGTCGTGTGCATGAGGCCTTACACTTAACATTTTGTCACTTTTCTCTTTTACCCCATGGTTGCTGTATATTTGCACCAGTATTTTACACCAATGCAGGTTAGGCTCTATCTTTAAGACACCTGGAGTTGCTTTTCAAAATAACAAAAGAAAAAAGTTGAACTCTGGCCCCATTTCATCAGACAGGGCTTAGCTTAAAGTGACATTTTTATCTTCAAACTATATATTTATGCTCAGATGTCTACTCACCACATTGAAACTTGTACTAAATTATTCCAAGGCCAGTCGCTCTCAATGAATATATCAGTGAGACAGAAGCTTTTTGGCACGGTGATCATCTTTACTCAGCTCTGAAAGTCTGGATGCCGTAACTGATACAAATACGTCAGACATTTTTCTTATACACAAATGGTAGTTATATTATCAGGACCAGCTCATCCATCATAGAAATGCACAATTTTCCCCCAATATTTATAGTGTTAGCATCTGTACCATTATGTGCCGCAAATGTATACAAGCCGTAATCTCATTCGCATCTGAAATCCATTTTTGCAGCTGGTATGTATATAGATTAATAATGATTAAGGCAGAAGAACCAATGTTTTATCACAGATTATAGGCCGAAAGGAGGTAAACAAAGGCCTGTTCATAAAAAGGATTTCTAGAAACCACTTATACTAATATATTAGAGAGAACATATGTTAAAGGGATTACCTTGGAAAGTGGACCTATGATGGTTCCACCTTTGGGAGTTGTACATATATAGGCTGTTCCTGTTTCCAGATGGTACTATGGTTTGAAATGGCAGTTGCATTTGCATTAACCATCAATATTAAGCGCGCCAGGTCCCAGACACTTCTGATGAGACCTTTTTTGATAGTGTTCATCTTCTTGGAGTTCAGGGTCCTAATATATCAGCAAGAGCAGAGAGTGGGTACAAAGAGAATCTCTCATTCTGGAGAAATCCAGCATATAAAGCCTATGGACTGTGGAGATGCGGCTGGGAATTAAACATAAACCTTCTAACAGGAACTAAAGGGACTTCTTGACGTTCTATGACTTTGATCACAACTATGTTCCACCTGCTATAGCAGTAAGCATCAAATAACCCAGTTTTTTGAATGGCCTATTAATTTGATTGACAGCCTTATCATATTAGGTGATCCTTTTTAAGAGGCAGGTTAAGAAAAAAGGATGCTGATGGGCAGAGAACACATGGGGTCATTTATCAAGCTGGTGTAAAGTAGAACTGGCTTATTTGGCCATAGCAACCAATCAGATTCCTTTTTTCATTTTCCAAAGGAGCTGTCTAAAATGAAAGGTGGAATCTGATTAGTTGCTATGGGCAACTAAGCCAGTTCTATTTTACACCAGTTTGATAAATTACCTCCACAGAGTGTTCATGATTGAAATTAAGGGATTTCTGGAAGCTATGAGCAGCTAAAGGACCTATTAGATGGGCAGATAGAGCAGACGATTGTCGGGAAGGAAGTGTTCCTTCCTGGCAATCATCTGCTCGCTAGAGGAGGAGACAGCTGGTATTACATGCAGGGATCTCCTCCTCAATATAGGGACGAGCGATCGCTAATGCATTGCTCGTTCCTATACTGTCTTATTGTTTGCCGGCAGCAGAGCACCTATTACACGGTGTGATCTGCCACCGTAAAACCAGCATTTATTAACATGTTAAAAGATCCCGATTACCCATTAAACGAGTTTTCTCGTTCATAGGGTAATCGGCAGCAGTATTATACTGCCAGATGATCGCTAACAATCATACATACGAACGCTTGTTAGCGATCATCTTAACAATAATCCACCCATGTAATAGGGCCTTTAGGATGTACAAGGTATAATGGTAAAAGTCACTATTTAAACACTGGCCATCTACTTAGGTTCTGTTGACACCTATGCTATAGGTTTCTATTGTTCTGCTACATTAAAGGGGCATAACAATGAAATGAAACGGCCAATTAACTCTCAGTTAACCGGTACCTATAAAAACTCCTGCAGGTAGCCATTTTCATAATATACTTTGTGAAGGGAAGCAGAAAATGTAGATCTGTATGGGGGAGATTTATCAATATATTTATACCTGGTTGTCTGGTGTAAATTCATTTAAAAAATATAGGAAGGAATTAATCAAGAACTGAATCCATAATTCTGGGTTCAAAAGTTGTAAAAATAGGGCTTTGCAAATTTTTGTGCAAAACTTTTGAGCCTTTCTGTTGCATTTTTACCCTACTCATTCCAATTTTGAAACGTAGATGGGAAAGTTGATGCGGTTAGCGATCTTAATTGCTTTTACTCCAGATTTATCAGTGCAACTTTCTTAAAATCGTTGCTCCTGTAGGGGGTGGTGTAGAAAAACGGGAGTAGCATTTCTAGACAAAAATGTTACATTTAAAGATGCACCAAAATTAACAACCAACTGTGGTGTAACCGGGACACTCCAACAAGGAGTGCTTTTTTTAAAAATGTGCAACTGTTTTTGTATTTTAGTGCAGTGTTAAACAACTCCAATCCTTAGGGCTCACCTGCCGTTATTTTTTCAGGATTCCGTTAGTATTGAGCAAATGATAGAATTATTGTCAGGTATTCATTTTGTGTGGTATTCTCAAATAATGAACAACACATGGGCCCTGAGGACTGGAGTTGAGGAACACTGCTTAGTGTATATTCTGAATTGCAGTGCTTTTTTTAATTATATTATATGCAAGGCATATGTATTTACTTCAGTTAATTTTTATTAGTACTACTATAGCACCAGTATTTTCCTCAGTGTTGAACAGAAAATACATTGACTTCTCTCCCAGAGGCTCTCAATCAATTTATCAATTAACTTTAAGTTTTACACTATTGCCTTTTAATAAAGCTAGGTTATAGCATAAAGTCAGTTCCTTCACTTCCCTCCTGATATCTCCCATTCTCCTTCAGGCTGCTGTATCTTATTGTATGCTGGAGTGGTGCAGCTGGAGTAATTATGTTAAGACAAGCATAGATTTTTGTAGATGGCAGCAGTAGAGAGCTTTTTTGAATTAATAATTCCACTAAGGTTAGGGCCACATCTGCAAGGCATTCTGGTATCTTGTTCCTCTGCCAGAATTGCAGTATACGGTATAACTGGACACCACCAGTGCCTAGATCCCATGCACTATATTATTGGGATCTGCTGGGCTTCTGGTATGAATGGTGGCAGTCTGATATATATATATATATATATATATATATATATAGCCACAGGGGAGGAGAACAGAGGAGAGGATAGGAGTGATAGTATGGTGGTTGTAGTGAGTACTTGCTCTGACTTTTCCCTGGGCTGTGCAGTGAAGATTCAAGTTCAAGGATATCAGTTGAAGTTCTCAGTGTGCATGGACTGACAGTTCTTACGCAGTATGCAATTTCCAATGTTCTCATAGGTTTCACAGCAGAGGAAATAGTTAATAGGCCGAAATGTTTCTATGAAGCAATTTTCCTTCCACTGCACTTCTCTAGCTGCCCCTAGCACAAGCATCCAGAAATGGGGGTGCAACATTTTCTCTTGTAAGATGCAACCACAGGGCGGACCCCAACATCAGATTATGTTCTGCACTTTTTGTACAGGTTACCGTACTCACAGTTAAAGCTACTACAGGTTTCCACAGCGGGATGTAGTATGCAGCACGCCAGACCTGCAGGGTATAGCGAAGCAAGGTCACGGTTATAGGCAATCGAGGGTTGCTCACTGTATTGGAGAACCCTGGGCAGGCATGCGGCAGTGAAGGAGAGGTAGACACAGTTCCTCTGGGGCACACTCTGTATATAGGGACCAGGCCTGATGGTGGATGAGGTGCCCTGGATGTTACAGGTATTTTTAGTGCCTGGGGCAAGGTCCCTGTTGGATTCGTGACGCCAGTGCCTGTAACGGTGGCACACCGGTTTATAGGAGGAATAACTGAGTACTCAGTGGATAAACCAAACGTTGCTTTACTTGGTGAACACAGTCCAACTTTGTACATACAGTTACAGTTGTTAGTGATGATAATGCAGTCCCTTGAACTATACTTCACAAGCAGGTAGACTTTAAATAGTGGCAGGAATTAATCATGCAAGATACTTGGAGGGCACAACGGTTGTTGCTTTACAGTACAATGCAGCTCTATCCCCTTCAGCTATTCTAGCTGGCTGGATCCCAAGGCCCGGATGCCTAAATGCTGGCTTTAATCCTTGGTATATAAATCCTTCCTCCAGTATTGGCGCTTGCTTTACTTTATAGAACCTCTGCCCATTAGGGTACTTATCTGACCTGGTATTGTCCTTACTCGGCTTGAGGGTAACTGCAGGTTTCTCCCAGGAGGTGCTGTCCTGCAACTGGGGTGTCTCTACTGAGCTAATCCTAGCCTCAGGAGCTTCAGGTGGACGAAGTAACTCCTCTAGTCCCCTGGAATGAACTAACACTCCCCTGCCTGGGCCTTCCCATATATATCTAGGGCTCTCTAGCTCCCTCTAACGTCTGGGAGGCTAAACTGCACCCTAACAGGCCTGACACCAGTTAACACAGGGAAAATGCATACACATAACATTACAGGTAATAAAAACACATTAACCCCTTTTGTGCAGTGCCCACCTTTACCTAGTGGGACACTACATACCACCACGCTATAACGTTGCCCGTCCTCGGCGCAACATGGAGGGGCCCTGCCCAGCTGGATACTGCACCTGAAAAAGAGAAAATAATGCAAAGCAGGAAAATTTCATCTACATTTGCAAAAATACATTATATGCATAAATCAGGCATTCCACTGGCTTAGGAACAAGTGACGGTGAAAAGGGGCGTCGTTCTCTTCTCTCAGGATAGTGTGAGGGAACAGGGGCGCTGACCTGGTGCAGCGTATTAATAACCAGGATAGTCCATGAAAACATAAATAAACATAAGTCCTTGGAGGCTCAAAGGAACACATGAGTCCGTACCCAGGCTTGCAACAGAGTTAAACAGGGGTTTCCCGTGAGGGGCTACCTGGGCTCATGATGTAGTCCTCAAACCTCACAGGTGGGTGTCCCTTGGTAGAACGGGTAGACCTCCTTAGTGGCGGAGATTCTTCCGGCCTGAACTCAGGAAGGTCAAGGGAGCTCACCGCCTCTGGAACTTCTTCAGGAACTCTCTGAGGTAAGGTCTCCTGAGGCGGGAGACCAACAGGAACAGGAGCAGGAACCAGCAAATTCAACCAAGGCGTGAGGGCCCAGTGGAGTGGCTCTTTATCGTGGATCAAGTTCTCCACAGCCTGCATAGGGTCCATAGGTGGAGCCGGCAATTCTTCCTCAGAAGGCTCAGGTTCCATCTCCTCCGCCGCTGGTTCTCCTTCGATACAGGGTTTGAGGCGGTTCCTGTGAACAACTTGGGGACCTTTTCCTTCTCTGGAGACCTGGTAAATGTGGGCTGCAGCATTAGGTATGGCAGTGATAAGGTAGGGAATCCTTTCCCATTTGCTGTCCAACTTACTGGTCCAGTGGTTGTTTTTCAACCAAACCTTGTCTCCAAGAGCCAGGGGTCCCGCATGGGCAGTCTGGTCGTAGTCTTTTTGCTGGCGTTCCCGGACATTCTCCATGCGTTCTTGCACAATCTCCTTGGCATTAAGAAGACGCCTCTGGTGCTCCACTACCCAATCAGTCCTGGGCAGTGGGTTGATCACATCCGGCACTTGTACCCCCAGGGAGTGATCCGCAGGTAATCTCCCTTGTCGCCCAAACATCAGATAGAACGGGGTGTAACCGGTGGAACAATGGATGGTGTTGTTATAAGTGTACATCAGTTGTGGCAACAGAGTAGGCCAATCACCCCTCGTATCAGGGGGTACTGCTCTCAGCATTTCAATGAGAGTTTTATTCATCTTTTCACAGAGTCCGTTACCTTGCGGATGATAGGCGGTGGTCCGGACTTTCTGGCAGTTGTGTAGCAGGCACATCTCATGGAACAGCTGTGACTCAAACGCAGACCCTTGATCGGTGAGGATCCTTTCTGGACAGCCATAGGGCAGAAGGAAATGTTTCCAGAATGCCTCCGCTGTAGTCTTGGCTGTCAGGTCTTTCACAGGCACTGCTACGACAAACTTGGTTAAGTGGTCAATTATAGTCATGGCATATGTATATCCAGAGCGACTTGGCTCCAACTTCACATGATCAATCGCGACCAATTCTAGAGGAGCTGTACTTACAATAGGATGGAGAGGCGCCCTCTGGTCATGACGTTCCGTCCGCCCCACAGCACAGGCAGTGCATTCTCGGCACCATTTCTCGATATCTTCTCTCATCCCAATCCAATAGTGAGTACTTGCTCTGACTTTTCCCTGGGCTGTGCAGTGAAGATTCAAGTTCAAGGATATCAGTTGAAGTTCTCAGTGTGCATGGACTGACAGTTCTTACGCAGTATGCAATTTCCAATGTTCTCATAGGTTTCACAGCAGAGGAAATAGTTAATAGGCCGAAATGTTTCTATGAAGCAATTTTCCTTCCACTGCACTTCTCTAGCTGCCCCTAGCACAAGCATCCAGAAATGGGGGTGCAACATTTTCTCTTGTAAGATGCAACCACAGGGCGGACCCCAACATCAGATTATGTTCTGCACTTTTTGTACAGGTTACCGTACTCACAGTTAAAGCTACTACAGGTTTCCACAGCGGGATGTAGTATGCAGCACGCCAGACCTGCAGGGTATAGCGAAGCAAGGTCACGGTTATAGGCAATCGAGGGTTGCTCACTGTATTGGAGAACCCTGGGCAGGCATGCGGCAGTGAAGGAGAGGTAGACACAGTTCCTCTGGGGCACACTCTGTATATAGGGACCAGGCCTGATGGTGGATGAGGTGCCCTGGATGTTACAGGTATTTTTAGTGCCTGGGGCAAGGTCCCTGTTGGATTCGTGACGCCAGTGCCTGTAACGGTGGCACACCGGTTTATAGGAGGAATAACTGAGTACTCAGTGGATAAACCAAACGTTGCTTTACTTGGTGAACACAGTCCAACTTTGTACATACACTTACAGTTGTTAGTGATGATAATGCAGTCCCTTGAACTATACTTCACAAGCAGGTAGACTTTAAATAGTGGCAGGAATTAATCATGCAAGATACTTGGAGGGCACAACGGTTGTTGCTTTACAGTACAATGCAGCTCTATCCCCTTCAGCTATTCTAGCTGGCTGGATCCCAAGGCCCGGATGCCTAAATGCTGGCTTTAATCCTTGGTATATAAATCCTTCCTCCAGTATTGGCGCTTGCTTTACTTTATAGAACCTCTGCCCATTAGGGTACTTATCTGACCTGGTATTGTCCTTACTCGGCTTGAGGGTAACTGCAGGTTTCTCCCAGGAGGTGCTGTCCTGCAACTGGGGTGTCTCTACTGAGCTAATCCTAGCCTCAGGAGCTTCAGGTGGACGAAGTAACTCCTCTAGTCCCCTGGAATGAACTAACACTCCCCTGCCTGGGCCTTCCCATATATATCTAGGGCTCTCTAGCTCCCTCTAACGTCTGGGAGGCTAAACTGCACCCTAACAGGCCTGACACCAGTTAACACAGGGAAAATGCATACACATAACATTACAGGTAATAAAAACACATTAACCCCTTTTGTGCAGTGCCCACCTTTACCTAGTGGGACACTACATACCACCACGCTATAACGTTGCCCGTCCTCAGCGCAACATGGAGGGGCCCTGCCCAGCTGGATACTGCACCTGAAAAAGAGAAAATAATGCAAAGCAGGAAAATTTCATCTACATTTGCAAAAATACATTATATGCATAAATCAGGCAGTTCCACTGGCTTAGGAACAAGTGACGGTGAAAAGGGGCGTCGTTCTCTTCTCTCAGGATAGTGTGAGGGAACAGGGGCGCTGACCTGGTGCAGCGTATTAATAACCAGGATAGTCCATGAAAACATAAATAAACATAAGTCCTTGGAGGCTCAAAGGAACACATGAGTCCGTACCCAGGCTTGCAACAGAGTTAAACAGGGGTTTCCCGTGAGGGGCTACCTGGGCTCATGATGTAGTCCTCAAACCTCACAGGTGGGTGTCCCTTGGTAGAACGGGTAGACCTCCTTAGTGGCGGAGATTCTTCCGGCCTGAACTCAGGAAGGTCAAGGGAGCTCACCGCCTCTGGAACTTCTTCAGGAACTCTCTGAGGTAAGGTCTCCTGAGGCGGGAGACCAACAGGAACAGGAGCAGGAACCAGCAAATTCAACCAAGGCGTGAGGGCCCAGTGGAGTGGCTCTTTATCGTGGATCAAGTTCTCCACAGCCTGCATAGGGTCCATAGGTGGAGCCGGCAATTCTTCCTCAGAAGGCTCAGGTTCCATCTCCTCCGCCGCTGGTTCTCCTTCGATACAGGGTTTGAGGCGGTTCCTGTGAACAACTTGGGGACCTTTTCCTTCTCTGGAGACCTGGTAAATGTGGGCTGCAGCATTAGGTATGGCAGTGATAAGGTAGGGAATCCTTTCCCATTTGCTGTCCAACTTACTGGTCCGGTGGTTGTTTTTCAACCAAACCTTGTCTCCAAGAGCCAGGGGTCCCGCATGGGCAGTCTGGTCGTAGTCTTTTTGCTGGCGTTCCCGGACATTCTCCATGCGTTCTTGCACAATCTCCTTGGCATTAAGAAGACGCCTCTGGTGCTCCACTACCCAATCAGTCCTGGGCAGTGGGTTGATCACATCCGGCACTTGTACCCCCAGGGAGTGATCCGCAGGTAATCTCCCTTGTCGCCCAAACATCAGATAGAACGGGGTGTAACCGGTGGAACAATGGATGGTGTTGTTATAAGTGTACATCAGTTGTGGCAACAGAGTAGGCCAATCACCCCTCGTATCAGGGGGTACTGCTCTCAGCATTTCAATGAGAGTTTTATTCATCTTTTCACAGAGTCCGTTACCTTGCGGATGATAGGCGGTGGTCCGGACTTTCTGGCAGTTGTGTAGCAGGCACATCTCATGGAACAGCTGTGACTCAAACGCAGACCCTTGATCGGTGAGGATCCTTTCTGGACAGCCATAGGGCAGAAGGAAATGTTTCCAGAATGCCTCCGCTGTAGTCTTGGCTGTCAGGTCTTTCACAGGCACTGCTACGACAAACTTGGTGAAGTGGTCAATTATAGTCATGGCATATGTATATCCAGAGCGACTTGGCTCCAACTTCACATGATCAATCGCGACCAATTCTAGAGGAGCTGTACTTACAATAGGATGGAGAGGCGCCCTCTGGTCATGACGTTCCGTCCGCCCCACAGCACAGGCAGTGCATTCTCGGCACCATTTCTCGATATCTTCTCTCATCCCAATCCAATAGAATCTCCTCCGTATAGTGGCCTCAGTCTTTTGCACACCGAAGTGTCCGGACTGGTTGTGGTACATGTCCAGTACCAGGCTGGCATCCCGACGTGGCAGGAGAATCTGGTAGACTCTATCACAGGACACTGGATCCAGACTCCTTCTGAGCAACAGGCCTCTTTGAAGGAATAGTTGGTGGCGATGTCTCCACAGTCTTACTAGTTCTGGGTCTGCACTCTTCCTGCGGATCCTCTCAGGGATTTTCCCACTGGTAAGGAAGTCGAGCAGTTCACCGAGGACTCTACTTTCGGACTGGAGCTTAATTAATCTTTCTTGATCGCCTCTGGACTCAGGATCATCTGATGAGGGAGGATCAGCAGCAGGGAGATTTTCAGTACGGATATTATCCTGCTGGGCAAATTTTCTGTAGAACGCGGGCATTTCCACTTCTTCCCAGGGATCTTTTAACTCATCTGGGGCCTCTGTAGTGGGGAGCCGCGACAGGACATCAGCATTATCATTGGAGCGGCCTGCCCGGTACTTCACAGAAAAGTCATAGTTGGCAAGGCGGGAGGCCCATCTTTGCTCCAGTGCCCCTAACTTGGCCGTGTTCAGATGCGCCAGGGGATTATTGTCCGTGAAGGCAACAAACGGTGTGGCAGCGAGATAGTCTTTGAACTTTTCAGTCACAGCCCACACTAAGGCAAGAAACTCCAGCTTGAAAGAACTGTAATTCTGGTCATTCTTTTCGGCTCCCTTCAGGGATCTGCTGGCGTAGGCAATTACCCTTTCCTTGTTGTCTTGCACTTGAGCCAACACGGCCCCCAGGCCTCTTTTACTGGCAGTCGTGTAGAGGAGGAACAGCTTCTGATAATCTGGGTAACCCAGAACAGGGGGTTCAGTCAACTTCTTCTTTAGGATTTGAAAGGCAATTTCTCGTTCTTGGTTCCATTCAACAGGAATAGGGGTTTTCGGGCTCTTCTTTGGATGCCCCCTCAACAGTTTCTGGATGGGATCCGCAATTTGTGCGAAGTGCGGGATGAAACGCCTGTAGTACCCTGCAAAACTGAGGAAGCTTCTCACCTCTTTCACGGTCGTTGAAGTAGGCCAGTTGCGGACAGCAGCAAGTTTATCAGGATCAGGCTGTATTCCGTCGGCACTGACAATGTGCCCAAGGTATTTGACCGCTGGTTTCAGCAGGTGGCACTTGGATGGTTTGATCTTGAGGCCATATTTAGCAAGAACTTGAAACACCTCACCCAGGTGCTTTAAATGGTCCTCATACGTCTTGGAATATACAATGACGTCATCCAGATATAAGAGTACAGTCTCAAAATTCCTATGGCCTAAACAACGTTCCATCAGCCTCTGCAACGTTCCTGGAGCGTTACACAGTCCAAACGGCATATAATTGAATTCAAACAGGCCCATAGGTGTAGTGAAAGCAGTCTTTTCTCGATCTTCTGGGGCCATGGGTACTTGCCAGTATCCACTGGTTAAGTCCAAGGTAGAGAAATAGGCTGATGACCCCAGAGCAGTCAAGGACTCTTCAATGCGTGGCAATGGATAGGCATCTTTGTGGGTGATTTGATTAATTTTTCTGTAATCCACGCAGAACCTTATGCTGCCATCCTTTTTCCGGACAAGAACTAAGGGCGCAGCCCAGGGACTATGGCTGTCCCGGATTATATTAGAGTCTTTCATCTCTTTTATCATCTCTTTCACAGACTGATAGGTAGTAGGTGGTATGGGTCTGTGCCTCTCCTTAATAGGAGGATGAGAGCCAGTGGGTATGGTGTGTTTGATTACACTGACCTCTCCGTAGTCCGTAGAGTGCTTGCTGAAAGCCTGGTGGTGTTCCTTCACCAGCCTCAGGACTCCCTCTATTTGCTCTTTTGGGGTGGATTCGTTCCCCACATGTAGTTCTTCCCACCAGGATGTCGTAGGGGTGCTGCTGCTCTGTGTGGTCTGGAACGCCTCCGTGGCAGGCAGACGGATTACATCCTGGAAAGACACCTGGAAAAGCTGAGCAACAGGGCAATGTTTAAGGAGAGTAACGGGATGATCCCCAAAATTAATTAAGCGGACAGGCACTTTACCTTGAGACACAGTCACCATGCTCTTGGCTGTCCGTACAAAGGGATGATTTTCAAAGGGAATAGGTTCCACTAGGGCTTGATAGTCCTGGCCCTGGATCCCTAACACCGCACGGCACCACAGGATGATCTGGGAGTTTGGAGGCAAAATTACCGGTCGGTTATCCCGGATCCGGACAGTGCAAATTTCTCCTTTCTTATTGGCAAACTTTTGTTGAGCACACAGCACACTAATAGTCTTTTGGATAACTCTTCTGGAAGCAGGTGAGGCTGAAGATATAGTTTGATTCAGTGCGTCAAGCACTTCAGAGTAACAATTTTTCAGAACGTTAGTCCCTAAGATCACAGGGTGTCCTCCTTTATCTCCTGCTTGTACCACAATCACGCCTTGCTGTGGCAGGGTGGCTTCTCCCACTTGGAGGGTAGGTTCCCAATACCCATGCACTTTCACTGGCTTACCGTTGCTGGCAATGATATCTAGCCAGGACTCTGGTGGCTGGGTGAGAAGACTTGGATCCCAGAACTTGTCAAAAGCAGGCCGTTGAATGGTGGTGACCTGTGACCCAGTGTCCAAGAGGGCTTCAAAGGGTATCCCGTTGATGCATATATTAATTTTTGGACGGGATCCTACATACTTAGGCATCCAGCTTGGATCCTTTGGACCTACTGTTCTACCTCCCGAGGGGCGGTCCTCTGCCTCAGGGGTTGCCCGTTTAACGGCCAGCACATTGATTCAGTATGTCCATATTTCTTGCAGTGGTGGTAGACAGGCTGCTTTCTGCTCCTGGGCCGGTACCTTGGTCGCCCATTAGGCTCTTTTGGGTATACGTCCCCATATGCAGGTGGGAGCCTTGGAGGAAAAGGATTTTCATCTTCCAGTAACAATGGTCTCTCCCATTCCTCTATCTTTTTGCACACCTTCTCTAGACTTAGAGTAAGATGGTTCACTTGCTCCATGAGGGCTGCCACTACTTCCGTGACTGGAGCTTGGGTGGCCTGACTGACCCCTGCAGACCCCACATTCACAGTCTTGGGCTGACAAGCCTGGGGTTCATAGGAGGCTGCCGGCCTTGGAGCCGGGTTCTGGCCCAATATACTGATGGCCAATTCTTTAAAGTCCAGAAAGGCACAGTGGGGGTGTTGAGCAGACAACATGCGTAGCTGGCCCTTTAAATGCTCATTACTTACGCCTGCAATGAATTGCTCTCTGAGAGTCCGGTCCTGGTCCTCAGCTTCTTTAGGATCCAATTGGACTACCGCTCTCAGTGTCTCTTGTAAGGACAGGGCAAAATCGCGGAGCGACTCTCCAGGCTGCTGCTTTCTGCTGAAGAAACGCATTTTAACTTCTGACACCGTTCTGGCCTCAAACGTGGTGCCCAAGCGATCAAAGATCTGTTCCAGGCTACTTTTCTCAGAGCGGGGCCACGACATGACTTCCCTGCGGGCGGCCCCTTCCAACTGAGCTAGGAGGATTTCCATTTGCTGTTCGGCATTTATGGGGTAAAGCCGGAACAAGGCCAGTATCTGTTCCCTAAAGTCCTTTAACTTATGGGCTTCCCCTGAATAACGTGGGAACCAGGGGGCCCCAAAATAGTACGGCATAGTTAGCGGCATCATGCTTGGCGGTGCCGCGGCGGCAGGGGCCCTAGGGTCGGCTGGGGATACTCCAGAAGGCACGACTGGGGCCACCTGTCCGATTTCCTCAGGTGTGGACATGGCGTTGCTAGGT
Organism: Bufo bufo; assembly: GCF_905171765.1. Lineage (NCBI taxonomy): Eukaryota > Metazoa > Chordata > Amphibia > Anura > Bufonidae > Bufo > Bufo bufo. Next base: position 600,425,107 of record NC_053390.1, on the reverse strand, counting down.
GGGTATGGCCCTTTAAATGTAGCAGAGCGGACCGGAGCGGCAATGATAATAACTTTTTTTTTTTCACAGAAAAGTCTTTTGTCGCTAACGGGGCTCCCTCCGGTGCCCTGGCAGTGGTCGGGAACGTTCCGGTAAGGTAAATAGCAGAGCCGGCAACAGTTTTAAGTTGGTACTCACTCCGGTGGTGCTCGCTCCAAGTCTCGCGAGATGCGCGGCTACGGGCGTCAGACGTCCTGCGTACAGCGTCAGCAGGTGGGCGCGGCCTCTCGTAGCTCCGGGACTCAGGTAGGCGGCACCTTTTTCTCCAGACAGGGCGGCGTTCTTCCTTCTCGCCGGCTGGGTGATGACTCCGCCTGGTTCTTTTCGCGCCAAAGTCCTCTTTTTCACGCCAAACAGTTCACCGGGCGCACTTGTAATCCACCTCAGGTTTAAGTGGCAAAATGGCTGTCTATTCACTGACAGCAAGCGGTGGCTTAAACAAGCAGCAAACAGTCCAGAAAACGTTATCTTCACACCGCTAATTATGACAGTTCTTTGGCCCAGCAATTTTGAATAAAACAATAGGGCTTGGTCACTTTAAGGCAGTTTTTAGCACACAGTTTTATATCCGCAATGGCGCAGGAATGTTCCGTAAATCCTGTTCGTGACGCCAATTTATGCAGCACGCCAGACCTGCAGGGTATAGCGAAGCGAGGTCACGGTTATAGGCAATCGAGGGTTGCTCACTGTATTGGAGAACCCTGGGCAGGCATGCGGCAGTGAAGGAGAGGTAGACACAGTTCCTCTGGGGCACACTCTGTATATAGGGACCAGGCCTGATGGTGGATGAGGTGCCCTGGATGTTACAGGTATTTTTAGTGCCTGGGGCAAGGTCCCTGTTGGATTTGTGACGCCAGTGCCTGTAACGGTGGCACACCGGTTTATAGGAGGAATAACTGAGTACTCAGTGGATAAACCAAACGTTGCTTTACTTGGTGAACACAGTCCAACTTTGTACATACAGTTACAGTTGATAGTGATGATAATGCAGTCCCTTGAACAATACTTCACAAGCAGGTAGACTTTAAATAGTGGCAGGAATTAATCATGCAAGATACTTGGAGGGCACAACGGTTGTTGCTTTACAGTACAATGCTGCTCTATCCCCTTCAGCTATTCTAGCTGGCTGGATCCCAAGGCCCGGATGCCTAAATGCTGGCTTTAATCCTTGGTATATAAATCCTTCTTCCAGTATTGGCGCTTGCTTTACTTTATAGAACCTCTGCCCATTAGGGTACTTATCTGACCTGGTATTGTCCTTACTCGGCTTGAGGGTAACTGCAGGTTTCTCCCAGGAGGTGCTGTCCTGCAACTGGGGTGTCTCTACTGAGCTAATCCTAGCCTCAGGAGCTTCAGGTGGACGAAGTAACTCCTCTAGTCCCCTGGAATGAACTAACACTCCCCTGCCTGGGCCTTCCCATATATATCTAGGGCTCTCTAGCTCCCTCTAACGTCTGGGAGGCTAAACTGCACCCTAACAGGCCTGACACCAGTTAACACAGGGAAAATGCATACACATAACATTACAGGTAATAAAAACACATTAACCCCTTTTGTGCAGTGCCCACCTTTACCTAGTGGGACACTACAAGTATAGTAGCTATATCCAGATCCTGCCTTTCAGGCTTGTGCAGGGCCAGAAGCCTTTTCCTTCTAGACAATGTTGCTATGGAGTCTATAAAATTATTTTTAACACAGCTTATCTCCACCAGACTTCTACTCACACCTTCTTTTACTACTGGAATGCTTTTGGGCTTTCTATGGACTTTCTCTTGTCTTCCTCTGGCCGGTAGCTAAACCAGACTGGTTTTACTTTAAGCAATGACGACACAAAGCATCTGCTCTACTCACTACCCACAAATTCTGCACAGTTCTTCTTCTCAATGGAGTGATGAAACAGCCCCAAATAGTGGCTGATTATTACAGCCTATTAAAGCTTCACTGCCTGGTACACAAAAAATGCATAGTTACACTGAAAATTACATTTATGATTGTTTTGCACATACAACTCTTTTGCAAGGGAACCACTGCAGTATCCGGGGGACATGGCATACATACACATACAGTATATATACAGTATATCTATCTATCTAAAATATATACTTTATATATATATACCGTGTTTCTCCAAAAATAAGACAGGGTCTTATATAAAAAAAAATCTCCGAAAAAAGGGTTAGGGCTTATTATCGGGGTAGGGCTTATTTTGGCTCCATGAACAACAATCGCACATTTATGCTTGAACAAAAAAACAGGGAGATCCGGCGCGAGAGATGACAGGGTGCTGATTTGTGGAGGCGGGGGAGGGAGCAGGACGCGCTTACCACCAATCAGCACCTCCAGCTCCAGGCAGCAGAGAGGAGAAGGACATCCTCCTGCTGCCTCATTGTTAGAACGTGCTGGTTGGAGTCAGTACAGGGTAGAGAAGCCTCCCAGCAATGTACCCGTACGGTAGATGGAAGCACGGCTGCCGTCACAATTTTGCCTTTAGTGAAGCACCAGCCGCGATGTATGCGCGGGCTAGCGGCTTCACTGAAGGCTAAGTGCTGGCAGCCTGTGCTGCTGTAACTCCTGCCCACCTCCGCCTCCGATCAGCTGGGAGAGCAGAGATTTCCGGCGCTGAGGTCCTGCCTGCCCTGGCAGCTCAGGAGCCATTAGTGAGCGCTCCTGAGCTGCTGAATGACCCACACTTCCATAAATATAAAATGTATCTAGGGCTTATTTTTGGAGTAGGGTTTATATTGAAGCCCTAATTCCAAAGCCCTGCAAAATAGGACTAGGTCTTATTTTCGGGGTAGGACTTAATTTCTAAGAGTTTTCTTTATTTTCATGACTATGAAAAATGTAGATTCACACTGAAGGCATCAAAACTATGAATTAACACATGTGGAATTATATACATAACAAACAAGTGTGAAACAACTGAAAATATGTCATATTCTAGATTCTTCAAAGTAGCCACCTTTTCCTTTGATTACTGCTTTGCACACTCTTGGCATTCTCTTGATGAGCTTCAAGAGGTAGTCCCCTGAAATGGTTTTCACTTCACAGGTGTGCCCTGTCAGGTTTAATAAGTGGGATTTCTTGCCTTATAAATGGGGTTGGGACCATCAGTTGCGTTGAGGAGAAGTCTGGTGGATACACAGCTGATAGTCCTACTAAATAGACTGTTTGAATTTGTATTATGGCAAGAAAAAAGCAGCTAAGTAAAGAAAAACGAGTGGCCATCATTACTTTAAAGGGAACCTGTCACCGGGATTTTGTGTATAGAGATAAGGACATGAGTTGCTAGATGGCCGCTAGCACATCCGCAATACCCAGTCCCCATAGCTCTGTGTGCTTTTATTGTGTAAAAAAAACGATTTGATACATATGCAAATTAACATAAAAGAGTCATATCTTACTTGTGTGACCAGAGAAGAGTCATATTTTGAAGCTCTGACTTATTTCAGGTTAATTTGCATATGTATCAAATCGGTTTTTCTACACAATAAAAGCACACAGAGCTATGGGGACTGGGTATTGCGGATGTGCTAGCGGCCATCTAGCAACCCATGTCCTCAGCTCTATACACAAAATCCCGGTGACAGGTTCCCTTTAAGAAATGAAGGTCAGTCAGCCGAAAAATTGGGAAAACTTTGAAAGTAAGGGCTATTTGACCATGAAGGAGAGTGATGGGGTGCTGCGCCAGATGACCTGGCCTCCACAGTCACTGTACCTGAACCCAATCGAGATGGTTTGGGGTGAGCTGGACCGCAGAGTGAAGGCAAAAGGGCCAACAAGTGCTAAGCATCTCTGGGAACTCCTTCAAGACTGTTGGAAGACCATTTCAGGGGACTACCTCTTGAAGCTCATCAAGAGAATGCCAAGAGTGTGCAAAGCAGTAATCAAAGCAAAAGTTGGCTACTTTGAAGAACCTAGAATATGACATATTTTCAGTTGTTTCACACTTGTTTGTTATGTATATAATTCCACATGTGTTAATTCATAGTTTTGATGCCTTCATAGTCATGAAAATAAAGAAAACTCTTTGAATGAGAAGGTGTGTCCAAACTTTTGGTCTGTACTGTATATATATATATATATATATATATATATATTTATACACACACACACACAGGTGAAACAAAAAAATTAGAATACCATGCAAGAGTCCATTTATTTCAGTAATGCAAATTAAAAGGGATTGCATTAATGCAGCTTAAAATTTGAATTTAGTGACAAGGTTTTTAAATTTGAATTTAGTGAAAATATTCTAGGCTCAAAGTGTCACACTCTAGTCAGCTAATTAATCCATACCCCCCTGAGCAAAGGGTACCTCAAAATTGTGACTTTGGGGTTTCATAAGCTGTAAGCCATAATCATCCAAATTATAACAAATAAAGGCTTGAAATATCTCGCTTTGCATGTAATGAGTCTATCTCATATATTAGTTTCATTACTGAAATAAATTAACTTTGCACGATATTCAAATTTTTCGAGTTTCACTTGTATATTGTATTATTTACCATTGTATGCAATCAACATATCAACCACAAGAGGGCACTCACCAAATGTTAAGGACAGAACAATCTAAAGCTTATACAGTATTTTCTGAATCTGTATGCCAAAAAGTTGGCATTATGAGACTTTAATTAACATGACATGCAGATGACACAGTTCTAAACTTGAGTGTGATATCACTTCCCAGCATAATATCACTGCACAAAGCCATTGAAACATATTGAAGAAGTCAATTAAAATGTTTTTGCCATTGTTTACTTTATTTGCTAAGTATCAAGTTGACAATTGCTACATATGTAAGCTGATAACAGCAGGTGTACATAACTGAGTAAGTATTTGGCTCAATGATAGAGGGTGAGTAACTGGCTCAGTGATGGTGGGTATTAACGGCACATACTGAGGCTGGGTTACCGTCACTAGTGCGGTACCAATTGGGTCAGTATTTGGCTCTATTTGATATATTTATAAATGTTCCTACAGCAGGATTACACAATTAATATTTTTTGCAGATGATGCTTAACTGTGTAAGAGATCAACACAAAAGAGCATCTGGATAGATTGTACAGAGAAATGGCAGATGAGGTTTATCACTGACAAATGTAAGGTTATGCACATGGGAAGGAATAATCCAAGTCACCCGTACATACTAAATGGTAAAACACTGGGTAACACTGACATGGAAAAGGACTTTTAGTTGACAGTAAACTTAAAGGGGTTTTCTGAGACTTTAATACTGATGCCCTATCCTCAGGATAGGTCATCAATATCTAATTGGTGAAGGTCCGACACACAGGACCCCCGTCGATCAGCTGTCTGAGAAGGCACTGGTGCTCACAGTAGCGCGGCTACCTTCTCTCAGCTTTTCCTAGGCCAGTGACGTCACGTTCATTGGCCACATGACCTAAGCGCAGCTCAGCCCCATAAAAGTGAATAGGGCTGAGTTGCAATATCAAGCACAACCGATATACTTTGCACAGCCATGTGCTTGGTGAGCACGGAGAAGGCAGTGGAGCTCACAGGTGCGTTGGTGCCCTCTCAAACAGCTATGGATAGGTCATCAGTATTAAAGTCCTGGAAATCCCTTTTAACTGTAGCAACGAGTGTCAGGCAGCTGTTGCCAAGTTTAATAAGATGATAGGGTGCATCAAAAGAGGTATAGTTCTACTACCTTACAAATTATTGAACACTGAACATGGAATATTGGGCACATTTACTAAAACTAGAGAAAGCATAAATTAAAACTGTGGCCCAGGCTGGATGATAAATTTGATGCATGGTGTTTTTGTCTAACTTTATAACAATAGAGGAAATGCACTGAGCTGACTTCTCCAGTCTCCCCCCTTTCAGAAGAAGGTTTTATGCTGAGGAAAGGCCTGAGCTAGCTGTCCCTGTCTCTAACAGAAGGCTAGTACCCTAGACAAAGGCTGGTGGTTTAGGGTCTGTGGCTCAGTCTTCCCCATCTCAGCGCCTTCTCCTGGTCACTCATGCAGTCTGGCAGAGTCTCTCCTACTAAGCACTGGACCCTATATGTAGGCAACTAGGGACTCAGATTGCTCTCCTTATATACAGTTAATAGCTGAACTAGAACCTTCTAGTGAGAGGGGTGAAATGGATAATCACAGCCTAAACAGAAACATTGTTCCAATTTCTGTCTGTCATAGATTTGTAAATAGCTTCAATGCAAGTCTAAAGGAATGAATAAGCAGTTTTCAAAACAAGTCTTCAGACATAAAAAACAGAGCTAAACCATTCAGAAGGTGAGGGTTTCTGTTTATTTCCCTCCAAAACTTTGCATTGGTAGAAAGTCATACAGTCTCACAGTATTAGGCTACTTTCACATTAGCAGCAGCCTTCTCCGGCAGCACGGATCTGGCAGGCTGTTCACCCGCCGGAACAGCCTGCCGGAGAAGGCTGCTGCTAATGTGAAAGTAGCCTTAGATGGCTTGGCATTAACCTTTTTTGCAGTGCAGTGAAAATATAGTGTAACTGCAAATGAACAGGATATACGGTATTGCAATAAACACATAAATGCAGATCAACAATACGAAAAAGTATAAGTAAACACAACATAAATGACGTCGCAAATTAACCCTTTAAAGTGCAATAAAGAGGCTGATGGCAATGAATATTAGTAATAAAAGCAAATGTCCACAAATATCCATAGTCCAAAGTGCCCTGGCACTGCACACTCGCAGTAAATGTGGGCCATTGCAGTTTTGTCCACCAGTGAACAAGAAAGACATAGCAGAGCTTGAGCAGGTTCAAAGGAGGGCAACTAAAAGTAATAATTGGAATGGGTGGACTACACTACCCAGAAAGATTATGAAAATTTGGGTTATTTGGTTTAGAAAAAAGATAACTGAGCAGAGATCTAATAATTATACCCAGGAAGGTGACTGTGACAAAGTGAACATCCTTTACATCTGGAGTAAAGAAGGTTTCTACACAAACATAGAAGATAATTCTTTACTGCAAGGGTCCATTCACACGTCCGTATGTGTTTTGCGGATCTGCAAATTGCGGATCCGCAAAACAAGCACACCGGCAATGTACGTTTCGCATATTGAGGAGCGCACATCGCCGGCACTCTCATAGAAAATGCCTTTTCTTGTCCGCAATTGTGGACAAGATTAGGACATGTTCTATTTTTTTTGCGGAACGGAAGTGCGGATCCGGAAGTGCGGATGCAGACAGCACATTCCAGCCCCATTGAAAATGAATGGGTCTGCACCTGTTCTGCAAAATTGCGGAACAGATGCGGACCCATTTTGCGGAAGTGTGAATGGACCCTAGGAGCGATGAGACTATGGAACTACCTGCAAGAGGAGGTGGTGATGGTGAATTCACAAGGAGAGTTTAAGAGAGGGCTGGGTTAATTTCCTGAGCATGATAATATTGCAGGTTATACTTACTACATACCTCTGAACTTTTAAAAAGGCCAAAGAGGGAAATTGTCAGCGGTGTGCATCTATCTCCGCCCAATATCTATCTATACAAGCCCAATCCTGCCAAGTCCTGTTTGTGCCCCCACCCAGCAGTTATGTGCCCTTAGTCCTCCCACAGAGTACTTATGGCCCCTTAGAGTCTAACACAGTAGATATGCTCACTTTGTGTCCCCTCACAGCAGTTATGTCTCTTTGTGCCTCCACACACTAGCCATTCCCTTTAGTGCCATCACACAGTAGTTATGCCCCTTAGAGATTCCACACAGTAGTTATGCCCCCTTTGTGCCCCACACACATCAGAATGCCCCTTACAAAAGTGCTGTCTGTATGGAAAAAAATAAAGATAACACTCACCTAGCCCCATTCCCACGGTGAATGGAGCTCCTCCTGCTCTCACCTGCAGCAAGCGTGATAAGGTGACATCATAGTGCCTGCCGAGGGGAGCACAAGAGCGCACAGGCCAGAAGATGATCATCATACCCCTGCCTTAAAGTTATATTATTCTATTCAGCATGATACACTCAGACTTTGGAGCTTGTGGGTTCGAATCCCAGACACATCAGAAGACTTTAGGAGACAGTAAGATTAGATCACATTAGCGAGCAGGTGTGATGAGGTAAACGTATTTTATTCGTTTCTGCAGACAGAAGTGAGCAGCTTGCTAAGTCCTGTGTGCAGTGGCGTAACTACCGGGGAAGCAGCTGCTTCGGAGCCCGGGCTGCCAAGAGGGCCCGGGCTGCCAAGGGGGCCCAGCGTCCCAGCTCGTTAAATATCGATGTCTTACTGTTCAGGGCCCCTTCATAGCAGCTGACCAGGCCCCCTCGCTAATGTGATCTAATCTTACTGTCTCCTAAAGTCTTCTGATGTGTCTGGGATTCGAACCCACAACCTCCAAAGTCTGAGTCAGGGGCATAACTAGAAGTGACTGGGCCCCACAGCAAATATTTGGGTGTGTTGGGGCAGCTGTCATGTGTATAGATGTACACTTAGCCAGCTATAACAGTAGAAGTCTCATTTTTTTTAAATCAGTTGTAATGCAGCCTTTATGGTTGTGAGGGTAAATACTTTGCCTCTGATACACTCAGACTTTGGAGGTTGTGGGTTCAAATCCCAGACACATCAGAAGACTTTAGGAGACAGTAAGATTAGATCACATAAGCGAGCAGGTGTGATGAGGTAAACGTATTTTATTCGTTTCTGCAGACAGAAGTGACCAGGGGGCCTGGTCAGCTGCTGTGAAGGGGCCCTGAACAGTAAGACATCGATATTTAACGAGCCGGGACGCCGGGCCCCCTTGGCAGCCCGGGCCCCGAAGCAGCTGCTTCCCCTGCTTCCCCGGTAGTTACGCCACTGGTCTGAGTGTATCAGAGGCAAAGCATTTACCCTCACAACCATAAAGGCTGCATTACAACTGATTGAAAAAAAATGAGACTTCTACTGTTATAGCTGGCTAAGTGTACATCTATACACATGACAGCTGCCCCAACACACCCAGCACTGCTATATCTCTATATGACAGCTGTCCAAGCACACTCAGCTCTGCTATATCTCTATATATGAGCAGCTGTCATGTGTATAGATGTACACTTAGCCAGCTATAACAGTAGAAGTCTCATATCAGTCAGCAGCAAGGCATCTCTTATAGTCTTGTGGTTAGATGCTTTGCCTCTGACACAGAAGGTCGTGGGTTCGAATCCCAGCAGAAACCTTTTCTGAAATACAAGCACTGACTCCATATATGGACATACAGGGCGGGACACAGGAAGAGGCTCCATCGCATCGCTGACATGGAGGTAAGTAGAAGTGTTTATTTTATTTTTTTAATACCCGACTGTTACTGCCATGGGGGGAGCCGGGGGCACTTGATACTGGCACATGGGGGGGGCACCTGATACTGGCACATGAGGGGGAGAGGCACCTGATACTGGCACATGGGGGGAGAGGGGTTGGCACCTGATACTGACACCTGGGGGGGAGGGGGGGTTGGCACCTGATACTGGCAGATGGGGGGGGGAGAGGCACCTGATACTGGCACATAGGGGGGGGGAGGGGTTGGCACCTGATACTGGTACCTTGGGGGGGGGGTTGGCACCTGATACTGGCACATGGGGGGGGGGGGAGAGGCACCTGATACTGGCACATGGGGGGGGGAAGAGGGGTTGGCACCTGATACTGGCACCTGGGGGGAGGGGGGTTGGCACCTGATACTGGCACATGGGGGGGGAGAGAGGCACCTGATACTGGCACCTGGGGGGGGAGAGGGGTTGGCACCTGATACTGGCACATGGGGGGGGAGAGAGGCACCTGATACTGGCACATGGGGGGGAGGCACCTGATACTGGCACCTGGGGGGGGAGAGAGGCACCTGATACTGGCACATGGGGGGGAGAGGGGTTGGCACCTGATACTGGCACCTGGGGGGGAGGGGGGGTTAGCACCTGATACTGGCACATGGGGGGGAGAGGCACCTGATACTGGCACATGGGGGGGGGAGAGGGGTTGGCACCTGATACTGGCACCTGGGGGGGAGGAGGGGGGTTGGCACCTGATACTGGCACATGGGGGGGGGGGGAGAGAGGCACTTGATACTGGCACTATTTTTGTGGGGGGGGGGGATGGCACTATGATACTGGGACATGTGGGGGGGGGGGGGGGGAGGAGAGAGGCACTTGATACTGGCACTTGATGGGGGGGGGGGCATTATGGGGGACACTAGGCCGGCAGCCTATCAGAGGCCGGACACTGAGGGGCATCTACTGGGGCACTATATATGGGGCATTTTCTACTGGTACATTATGGGGGGCACTAGCAGGAAGGGGGGAGAGGAGCACTATGGAGGCATTTACTGGGGGCACTATATAGGGGTATTTTATACTGGGACATTATCGGGGCACTATGGGGACATTAGCTCAACTGGGGGCATTACAAGGGGGTATTTTTGCACTGTCACATTATAAGGAGAATTATTACTACTGGGGGGGGACGGACATTATAGTGGGCTTTATTAGTCCCCCATGGTATGACCCCCTAGTGGCAGCACCAGCCTCTCCCTGCTCTGCGACCCCACTGCCCCTTCTCCAAATCCTTATTATGAAATCTTTCTCATTAGGATAAAGCACAACATCAGCTCTGCCGAGCCCCCGGCCAAGTGTTGAAGTGGCGTCCGAGATCCCCAAGGGTGAAGTAACTGTAAGTTTTCATGTGAAATATGTTTATGTTATACACATATAGCATCCACTGTGCCCCACAATATACAGTATACCGCTACACTGTGCCCCACAATATACAGTATACCGCTACACTGTGCCAAAGGAGTAGGATTTACACAGGAGGAGGGAGGTGCGAAGCACGCTGGGGGGGGGGGGGCCTGCCTGTGTGGACTGTCACTGGGGCGGTAAGGCTGTGTGAATTTGTCAGCCTGGGTTTGGTCAGTTCTGGAAAGTAGCTGTGAGAGACATCAGCCCTGGATGAAGCCAAAGTGAGCTGAGGAGACTATAGAGCACTCAACCACCCCCTCATAGGATGCAAATACAGTTCAATATTCTGGCGGAGCATGGAACCTATGGCTCCTTGCACTGCCACACATTTTTGTAGACTGCAGGCCACATCAAGGGGCACCCATCAGAGCATTGCCGCTAAGAGAGCAGGTTATAGGTCAGAAGAGGGCTGTAGCCTGAGCGGCTCTGTTCATCGGGGGAAAGGGGTTGGGGATTGGGGACTAAGGCAGCACCGTCAGTATCTGTGTATCTATCAGTCTAGATTGCACATAATTTCCTGCTACAACTGATTTAGTAAAAAAGTGTCACCCTTCAGGGTGTCCTACCTTGTATGTCCATTGCTTTGCCTCCACTGTGTATGACACAGCCAGCTGTCTCATCCCATCACATACTGAGAGACACTCAGAAAGCTGCTTCATCTGAAATGTAGACCCTTATCACATATACGTGGCATCCACATCCCTTTTTATAGTTGGGTTTAGCAAAAACTCTGAGCATAGCCACACAGGGCAGATTTTCTACTTCCCGTTTGTTGCAGAGTATGAAGCAGGTTTGCCATTGCAAAGGGTAAAATATACGGCGGAAATCCGTAGGATAAATTGAGATGCAGCAGGTTTAAAATTCGCGCTGCAGGTGAAATTGTGCTACAGATTGTTTTTCAAAGCATTTAGAAAAGATTTCTTAAAACCGCCTCCATATTGCTGGTACTGTAATAAGCGTAACGTGTGGACGTACCCTTAGAAAAAACTGAAATTGCAGCAAAAATTTTCTTTCCCTGCCCACGGGAATCCGGCTCTTTGTGAGCGAGGGACGAGATAGGACTTTGCTACTTTTTGAGTTTCCTTGGGAAACATTTTTGCTAATTTTTGCAAAGTGGATGGGAAAGTGGGCATTATTAGTTTCATTTTAGATTCATTATTGCAATTTTTCGAAAAAGTTGCGAAGGGTCAAAGCAGCATTTGTAAACAAAATGTTTAGTTATTAAGATGCGCCAAATTTAACAATAAATATGGCGCAAATGACTCCAATGCAGGCTCAATCAAAACTGACTGATAAATTCCCCTGAAGATGTATAGATGTTTGTCAGGATGTCCACTAGATGGCAGTGGAGAACTGAATGCTAGTGGTCAGCAGTTTCCATTCTACTATGAAATGAAATCATTTTATAACGTAATACATGTATTATTTTACCATGCATTTACCACCCACAAGGTCCATTTCCACATAGCAATTATTGGCAGGATTAAAAAAAAAAAGTAATACAAATAATCATGGTGTGTAAGTCACAGCAACTAATTGCGTCTTATTTGCAAAATGGATTGCTCATACTTTACAAAAGAACATACGTTGTGTGACAAAGTTAAAGAGGTTTTCTGGGATTACTTTATATTACTTATTTTTAGGTGTAAGTGTCCATTTTATTAGAAATCCAATATATTTATAATTTATGTTGTTTATCTGGGAATAATTACATCCTAGGCAACCACTTTGGGTGTGACCAAGCCAATGTAAGTGAATGTGGATTACAACTAATTGCCATGTTTTCACTGCAACCAGTACAAGTGAAATACATGAAAACCATGGACCTTACCTATATATACAGGTTCTTCTAAAAAAAATTAGCATATTGTGATAAAGTTCATTATTTTCTGTAATGTACTGATAAACATTAGACTTTCATATATTTTAGATTCATTACACACAACTGAAGTAGTTCAAGCCTTTTCTTGTTTTAATATTGATGATTTTGGCATACAGCTCATGAAAACCCCAAATTCCTATCTCCAAAAATTAGCATATCATGAAAAGGTTCTCTAAACGAGCTATTAACCTAATCATCTGAAACTAATTAACTCTAAACACCTGCAAAAGATTCCTGAGGCTTTTAAAAACTCCCAGCCTGGTTCATTACTCAAAACCGCAATCATGGGTAAGACTGCCGACCTGACTGCTGTCCAGAAGGCCATCATTGACACCCTCAAGCAAGAGGGTAAGACACAGAAAGAAATTTCTGAACGAATAGGCTGTTCCCAGAGTGCTGTATCAAGGCACCTCAGTGGGAAGTCTGTGGGAAGGAAAAAGTGTGGCAGAAAACGCTGCACAACGAGAAGAGGTGACCGGACCCAGAGGAAGATTGTGGAGAAGGACCGATTCCAGACCTTGGGGGACCTGCGGAAGCAGTGGACTGAGTCTGGAGTAGAAACATCCAGAGCCACCGTGTACAGGCGTGTGCAGGAAATGGGCTACAGGTGCCGCATTCCCCAGGTCAAGCCACTTTTGAACCAGAAACAGCGGCAGAAGCGCCTGACCTGGGCTACAGAGAAGCAGCACTGGACTGTTGCTCAGTGGTCCAAAGTACTTTTTTCGGATAAAAGCAAATTTTGCATGTCATTCGGAAATCAAGGTGCCAGAGTCTGGAGGAAGACTGGGGAGAGGGAAATGCCAAAATGCCTGAAGTCCAGTGTCAAGTACCCACAGTCAGTGATGGTCTGGGGTGCCATGTCAGCTGCTGGTGTTGGTCCACTGTGTTTTATCAAGGGCAGGGTCAATGCAGCTAGCTATCAGGACATTTTGGAGCACTTCATGCTTCCATCTGCTGAAAAGCTTTATGGAGATGAAGATTTCATTTTTCAGCACGACCTGGCACTTGCTCACAGTGCCAAAACCACTGGTAAATGGTTTACTGACCATGGTATTACTGTGCTCAATTGGCCTGCCAACTCTCCTGACCTGAACCCCATAGAGAATCTGTGGGGTATTGGGAAGAGAAAGTTGAGAGATGCAAGACCCAACACTCTGGATGAGCTTAAGGCCGCTATCGAAGCATCCTGGGCCTCCATAACACCTCAGCAGTGCCACAGGCTGATTGCCTCCATGCCACGCCGCATTGAAGCAGTCATTTCTGCAAAAGGATTCCCGACCAAGTATTGAGTGCATAACTGAACTTAATTATTTGAAGGTTGACTTTTTTTGTATTAAAAACACTTTTCTTTTATTGGTCGGATGAAATATGCTAATTTTTTTAGATAGGAATTTTGGGTTTTCATGAGCTGTATGCCAAAATCATCAATATTAAAACAAGAAAAGGCTTGAACTACTTCAGTTGTGTGTAATGAATCTAAAATATATGAAAGTCTAATGTTTATCAGTACATTACAGAAAATAATTAACTTTATCACAATATGCTAATTTTTTGACAAGAACCTGTATATTTTATTTTATTTTACACACCAATACACCAGAATGAATAATGAATAACAATCTAGGATGGGTTTACATCACGTTTTTATCTTACATTAAATGCATAGGTTAAACAGATGATGGCATCCGTCACCATAAAGTTCCATCGTAAAAAAATTGTATGCGTCAATGTATACGTTTTGTTTTATTGGTCTCTGCAGGATGGAAAAGCGTAGCGTACTGCACTTTTGTATCCCTTTTTTTCTCAAAACTTTTACATTAAATGTAGGGCAAAAACGTGATGTGGTCCTTAGGGTCCATTCACACGTCCGGAGTGTTTTGCCAATTCGCAATTTACGGGCTGGCACCCCAATAGACAGCTGCGGACAAGAATAGGACACGTTATATCTTTTTGCGGAGCCGCGGATCGGAAATGCGGATGCGGACAGCACACTGTGGGCTGTCCGCATCTTTTCCGTCCCCATTGAAAATGAATGGATCCGCACCCGTTCCGCATAATTGTGGAACGGATCCAGACCCAAAGTGCAGACGTCTGAATGGAGCCTTACTGGTACATGCACACGAACTTATTTTCTTTCTGCTTCCGTTCCGTTTTTTTTGCGGACCATATGCGGAAGCATTCACTTCAATGGGTCCGCAAAAACAACGGAAGGTATTCCTCGTATTTCCGTTCCGCAAAAAAGTAGGGCATGTCCTATTATTGTCCGCAAATCACGGTCCGAGGCCCCATTCAAGTCAATGACTTCGTAAAAAATACGGAACGCACACGGAACACATCCGTATGTCATCCGTCTTTCATCCGTATTTTGTAGATCCATAGTTTAGAAATGCTATGCCAAGCCCATATTGCTCATGTGTTTGGTGATTAATAAGTTACTGTTTCCGTTTCCGATCCGCAAAAAACGGATCCTATACGGAAACCATACGGATATGTTTTGTGGAATAATGGAACGGAAGAGGACTTAAATCAGAGAAAAAAAAACAAACTGGGGGCAGCTGTCCCTTTTGCCTCGCGTTAAAGACGGCCCTGCCAGGACCGCAGGACAAAAGAAGGGAAAAATATATAAATAAAAGGAAAAAATACGTAATGGTCTGCATTTATTACCCATGGAGCTCGATCCAACCACGGCTCCAATAATGATTAACCACATCCTCCAAAACCTTCTGATATGGCTAGGGATTTTCTGCATACATTAAAGGGGTTATACAGGAACTCATAATGATAGGTCATCATTACCACATTGGCGGGGTTCGAGTCCCGGCACCCCCCACTGATCAGCTGTTTCAGGGAACTGCTAGATCTCTGGTTAGAGCTGCCACTCTGGGCAACTTTCAAAGCACAGCGCCGTACATTATATAGTGGCAGTGCTTGGTATTGCAGCTCAGCCTTATTAACTTGACTGGACTGACCTGGAAGTAAGCCATTGGACCAATGTACTGTGACATCACTGGCCTAGGAAGGGACCGCAGCACTCACGGAGTGCTGTCCTCTTTTAACAGCTGACCCCCGCAATCTGATATTGATGACTTATTCACAGGGTAGGTCATCAATATAAATTTCCAGATAACCCATTTAAATTATCCATGTGGTGTTCCCAGAGCTGCATCGCAGGTGGACTTTCTTCCTTCCAATTTAAAGTTATTAATTTTCTCTAGTCACTATCAGCCTGTTAAGTACATTCATCTGGCTCATCTTTAACCCTTCTAGTTTCAATTGACTTCCCAGCGCAAATTTATTGGATTTCTTGGCACCTTTTCTTTGAATACTTCTTCTGATCTATCCAAAATATTAGTCCAATATGGATGCAGCTGTGGGCAACGTCAAACCATATGTATCAAAGGGGTTATCCTGGAATTTGATATTGATGGCCTATCCTCAGGATAGGACATCAAGATCAGATCGGCATCCGACTGCCAAGACTCCTGCTGATCAGCGGTTCGAAAAGGCCACAGCATTACATGAGTGCTTAGGCCTCATCCTAGGTCAGTGATGTCACCGTACATCAGTCACATGGCCTAGGCGCAGCTTAGTCCCATTAAAATCAAAGGGGGCTCGGCTGAGCTGCAATACCAAGCACAGCTGCTATCCAATGTATGAAGCTGTGTTTGGTAAGCTGTGAAGAGACCGCTGTGCTCACCTTTAGAATTTAAATACATGCAAGACATTTGCTAGTTAAAACATACAAATTTCACAGACATGTCCCCCCAACATGTTTCACTGCTCTCTGTGCCATTCATATAACATTTTAATGAATCTGGAGCTACAGACGAGTGTATAGAATATGATCGTCATGGTGGGGAACAGTGAGCCCTGAACTTCTGCCCAAGCACTGTCCCTACCTATTTGCACAACCTACCCTATTACGGCGGTCCACAACTGGTCGACATTCCCTTCCTAAGTAAGTGCAGGGAATGAAACAATGGGGAGGCAAAACAATAAATTCTAGTGGCAGAATGGCACAGACAATAGTAGACAAAATCAGAAACGTACCAAGCCGAGGTTAATACCGGGACCAAAACCAAATCAGAACCAGACGGCAGAAACCAGGAGTGGCCAGAAGTCCAAAATGAGGAAGTCACGTCAAATCCAAAGGGGGTCAAGTAAAGAGTAAATGTTATCCAAGCAGAGGTTAGAATCACATGGGTCTATATATATATATATATATATATATATACAGTATATATATGTATAAATAGCAGGCTACTGTGGTGCAAATACCACAGGCTGCCAGTTTAAATAGGCCACGCTTCCTGGTCATGGCGCTCTGACATAATTAGTCACATGACACCGGACGTGCGAGCATGGTCTTTGATTGGCTGGAGCTCTGGTGCAGGGAGACCCAGCCCGGTCACTCTGGCAACTGTATCCTGGTGGCACTGCCTGCGGGAAGGCATGCCTGCCAGCCAGGCAGATGTCAAAATGGGTTACCTGACAAGGCTGCAAGACTACAGTATTTTGGTAGCATTGGGGGCACAAGGATATCAACTGAATATACTATATATTGCATTTTGTTGTGAGGGGAATGTGGGCAGTTTCAATATGGATTTAGTCTTCCCTGAAGTAAACATGTTTTGTTTCAGTCTTATAACTGGGAATTTAAGTCACATTTCAGTAGGAAAGAAATCCTGAGCTTCCAGTAAGTATTAGGGTAAATGTACACGATCAGGATTGCGTGCGGATTAGTGTGCGGAACATCTGCACCGTAGGTCATGTACATCGTATTCTATGAGAATTTGAAATTCTCAATGCACACGATGCATTTTCTGCTCAGATTTTGACCTGCGGTTCGAATATTAAAATTTATTTTAATTTTCCTGACCGTATTTTATTTCTCCATTCACTTCCATGGGGAGAGTAAAATCCACATGATGCACGCACACAATGCGGATCAAAATCCGCATGCCACCATTTTCTCTCATCATAAAGGCAGCAACAGACCTAACAGCTCTGACAGGGGCAGTCACCCCAGTGGCTGAGAAAATTTGGTATGCAAAATGGAGATGCCACATTGGTACCAACGCATGAGCCTCAATGTATCTAGGCTAATTGTACAGGTCAGTGTAATTTGAGTGTGTGCAAATTTGAGTGCACGGATGTTTGCAGGATATTTGCCTGTTTTTGTGCATGTATGAATGGCTGCTTACATGTGTGGGTGTAGGTATGTTGGCATGTTTGTGTGTACTTTGCATGTTGTGGTGCGTTTGCATGCTTGTGTGCACAGATGTTTGCATGGTATTTGCCTGTTTTTGTGCATGTATGTATGTATGGCTGCTTACATGTTTGGGGGTAGGTATGTTGGCATGTTTGTGTGTACTTTGCATGTTGTAGTGCGTTTGCATGTTTGTGTGCACGGATGTTTGCATGGTATTTGCCTGTTTTTGTGCATGTATGTATGTATGGCTGCTTACATGTTTGGGGGTAGGTATGGTGTATGGTATGTGTTGGTATATGGTGTATGTATGGTGTTAGAGTTTGGACATCAACATGTGGAAAGTATAAAAAAACAAAAAAAACAAGCCATGTCTGGGAAAGTCCAAAGGCATACTGCTATGCTTTGCTGTCTGAGCACATAGTACACAGAAGTTAATTTACCCCCTTAAGGACACAGGACGTACCGGTACGCCCTATTTCCCGAGTCCTTAAGGACACAGGACGTACCGGTATGTCCTAACTTAAAATCGGGATTCCGGCGCCGCGGGGGCTAATCGCAACGGGATGCCGGCTGAAATCATTCAGCCGGCATCCTGTCACAACGCCAGGGGGGGTCATGTGACCCCCCCCGTATCGGCGATCGCCGCAAACCGCAGGTCAATTCAGATTCAATGCGCTTTTTGCAGTTTCTGATCCCCGCGGTCCCGTACGGACCGCTGTATGGAAAAGGTTAACAGCGCAGGGAGCTCCCTCCCTCTCCCATCGGGGGGCTGCTGTGCCTTTGCAGCCCCCCGATGGGAGAGGGAGAGAGCTCCCAAACAGCCCCCCGACAGCCCCGTCCTTACCCTTCCCCGTCTGCGAAGTTCTGACCAGTACTGAGCAGACGGGGAAGGTTCCCATGGCAACAGGACGCCGTCTCAGGCATCCTGCTGTCCATGGTGCTGAACAGATCTGTGCTAAAGGCAGAGATCTGTTCAGACAAAGTGTAAGTAAAATACAGTACAGTACAATATATATTGTACTGTACTGTATTATACAGACATCAGACCCACTGGATCTTCAAGAACCAAGTGGGTCTGGGTAAAAAAAAAAAGTGAAAAAAAGTGAAAAAAATGTAAAAATCAAAAAACACATTTATCACTGATTAAAAATGAAAAAAATAAAATTCCCTACACATGTTTGGTATCGCCGCGTCCGTAACGACCTGATCTATAAAATGGTCATGTTACTTTCCCCGCACGGTGAACGCCATAAAAAAATAAAAATAAAAACTATTAGGAAATTTAAATTTTGCCCACCTTACTTCCCAAAAAAGGTAATAAAAGTGATCTAAAAAGTCGCATGTACGCCAAAATAGTACCAATCAAACCATCATCTCATCCCGCAAAAATCATACCCTACCCAAGATAATCGCCCAAAAACTGAAAAAACTATGGCTCTTAGACTATGGAAACACTAAAACATGATTTTTTTTTGTTTCAAAAATGAAATCATTGTGTAAAACGTAAATAAATAAAAAAAAGTATACATATTAGGTATTGCCGCGTCCATATCGACTGGCTCTATAAAAATATCACATGACCTAACCCCTCAGATGACCACCGTAAAAAAAAAAAAAAACGGTGTAAAAAAAGCAATTTTTTGTCATCTTACGTCACAAAAAGTGTAATAGCAAGCGATCAAAAAGTCATATGCACCCCAAAATAGTACCAATCAAACCATCATCTCATCCCGCAAAAATCATACCCTACCCAAGATAATCGCCCAAAAACTGAAAAAACGATGGCTCTTAGACTATGGAAACACTAAAACATGATTTTTTTTGTTTCAAAAATGAAATCATTGTGTAAAACTTAAATAAAAAAAATATATATACATATTAGGTATTGCCGCGTCCGTATCGACTGGCTCTATAAAAATATCACATGACCTAACCCCTCAGGTGACCACCGTAAAAAAAAAAAATCATACCCTACCCAAGATAATCGCCCAAAAACTGAAAAAACTATGGCTCTTAGACTATGGAAACACTAAAACATGATTTTTTTTGTTTCAAAAATGAAATCATTGTGTAAAACTTAAATAAATAAAAAAAAGTATACATATTAGGTATTGCCGCGTCCGTATCGACTGGCTCTATAAAAATATCACATGACCTAACCCCTCAGGTGACCACCGTAAAAAAAAAAAAAAAACGGTGTAAAAAAAGCAATTTTTTGTCATCTTACGTCACAAAAAGTGTAATAGCCAATAGACTATTGAGACACTAAAACATTTTTTTTGTTTTAAAAATAAAATCATTGTGTAAAACTTACATAAATAAAAAAAATTGTATACATATTAGGTATCGCTGCGTCCGTGACAACCTGCTCTATAAAATGACCACATGATCTATCCTGCCAGATGAATGTTGTAAATAACAAAAAAAAAAAAATGTGCCAAAAAATCTATTTCTTGTTACCTTGCCGCACAAAAAAGTGTAATATAAAGCAACCAAAAATGATATGTACCCTAAATTAGTACCAACAAAACTGCCACCCTATCCCGTAGTTTCTAAAATGGGGTCACTTTTTTGGAGTTTCTTGTGCATCAGGGGGGCTTCAAATGGGACATGGTGTCAAAAAAAACAGTCCAGCAAAATAAGCCTTCCAAAAACCGTATGGCATTCCTTTCCTTCTGTGCCCTGTCGTGTGCCCGTACAGCGGTTTACGACCACATATGGGGTGTTTCTGTAAACTACAGAATCAGGGCCATAAATATTGAGTTTTGTTTGGCTGTTAACCCTTGCTTTGTAACTGGAAAAAAAATATTAAAATGGAAAATCTGCCAAAAATGTGAAATTTTGAAATTGTATCTCTATTTTCCATTAAATCTTGTGCAACACCTAAAGGGTTAACAAAGTTTGTAAAATCAGTTTTGAATACCTTGAGGAGTGTAGTTTCTTAGATGGGGTCACTTTTATGGAGTTTCTACTCTAGGGGTGCATCAGGGGGGCTTCAAATGGGACATTGTGTAAAAAAAACAGTCCAGCAAAATCTGGCTTCCAAAAACCAAACGGCGCACCTTTCACTCTACGCCCTGCTGTGTGGCCGTACAGCAGTTTACGGCCACATTTGGGGTGTTTCTGTAAACGGCAGAGTCAGGGCAATAAAGATACAGTCTTGTTTGGCTGTTAACTCTTGCTTTTCTACTTGAAAAAATGGGTTAAAATGGAAAATTAGGCAAAAAAATGAAATTCTCAAATTTCATCCCCATTTGCCAATAACTCTTGTGCAACACATAACAAGAGGTACTGAGGGCACCGTCCTCCCACCTGGGAATTGAAGGAACGCAATCCTGGCCTAATCCGACTGTCCAAGAAATCGGGGTGCAGGGCTTGAACAGAATGAAATAGAGAACAAGATGCAAAGATAAGCCGCACTCACCATTCGTGTTCACGCTTCTTTATTGCAGGGCATGTTGCGGGGGCAGACTCACATGGAGTATCAATCCACAGCGACGGCCGTTTCGCGGTATGACCGCTTTCTCCGGCTGTTGGATCAAACAGCCGGAGGAAGCGGTCATACCGCGAAACGGCCGTCGCTGTGGATTGATACTCCATGTGAGTCTGCCCCCGCAACATGCCCTGCAATAAAGAAGCGTGAACACGAATGGTGAGTGCGGCTTATCTTTGCATCTTGTTCTCTAACTCTTGTGAAACACCTAAAGGGTTAACGAAGTTTGTAAAATCAGTTTTGAATACCTTGAGGGGTGTAGTTTCTTAGATGGGGTCACTTTTATGGAGTTTCTACTCTAGGGGTGCATCAGGGGGGCTTCAAATGGGACATGGTGTAAAAAAAAACAGTCCAGCAAAATCTGGCTTCCAAAAACCAAACGGCGCACCTTTCACTCTACGCCCTGCTGTGTGGCCGTACAGCAGTTTACTGCCACATTTGGGGTGTTTCTGTAAACGGCAGAGTCAGGGCAATAAAGATACAGTCTTGTTTGGCTGTTAACCCTTGATTTGCTAGTGGAAAAAATGGGTTAAAATGAAAAATTAGGCAAAAAAATGAAATTCGCAAATTTCATCCCCATTTGCCAATAACTCTTGTGCAACACCTAAAGGGGTTAACGAAGTTTGTAAAATCAGTTTTGAATACCTTGAGGAGTGTAGTTTATAGAATGGGGTCATTTTTGGGCGGTTTCTATTATGTAAGCCTCGCAAAGTGACTTCAGACCTGTAGTGGTCCCTAAAAATAGTTTTTTTTGTAAATTTCTAAAAGATTTGCTTCTAAACTTCTAAGCCTTGTAACATCCCCAAAAAATAAAATATCATTCCCAAAATGCTACAAACATGAAGTAGACATATGGGGAATGTAAAGTCATCACAATTTTTGGGGGTATTACTATGTATTACAGAAGTAGAGAAACTGAAACTTAAATAAACTTAGAGAAACTGAAATTTGCAAATTTTTCAAAATTTTTGGTAAATATGGTATTTTTTAATGCAAAAAAATTAACTTTTTTGACCCAATTTTAGCAGTGTCATGAAGTACAATATGTGACGAAAAAACAATCTCAGAACGGCCTGGGTAAGTCAAAGCGTTTTAAAGTTATGAGCACTTAAAGTGACACTGGTCAGATGGGCCTAGGTCACTTTGTTTTTAAAATACAGTGTACATACATCCCAACTTTTTGTAAGGGACATACGTTGCATTGTATGAAAAATTGATATGCCTGAATACTTTTAAATTTACATGCTATCACATAACTCATGTGGATATAGGATTTTTATAGGTCAAGATAGCATCTGATCAATTGAGGCATGCCTTTGAGGTCACGATGAGGAAAGGATGTACAATAGCCCAAATGGAGGTGGTCCATAAACTTGTTCTCCTGACACGGGGGGGGGGGGGGGGGGGGGGGAAGAGGACTGATATCACAGGTATACACTCTCTTATTGGATAAATTCTTGGAAGGATTTCCGCTTTCAAGGATGAAGAAGTGGGAGGCTGACCTGGGGGTTATCTCTAATGATAAGTGGAATGACATACTGGAAGGAGTTCCCAAAGTGTCCCTGAGTGAACAGGGCAAGCTGTCCCAATTATTCATCATCCATAGAGTGTATAAAACGCTGGTGTTCCTAAAAAAGGTTGAAGTAAGAATGGATGACAAGTGTCCAAAGTGTATGGAAGATGGCGCGGATCTGCTACATATGCTTTGGTCTTGTCCAGTAATAGGTAACTACTGGGAAGGAGTACTGAACATGATTAACAGTAAAATGACGTTGAGAATTTAAAAAGATCCCAAGGTGTGTGTATTGGGGTATGTGTCTGAGATTGGAGGGACTGAGTCGGTTAAGGTTGCGGTGGGGAGGCTGTTGTATGTGGCCAGGAAACTAGTGGCTATGAGGTGGATTCAGGGAAGTCCGCCCACATTGGATGAGTTTGTGCGGAAGGTGTATGACATGCTGATGTTGGAAAAAGGGGTGTTTGTGAAGAGAGGTTGTCCTCAGAAATTCGAGAAACTATGGAGTGAATGGTTATCTCACACTCATGTAGTTATTTAGGCTCTTAAAGGGTTCACGACTTGTTTATGGGGAGAGGAGGGGGGGGTATGGGCGGGGAGGGGATGGGAGGGTGTTAGAGGTTGTTAAGATAAACGCATCTATTGTCTATATTTTGGTCCTACATGTATACATGCTATGTACTGCTGTATGGCGATATTGTGTGAAGTTATCATTGGATATTGCTGTATACTGATTTCGCATTTTGAAAGGAAAAAAAAGACAATGTACTGTTTTGAAATATGATGCATTTATTGGATTAATAAAAACGATTTGATTTTTAAAAAAAAGATAGCATCTGATCTTGGTGTCCAGTGTCAGACTGGGGTGCCTTGGGCCCACCAGTAAAATTTATTTTGGGGGCCCACTGTACAGCTACAAGCAATATAACCTGCTTACACAGCGGCAGGCAGCAGTATGGCCCTAAATATGATTGATTATGGGGTTCCCTGTATCGACGCTATAGAAGGTGGGTCACTGAGGAAAGAGTATGCTGGCTCGTCTGCCTCTGTACCTACATATCATCTCAACCACCAGATACATCTATAATAATAAACTTGGTAGTTTCTTAAATAACCAGTTTTTTATATGGATGCATAGGCTGGTTGGGATGCTGCCTATCTATATGTAATGCAGTCTACTGTTGCTTGTGCCACTTGTGTAGGGAGTAGGGTCTAGGGGCTCACCTTGCTCAGGGGCCATTCAATTGTTCGTCTGTGGGCCAATCTGAGCCTGTTGGTGTCTAGTATATACTGTAGCTTGGAACTGGGCAGATCCTTTCTATAGCAATATTCAGTTAGAAAACGTGATTTCAGGGAAAGATGGATAAAGAGATTTGAGTCAAAATGAAGGGCTGTTTATTCTAAAGAGGGATAATGCAATACATTATAATGTAAAATATTATTCAAAATATTTTTGAAAATAAAAACTATGCACAAACGGGGGACAGTGAACATATGAAATTTAATTAAATGCTGAATCTAAGAAATAAAAAAAATACATCTCATGTACACAGACTGCTTCTAATGTATAACACATCTGTAGGGAAATGTTTAAAGGGGTTGTCTCACTTCAGCAAATAGCATTTATCATGTAGGGAAAGTTAATACAAGGCACTTACTAATGTATTGTGATTGTCCATATTGCCTCCTTTGCTGGCTTGGTTCATTTTTCCATCACATTATACACTCCTCGTTTCCATGAATATGACCACCTCGCAATCCATCAGCAGTGGCCGTGTTTGCACTCTATAGGAAAAAGCGCCGGCCGGGACCTTGGTACCGTACATGGGCTAGAGCTTTTTCCTATTGTGTGCAAGCACGACCACCTCTGCTGGATTGCAGGGTGGTCATAACTATGGAAACGATGAAAAAATTAATTCAGCCAGCAAAGGAAGCAATATGGACAATAAAACTACATTAGTAAGTGGCTTCTATTAACTTCCTCTATATATTAAATGCAGTTTGCTGAAGTGAGACAACCCCTGTAAGTGTTCAGGATGTTTATACTGATTGACTATCTTCAGGATATCAATATCTGATCGGTGGGGGTCTGACTCTTGGCATTCCCAATTATCAACAGTTTTTCAGTAGCTACATTGCTGTAAATAGGCAAAACTCTGTCCACTTTGTAGTGAATGGAGCTGGTTACTGCACCACTTCTTCCAGTCACTACAATGGGAGCAGCTCTGCCATAACCAGCTCCTTCTACTCAGGGCCGGCGCAACCATATATGCGAACTAGGTGTTCGCCTAGGGCAGTGATGGCAAACCTTTTACAGACCGAGTGCAGAAACTGCAATCCAAAACCCACTTATTTATCACAAAGTGCCAAAACGGCAATGTAACCTGAATACTACAGTCTAATATAGTGTATTTGCCATGTACTTTATCATTTAGCTATAATATCCTGCCTACACTCAGTGCGCTGCCTATGCCGTTCATAGTGCGCCCTGCGCTGATGAATGGCAGGAGAAGTCTAAGGCATATTAGTGCATCATAGACTTTTTCCAGGGTGCTGGTGCCCACAGAGAGGGTTTAGACTGCCACCTCTGGCACCTGTGCCATAGGTTCGCCACCACTGGTCTAGGGCGCCGGCTTGCTGGGGGCGCCCTGGTGGGCTCCCCCTGACTGGGGCTGCAGCCCTGGGCTACAAGGCGAGCGGCTCTTGAGCCGCCCCCAGCGCCGTAACAGGGGGGCCAGAAGGTGGAGGTCCTTCTTAAAAATGGCAGAGCAGGCATCTGCTTACCCTGATGACAGGTGCCTGCTCTGCCAGTAAATTACAGGAGAAGAGGAGGTGGGCGGCAAGGGAGGCTGTTCTAGCAGCTCCCCACTCGTCCCTCGTGCGCCCTCTGTGATGCCGGAATATGACGTCATTCCGGCCCCGGCATACTAAACGGCGCGCTGCAGGACTGAGGAGCTGCACCACGTTGGACCCCAGGGAGGTGAGTGTTTAAGTGTTTGACTGAGTGAGTGTCTGCCTGTGTATTTATGTCAGTGAGTGAGTGTATGTATGTCTGTCTGTCTTTCTGTCAGTAATTGTATGTGTGTCTGTCATTGATTGTCTGTGAGTGTATGTCAGTGAGTGAGTGTATGTCAGTGAGTGTGGATGTCTGTCGGTCAGTGTCTGTGTGTTTGTCAGTGAGTATATGTGTGTGTTTGTCTGCCAGTAAGTGAGTGTCTGTCATTGAGTTTTCGTGTGTGTGTGTGTTTCAGTGGGTAGGTGTATGTCTGCCAGTGAGTGTCTGTCAGTGAGTGAGTGTGTGTCTGTCTGTCAGTGAGTGTATGTGTGTCTGTCTGTCAGTGAGTGTATGTGTGTCTGTCAGTGAGTATGTCTGTCAGTGAGTTTCTGTGTACATCATTCAATGAGTGTCTGAGTGTGTGTCTGTCTGTCAGTGAGTGTATGTCTGTCTGTCAGTGAGTTTCTGTGTACGTCATTCAGTGAGTGTCTGAGTGTGTGTCTGTCTGTCAGTGTGTGTGTGTCTGTCAGTGAGTGATATGAGGGGGCGGCAAAATGGATCTTTGCCTAGGGCGGCAAAAATCCTTGTACCGGCCCTGCTTCTACTACACCGTGGGCAGAGCCTTGTGGTTTTAGTGCCTATTTCCAGCAATGGAGCTACTAAAAAACAAGTGATCGGAGGAGAGGCCATAAATATAAAAGTCCTTGAAAACTCCTTTAACCCAATTTCTGCATTCATTATCATTTATTTAGAGGTGCAAAGTGAAACTGTACCACTTCATTCCTGACAGAGTGACATTAACACATATTTACAAGCCATGTACACTAGTAAAGATACATATTCAAATATTTTATATTATCTCAATTAATTTCACTTATTTCCTACATAAAGATGTCTTCTGAAATCTGATACCTGAAAAGATTATATGAGAGTTGAAAAGGGTCTGCTGTTTTACTAGAAACAGCGCTTCTCTTGTCTATGGGCTGTGTCTGGTACTGCAGCTTAGCAACTTCCGCTTCAATCAGGATAATCTGCAATTCCAGAAACAGCACATGGACGAGGGCGGTATGTTGCTAGAAAAATAGGCAAACCCTATTTTACGATTTTAATAAACCACTTTTTAAGATACAGGCCTTTGAAAAAGTATTCATACCCCTTGAACTTTTCCACATTTTTCATGGTACACCTACAAACTCAAATATTTTTTATTGGGATTTTATGTGATAGACCAACACAAAGTAGCAAGTATGTGTGACGTAAAAAGAAAATGATACATGTTTTTCAAACATTTTAATAAATAAAAATTTAAAAGTGTGGTGTGCTTTTATTCAGCCTCCTGTACTCTAAGGCCTCTTTCACACGAGCGTGTCCGGATAAGGTCCGGATGCGTTGCGGCAAACCCGCGCGAGTAGGTTCGCAATTGCAGTCAGTTTTGACTGCGATTGCGTTCCGTTGTTCAGTTTTTATCGCGCGGGTGCAATGCGTTTTGCACGCGCGTGATAAAAAACTGAATGTGGACCCCGACCCGAACTTCTTCACAGAAGTTCAGGTTTGGGTTCAAGGTTGTGTAGATTGTATTATTTCCCCTTATAACATGGTTATAAGGGAAAATAATAGCATTCTGAATACAGAATGCATAGTACAATAGAGCTGGAGGGGTTAAAAAATAAATAAAAAAAATATATAACTCACCTTAATACACTTGTTCGCGCAGCCGGCATCTCTTCTGTCTTGTTCTGTGAGGAATAGGACCTTTGATGACATCACTACGCTCATCACATGGTCCGTCACATGATCCATCACCATGTATTCAGAATGCTATTATTTTCCCTTTATAACCATGTTATAAGGGGAAATAATAAAGATCGGGTCCCCATCCCGATCTTCTCCTAGCAACCGTGCGTGAAAATCGCACCGCATCCGCACTTGCTTGCGGATGCTTGCGATTTTCACGCAGCCCCATTCACTTCTATGGGGCTTGCATTGCGTGAAAAACGCAGAATATAGAGCATGCTGCTTTTTTCATGCAACGCACAAGTGATGCGTGAAATTCACAGCTCATGTGCACAGCCCCATAGAAATGAATGGGTCCGGATTCAGTGCGGGTGCAATGCGTTCACGTCACGCATTGCACCCGTGCGGAATACTCGCCCGTGTGAAAGAGGCCTAATACTCCTAAATAAAATCCAGTGTGACCAACTGCCCTCAGAAGTCTCCTAATTAGTAGAGTCCACCTGTGTGTAATTTATTCTCAGTATAACTACAGCTGTTCTATGAAGGCCTCAGAGATTTGCTAGAGAACATTAGTGATCAAACAGCATCATGAAAACCAAGGAACACACTAGTCAGGCCAGGGATAGAGTTGTGGAGAAGTGTAAACCAGGGTTAGCTTATAAAAAAATATCTTACGGAGCACTGTTCAATCCATCATCCAAAACTGGAAGGAGTATGGCAAAACTGCAAACCTACCAAGACATGGCCAATCACCTAAACTGACAGCCCATGCGAGGAGACCACTAATTAGAGAAGCAGCCAAGAGTCCCATCTCACTCTGGAGTAGCTGCAGAGATCCACAGCTCAGGTGGGAGAATCTGCCCAAAGGACAACTATTAGTAGTGTACTCCACAAATCTAGTATTTTTGAAAGCAAGCTATAAGAAGTCATGTTTGCCGTTTGCCAAAAGTCATGTAGAGGACACAGAAAACATGTGGAAGAAGGTGCTCTGGTTAGAGGAGACCAAAGTTAAACGTTTTGGCCTAAATGCTAAAGGCTAATTGTGGCAGAAAACGTACACTGCACATCACCCTGAACACACCATCCCCACCGTGAAACATAGCGGTGGCATCCTGCTGTGGGGATGCTTTTCTTCAGCTGGGACAGGGAAGCTGGTCAGATGTGATGGGAAGATGGATGAAGCTAAATACAGGGCAATCCTGAAGGAAAACCTGTTAGAGGCTGCAAAAGACTAGAGACTGGGGCAGAGGTTCACCTTCCAGCAGGACAACGACTCTAAACATACAGCCACAGCTACAATGGAATAAGTTAGACCAAAGCATATTCATGTGTTAGAATGGCTCAGTCAAAATCCAGACCTAAATCCCATTGAGAATCTGTGGCAAGACTTGCTGTTCAGACGATTTCCATCCAATATGACTGAAGAAGAATGGGCACAAACTTCAGTCTCTAGATGTGCAAAGCTGGTGGAGACATACCCCAAAAGACTTGCAGCTGTAATTGCAGTGGCAGGTGGCCCCACACAAAGTATTGACTCAGGGGGCTGAATATTAAAAAAATCATCTTGTTTTCACTTCACACATACTTGCAACTTTGTGTTGGTATATCACATAAAATCCCAATAAAATACATTTAAGTTTGAGGGTGTAACGTGAAAAAATGTGGAAAAATTTAAGGGGTATAAATACTTTTTCAAGGCACTGTATATGCCAGATGATTTACATTATGCATCTTTCTTACCCATATTATATGTCACCTTACTAATGATAACTAAGTGTTAGCATGCCCCCTGTCACTGGGTTGTGTCACCACTCTCACAGTGTCCAGTCAGTACTGGCAGCGTCACACTGTGTATGCCCACTACCCATTGCCAAGGGGAATGATAACACCAGATGTCAATTTATTCATACATTTCTAAAAGGAATAACAGAGGAACAGCAAAATGTAGAGTTTTATAAAAAGTTATAGGGATGCAAGTGTTCAATAAACAGACATATCAGCATTGTTGGCAGATCATCAAAGAAGCATTCTGGGATTTTTTCATGGTGGACTCTGTAGACTGCTAGAGGAACAATGTATTGCAGTGAATCCCATTACCGCCCACTGTAATGCAGTCTGATTTGCAGAGTCCTCTAGTGTCTGCTGTGTCAGCCAGAAGTAAGTTTCTATGCAAGCCTAAGAGACTCACAGTAAGAACCTCATGCACATGACCGTTCCATTTTTTGTGGTCTACAAATTGCGGATCCGCGAAACACCTAAGCCGCCCGTGTGCCTTCCGTAATTTGCGGAACGGAACAGGCGGCCCATTGCAGAAATGCCTATTCTTGTCCGCAAAATGGACAAGAATAGGACATGTTATATTTTTTTGGCGGGGCTACGTAACGGAGCAACGAATGTGGACAGCACACGGAGTGCAGTCCGCATCTTTTGCGGCCCGATTTTAGTAAATGGGTCCGCACCCGAGCCACATAAACTGTGGCTCGGATGCGGACCAGAACAACGGTCGTTTGCATGAGGCCTAAGGCTCTCGAGGACTTGCATAGAGACAAATGACTTCCTTAGCATTCCACTTCATTTGATTATTTCTATTCAGATTTACGGTGACAAGACACATGAATGGCTCCTCCTAAATATTTTTTTGATAAGATTTATGTATGTATGTTTCCAATAATAAATATAAAGCAAACAGCCTGAAATAGATGGTCCCAGATACCATTAGGGGTTTCTTGTTGGGTCATGTGAGTTCATTATGGAATAAATCCAGCAAGAGCATGGTCTTTAATGTCCAAGTGTTTCCTTTGGGTTGATGGAAGGTAAGTTTCCGCTCCTCTCTGGTTTGCTCATTTCTGTCTATTAAGAACTTTCAAACTTTCAAGCGTTTGCTTCCAGCCAGGTTTTAATACCATTTTTGTTGGCTGCAACCCATTCAATGTTATTTCTAACAGTTTCAAGTGCTTGCTGTCTTGGGGTTGCTCCTGCCCCAGCATTTGGATAAGTCTCAAAGAAATTTTCCATCTAAAAAATGAATAATAACAAAAGTGAGTTCTATAGACACACATAATTACTTTAAAGAGAATGTGTTATCAGAAAATCACCAGTTGTCCAATTTTTTTTTTAGATGTTTTTGTGAATTTTGTTTACATTTTTTATGTCACTATTACAAAAATACCTAAAATCATGCAGTTTTCTAACTGACCGCTCTCATTATCATTACAGGCAGGATTACAATAATGATAGATAGATAGATTTCAAAATTCACAATAGTTCATATCACAGCTTATCTACTCCCTCCTGACCTCTGCACAGGTCACAGAGCATGCCTAGAAAAATCTCCCATAGAAGTCAATGAGGTCCCATCCAATCGATTGTGTCTATGGCCATGTGGCTAGAAGTCTTGAACTATTTTAGGCCTAGTGGCCAGTGTGAAAACTGCAGGATTTTAGGATTTTATTTTTAAATATAGTCTGGGACATTTAAAAAGATCACTTAAAATTCAAAAACATGTTTATCATAAAAATTAGTTTTAAACAATATGTCATTTTTTTCTATGACACATTCCCTTTAAAGTGAACCTATCACATTGGAAATGCATGTGTGAACATAACACTTATTCATTTAAATGATTTCAGGGTTCAAGTCCAACGGGCAGGACTACTTAGTGACTGACAGCTACCTTTGTATGCGCAATCATACTACTGGACTCTTAAGCTCAGAACAAGTTTTACTGAATCTTTTCCCACAAAACTATCATATGCATCAATCTGCTCAGCTCCTCCTGCTCTATAACAAGCTGCCTGCATAATGGACTGCAACATGGTAAGTTTCCTTTAAAGTAATATATAATACATATGCAACAGAATTGTGATTGGGCAAAAGAACAGAACAAAAATGAAAGATTATTAAATTAAACTGTTCAGATCTCTACCCAACAATCAGAACACAAACATTACCCATCTATATCTTTATCTGGTGACATAGACAATTTTCCGTACAAAAAAAGGAGTTAAACATCTTGCAGAATAGTCTTAAGGTTGATTTAGGCCTCTTTCACATGAGCGTGACGGATTGGCTCCGGATGCGTTCAGTGAAACTCGCACCATTTTGCAAGCAAGTTCAGTCAGTTTTGTCTGCGATTGCGTTGAGTTTTTTCCGCACGGGTGCAATGCGTTTTGATGGGTTTTTCACGCGCGTGATAAAAAACTGAAGGTTTACAAACAACATCTCCTAGCAGCCATCAGTTTAGCTTTCCGTTCTTCTGATCCGTCAGAAGAAGAGAGAGAGAATAAACAGGATCCTGTAAAAAAGCGATTCCTGTTGCATTAGGGAACTTTTACGCTAGCGTTATTCTTTTCTGGTATTGAAATCTGGTAAAGGGTCTCAATACCAGAAAAAAACGCATCAGTTTTGTCCTAATGCATTCTGAATGGACAGCGATCCGTTCAGTATGCATCAGGATGTCTTCCGTTCCGTCCCTTGTACGGTATTTAACCGAACAAAATACCGCAGCATGCTGCAGTATTTTTTACGGCCAAAATCCTGGAACACTACCGCACTTGCCGGATCCGGCATTAATTTCCATTGAAATGTATTAATGTGTTCCGGAAATTGCTGCATCGCCGGATCCGGTTTTCTGTTCTGCGCATGCACAGTTCTTTCTAGCTTTGAAAAAATGTAATACCGGACATGTTATTCCGGATCATACCGTAAAGACTGATCCGGTATTTCAATGAATAAGTCTAACGGATCAGTTTCCAGATCCGAAAAAAAAAGATATCCGTTTGCATATGGATTTCCGGATCTGGCAGGCAGTTCCAGCAACGGAACTGCCTGCTGGATTCTAATAACGTTAGTGTAAAAGTACCCTTAGTTATGCATAGGATCCGTTTTTATACAGGATCCAGTAAAAAAACAGATCCTGTTGCATCAGTTGTCATCCGTTTGAGCCATTTCCGTCTGAGATCCGTTTGTTTAAGATGGATTTTTCCCCCGTCTAAAAAACAGATCTCAGACGAAAATGGCTCAAACAGATGGCAACTGATGCAACAGGATCCGTATTTTTTTTTACTGGATCCTGTATTTTTTTCTCTCTCTCTCTACTACTGAGGGATCAGAAGAACGGAAAGCTAAACGGTGATATGAATGCACCCTTATATGAATGAGGAATTGTTGTAATCATACTGACCCAGAGAATAAAGGTAACAGGTCAGTTTTACTGCATAGGAAATGCCATAAGAGGCACATTTATTAAGACCGGCATTTTAGACGCTGGTCTTAATAAACCCCTAAGCCGGCACCAACCTTTTTATAACTTTGGTGGATCCTCCGCCAGTTTTAAACGTAAGACCTTTTTTAGACCTTGCGTCAGCGGGGAGATGTCGAAGATTGCGGCGCAACTAGCTGTTTCGCCACAATCTGTGCCTGAAATATGCCTAATATAGATGTATTTCATCTGAATAAATGTCCCCAAAAATTCATAAAACTGTGGAGGAATAGCGTTTTTTTTTTTTTTTTATTCCTCCCTATTTGGAATTTTTATCCAACTTCACACCACATTGTATGTAATATTGAATGGTGCCATCAGAAAGTATAACTTGTCCCGCAGAAAACAAGTCTCATACAGCTATGTGAATGGAGCAATTAAAAAAATGTATTACTCCAGGAAGGCTGAAAATAAAAATACAGAAACACAAAAAAGGAAAATGGTCCTGTCCTGAAAGTGTTAGGCCGAATGCACACTATGCAACCAAATACGCTATGCAACCAATGACACCGTGCGCTCCTGCTCTGAACAGGAATCCAGCCCGGCATACCACGGACTGCTCTCGGCCGCGGAACACGGCCGTGTGCATTCGGCCTTAAACATAAACTTGGGAAAAGGGGAGTGAATTTAATTTTTAATTGTTTTCATTTTTTTTTTCAACAATTTTTCACTTTTGTTACTTTTAAGGGCACATGAACATGCAATCATTTCATTGCTTATATCATGTACTGCAGGAATACACTATTGCAGTCTATAGTATTGCTATTGTCTTCTGCAGGCAGGGCTTAATAGGCAGTTCACTAGTCTCCACAAGGCCCTAGGCTGCCACAGCAACTGTTCGACACTCCACAATTTTTCAGCAAAGGTGCTGATCAGAGGACAGAGGGAGCCATTGCATCTGAGGGGTTAAATCACCTCTGATCCAGCCATTATCGGATATGGAGCAGCTCAGCTTTTGAGCCCCCTCCATACACCTCTCCCATACTGCTGGCGCATATATTTACATGATATGATTGGGAAAGGGTAAAAGGTGCATCATTAACTTTCCGCTCTCCATAACAGAAATAAAATTTGAAACATGGCTCGCGACAGGGAAATAAGACCTTTACTCAGTCTACCTACCTCTGTGAGCCCCGCACTCTAGTTGACCTAGAATGTCCATGCATTACATGGACATCCCTTCATTTTAATGGCCGCTTAGTAAAGCTAAACTGAATGGCCAGCCTTGGCTTTCCTTGGAGTTGACCATCGTGGTTGATCAACAATGTTTTTTAATTTTTTTAAGGAATGTATTAAATGAAAAAAAAAAACTGATCGAGCCTGTCACCAAAAAAGGGCAGTCCAGTCTACCAGCATCAGGTTAAAGATCAGGAGAAGGTGAGCCGACTGATATATAATGTCTATAAAAAGATTTAGTATAACTCTATTGACTAAAATCTGTATAAGCAGGCATAGGACTGCTTAGGACCACTGCATAGGACCACCCACTGGACTCCTAAGCACAGAAAGGGCAGATATTTAAATGAACAAAATACAGGTTGTACTGGATCTATGTATATAGCACTTCATATCCACCTGCTCTGCTCCTCCTGCTCTATAATATGAAGAATGCTTGTTCAGCATGACAGGTTCTCTTTAGGGCCTCATGTACACGGTCCTATTATGGCTCTATAGTGTGTACGGGGCTCTTCATATCCATCTGTGCAAATCTGACAGAAGAATGTTCCAATGCACGAGGTATTACAGAAGTATTCTTTTACATAGAATAGGACAGTTCACCTATAAACCCAGTCAATTTTCAAGATTTTGATTTAAAAAACTTCAACCAACCAATAGCAGCTCTCAAGACATCATCAAGACATCTTATACAAAGTCAAAACGTATGCACGAAATATTACTAATCTGATAAAAAAAAATGTATACGTAATAAACCTCAGGCTATATCTAAAATAAAAGAAATAAATATAAACAAATACAATAAAATCTGAATAAACACCAATGAACCCACAGAGCTTGTATTACAGTGTCTTACAGCGGGTCCTCTGTGCATTGCAAAGGTTGAACGCCACTGGCAAAATGCACAGCAAAACTTAAGCTGTGGATTGAAAATCGGCGGTGCAAGTCAGTTTATGCAGCGGAATGATTTCTTCAGATCTTTTCCACTTTATTGGTACTGTAAAAAGCTGTGGACTTCCCGCATACACCTCCACTGCGCCGAACCTGCAGTGTTTATGTCCCATGTGGACATAACCTAATGCTAGCACTGTCGGTTCATTGGTGTGTGTATAGATTTCAGTCTGTGCTTCCTAGCGTTTTTTTTTTTTTTTATATTGTAAACAACTTGAGGTTTTATATAGGTGCATTTTATCCTAATTAAACCTATATTACATTTCTATCAAATTGGTGATATTTTGTGAATATGCTTCCACTTTACACAGGTCTCGAGGGTCAGTAACTTTTGCTATACTGAGGTTTTCTTCTCTCTAAATATTGGTTCTCCAACATACGGCACCCAATGTAGCAGCATACTGTAGCATCAAAGCTCTGCTGCATGCATGAGCCTTAAAGGGATTGTCTCACTTTAGAAAATGACATTTATCGTGTAGACAAAGTTAATACAAGGCACTTCCTAATGTATTGTCATTGTTCATATTGCCTCGGTTTGATTCATTTTTCAATTGCATTATACGCTGCTCATTTCCAGGGGTTATGGCCATCGTTGCAATCCAGCAGTGGTTGCCGTGCTTGCACAGTATAGGAAAAGGTGCCGGACTCCTTGGTAGCCTGGAATGTGGGAGCATACATAGGCACAAATGTGCGGCAGCTCCTGTCCCGGCCACCTCGTATCTGCGCTGCAGTGGTGGCCATGACCCCTGGATACGAGCAATGTATAATGCATGGAAAAATGAATCAAGCCAGCAATGGAGGCAATAAGGACAATCACAATACATTACCTGATAAATGGTATTTGCTGAAATGAGACAACCCCCTTAAGCCTCAGCACTTTGGTATGTAAATTAGGGTTTTTATTATTCTTATTTTAAGTTGGCATTTTATATAATGTTTTATGGTGAGTCAAAATGATATAAAAATAACATAACCCTTTAGTACAATGTAACATACTTAAACAAACTCTGAAGTGAGAGGTTCCAGGAATATGTCTTTGCTGAAATTAATTGATTCTTTGCAGAAATTTTATTTTCCTTTGTAACACACATTTTTCTCATTTCTCCGTTGGACCGTACCCATATGGTATATGACCTTCACCTACCTTTGGGTGCCAACAAGTCATGATAATGGAATGCCTTTTTCTGCCAACTCCTGCCCACTGAAATGATCAAGCCTGTAACTAACCAGCTGAACATCTTGAGCCATACCTCATTCAAGTGGGCCAAAGTATATGGTCAAATAGGACTCCCTGATGAGTGGTGGGGTGTGCTGGCTAATGGGAGGCTCAATGCACAGGTGTACTTACTTGCCACAGCTGGGTATCTGTGTTAAATGTTGTTGATATTCTTGTAATTATCCGACCAAGGTTTCGGTCATTGATGGTGTATCTGGCATGAAAAGAAAAAACATGTTATGACATTGGAGGAAGTGTAAATCATTAAAATCATAGATCAATTTTAAAGTTACCTTTTTACTAAGAAGTCCCAGTTAATCCGCACCCAGTCCCAAGCCATTTGCTTTCCAAGCTTGCTGTATGCAGATATATAATATATAACATTCAGGGCATCTTGGCTCTTAATAAGGCTTTGGTCAGAAATCTGCTTGAGATATCTAAGGAGATAAAAAAGAAAAACTTGTATTCACATAAAAAAACTATTAGGGCAGAATTACTAATAATGACTAAAGGCGATTTTTAAATCAGCAGTTTATTGGGCCAATTATAAAATCGGTGTGTTGGTATGTGCTTCCAGCATAAAATTAATCTGTATGGGGATAAGTGAAATTTGTCCCCATATAGAGGGGATTATTGCTGCATGTAAATGGCGGCTAATAATCAGTCAATTATCAGGAATGTTTGGTTCGCTCTTGATACTTGGCTGTAAATCGGCCCATGTCTGAAAATGCGCCATATTTATCACAGGGCCTGATGTTGAAGGGTAAATCTGGGACACTTTTAGACTATCTAGGTTTGGTTTATACTACCTATCAGTTGGGTTATTTAGTGGGTCTGTCTGAGAGTTGGAGTCGTGCATTCCCATTTATGTGAAATGATGGCCACCATGTTGGGACCCAGGTTTGCACATCATTGTCTATTAAATGGGGTCCTTTTATAAGTGAAGCCATATACAGTTAGCGCCTTGGCAATAACTGTTGGGTAGCGGGAGGGTTGCAGCCAACAGCCCCTGCAATCTGTTTTGCCCTGATATGCAACCTTAAGAAATAATAAAGAGAGTATGGAGACAGCACGTCCTTTCTGTGAGGTTTTTTCCAGATGAGACGTTTCGGCTAACAAGCCTTTTTCAAGCATGCTTGAAAAAGGCTTGTTAGCCGAAACGTTGCATCTGGAATAAACCTCACAGAAAGGGCGTGCTGTCTCCATACTCTATCATTTCTTGTGGATATCCGACTTGTTAGGGGAATCTAACCACTTCCCCTGGAGACATGCACCCACCACCACATCTACCTGGGTGTGCTGGCCACCATCTTTGATTTTCTGATATGCAACCTGTCTGCGATGGATAGACTAGCAGATTAGTTTATGAGCTTTGGGATCTAGTTTGGGCAATAAGAGATTGGCAAAAAATGTATCACTTAAAGGGTAAAGGAGTAAAGGTTATAGAAGACCTGTTGAGAAGCGGGATGCTCTCCACTGATGCTAGACCCTGTAGTAGCTTTTCTTTTTCTTGAGCTAATGGAGTTTCTAAATACTTCTGAAACATGAAATTCCAGGACTGCTCATCACCAGACTGTTTCATCCCATAACGATAGACCAGCTGTCTGAGGTTCACAGGAATCCTGGGAAAAAGCAATGCACAAACAATGTATTAGCTAAAATGCACACTAAAGCCATTGTTTATTCACCCCTTGTATTTGCCTAGAGTAAATATTAAGAGACGGAGGAGCTTAAAGGACCCGCTGCAGCCATTTTCCAACTCTTTACAAATGATCTATGATATCTTTCTGTAAAACCATAAACACACAGGTATATATGTATATCTGCATATACATTTTTATAGGATGTTATTTATCTTGTACAAGCCATATGATTACATTGAAAATCTAATATATAAAGCTGAGTGTATGTATGTGTGTGCGTATGTGTGTGCGTGTGTATATATGCATGTCTGCTAAAGGAATCTGAACCATCGCATTAACAATAACGAAATTTGGCACACAGGTACATCAGGTGTCCGCGTAGGTTTTAGACCAGGTCTCAGCTCTCTAGCACGTACCGTTCCTGAGATATTCCCAAAAAATGCAAATATGGTACATCACATGACCTACATAAGCCAATAGAATCCTGCAGGTCTTTCTCTTCATATCCCAACTGCCATACACATGGTCACATGTCCCTTATCAGCCAATAGGAGCTCACAGGTCCTTAGTCTCCACATACACACAGTTTTACACCAGGTTTCCATAACAACCCAGCCATTTTTCTTCACTGCTGCAGGTCAGCTTTAAAAGGGGCAGGGGGCTGTGGATGACACTGTTAAGGGAGCAGAGTACTGTGGAGGTCACAGTTTAAGGGACAGGTAGGGTGGCCATTCAGGCCACCCTCAGAAGATGGACTTAAAAACCGCGCCACCAGGTCCTGCTAAGCCACGCCCCTGACCCAGTTAGGCCATGCCCCTTCCCACTCTGCAGCTGACGGGGATTGAAAAAATGAAGGTAAAAATACACTCCTGTCAGCTGCAGGGGTGGAAGGGAGGGTGACTTTCTCCCTGCAGCTCACGCTCAGACATCACAGTGCTGCTGTCTTAGAGTGAGCTGTTCAAAAGGATATCCCTGTGTGAGATATTCCCAAAAAATGCATTAGCCAATAGAAGCCTGGTCACATGACCCTTATCAGCCAATAGAAGCTCGCAGGCCCTTAGTCTCCACATACACACAGTTTTACACCAGGTTTCCATAACAACCCAGCCATTTTTCTTCACTGCTGTAGGTCAGCTTTAAAGCGGCAGGGCACTGTGGATGACACTGTTAAGGGAGCGGAGTGCTGTGGAGGTCACAGTTCAAGGGCAGGCAGGATGGCCATTCAGACCACCCTCAAAAGACCCTCCCCCAGGTCCCACTAAGCCACACCCCCTCCCACTCCGCAGCCGACGGGGATTGAAAAAATGAAGGCAAAAATAAACTTTTATCAGCTGCAGGGGTGGGAGGGAGGTTGACTTTCTCCCTGCAGCTCATGCTCAGACAGCACAGTGCTGCTGTCTGAGAGTGAGCTGTTCAAAAAGACATCCGTGTGTCCGTCCAGGTCCTGCACCAGACGGAGGACAGGGAGTCTGAAAGCCGGACTGTCCGGCCTAAAACCGGACCGCTGGCCACCCTAGGGGCAGGCTGCTATGGAGGTCACAGTTAAGGGGACGTCCACTATGGACGTCAGTGTTAAGGGGCTGATTGCTGTAGAGCTCACTGTTAAGGGGACGGGGTGTTGTGGAAATCACTGTTAAGGAGATGGGGTACTGTGGAGGTGACTAATAAAGGGGCGGCCGCTGTGGAGGTCACTGTTTAGGGGGCGGGATGCTACCGAGGTCACTGTTAAAGGGGCGGGCTTCTGTGGAGGTCACTGATAAGGGGGCGGGATGCTGTGGAGGTCACTGTTAAAGGGGTGGGCTCTATGGAGGTCTCTGTTAAGGGGACAGGGAACTATGGAGGTCATAGTTAAGGGGATGGTCCTCTATGGAGGTCAGTGTTAAGGGGCGGGGTGCTGTAGAGGTCACTGTTAAGGGGGCGGGTGTTATGGAGGTCACATTTTAAGGGAACAGAGCTCTGTAGAGGTCACTATTAGGGGGCGGGTTATTGTGAAAATCCCTTTTAACGAGACGGGGTACTGTGGAGGTCACTAATAAAGGGGCAGGGTACTGTGGAGGTCACTGTTATAGTGGATACTGTCGATATCTTTTAACAACACACACATACATCAAATGAAATAGTTGAAATATACCCTTGCGAAGCCGGGTCCTTCTGCTAGTATCATTATATTGTTATTTTTAGTCAAGTGTATTAACTTTTGATCATCTGCATTGCACCACTATACACTCATGTGCACAATGACATCAGCTGCATCAGACTGTCACTCTGACAACCAGACTCGGTACTGAGCAGTAATAGCCCTGAGCACAGTGCTCACATGGAGCTTTGTGCTCATGAGGGCAGAAACCACCGCCTATATAACACATGATGTCATTGATATCACATGGATTCCCTGTGGCAGATACAGGGGCAGACTGAGAACTTAAAGTGGACTGAAAGGAAACCTAAAAGTGGTCCCATGTTATAGGTGGGTATAAATTGAGAGAAGGCAGGGCAACACAAGTAGGTAGGGACTACACAAATAGGGGGGGGGGGGGCAATACCATAGTGCAGCACAAAATAGCACCCCTGCAAAACCAAATGCCACATTGCAGCACAAAATAATGCCTCTGCAGAGCCAGATACCACCGTGTTTCAGAAAATACCACCCCAGAAGCAGATCTTCTGTGATTGTTAAAACCAGCTACCACATCCTGTCCTCCTCCTCCAGTTGCCTCTAATTAAAGTAGAACTCCCGGCAAAATGTTTATTCTCTGACCTGCTAGAAAGTGATGCCATGTGACCAACTCTCTGATCTCCAACTGACACAGGACAGGAAGTCAGTCACTTCTCTATTCGTTACTATAAGATGGACATGGAGACTCCCATAGAGAAACTGACTTCCTGTCCACACATAAGATGCTGTGTCAGTTGGAGAGTCTGATTGTTGGTCACATTTCACAGGTTAGAACCAGAAGGGAGGTATAACTCACAAATACAGACCCTGGTAAGAAGATTACATTCAATAGAGATTACATTATGTACCTTTCTAGCAGGTCAGAGAATAACATTTTTGGCGTGAGTTCTTCTTTAAGATATGGAGAGGGGAAATGAGGAGCTGAGACACAGACAACACAATGCCAGCCCTACCTTCAGCATGCTGCCTGGTCTTTCTATACTACCAAACATACGGGAAAATAATCCACTACCTATCTCTTACATCCAGTGATGTCTCCTCTGATGTACACATTCACTTTCCTCATCTTCTCCATTTGGACCAGACTGTCATGACAACTTCTTTCAGCCACATCTCATCTCTGCAGAATTTGCCAAACACATCTTGGGTACCTTACTTTTCCATCAGCCTTCCCAACTTCTCTACACAAACTCCAACTTGGTCATCCTGTTAAAAATAACCCCAAAATGCCCCCTTTCTGGCTCTCTTAATGAACCTTATAGTGCCTCCTGTAATATGTTTCCCAAGTGGCGAGGAGAAAAAAAAAAATGATTCGCCCTCTATGCTGCTGTCTATGATGCAGGCCACAGGCCTCTGACTGTCTGCGGCCTGAGATGACTGTGTCTCTGTTTATACACTGCCTCATATAATGACCTGTGGCCTATGAGGGTGAATGTCAGGGTTATTATGATACTGGTATTGCCATTATGTCAGTAAAAGTATAATAAAATATATCTAGAAGGTATGTATTAAAAGAAGTTTTCCATTACCCAGTCCCAGCTATCCATTCTTTGAAAATGCGTGAGGCCTGGTTCAGTGCCTCAGGATCTCCAGCCCTGCACGCGAGAGCCAGTACTGAAGTTCGGAGGAGCCTGAAGGCACATAAAAACAGTTAGGTACTATAGGTAACAGATTCTTTAGTTGTGAGGGTATCATGCACTTACTTCTGCACATCAGTGCCATTATCATGCCAGCCAAGTTCATCTGTAATTGGTTTAACTTGTTTTCGTAAATATTCCTGAAATACATTATTTATAATTATCATGAGCATTTCACTCTACCAAACAAAGGTTTAACATATTCATCTTCATAGCAAAAAAATAAATAAATCCAAGCTACCTGGACATGTTGCCACAAGCGATTGTGTTTTCTACAGGGTTATGGTTTTACCAAAATCCAGTGAAACAACTCCTAATCAGGGCCGTTTGAAGGAATTTGGGGGCCCCAAGCAAAATAGACATGGAGCCCCCCCCCCTCCACGCCCTCCCCACCTTACGCACGCAAAGCCTACAGGAACCACAGTATAGCCATACAGTTTAAGTTCACCCACACTTTATATAAATAAAAAAGGAGGTTTACAGTGCAAATACTGCTGCTGCATTTAATGTGCATGAAATTTGAACATTTTCAACAAATGAACATCTGCAAAAAAACACCACTGTACCATACAATCCAATATACATTAAAAAAGTGCACAATAACTAAATCCAACATACTTAAAACACACACATTAACATTTTTCAGTTCTTACAGTCCTTCTTATTCCCCCACCCCATGTCCTTCTTACTCCCCCCTCCCCCTGTCCTTCTTACTTCCCCCTCCCCTCCCTGTGTCCTACTTACTCTCCCCCTCCCTGTTTTTTTTTTTTTTTTACTCCCTACCCTACCTTAGATGAGTTCCTAAGTTAATTCAGTCCTCCGGCTCCTTCCCTGGACCCTGTAGCGTGGCCGTGCTCCTCGCTCTCTACCTCCAGTCCTGGCTGTCACTCAGTGCGGCCGGGAACCGCGTGGTACAGGTCAGGAGATTCAGTTTCCT
The DNA here is from genome assembly GCF_905171765.1 of Bufo bufo. Lineage (NCBI taxonomy): Eukaryota > Metazoa > Chordata > Amphibia > Anura > Bufonidae > Bufo > Bufo bufo. Next base: position 600,382,538 of record NC_053390.1, on the reverse strand, counting down.
GTTCCCGGCCGCGGCCGGACTAAAAGGAAGTGAGCACTCAGTGTACACTTCCTGTCAGTCCGGCCGGGAACAGGAAACTGAATCCCCTGTTCCTGTACCGCACGGTACCCGGCCGGACTGAGTGACAGCCAGGAGGTAGAGGAGGAGAGCTCGGCCACGCTACAGAGCAGCAGTCAACAGAGGAGGAACTCGGGAGGTAACCAGGAGTGCTGCAGCCTTAAAGGAAGCAAAACAAGCACCGGCTCTGCTTGGGGCCCCGGGCCAGCTCGGGGCCCCAAGCAATTGCTTGTTTTGCCTGTCTGTTAGCGACGGGCCTGCTCCTAATCATCCTAAAGAATTGGGGATAGAAACTTGACTGTTCCTTCAAAATGTACCTCCAGTGAAAAATGAAAACTTCATACTGCACCTAGAATCTCATGTACAGTACCTGTAGAGCCTTCAAAGCTCAATCACTTGTGCTGGAGATCTTTTCTTCCTAGTTCACTTACAGGGAGTTATTTTCTGCTATGCTACAAAGTAGAGCTGCAGCCCAGTCTTGATCATTGTATCTACCAGCCTGCCAGCGCCATATTGCAATGAATACATGGCTTTAAAACGAACCTTTCACCAGGATTTCACTTAATAAACTATTACCAGTACGTTATAGATTATCCTCATTGTGGTTCAATGCATTCTTGTGCTGCTTTCCTGGGATGTATATTGATGAAAAAAACGACTTATAAAGTCATCGTCTCCAGCTCCTGCAGTCACGCTAGAAGTCAAGGGGGTAGCCCTTCCCTCACTCCAGGCTGTAACTCCCCTGCCCTAACCCCTCCTCTAAGCAGTGTAACTGATACCCGGCTCAGTCGCCGGTCCGCGCTTGTACTGGCGGCGCATGCGCCGTCGGTCTCAGCAGCAGCGCGATCCCGTCTATCGCGCAGACTGAAGCACAATCCTGTAACTGAATCGCGCATGCGCCGTTCGTCCCCAATGCCTCCCTGTCTTCTGTTCTTCAGGCGCACATACATGGAGGCACTCATACACACAGTCACCACGTACATGGAGGCACTCATACACACAGTCACCACATACATGGACATGCTCATACACACACTTACAAAATACATGGAGGCACTCATACACACAGTCACCACATACATGGAGGCACTCATACACTGAGTCACCACATACATGGCGCGCGCCTGAAGAACAGAAGACAGGGAGGCATCGGGGACGGACGGCGCATGCGCGATTCAGTTACAGGATCGCGCTTCAGTCCGCGCGATAGACGGGATCGCGCTGCTACTGAGACAAGCGCAGTCCCGGCGACTGAGCCGGGTGTCAGTTACACTACTTAGAGGAGGGGTTAGGGCAGGGGAGTTACAGCCCGGAGTGAGGGAAGGGCTACCCTCTTGACTTCTAGCGTGACTGCAGGAGCTGGAGACGATGACTTTATAAGTCGTTTTTTTCATCAATATACATCCCAGGAAAGCGGGACAAGAATGCATTGAACCACAATGAGGATAATCTATAAGGTACTGGTAATAGTTTATTAAGTGAAATCCTGGTGAAAGGTTTGCTTGAATATCTATCAAGTTCCTCTACAATATACTATATAGACAGATTTTAACAGAGGTGTAGCTCCACATACATGGAGGCACTCATATACACAGTCACCACGTACATGGAGGCACTCATACACAGTCACCACATACATGAACATGCTCATACACACACTTACCAAATACATGGAGGCACTCATACACACAGTCACCACATACATGGAGGCACTCATACACTGAGTCACCACATACATGGAGGCACTCATACACTGAGTCACTACATACATGGAGGCACTCATACACAAAGTCACAACGTACATGGAGGCACTCATACACACAGTCACCACATACATGGACACGCTCATACACGCACGAACCACGTACATGGAGACACTCATACACACAGTCACCACGTACATGGAGGCACTCATACACACAGTCACCACATACATGGAGGCACTCATACACACAGTCACCACGTACATGGAGGCACTCATACACACAGTCACCACATACATGGACACGCTCATACATGCACTCACCACGTACATGGAGGCACTCATACACACAGTCACCACATACATGGAGGCACTCATACACACAGTCACCACATACATAGACACTATCATACACACACTTACCACATACATGAATGCACTCATACACGCACTCACCACATACATGGAGGCCCTCATACACACACTTACCACATACATGAATGCACTCATACACACATTCACCACATACATGGAGGCACTCATACACACAGTCACCATGTACATGGAGGCACTCATACACACAGTCACCACATACATGGACACGCTCATACACGCACTCACCACATACATGGAGGCACTCATACACACAGTCACCACATACATGGAGGCACTCATACACACAGTCACCACATACATGGACACGCTCATACACGCACTCACCACATACATGGAGGCACTCATACACACAGTCACCACATACATGGATGCACTCATACACACAGTCACCACATACATGGATGCACTCATACACTGAGTCACCACATACATGGAGGCACTCATATACACAGTCACCACGTACATGGAGGCACTCATACACACAGTCACCACATACATGGACATGCTCATACACACACTTACCAAATACATGGATGCACTCATACACTGAGTCACCACATACATTGAGGCACTCATACACAAAGTCACAACGTACATGGAGGCACTCATACACACAATCACCACATACATGGAGGCACTCATACACACAGTCACCACGTACATGGAGGCACTCATACACACAGTCACCACATACATGGAGGCACTCATACACACAGTCACCACATACATAGACACTCTCATACACACAGTCACCACATACATGGAGGCACTCATACACACAGTCACCACATACATAGACACTCTCATATACACACTTACCACATACATGAATGCACTAATACACGCACTCACCACATACATGGAGGCACTCATACACACAGTCACCACATACATGGAGGCACTCATACACACAGTCACCACGTACATGGAGGCACTCATACACACAGTCACCACATACATGGAGGCACTCATACACACAGTCACCACATACATAGACACTCTCATACACACACTTACCACATACATGAATGCACTAATACACGCACTCACCACATACATGGAGGCACTCATACACACACTTACCACATACATGAATGCACTCATACACACAGTCACCACATACATGGAGGCACTCATACACACAGTCACCACGTACATGATGGCACTCATACACACAGTCACCACATACATGGACACGTTCATACACACACTTACCACATACATGAATGCACTCATACACACACTCACCACATACATGGAGGCACTCATACACACACTTACCACATACATGAATGCACTCATACACACAGTCACCACATACATGGAGGCACTCATACACACAGTCACCACGTACATGGAGGCACTCATACACACAGTCACCACATAAATGACACGCTCATACACGCACTCACCACATACATGGAGGCACTCATACACACAGTCACAACGTACATGGAGGCACTCATACACACAGTCACCACATACATTGACACGCTCATACATGCACTCACCATATACAAGGAGGCACTCATACACACAGTCACCGGCAGAAAAAAGCACTGTCAGTAAATTTGTGCCCCAAACTCTGTAGTCTGGCAGGGAGGTGAGAACCGATGTTGCAGTGTGGAGCAGTGATGGAGCGGCGGTTATAAGAAGGAGTCTCACTGACCACCAATGAAAGTACAGCTGTCTTTCTAGTTTCCTGCCTGCAGAGTGACTGCAGCCAGCAGGACTAGGAGCGGGCTCCAAGTGGAACTTAAAGAGGACCTGTCACAACTCCTGACATGCCTGTTTTAATAGCTTCATGCATTCCCCATGTAATAACAATTCTGGAGCATCTATTCTTATGACTCTATGTTGTGCTGTTCCTCTATTATTTCTACTTCAAGTTATGGATGAGATGCTAGCAGTCTGCAGTAAGGGTACAGAGGGGAGGTAACAAGTTTTTTTTTTTGGGGGGGGCTGTACCTGCACAGTCTGACAATGACAGCACTGATTGGATAGAGTCAGTCTGTGTAGGTACACCCTCCCCAAATGGTTACCTCCCCTCTGTACCCTTACTGAAGGCTAATGGCAATTAATTCATAACTTCTAGTAGAAATAATAAAGGAATGGCACAACATAGAGCCATAAGAATAGATGCTCCAGAATTGTTATTACTTGGGAAATGCATGAAGCTATTAAAACAGGCATGTCAGGAGCGGTGAAAGGTCCTATTTAATGTTCGTCAGATCTGGTGGATGGTGCAGGCAGTGTGAGGTGAGGAGCAACAGTTTGCCTGCCAGTAAGCCCTGCAGGATGAATTCCCCGGCCATCACACCAGTGTCTTACAGCCCCATGTACAGCTTATTCCACCCCTAAAGGGGATCATTTAAACTACTGAGGTATTATAGGGGATCATTTAAACTAATGGGGCACTATAGGAAACCATCAAACTACTGGTGGCACTATAGGAGACCACTTAAACTAATGGGTCACTATAGGGGGCCATTTAAACTACTAAGGGCACTATAGGGGATCATTTGAACTAAATGATCCCTTATAATTCCCCAGTAGTTTAAATTATCCCCTATAATGCTCTAGTAGTTTAAATGGTCCCCTATAATACCCCATTAATTTATATGGTCCCCTATAGTGCCCTGATAGTCTATATGGTCCCCTATAATGCCCCAGTAGTTTAAATAGTGCCCTATTAATTTATATGGTACCCTACATTCTCCCAGTAGTTTCAATTGTTCCCTATAATGTACCAGTAGTTTAAATCATCCCCTATAGTACTACTGGGACAATACAAGGGACCATTTAAACTACTGGGACAATATAGGGGACCATTTGCTGTGAGCACTATAGGCGAGCGTATAAGCTGCTGATGCACTATATGAGAGCATGTAAGCTGCTGGGGGCACTAAAGGTGAGAATTTAAGTTACTAGGTGCATTTAAGCTACCGGGAGCAGTATAAGGGGCATTATAATTTCGGGAGTCACTATATTGGAGAATTATTACTACTGGGGGCCCTATAGAAGGGCCTTATTACTTCTAGGAGCACTATGGGGGTTTTATTACTACTAGGAGCACTATGAAGGTCTTTATCACTACTAGGGGCACTTTTAGGGCAATTTTCCTGCTGGTTCGCTATAGGGGTGCTTTATCACCGTTACTATGGGGGGCTTTATCACTACTGGAGGCACTATAAGGAAAATTAGTTCTATTATGGTGCATTATTACTACTACCAGGGGTACAATTGGGAAAGTGTTATTTGGTACAATGTGAAGGACTTTGAAGAACACCAGGAGGTGGAGGATGATAGAAAAGTGAGGAACGTAAATTGTCTGTGTGTCAAACTCTGCAGAGAGACAGATGTGGCTAAAAGAACTCATCATAGTGGTCTGCGCCAAATAGAGAAAATAAGGAAAGAGACACTGGATGTAGGAGGTATGTTTGGTAGTGGTGAATGTAACGTCCATCCAAATGTGTCTTTAATGCTAGGTAGGGGGTTAGTTGGATCAGCAATTTGCCACATATGCATTGTGGATGCATGTTATACTCCCCACTTTGTTCAGTGCCATTCTCTGTAGCTCTGCAGCAGGGACTTGCTGGTATACAGAATGTTACCGCTGTACTTGCCCATTATATCCCTGTCAGTCTTTTTACTAGAGTGGGGGGGTCAGTTGTCAGATTACTGCAGCGCAAGTGCAAGACTTGGGTGCAATAAAAGGCAGCTGCTCTGACAGGGGCACCCGAGGGGATGAAGTACAGTGACTTCTCCTGGGCCCCTTCTGAGCTCGGGCCCAAAACAGCTGCTTCCATGAAAGCTGCACCACTGGCTTTTAACTTACAGTTTGCGCATGATATTAAAATTATTTTGGCCACTGTATATTACCATCTCTTGCTGAGCCAAGAGTAAGTGCTACAGTAACTCAAGTCTCCTCCAACAATTCCACCTATTGAAATGAATTGCATGTGCAGCCTGAAAGGACGTGCACTTATTTTTTAATCCTAGAGTAGACACTTGAAATCTCATATTCAAAGAGGTTTCTATGATTATTTGTCCCCATTTTCTTTGCTTGTTCACAAAGGGCAATGTACTACCGACATTTTTTGTGCAGCATAAACAATTGCACCGGCTGACAATGAAACATTTGCCCATCTGGGTGCTGATTGTCAGAACATTTAAATGGGTTAGTCATTGGGAACAAGAGTACATATTAATATTCATGCCCAATAATTGGCCCAATAATAATAAATCGGCCTCAGCACACAAGAACGTTTATTAATGTACCTGAAATTTTGGGTAGATGGTTTCATCATTCTCCAACATATCATTTAAATAGGCGAGTGCAGAGCTCACTCTCACCCAGGGAAGATAGTCTTTCTCATTCTGAAGATATTTTGTTACGTCAAGAGAAATATTATAATCCAGAATTTCACCACTGGGGAAAAGACAATAATGGGAATATTTAATTATATGCTGCATACATACTCATTGCTTCCCTATCGTATTAAGCTACGTTCACAGATTATACAATATTATGACCTGAGGAAACAATCGACCACAAATCATACCATATACAGTGGTCCATTAAATGGTCTAGGATGCAATATTTTCAACATACAATGAACTTTTCTGGCTGCTGTAACTTGACACTACATTTAACATACAATGATCTTTCCTGACTGCTGTAACTTGAAATTACATACAGCATACAATATCACAAACACTGCCAATTTATGGTACAATGCAATGTCATTGACTGGAAGAGCCAGCCACTTACCATGGGCATTTCACAGGTAAAACATATGAATTGCTGAAATGCATACATTCATTAGGTGTCTAGTGCTGCCTTTCTAAAGTACAATGGAGTACTATATGTTCTGTACTGTTCTTTACCAGTTAATTTATCTGGTACTCATTGTGTACTGTGAACAGGGGTGGATTGGCCATTGACCTTGCAGGGTAATTTCCCAGTGTGTCAATGCCCAGGGGGCCGCCTGAGCCCTCCTCATGGCCAGCCAGTGGAAGATTTTGTGGATTTATTTTGTAATAGACTGTGGTATATGGCACTGTTGGGGTGGTACAATGTGCCACAATATGGTATTGCTGGCCCTCCCTTCCGTCAATTTGGACCCAACTACCAAATGGGGACACTTTTAGTATTTTTTCCAGGGCCACTTTAAGTTCCCAGTCCGCCTCTGACTGTGAAGGACCCTGAAGAAGCTCATGCCCTCTTCATAGACTTGCTTTATCTGTATTTGTTCACTACCTATTATTTATTCACCATTTTATCTTAGTTTGAGTTGACACCGGAACAATATACTAAATTTCCAGTAATGGGTCCAAGTTACAATAGTTTCAACTAAAAATAATCATTCTGGGGCAAATTAGTAATATTGTAACTTGAGGGATCACTTGATGTTAACTTGTGGAGGCTATTCTAACTCAGAATATGTAAGCTTAGCCATGGAGAGTTAGAGATACCTAGCGCTACATAATATCTATACACATATACAATTCTGGATAGAATACTTCTTATAACTGTTTTCCTAAAATGCACTTTAAATCTGTGTGTAAAAGAGGCTTAGTTGAGGAGCAACTTTCTAAAATAGATCTGCAATCGGCCTGCTGAAAGATAGATATGGATCATTGGTCTTTTATGTATTTTTCTCTTTTTTTTCTCTATTTTGATTGTTTAGCTAATTTTATCTATTTGTATACAGACAGTGGAAAGTAAGGAGTATAAACCATTTGTAAATATAAATGGTGACAATCAGTCTGCTTTCCTATTTGTGTCAATTATCAGAAATGTAGACAGAAACGCCAGGCCATACTCTGCACTTTGTAACTTCTGACATGCCATTGTGGGGGAAATGAGTCATTTTAACTCCCTGGGGCCCTTATACAAACGTTGCCTTTGGCAGTTCACAATTGTTGCACATCAGCCTGTCTTCTGAGACGTCTTAGAACTTTATTGTTGTGATAGACAGATAGACAATTCCCAGTAAATGTTGTAAATGTATCATTCACATGGGAATTGATAATAAAACCAACATCCCCTGTAGCTGTACTCATGCAAATTTGCATAAGAGAATAATATTTTAGCACTCAATATATTGAGAACATTGAGCACTTGAAGATTATCTGAGCTATATGTCTCTTTCCACATACTGTATATCGTATAAATGCAACATCATACCGGTACTCACCTTGCTAAGGCAAAAGCATCATCAATTAGTCCAGCTCTGTCTCCTGCCGTAAAAACCTAGAACACCAGTGAGTCCAATTGTGAAAATTTAGTTTAGACATATGTATTAATGTGTTACAACCTGCACTAGAATAGTTTCTGCAAACAGTTCTGCTCACACCCCTAACTGTAGGGTTAAATAACCTCTACCACTAAGATTAAGGTTGATAAATACAGTCCAAGCTCTGATTACTTCCCATCATTTCCATATCTTAGACCAGGCATGCTCAACTTGCGGCCCTCCAGCTGTTGTAAAACTACAACTCCCACCATGCCCTGCTGTAGGCTGATAGCTGTAGGCTGTCCGAGCATGCTGGGAGTTGTAGTTTTGCAACAGCTGGAGGGCCGCAGGTTGGGCATCCCTGTCTTAGATCATTACACTATTGTTTTATAACACGTTTGACATGTTTGACTGATACAGTTTTCTTACCTATGACAAACCTCAATAGAGCAAAACATTGTACAGTAGATGGAATAACCAAAAGCGAATACCCAACGGATGATACAGTGGGATGTCAAGATGAACTTGATTTTAGATTTCTCTACCAGCAAGAGTCATAGTCCTCCCCAAGACACACTATATGTTAAGATATCTGTTTAATCAAACACTGGAACAGGTTACATACTGATCCATAGAAATAGTCATAAGCCCAATAGTATATTATGCATATTGAGAAGACAATGAGGTCATTTATTATAGCTCTGCTAGAGTTCTCTGACAAACAAAAGTCACAAATGTTGTCGCAAGTGCCAGTAAGGAACAAAATGTGCGACTTCTTCGACACCCTTGCCACTGACTAGGCATGGGCGGGAAGCGATAGGGACCTTCGAGTAGATTTCAGTTCTGGTGGATGGACAGCAGAAGATTGGTTTGCTCTGCCTTACAGCAGAGTTTTTACTAAGACCAGTGTGTGAAATGCCAGTATTTAGCAAATGACCTCTAATACGTTGGCTCTAATATATGATAATACATACCACATGATTTGCCTGCAATAAAGTTGCCAGCTGATTCCATACTTGGGTTTCATAATTTACCCGGAAAAATCCAAAGTGCATATTGTTTATCTTCAAGAACCCCACTGTATTATTATCATAGGGTTCCAAAGTTAGTGAAGGTTCTGAAGTATAGAAATATCTGTTAGATCATTATTATAAATACAATAATAATAATTATAAGTAATACATATTCAGTGAAAAGTTACATTGGATTTTACACCTTGACCAGTAATGTCAACTACTGTTAAAGAGGACCTGTCACCATGAAAATGCAATGTAATCTGCAGGCAGTATGTTATAGAGCAGGAGGAGCTGAGCAGATTGATATATAGTTTTATGGGGAAAAATTCTGTAAAACTTGTGTTTCATTTATTTAAATTCCTTCTCATTCTGGGCTTTGAAGTCAAGGAGTCGGTCCTATCAGTGATTGACAGCTATCTCTGTATACACAGCCATAGAGGGGAGGCTGTCAATCACTGATAGGACCGACTCCTTGACTTCAAAGCCCACAATGAGCAGGAATTTAAATGTATAAATTATAATTTTTACTGCATCTTTTCCCACAAAACTAGATATCAATCTGCTCAGTTCCTGCTACTCTGTAACATGACACAACTCAGACACCATGTTCAACATAACAGGTTTCCTTTAAAAAGTAAATCATGGGGTTTAAGAATTATTCTATCTTAAAAGAGGTGTCTTTTTGTGGACTTGGGCACCTGGGCATCCTGTAATCCATGGACTGGCCAGAAAGTGATACTATAACCCCTCTACATCAGGTAATGAATAGCCAACCATAGTTTCCTCTGGTGATAACCAATGATCTCCTATCTATGACCTTAACAATCCCAAAAAATAAATGTGCATCCTGTTTTTTTTATTTCATGCAACCACTATATCATGCTTGGTGGGGTTTAGGTAAATTTATCATGCCACAAGCATTAGTATAAAACATTGGCACCATGTTTGTCATTTAGATGAAAGTGCACTTGCCTACAAACAACTCACTCTGTTGCTTAGCCTTCAATTTTACCTGATTTGTTGTAAAAACGGATGTGCTTGTCATCTAATTTGCTAGTATCATAGAATGTCACTGGGATGTTCCACGTGTAGCTGAAATGATAGAAACACGTGTCCATCTTCATTGTGTCAATAACAACATGTCAGACCCTTCTCTGTGCAGTAGCACCAATAGGCCAACACATTCTAGGAGTCATTTATGAAAGCGCTTTCAGATCCTACATAATTAACCACTTAAGGACCACAGGTTTATACCCCCCTAGTGACCAGGCCCTTTTTTACAAATCGTCACTTCACAACTTTAACGGTTTATTGCTCGGTCTTGCAACTTGGCACCCAAATAAATTTTACCTCCTTTTCTTCTCACAAATACAGCTTTCTTTTGGTGGTATTTGATTGCTGCTGAGATTTTTCATTTTTCTGATATTAATCAAAGAAGACCGCAATTTTCTCAAAAAAAGTGTATTTTTAACTTTTTCTGGTAAAATTATTCAAATATAATTACATTTCTATACAAGTTTGTGTCAGAATTTATTGTGCTACATGTCTTTGATAAAAAAAAATCCAATAAGTGTATATTTATTGGTTTGCGCAAAAGTTATAGCGTTTACAAACTATGGTACAAAAATGTGAATTTCCGCATTTTGAAGCAGCTCTGACTTTCTGAGCACCTGTCATGTTTATTGAGGTGCTAGAATGCCATAGTATAAATACCCCCCAAATGACCCCATTTTAGAAAGAAGACACCCCAAGTATTCGCGGAGGGGCATGGTGAGTTCATGTATGATTAAAAAAAAATTCACAAGTTAGCGGAAAATTACACTTTCTGAGGGTAAAAAATAAATAATAAAGTTTCCATTTCTGCTAACTTCTGGCAAAAAATTATAAAATCTCCCATGGACTCACTATGCCCCTCAGTGAATATCTTGGGGTGTCTTCTTTCCGAAATGGGGTCATTTGTGGGGTGTGTTTACTGTTCTGGCATTTTGGGCGGGGCTAAATTGTGAGCAACCCTGTAAAGCCTAAAGGTACTCGTTGGACTTTCGGCCCCTTTACGCACCTAGGCTGCAAAAAAGTGTCACACATGTGGTATCGTCGTACTCAGAAGAAGTAGGGCAATGTGTTTTGGGGTGTATTTTTACATATACCCTTACTGTGTGTGAGAAATATCTCTGTAAATGACAACTTTTTCCATTTTTTTTATACAAAGTTGTCAATTTACATAGATATTTCTCTCACCCAGCATGGGTATATGTAAAAATACACCCCAAAACACATTGCCGTACTTCTCCTGAGTACGGTGATACAACATGAGTGACACTTTTTTGCAGCCAAGATGCGCAAAGGGGCCCAAATTCCAATGAGTATCTTTAGGATTTCACAGGGCATTTTTACGCATTTGAATTCCAAACTACTTCTCACGCTTTAGGGCCCCTAAAATGCCAGGGCAGTACCCTTTTTTGACATTTTGGGCTAACTAAATTTAGGGGTTATTCCTCTGAGACTACCCAGGAAAAAGAGCACACCTGCCTAGTAAAAAGGAGTGCTTGCGAAGTAAAGCTGTGAGCTTTATAGCGCCGCAGCGATTTTACGGTGTTTTTGCAGTGATCAGAAAAAAAATATTTCTGTCACGGCGGTGGGGCGGACTGAACGCAAGTGTGGGCACAAGATCAGGCCTGATCGGCGAACGCTGCGTTTTTTGTAGAGCCTAGGTGACCCTAATGTACTGATATAGATCTGATTGCGATCAGTCTTGATCACTTACAGATACTATATAGTACTAGTGCTGATTAGCGACAGCGATGACGCTAATCAGCGACTAATCAGTGACTGCGGTGGGCTGGGCTCTAGCTACCTAACAAGTAGCTAACTAACTAGCGATGATAAGGGACCCTTACAGGGGGGTGATCAATGACAGGAGGGTGACAGGGGGGTGATCAGGGAGTCTATATGGGGTGATCAGGGGTTAATACGGGGTTAATAAGTGACAGCGGGGGTGTGTAATGTGTGTGTGGTGCTTGGTGCTACTTACAGAGCTGCCTGTGTCCTCTGGTGGTCGATCCAAGCAAAAGGGACCACCAGAGGAGCAGGTAGCAGGTATTTCAGCTGCTATTTACAAAATAGCATCTGATATATCTATTCGATTGGTTCTTTTAAAAATCTACAGCCTGCCAGCCAATGATCATTTAACCTCTTCACGACATCCACAGTACATGTATGGTGGATGTGGGCACACAGCAGACATCCAGGGCAAATGTCTGCAATCAGCAATAATGCCTATAGTAGACATTTGACCCCTGCGCTCCCAGGGCCCGAACAGCTTCCCTGCACTGAGATTGGGGAAGTAATTCATTAGTGGTGATAGACCGGAGACTACCTCTCACAGGTATATTCTCATCGACGCCTGCAGGTGGCAGTGCTCCATAAGAATATACTGAATTTCCCACTCACTACTGTAAATCACAGTAGTGAATGGGAGTAGTGATCTATAGAGTAAAGTAAAAAAAAGTTAAAAAGTTTTAAAAATATACATATAAAAATTCAAAACATCCCCTTTCCTCCATAGTAAAAAAAAAATATATAAATAAAGATCATTTTCACCATTGCATCTCAAAATGCTTGAACCATGAAAAGATAAACGTATTGATCCTGTATGGTGAATGCCGTAATGGGAAAAAAAAAATCCAAATGGATGATTTGCCGTTTTTTTTTGTTACTTCACCTCCCCAAAAATTGACTAAAACATGATAAAAAAAAAAGTTATACACACCGCAAAATGGTATCACTGAAAACTACAGATCACCCCACAAAAAATGAGCCCTCCCACAGCTCCATAAAGTTATCGGGGACAAATTAATGCGAAAAAATATTTGTTTGTAAAGTTTAGGTTTAAAGTTCTAAGTTTTTTTTAAGTATTACAACACTAGAAAAAATAGAAAAACTATACAAATGTGGTATTGCTGTAATCAAAAAGTGACCAAGAGAATGAATGGCACAGGTCAGTTTTACCGCATAGGGAAGGACTCACTGAATACTTTAGTGTATAAAGACTGGGTAAATATTTTAAACAGTATCACTGAACAGTATATACCCTTAAAACGTCACTTTTATTGATAATATCTAAAAATATATACCCACATAAAAAAATATATGAACAAACAAAACATAGATTAAATGGAGATAATTATCACAATATAGGGCTGATAAATACATTTGATAGAATTCAATTGGTACCACAAATGTGGTTACGGTACTGCGGACCTCGATGGTGGAGGGATTAAGTTCACCATGTCACTTGGTAGGGGGTTAACGTGAACGCGTGCATGAGCCCTTATTGTGATCTGAGCCATGTTTGGCAGAGATGTAATAATAACCCTTTAATCTTGCACCTTACAATCACCGTGGAGGTTAAATGATTCAGGCTTTATTATCAGTGGCATAGCACTATGACATACTGTCCAAAAAAAACAAAAAACGCATACCTGTATAGGGACTCTGGTTCAGATGAATTAGCATTTGGATCCAAAAGAAATCTTTTCTGCTGAACATGATTTCCAGATTGTACATTGAGCACTGGGTAACCCATCTGTCTGGTCCAGGTGTCCATGACGTCTTTGACTGGTTGGCCACTTGCCTAAAGAAAGACGACTGATAAATTGCGTTGCCAGATAGCACTGGAGCTTTCCCATTTATGTCCCATTGTACATATAGCATCAAGACATTCCACTGTACTGTACTGAAATCGTAACCAACTTTCTTCAGCATTTCTAGCGAGCAGCAGTAAGGCTCCATTCACACGTCCGCAAAATGTGTCCGCATCCTTTCCGCAATTTTGCGGAAAGGGTGCGGACCCATTCATTCTCTATGGGGACGGAATGTGCTGTCCGCATCCACATTTGCGGATCCGCACTTCCGCATCCGTGCTTCCGTTCCGCAAAAAAATAGAACATGTCCTATTCTTGTCCGCAATTGCGGACAAGAACAGGCATATTCTATTATGTCGGCAATGTGCGGTCCGCAAAATGCAGAACGCACATTGCCGCTTTCCGTGTTTTGCGGATCCGTGTCTCCGTGTATCCGCAAAACACATTGCGGACGTGTGAATGGAGCCTAAGGCCTCTTTCACACGGCCGTTTTTTTTTTTCCCGTTTACTGGCCGTTTTTTTGCGGTCCGTATACGGTCCGTATACGGAACCATTGATTTCAATGGGTCCGCCAAAAAAACGGAATGTACTCCGTATGCATTCCGTTTCCGTTTTTCCGTTTTTCCGTTCCGTTTTAACATAGAACATGTCCTATATTTGGCCGCAAATCACGTTCCGTGGCTCCATTAAAGTCTATGGGTCCGCAAAAAAATGGAATGCATACGGAAGTGCATCCGTATGTCTTCCGTATCCGTTCCGTTTTTTGCGGATCCATCTATTGAAAATGTTATGCCCAGCCCAATTTTTTCTATGAAATTACTGTATACTGTATTTGCCATACGGAAAAACGGAATGGAAAAACGGAACGGAAACGGAAACACAACGGAAACAAAAAACGGAACAACGGATCCGTTTAAAACGGACCGCAAAACACTGAAAAAGCCATACTGTCGTGTGAAAGAGGCCTAAGGCTGGGTTCACACTTGAGCGTTTTACAGCGCGTTCAAACGCGCTGTAAAACGCTCAACACATGAAAACCAATGCTTCCCTATGGCCCTGGTTCTCACTTGAGCGTTTTACAGCGCGTTTGAACGCGCTGAAAAATGCCCTACGCTCAAACAAGTTCTTGAGCTTCTTTGGGGCGTTTTGACGCGCGTTTGTGGCCATAGGACACTGCAGTCAATCACACAAACGCGCGTTTACTATTGCAAAAAACGCGCATAAAAACGCGCGACAAAAACGCGCGTTAAACGCGCATATCAAATACGCTCAGGTCTGAACCCAGCCTAAGGCTCAATTCACACCTGAGCGTTTTACAGCGCGTTCCTACGCGCTGTAAAACGCTCAACAAGGAGAAACCAATGCTTCCCTATGGGAATGGTTCTCACCTGGGCGTTTTACAGCGCGTACGATCGCGCTGTAAAACGCCCGACGCTCACACAAGTACAGGAGCGTTTTTTTGGGCGCTTGTCGCGCGTTCCCGTACATAGACTTTCGGGAACGCGCGACACTGTGTGCACACTTGTCTCTGTATGCGCGCTTGTAAACGCCCGTACAATCGCGCATACAGAGCGCTCCTTTCAGAACGCTCAGGTGTGAATTGAGCCTAAGGCCTCCTGCAGACGAACATGTGCGCCCCGTGGTCGCGCTGAGGCCCGCAAATTGGCCTCAAACACCGTCCGTGGGGCAGCCGCAGCAGATCCGGCCGTTCCGCAAAAAAATAGGACATGTTCACATGTTCTATCTTTTTGCGGAACGGAAGTACGGGATGAAACCCCACGGAAGCACTCCGTAGTACTCCCGTAGGGTTCCGTTCCGTGCTTCTGTCCCGCACCATTCCGCATCTCCGGATTTGCAGACCCATTGAAGTGAATGGGTCCGCATCCGTGATGCGGAATGCCCACAGAATGGCACTCGTGTATTACGTTCGTGTGCAGGAGGTCTAAAGCAGCCGCTGTTCAAGGGACTGCAACACAGATCTATTCAAGTGAATGGGGTGTATTGCAGTTCCCTGTACAGAGAGAGGCCGGGAGCATCACTGTGCAGGGAATATCACCGATATCAATATCAGGAGCCACAATGCTTAACTAGCACTGCAGCCCTTACATTCTGAGAATCAGTGGGGTCTAGACAGTTGGACCCCCATTGACCAGTAAGTAACGGTACACCCTAGTGTAATATGTTATTTCTTTCCTTATTAAGAGAACCCATTTGAAATATTTGTATCAATATGTAGCAATCATAATACAAAAAAGCATCTCCACAGATTTCTCACCTCAGCCAGAGAACCCCAGAAGTCATCTGTTTTGGCATTCTTGAACTGATATTTCTTTAGATAATTCTAATGTAGGAATAATATATTTAATTATATATTGTCTACACAAACAAGAAATTAAGAAGAAAGCACATTACCAATAACCCCCAACAGCCCAGCTTCCATGACTGTGGAGTCCACTCCATTCCAAAAGATAAATCTTAAAATTATATTATCAGATATTGGCAACAGATTGGTTATCGCCAGACAATGGCGTGCAACACAAAATCCTGTGCCGCTACCCCGTGTTGGCCTAACGAATATTTCACCTTCAGATGGTCCCTAGCACCTATATTAACATGGTTATTCGGCAGAGTACGAGCATTAATTCAATGGGTGGAAGAAGGTACTGTCAGTGATCTAAAGACACTGGTGATGGCCGGTTAACATTCAACTTGACCAGACCTTGTTTCCAAAAAGTGATTCACTGATAAGCAGGGGCAGACTGGCCATAGACAGTACAGGGAAACTTCGTGGTGGGCTGATGCCCAGGGAGCTGTCTGAGTCCTCCTCACTACCGCCAACCAGCTAACTAATGATCTGACTATCTCAGAGTTAATGCTAGGAGTGTCAAGTACTTATGCACTTGGCTGGTGGCTGGTGACCTCCTGACTCCTGAATTCAGGCCATCCTGAGGAAGCTAGGGAGGTATTTTGTTCCACTGGGGAACTATTTTGTCATGCACTGTGGTATTTCCTTGTACTGGGGCAGAATATTGTGTTGCATTGTGGTATTTGGTTCTGCTGGGGCGGTATTTTATGCTGCAATATGGTACTTCTGGTCCACCTTCTTGTGTTGTCATGCCTTCTGTCAATTTGGACCTGCCAACAACATGGGGCCACTTTTAGTCATTTTCCAGGGCCACTTTAAGTTTCCAGTTTGCCCCTGCTGAAAAGTATCTCATGCATATGAGGAGCTGATGATGAGAACCAAGGAGGTCATGTCTACAGACAATGACCAGGTTGAGAAATTTCCTGACATAAATTACAGCTGGGGGTTTTTAATAGAATCACCGTGCTGGTTAATGTCTCTTTTTGGTCTAATTTTATACCTTGGCAAATTGTGACATGCTTCACCCTTAGGCTACATGCACACGACCGCATGTGTTTTGCGGTCCGCAAATTGCAGATCCGCAAAAAAAAAAAAAAAAAAAAAGGATGACATCCGGATGACATCCATTCTTTTTTGCAGATCCATTGTAACAATGCCTAAAACATGTTCTATTTTTTTTTTTGCGGGGCTACGGAACAGACATACTGATGCGGATGGCACACGGTGTGCTGTCCGCATATTTTTGCGGACCCATTGAAATGAATGGGTCCACATGCTATCCGCAAAAAAACAAAACGGAACAGACACGGAAACAAACATTCGTGTGCATGTAGCCTAAGGGTACTTTCACTCTAGCGTTTTTCTTTTCCGGCATAGAGTTCCGTCACAGGGGCTCTATACCGGAAAAGAACTGATCAGTTTTATCCCCATGCATTCTGAATGGAGAGTAATCCATTCAGGATGCATCAGGATGTCTTCAGTTCAGTCATTTTGACTGATCAGGCAAAAGAGAAAACCGCAGCATGCTACAGTTTTATCTCCGGCGAAAAAAACTGAAGATTTGCCTGAATGCCGGAACCGGCATTTTTTCCCATAGGAATGTATTAGTGCCGGATCCGGCATTCAGAATACCGGAATGCCGGATCCGTCCTTCCGGTATGCGCATGCACAGACTGAAAAAAAGGTGAAAAAAATAAATGCCGGATCCGTTTTGCCAGATGACACCGGAAAGACGGATACGGCATTTCAATGCATTTTTTCAACTGATCAGACATTTTTAAGACTGATAAGGATCCTGATCAGTCTTACTAAATGCCATCAGTTGGCATACGTTTTGCCTGATCCGGCAGGCAGTTCCGGCGACGGAACTGCTTGCCGGATCTCTCTGCCGCAAGTGTGAAAGTACCCTTACTCTCTGTTTTCCTCTCCCTTGAATTTATGTCATAGTTTATGCTTGTGATATTATACTATCCATTGAATTTACGAATCTTACACTTAATCTTAATTTTGAAAAATTGTTTGTTATTTGGAAAATGTAGTAAAAAAAAATACACATACAAAAAATGTTGACTTTTAAAGTTCTTATAATGCTTTAACCTACTATAGTAGGTATTTTCTGGCACATTCAGAAATAAGAATGATTAAAGGGAACCTGTCGCACATCTTTGTTTTTATAAATCTGTCTTTTTTCTTAAAACACTTTGTTGCTATGTCATTATACCTGTTAGAAATGTATGATGATTACTACACAATCTCACAATGTACAATAGGGGCTCATAGTGCTGCAATGTTTAGGGTCGCATCCGTTTTTCAAGGAGAATGACAACACTGAGTTGTCAATTTATTAGTAATAATTATTCCAAAAGACATAGAAAAGATGCTACAGAATGGTTATTACTTTTGAATGCATGTCTACAACTGACATGTCAGGCGAGGTGACAGATTCTTTTTATGTTGTATATGTCAGAATTGTAACAGCATACCATAAACTAATCAATATATTATATACTGTATATACCGTAATATAATTTTATATAACAAAATATATTACTGTACCTGACATCCTAACTGGAATTTTTCTGGCATAATCCAATTTTCAAGCATTCTTAAAATGGATGCTCCCTGGAAACATAATGAAGATTTACTATGTTTTGTATCCTCTATCTTACACAATGATTCAGATTATGGTGAAGGTCTTGTGTGAAATCAAGTTACATGTTATATAAAAGGAACTGCGTCAATTTCTTCTAACTATTGATATACATTGTGTATTCCAAAAATTCTAAATGCTCATCAAATGGGGAATAAGTCCCAATTAGGGCTCATGCACTGAGCTTGCACACTGACGCAGGAGACCCTACAGGTCTCTATAGCAGGCCAATAGGCAGTCACTGAGGCATGGGAAGCATTGGCTCCCAAGGCATGCCATGATTTATTTTTTCATTGATTTTTCCCTAAAAATGTTGTGTGCACCTAGTGTGACTTGAAAGCCTTGCCCAATTTTTATGACACATAGCGGGACATTAATCAAGACTGGTGTTTCCAATCATCAGTCTTGAACGCCTGTGGTGAATTAAGATGTGCCTATTTTATTAAGAGTCAGATGCCTCTTAATAGACTAGTCACATATCTGGCAATATGTGAGCCAGAAATTCAAGTCTGCACCAGCCAGGAGCTGGCATAGAACTTACGCCAGTTTCTTGTGCAAGTCATAGTAGATCTGGCAGCAGTGGAGGTCCTGACCCCTCCGTTAAGGCCTCCCTTTTCTCGCCACTTCGGAAAAGTGTTTAGAAGCTCTATAAGTCGTAAATGATGGCACTTTTTTAAAGTCCCAATAGTGGCATAAAAGCTTTAATAAATGTCCGCCATAATGTGGAAAAAGTAGTGGAGGGGCTTCATAAATGTGGCATGTGGCCTAAATACTATGGTGAAACATGGCATTTTGACTCATGCCACATTTGCACAAAAAATTGTGACTTTGTTGTTTTTCGCTTCTCTCGTGACTCTTTAAAAATGACCTGAAAATTGAGTGGGATTTATGGGGCAAGTGGCCTCCCATGGCCGAACTTACCATAACTTACGGCAGATCTAGATTTGGTTTTCCATCACACTGACAACCAAAAGGTGCACCATCCTTATTAAAGGCATGTGTATGAAAAGCTGGTCTTAATAAACCTCCCCCTAGGTTTTTGTAACATATTTATACTAAAAAACTACAGGGTGGGCCATTTATATGGATACACCTTAATAAAATGGGAATGGTTGGTGATATTAACTTCCTGTTTGTGGCACATTAGTATATGTGAGGGGGGAAACTTTTCAAGATGGGTGGTGACCATGGCGGCCATTTTGAAGTCGGCCATTTTGAATCCAACCTTTGTTTTTTCAATAGGAAGAGGGTCATGTGACACATCAAACTTATTGAGAATTTCACAAGAAAAACAATGGTGTGCTTGGTTTTAACTTTTTAACTTTATTCTTTCATGAGTTATTTACAAGTTTCTGACCACTTATAAAATGTGTTCAATGTGCTGCCCATTGTGTTGGATTGTCAATGCAACCCTCTTCTCCCACTCTTCACACACTGATAGCAACACCGCAGGAGAAATGCTAGCACAGGCTTCCAGTATCCGTAGTTTCAGGTGCTGCACATCTTGTATCTTCACAGCATAGACAATTGCCTTTAGATGACCCCAAAGATAAAAGTCTAAGGGGTCAGATCGGGAGACCTTGGAGGCCATTCAACTGGCCCACGACGACCAATCCACTTTCCAGGAAACTGTTCATCTAGGAATGCTCGGACCTGACACCCATAATGTGGTGGTGCACCATCTTGCTGGAAAAACTCAGGGAACGTGCCAGCTTCAGTGCATAAAGAGGGAAACACATCATCATGTAGCAATTTCGCATATCCAGTGGCCTTGAGGTTTCCATTGATAAAGAATGGCCCCACTATCTTTGTATCTTCACTATCTGTGAAGATACAAGATGTGCAGCACCTGAAACTACGGATACTGGAAGCCTGTGCTAGCATTTCTCCTGCGGTGTTGCTATCAGTGTGTGAAGAGTGGGAGAAGAGGGTTGCATTGACAATCCAACACAATGGGCAGCACATTGAACACATTTTATAAGTGGTCAGAAACTTGTAAATAACTCGAGAAAGAATAAAGTTACCAAGCACACCATTGTTAAAACCAAGCACACCATTGTTCTTCTTGTGAAATTCCCAATAAGTTTGATGTGTCACATGACCCTCTTCCTATTGAAAAACAAAAGTTGGATTCAAAATGGCCAACTTCAAAATGGCCGCCATGGTCACCACCCATCTTGAAAAGTTTCCCCCCTCACATATACTAATGTGCCACAAACAGGAAGTTAATATCACCAACCATTCCCATTTTATTAAGGTGTATCCATATAAATGGCCCACCCTGTATAAATCTGCCACATTATGCCCCAACATATTTCAGTAGATTTGCTGGTATATTCACAGGTGGTGGACAAATACCAATTGTATTCTCTAAAAAACAGGCTATATTATAATTAGAGATGAGCGAATTTCCGCTTATGAAATTCGTTCACAATTTGTTTAGTGGTAAAAGGTGAATTGCGTTATGGATTCCGTTACCACGGACCATAACGCAATTCTATGACGGAATGCATAACGGAATAGCTTTAGGGAACAATTAGCTAATCCAAATGAAATATTAGTGCAGTATTTTATTTTTCAACCTATAGTAAGGTAAAAAAAACACACATGCTTTCCTACCAGAGTAACTAGATTTGCTTTTCGAATTAATGCAAAAGACACAAGAGCCCCAAACATATTTCTGATATTATTTCTAACCTTATTGTATGAAATGGCATCAAAGACGGATGTTATCTCTGCTGGGGTGGAGACATCGACAATAATTGGGTGAGAGGACTGTAGTGCATCATCTCTCATTACAGGTAACAAATCATCTATTAAAATTTGGTCGGGCTGCAAAATAAACAGATTGTAGTTTTGAAGAGCTGTTATTGTAGTAAATGAAACAAATTACACATTTCCATATGTACGAAAACACAAGACATAACCCCTCTGGGCAAAACGGAGACAATGGAGGGGGGGGGGGGGGTTATCAAAACTGGTGCAAAGGAAAAGGTGCAATCTGTTTGGTTGATCTGAGCAACTCAGTCAGTTTTCCTTTAAACCAGTTTTGAGAAAGCCTTCTGTGTTATGCTGAGAACAGGGCATGAATGGACTTATCTGTGTCATGTACTATCCCCTCAGGATCTGCACTAGACATAAGGTGGGGAACTTATCATCCCCCATACACTGGGTTTTAAATGCCATTGCATCCAAATATAAGTGGAAGTAATTTTTTTATTTACTTTCTGAAAATGGGGCAAGGTGGGGTCAGAGTGTGGGCAAGGCCATTGGCCATGTGATAAATTCATAAAAGAAGATATACCAAACCCACCATTTTCAGCTTTGCGGCTCCAGTCCTCACCTCCAGTTTGTATTCTATTATATTCTCTGCCACTAGTTTTATGATGCTAGGTTCTACCACTGGGACCAGTGATTGGCTGCATCAGTCATATGCTGTACGTGCAGTACCCCAGACCAGGATACTTGCAAAAGGTTTGGTTTTGCAATGCTAGTTGTTTAATGTAATGCTTTGATTTACTAAATTGCATGTTCAGTAGTTTTGTATTGATCTGTCAGGGTTAACAATATTGACTCAGCTCTTTTTAGGATTCTAAAGGATGGACTTAGGTCTGCCCCTAGTTTTGGGAGTCTAGTGCTAGCTGAAGAAAGGGGAGGAACTTCATGTGCTCACTCTCCAGAAGACTATGTCTGATTTCCAGAGACTCTCTGTCTCTCTTGGCAATAAAGCCATCACTACTCTAAAGTACTCCATAAAGAGAGAAGAGAGAAAGAATTAAAAAGGTCCAGAGTCTAAAAGTCCGGGCACTGGAGTCAGGCAGTGAGGTACTGTGCTCGTTTAAGACTGGTAGAGACTTAGGTGCTGTGTAAGGGAACTTTGCCAATACACACTTCCACATTATGTCATGGTTTGGCCAGCTGTATCTTAATTCTGTACCCCTCAGCCTGGGAATTATAGACAAGTTTGCAAGAACCACAACTACAAGCCTTAGATTCTGCAGAGAGAGGAAGAGGGATAAAGATAGAGGGAAGAAGTACCATCATTACAGAATGCATTGCTATTGGGAATATTCGCACTGTGAACTGTGCCTTTAAACTGTTGGATGTACAACTACTCCTATTCTGCACTTTAGTAAAGAGAGACTGATTTACTTTCTCTTACTGGCCTGGGTACTAACTCCAGCATCATCCACCACAGCACCTAAACCTCCTGCCTTGCACCCATACCACACTCAAAACACCAAAGACACCCCAACTACCATCAAGCAGGAACCCCAACATCAGGGTGTACCCCAAGGGAAGAAAGAGTGCACCCTCCTGTCACTACCTGGCCCTAGGGAGCATTGGTTTGAGGATTGGCACTGTGAATAACTGTTGAAGCCACTACAACTCTCATCGCTGAAGCCAGTCACTGGCTGCAGCGGAGCATGTGACCATAATGATTTCAGTAGGGCTGGCAGGCTGAGGGATAAAAAAAATCATTTTCCCAGAGAAAACTTTTTAAGGGAATCTGTCACCAGTCGCTGCTAGGTTCTAATACCTCCAGCACATGCCGAGTCCCGATATTTATGAGCTTCTGGCTGTCTCTGCCCCCTGCCACTGATTGACAGTTTTTTCCAACTGAATTAGCATTAGGGTGGTGGAGGAAGCCTGGAGATCATGAATATTCAGGACTCCTCGCCACGGGCAAGAGCTGTTCAATACAAGATTTTAGCAAAATTGCTGAGTCAGTTAAAGAAAGTGTCCCAGCATTTTGCTAAGGAGATCTGTCACTATTTTATGTTGCCTTTACTTAGGACACCACAAAAGCGGTGACAGATTCCCCTTAAGTCAAAAGTGGAGAAAGTTTCTTGTACAGCCCCCCAAAGGGATTTCTCTCGCATTGGCCACAGCAAACAAGACAATATATGGCTGCCATTAAATCTGGCCATGTAATACATGGTTCTTCAAAATGAGCGCTAGTAAATGTCTTAATGCATTTATAAATCTGCCTAGTTTCCTACTCAATATTCGTAGTAGGAGTAGTACTAGTATCAGTATATCAACCCCAAGAATTGCTGTTGAAAATGGACAGAAATGTTTGTGAATTTTGCCTTAAATTGCCTAATGTGGACGTCCAACAATTAAATTGTCCCCATTTTGATTCTCCTTTTCTATTATTTTGTCTCACTTTATTTTTCATGGCTTTGAAGAATCTGAAAGTGGCAATTTTAATAAGTATGTATCAGTCTATCAACCCCAAGAATTGCTGTTGAAAATAGACAAAATTGTCAAATCTGGATGTCAAAAATCCAAGTTGCCCCCAGTGTGATTCTCCCTTTCCGTTATTTTGTCTCACTTTATTTTTCATGGCTTTGAAGAATCTGAAAGTGGCAATTATTTGTGTCTTTGAATAGTATCGTTATCAATGTTATATTTTCTTTTGCTAAAAGAAAACAAAATACAAAAACAAAAACAACTAGCCATGTTCCATAGAGGTTCTGTTGAATTCACTCCTGAATACTCAAAGAAGCTGGCGAAGCCTTCATTCAGCCACAGGTCATCCCACCAGTCCATCGTCACTATGTTTCCAAACCACTGAAATAAATAAGCAACGAGAACGTTTGCATGAATCTTGCTCAGAAAAACAGTGTAGAGCTTGTAGCAGTGACTACAATTACATAGTAACTGCTCTTAATATCAGTATGTATTGTCAGGAATCCAGCAGATGCCAGATGACATAGATATGCAAATAAAATCCACATTTTATGGTAAAGTTGCAGGCATTTTTTTTTCTTCCAGGCAACTTCTATAGGGTTAACTCTGCATCCTCCTTTCAGTGGCATAACATATAGGGGTGCAGACACTATAGGATGTAACTATATATGGGTGTTTCATTGAAGCAGAACTGCAAGGATCTGAGGGCAGCATATATGACGGTACGGCCACACGGAGCGGCCATGGTGCGGTCAGGTCGCAGTAGTGGTGTGGTCAAGAACAGAGAGGCCAATTATCCGCAGCTGCCTTTCATTTAACTAATGCAGAGCGCACTTTATAATCGGTCTTTATTGTTAATGGCCACACCGTATAGAAGGTCTCGCGCGGCTTATGAACAATGAAGGATATGTACAGATGGGCCACAATTTTTAAGAGGCTATCTGGTGCCAGAGGGATAGATTAAGGCTACTTTCACATTTGCGTTGTTAATTCCGGTATTGAGATCCGGCAGATGATCTCAATACTGGAAGTAAACAGATCCATTTTGATTTTGCACATCAGGATGCATCCGTTCCTTTTCATATTAAATGATAAGTTCAGAATTGTCCAAATAGATACTGAAGGGGCTGTCCAAGTTATTTTTTATTGATGATCTATCCTCAGGATAGGTCATCAATATGAGATTGGAGGGGGTCCGACACCCATCACCCCCCCCCCCTGCTGTTTGAAGAGAAGGCGTGCCGTGCCAACGCTGCCTCCTCTTCATTGTTTACTTTCTCGCCATCGCATCCACAGTGTAATTACATCTAAGCCGCCCCATTCATTTCAATGGGATTCTCGTTCCCATATAACTGTATACTACAGAGCCGTCCCATTGAAATGAATGGGATGGCTTTGGTGTAATTACACCTGCTCACCACTGTAGATGCGACGGCAAGCAGGTAAACAATGAAGAGAAGGTAGCACTGGCACGGTGTGCACCTTCTCTTCAAAGAGCTGATCAGCGGGGGTGTCCTGAGGATAGGTCATCAATAAAAATAACTTGGACAACCCTTTCAATGTTGACCATGTTATAAATGAGTACGTCTGGATGTACATACCTCACTATTCTTCAGCTTTGGGGACAATATTAAAGAGGTATTCCAGAATTGTAATGATGATAAGTAGTGTTTAGCAAAGTTTAGAAAAATTCGATTTGGCTGCTTCACCGAATTTCACAAATAGATTTTCTTTATGACGTTTTACTTCATCACGAAGTGCATTTCTTTGTAAGTAGCGGGCGCAATGATGGGGAACGGCCATTGTGCCGCCCCCTGTCATTGAACCCCTCAGATGCTGCGTTCATAGATCACTGCATCTCAGAATAATAGTGAGGGCTTTTAGGGGTTAATCCGTAAAAAAAAAAAACCTTATCCATTTTAGCACGAAGAGGCCACCTTCTTGATTGAAGACTTCACGCTGGCCGTCGTGGTGACGTCATACGTCACTGTGCAAGAGATTTTCAATCAAGATGGCCATCGGCGGCCTCTTTGGGCTTAAATGGATGAGTATGTTTTTTTTTAACTCCATTTCAGGGAAAATTGATTCGTTACCACGAAGCACGAAGAAATTCAGCTTTGCGGCTAATCAAATTTTTCCTAAAATTCTTATGAAATTCCACTTTGGATACTTTGATTCGCTTAAACCTGATGATAAGCCATCAATATCTGATTGGCAGGGGTCTAACATCAATATTACAATCCTAGAATACCCCTTTAAGCACATGGGTGCACTCGACACTGAACGTAATCTATCTGGAGGTTGTCTTGTTCAGCTTTTTCCACTGTTGTAAGAGAGGAGGACCAATTAATGGTTAGGAACCTGATAAAGCTCAGCTATGTACCTGATGGACAAGCTCATGAGCAATTACGGCAGCAACTCTCTGCTTATTGACTGTTGCAGATTCATTAGGATCATAAAGCAGGTTAGTCTCCCTATATGTGATTAGTCCCCAGTTTTCCATGGCTCCGGTTCCAAAATCAGGTATTGCTATTTGATCTAGGCGAGAAGAAAAAACAAACAAAAAAAAAACCAATAATAAAATAGCTGCATAGTTGCAAAATTTAGATTTTTCAGAAACATTGTCACAATGTCAAGAAAATATCAAATTTTCAAGAAACTGTGAAAACATGAAACACTGAAGACCATGAAAAGTTTCTCTCAAATGTCTGGTGATCAGGCTCCTGCTTTTTATATTAAAACTGGAAAGAAACTAATGGAACAACGGATCTCATTTTTCAAGTGTTCAACTGGAGTCAGGCTACTTTCACACTAGCGTTTTTTGCGGATCCATCATGGATCTGCAAAAACGCTTCCGTTGCAATAATACAACCACATGCATCCGTCATGAACGGATCCGGTTGTATTATTTTCCATTATAACATGGTTATAATGGAAAATAATAGCATTCTTTAATACAGAATGCAAACCTCATCCACTTGATTGCGCAACCGGGATCCTCTTCTTTGTTCTTCTTGAAGGACATGCAAAATGACCTTCGCTGACATCATCGGTGGCGTCAGCGCAGGTCCTGCTGAATAAAGATAGACGGACCTGACATGGTGAGCGCGGTGACGTCAGCGAAGGTCCTTTTGCAGGTCCTTCAAGAAGAACAAAGAAGAGGATCCCGGCTGCACGATCAAGTGGATGAGGTGAGTAATGTTTTTATTATTTTTTAACCCTGAAGTGAGATTTCATTTGCATTCTGTATTAAAGATAAAGAATGCTATCATTTTCCATTATAGCCATGTTATAATGGAAAATAATAAAGTAAATGGGGACCCGGGTCACTCATCCCTCGTCTCCTTAGCAACCATGTGTGAAATGCTATGCGATTATTTACACAGCCCCATTCATTTCTATGGGGCCTGCGTTGCGTGAAAAACACAGAGTATAGAACATGCTGCGATTTTCACGCAACGCACAAGTGATGCGTGAAAAACATCGCTCATATACACAGCCCCATTGAAATGAATGGGTCAGGATTCAGTGCGTTCACCTTACGCATTGCACCCGTGTGGAAAACTCGCCCGTGTGGAAAACTCGCCCGTGTGAAAGGGGCCTAAAAGTAGCACAGCATACTTTGTTATCCTTGACATCAAGAAGTGATGTAAAACCCAATGGAGGCTCTTAATAGTAACATAGCCACAAGTAGAGTAAAACAAGTACCAACATAGACACATACTGATAGTAGCTTGATAGCATCAACCCAGACATCCCCAACTTCTGCCCTGCCATCCATCTCCTTACTCCACAGAGATCACAGGAAGTTAGGGCTCATGCACAAGACTATGGTTTTTGTCCACATCCAATCCGCATTTTTCACAGGTCGGATGCGGACCCATTCACTTCAAAGATGCGAACAGCACACCGCTTGCTGTCTGCATCCGTATGTCCATTCTGCGGCACCTGCAAAAAAAAAAATGGAACATGTCCTATTTTTGTCTGTTTTATGGACAAGGATAGGACTGTTCTATAGAGGGCAGGTTGTTCCGTTACACAAAATGCAGAACGCACACAGCCGGTATCCGTGTTTTGCGGATCCTCAATTTGCGGACCGCAAAAACACCAATGGTCATGTGCATGAACCCTCCAGACGCTAGTATGTGCTAGATCTTAACAGCAGCCAATTCATCAGGGTGTCCCCTGACTGTTGTCCTGCTTTGCATCAAGTATCTAGCACTGTAAAGGGTATGGCCACACGGCACGTCTGTGCCACGGCTGAGGAGAGGCCACTGTGCGGAGACATCCATACAGCCCTGCATGCCATGCTGGTATTGAAGTAAATCATTACAAATTGCTTTTCCACTGAGTGAAAACAGATCATAATAAGTGGAAATAGTTTGTAATAAGTTACTTGAATACCAGAGCAATTTGCAGGGCACACCATGGTTGCTTCTCAGCAGCTGCACATCACAGCTGCGCACCATGTGGCCATATAGTACTGTGAAAGGGTCTACTAGACACTGCCAGATGACGCTACACTACTTAAGAAGATTCATCGTTAAACATGTCTTGTTTCTGTTTCCATCTGTTTTTGAATGTATAACAGAGACATTATAGTAATAATTGATTTGGAACATAAAGATAAGCATTTGTTCTCATATTCAGAGTTTTTAAAAGTGTAAAGGTATGGCCACATATGTTGAAAATATAAAGCATTTAGTGTACGGCCACACGGTCAGGTTTTTTTTGCAGCAGCTTTCAAAGCCAAAATCAGGAGTGCATCACAAAAGAAGTGAAAAATACGACTTTTCCGATTTTTGAATTCACTCCTGGTTTTTCAAAACTGCAATGCAGAAACCTGACCATGTGGCCTTACCCTTAGAGTAGCCACAAAGTGATGAACACACTGGATGTTTTCTGTAAGAAAATCCACATGTAACCTGACATGAAGTGCGGATTTAACATTTGTAATGCAGAGGGCATAAATCTGTGGCAAAACTGCAGAATTTCAGTGCAGATTTCCACATCAAAGTCTGCACCATTTAGAGAGGATTTTGTTGCTGCGGTATATCGGCAGATCCTATGTGGATTTTCCGTTGCTGCAGTGGACCCACCACGTGTGGCCATACCCGAAGGGGTCTCATTTGTGCCAGGACATTCTCAGAGGTGGCTGTTGCTTCCCCTCCAGCATAAAGAACCTGGTATAATGATTTACTTTTTTTCAATGGGGTTGCAGGGGGATTTTTTGCGATTAATTATATTATTAATTTGGTACACACCCTGACAGTAATACAGGAACATACATACCAAGTTTAGGAAGAGAATAGTCCATATCGAAATATTTTTCAAAAAAGTCAAACACAACTTTTGTGGTTTCGGCTGCATATGCTGCAGTTTGTTGCTGTAGTGGCTGCACATAGATTCTTAGCTGCAATAAAAATAAGTTCAATTGAGAACATGCTGTATTATACACAATTTAAAGTGTACCTCTTGTTTTAAACTATTTTATTTATGTATAATTTGCTATACTGTCACTTTTGCCACAGTTGTAAGAATCTTGATACAATACAATTAGGGATGTTTCATCCCAAGTCGATTCGCATAAAACTTTGTTAGAATACTGTACGGAGCGAGCGCTCTGTACAGTATTAGAATGTATTAGCTCTTATGAGCCGAAGTTATTAGTTGTCAAAGTCTTTAGAGACTTTGGGTAATAACTTCAGAAATTCATTTCTACTGTTAAAAACCTTTTACCGAACTCGGTTTCGGTTCCAAGTGGTACCTTGGATTTGCTCATCCCTAAATACAATCTATTGTATACAGATACAGTAGTGTTCAAAAAATAGCAGTCCAACATCATTATCCTGATAACTCACTGTTTTTGGTAGAAATGATATCTCTACATAACAAATAATTTACTCGTAAATGTAGCAGAGCAGCTTTCCTCAATCCAGTCTTCAGGGCCCACGTGTCGGTCATGATTTGAGAGTATCCCACACAATGAATACCTGTGGTAAGTCCTGATGCACTGACACTAATTCTATCACCTGCTCAATACTAAGGAAATCCTGAAAACACGACCGGCAGGTGGGTCCTTGAGGACTGGAGTTGAGGAACACTGTGGTAGAGTATTAATAGGTGGTAAGAGTAAAAATTTAGACCTAACAATTAGGACATGCATGCTGCTCATTTTGAGTAATTGACTAATTAATTGAAAGAGGCATGCTCAAAATAATAGCAATGGGAAATTAAACTGGTAAAGTCATTCATTCTGTGGAATAACAGGTGTCAATTGGCCCTTATTTAAGGTAGGTGGGTGGCAAATGTTGCAAATATTGGTTATAATTAGGGATGAGCGAACCCGAACTGTATAGTTCGGGTTCGTACCGAATTTTGGGGTGTCCGTGACACGGACCCGAACCCGAACATTTTCGTAAAAGTCCGGGTTCGGGTTCGGTGTTCGGCGCTTTCTTGGCGCTTTTTGAAAGGCTGCAAAGCAGCCAATCAACAAGCGTCATACTACTTGGCCCAAGAGGCCATCACAGCCATGCCTACTATTGGCATGGCTGTGATTGGCCAGTGCACCATGTGACCCAGCCTCTATTTAAGCTGGAGTCACGTAGCGCCGCACGTCACTCTGCTATGATCAGTATAGGGAGAGGTTGCAGCTGCGACGTTAGGGCGAGATTAGGCAGATTAACTCCTCCAAAAGACTTCATTCTGTGATCGATCTGCAGCTGTGGATCATTGAAGTGCTATTATTGACTTGCTCACTTTTTTGAGGCTGCCCAGAGCGTTTTTAGATCACTTTTTTTCTGGGGTGATCGGCGGCCATTTTGTGACTTGTGGTGCGCCAGCACGAGCTATCACCAAGTGTATTCAACCATCGATAGTGTGGTTATTTTGTGCTATATCCTACATCAGCTGCAGGCTGAGCCTGTGTCACCGAAGTGCATTTAACCATCAACAGTCTGGTTATTTTTTGGCCATATACTACATCAGCTGCAGGCTGAGCCTGTGTCACCCAAGTGCATTTAACCATCAACAGTCTGATTATTTTTTGGCCACATACTACATCAGCTGCAGGCTGAGCCTGTGTCACCCAAGTGTATTTAACCATCGATAGTGTGGTTATTTTGTGCTATATCCTACATCAGCTGCAGGCTGAGCCTGTGTCACCGAAGTGCATTTAACCATCAACAGTCTGATTATTTTTTGGCCATATACTACATCTGGTGCAGGCTGAGCCTGTGTCACCCAAGTGCATTTAACCATCAACAGTGTGGTTATTTTTTGGCCATATATTACATCAGGGGCAAGTTGAGCCTGTCACCCAGCGCCTAAAAAATAGACCTGACATTTCTATTCAACCAAATCTGTACTGTTTTAGCTGGTCAAGTTATTTGTATTAACCGTAAAAGCACACTTTTTTTCCTGGGTTGAAAAAGCATTTCCAAATTTGCCATTCTCAAAATAACTAGTTTCTGGTATTTGAGGCCTACTTGAAATCTATCCCAAAAAGAAAATCTTACATTGAAGGTATTGATAGTGTCATTCAGAAAAACCTAAGACACACGCTAGCGTGCTGATAGAAGTGTGATTCTGTGATTAAACCTATACCTGTTACACAGCGCAAAAAAAAACAGGTCTCACATCTCTATTCAACCAAATCTGCACTGTTTTAGCTGGTCAAGTTATTTGTAGTGACCGTAAAAGCAGACTTTTTGTTCTGGGTTGAAAAAGCATTCCCAAATTTGCCATTCTCAAAATAACTAGTTTCTGGTATTTGAGGCCTACTTGAAATCTATCCCAAAAAGAAAATCTTACATTGAAGGTATTGATAGTGTCATTCAGAAAAACCTAAGACACACGCTAGCGTGGTGATAGAAGTGTGATTCTGTGATTAAACCTATACCTGTCACACAGCGCAAAAAAAAACAGGTCTCACTTCTCTATTCAACCAAATCTGCACTGTTTTAGCTGGTCAAGTTATTTGTAGTGACCGTAAAAGCACACTTTTTTTTCTGGGTTGAAAAAGCATTCCCAAATTTGCCATTCTCAAAATTGTGGTGAACGGGAACAATGAGGAAAACATCTAATAAGGGACATGGACGCGGACGTGGACATGGTCGTGGTGGTGTTAGTGGACCCTCTGGTGCTGGGAGAGGACGTGGCCGTTCTGCCACAGCCACACGTCCTAGTGAACCAACTACCTCAGGTCCCAGTAGCCAGCAGAATTTACAGCGATATTTGGTGGGGCCCAATGCCGTTCTAAGGATGGTAAGGCCTGAGCAGGTACAGGCATTAGTCAATTGGGTGGCCGACAGTGCATCCAGCACATTCACATTATCTCCCACCCAGTCTTCTGCAGAAAGCGCACAGATGGCGCATGAAAACCAAGCCCATCGGTCTGTCACATCACCCCCATGCATATCAGGGAAACTGTCTGAGCCTCAAGTTATGCAGCAGTCTCTTATGCTGTTTGAAGACTCTGCTGCCAGGGTTTCCCAAGGGCATCCACCTTGCCCTTCCCCAGGGGTGGAAGAGATAGAATGCACTAACGCACAACCACTTATTTTTCCTGATGATGAGGACATGGGAATACCACCTCAGCACGTCTCTGATGATGACGAAACACAGGTGCCAACTGCTGCGTCTTTCTGCAGTGTGCAGACTGAACAGGAGGTCAGGGATCAAGACTGGGTGGAAGACGATGCAGGGGACGATGAGGTCCTAGACCCCACATGGAATGAAGGTCGTGCCACTGACTTTCACAGTTCGGAGGAAGAGGCAGTGGTGAGACCGAGGCAACAGCGTAGCAAAAGAGGGAGCAGTGGGACCGAGCACCCCAAAGGCAGCTTCAAGGAGTTCCCTGGCATGGCACTTCTTCAAACAATGTGCTGACGACAAGACCCGAGTGGTTTGCACGCTGTGCCATCAGAGCCTGAAGCGAGGCATTAACGTTCTGAACCTTAGCACAACCTGCATGACCAGGCACCTGCATGCAAAGCATGAACTGCAGTGGAGTAAACACCTTAAAAACAAGGAAGTCATTCAGGCTCCCCCTGCTACCTCTTCTGCTGCTGCCGCCTCGGCCTCTTCTGCTGCTGCCGCCGCCTCGGCCTCTTCTGCTGCTGCTGCTGCTGCCGCCTCGGCCTCTTCCTCCGCCTCTGGAGGAACGTTGGCACCTGCCGCCCAGCAAACATGGGATGTACCACCAACACCACCACCTGCGTCACCAAGCATCTCAACCATGTCACATGGCAGCGTTCAGCTGTCCATCTCACAAACATTTGAGAGAAAGCGTAAATTCCCACCTAGCCACTCTCGATCCCTGGCCCTGAATGCCAGCATTTCTAAACTACTGGCCTATGAAATGCTGTCATTTAGGCTGGTGGACACACACAGCTTCAAACAGCTCATGTCACTTGCTGTCCCACAGTATGTTGTTCCCAGCCGCCACTACTTCTCCAAGAGAGCCGTGCCTTCCCTGCACAAACAAGTGTCCGATAAAATCAAGTGTGCACTGCGCAACGCCATCTGTGGCAAGGTCCACCTAACCACAGATACGTGGACCAGTAAGCACGGCCAGGGATGCTATATCTCCCTAACTGCACACTGGGTAAATGTAGTGGCGGCTGGGCCCCAGGCGGAGAGCTGTTTGGCGCACGTCCTTCCGCCGCCAAGGATCGCAGGGCAACATTCTTTGCCTCCTGTCTCCTCCTCCTCCTACTTAGCTTCCTCCTCCTCTTCTTCCACCTGCTCATCCAGTCAGCCACACACCTTCACCACCAACTTCAGCACAGCACGGGGTAAACGTCAGCAGGCCATTCTGAAACTCATATGTTTGGGGGACAGGCCCCACACCGCACAGGAGTTGTGGCGGGGTATAGAACAACAGACCGACGAGTGGTTGCTGCCGGTGAGCCTCAAGCCCGGCCTGGTGGTGTGCGATAATGGGCGAAATCTCGTTGCAGCTCTGGGACTAGCCGGTTTGACGCACATCCCTTGCCTGGCGCATGTGCTGAATTTTGTGGTGCAGAAGTTCATTCGCAACTACCCCGACATGTCAGAGCTGCTGCATAAAGTGCGGGCCGTCTGTTCGCGTTTCCGGCGTTCACACCCTGCCGCTGCTCGCCTGTCTGCGCTACAGCGTAACTTCGGCCTTCCCGCTCACCGCCTCATATGCGACGTGCCCACCAGGTGGAACTCCACCTTGCATATGCTGGACAGACTGTGCGAGCAGCAGCAGGCCATAGTGGAGTTTCAGCTGCAGCACGCACGGGTCAGTCGCACTGCGGATCAGACCCACTTCACCACCAATGACTGGGCCTCCATGCGAGACCTGTGTGCCCTGTTGCGCTGTTTCGAGTACTCCACCAACATGGCCAGTGGCGATGACGCCGTTATCAGCGTTACAATACCACTTCTATGTCTCCTTGAGAAAACACTTAGGGCGATGATGGAAGAGGAGGTGGCCCAGGAGGAAGAGGAGGAAGAGGGGTCATTTTTAGCACTTTCAGGCCAGTCTCTTCGAAGTGACTCAGAGGGAGGTTTTTTGCAACACCAGAGGCCAGGTACAAATGTGGCCATACAGGGCCCACTACTGGAGGACGAGGAGGACGAGGATGAGGAGGAGGTGGAGGAGGATGAGGATGAAGCATGTTCACAGCGGGGTGGCACCCAAAGCAGCTCGGGCCCATCACTGGTGCGTGGCTGGGGGGAAACACAGGACGATGACGATACGCCTCCCACAGAGGACAGCTTGTCCTTACCTCTGGGCAGCCTGGCACACATGAGCGACTACATGCTGCAGTGCCTGCACAACGACAGCAGAGTTGCCCACATTTTAACGTGTGCGGACTACTGGGTTGCCACCCTGCTGGATCCCCGGTACAAAGACAATGGACAATGTGCCCACCTTACTTCCTACACTGGAGCGTGATAGGAAGATGCGCGAGTACAAGCGCACGTTGGTAGACGCGCTACTGAGAGCATTCCCAAATGTCACAGGGGAACCAGTGGAAGCCCAAGGCGAAGGCAGAGGAGGAGCAAGAGGTCGCCAACGCAGCTGTGTCACGCCCAGCTCCTCTGAGGGCAGGGTTAGCATGGCAGAGATGTGGAAAAGTTTTGTCAACACGCCACAGCTAAGTGCACCACCACCTGATACGGAACGTGTTAGCAGGAGGCAACATTTCACTAACATGGTGGAACAGTACCTGTGCACACCCCTCCACGTACTGACTGATGGTTCGGCCCCATTCAACTTCTGGGTCTCCAAATTGTCCACGTGGCCAGAGCTAGCCTTTTATGCCTTGGAGGTGCTGGCCTGCCCGGCGGCCAGCGTTTTGTCTGATCGTGTATTCAGCACGGCAGGGGGCGTCATTACAGACAAACGCAGCCGCCTGTCTACAGCCAATGTGGACAAGCTGACGTTCATAAAAATGAACCAGGCATGGATCCCACAGGACCTGTCCATCCCTTGTGCAGATTAGATATTAACTACCTCCCCTTAACAATATATTATTCTACTCCAGGGCACTTTCTCATTCAATACTATTTTTAATTTCATTTTACCATTATATTGCGGGGCAACCCAAAGTTGAATGAACCTCTCCTCTGTCTGGGTGCCGGGGCCTAAATGTGTGACAGTGGCCTGTTCCAGTGGTGGGTGACGTGAAGCCTGATTCTCTGCTAT
This sequence comes from Bufo bufo, assembly GCF_905171765.1. Lineage (NCBI taxonomy): Eukaryota > Metazoa > Chordata > Amphibia > Anura > Bufonidae > Bufo > Bufo bufo. The sequence continues at coordinate 600,346,588 of NC_053390.1, read as the reverse complement.
GACATGAAGACAGATTCTGCGCTGACATAAGGCCAGATTCTCTGTTACGGGACCGCTCTCCTCTGTCTGGGTGCCGGGGCCTAAATGTGTGACAGTGGCCTGTTCCAGTGGTGGGTGACGTGAAGCCTGATTCTCTGCTATGACATGAAGACAGATTCTGCGCTGACATAAGGCCAGATTCTCTGTTACGGGACCGCTCTCCTCTGTCTGGGTGCCGGGGCCTAAATGTGTGACAGTGGCCTGTTCCAGTGGTGGGTGACATGAAGCCTGATTCTCTGCTATGACATGAATACAGATTCTGCGCTGACATAAGGCCAGATTCTCTGTTACGGGACCTCTCTCCTCTGCCTGGGTGCCTGGGCCTAAATGTGTGACAGTGGGCTGTTCCAGTGGTGGGTGACGTGAAGCCTGATTCTCTGCTATGACATGAAGACAGATTCTGCGCTGACATAAGGCCAGATTCTCTGTTACGGGACCTCTCTCCTCTGCCTGGGTGCCTGGGCCTAAATGTGTGACAGTGGCCTGTTCCAGTGGTGGATGACGTGAAGCCTGATTCTCTGCTATGACATGAAGACAGATTCTGCGCTGACATAAGGCCAGATTCTCTGTTACGGGACCTCTCTCCTCTGCCTGGGTGCCTGGGCCTAAATGTGTGACAGTGGCCTGTTCCAGTGGTGGGTGACGTGAAGCCTGATTCTCTGCTATGACATGAATACAGATTCTGCGCTGACATAAGGCCAGATTCTCTGTTACGGGACTTCTCTCCTCTGCCTGGGTGCCTGGGCCTAAATGTGTGACAGTGGCCTGTTCCAGTGGTGGGTGACGTGAAGCCTGATTCTCTGCTATGACATGAAGACAGATTCTGCGCTGACATAAGGCCAGATTCTCTGTTACGGGACCTCTCTCCTCTGCCTGGGTGCCTGGGCCTAAATGTGTGACAGTGGCCTGTTCCAGTGGTGGGTGACGTGAAGCCTGATTCTCTGCTATGACATGAAGACAGATTCTGCACTGACATAAGGCCAGATTCTCTGTTACGGGACCTCTCTCCTCTGCCTGGGTGCCTGGGCCTAAATGTGTGACAGTGGCCTGTTCCAGTGGTGGGTGACGTGAAGCCTGATTCTCTGCTATGACATGAAGACAGATTCTGCGCTGACATAAGGCCAGATTCTCTGTTACGGGACCGCTCTCCTCTGTCTGGGTGCCGGGGCCTAAATGTGTGACAGTGGCCTGTTCCAGTGGTGGGTGACGTGAAGCCTGATTCTCTGCTATGACATGAAGACAGATTCTGCGCTGACATAAGGCCAGATTCTCTGTTACGGGACCTCTCTCCTCTGCCTGGGTGCCTGGGCCTAAATGTGTGACAGTGGCCTGTTCCAGTGGTGGGTGACGTGAAGCCTGATTCTCTGCTATGACATGAAGACTGATTCTGCGCTGACATGAAGCCAGATTCTCTGCTATGGTATGAAGAGACTGATTCTCTGCTGACATGAAGCCAGATTCTCTGCTATGGCATGAAGAGACTGATTCTCTGCTGACATAAAGCCAGATTCTTTGCTATGGCATGAAGAGACTGATTCTCTGCTGACGGGAAGCCAGATTCTCTGCTATGGGACCTCTGTCCAATTGGTATTGGTTCATTTTTATTTTTTTAATTTTAATTCATTTCCCTATCCACATTTGTTTGCAGGGGATTTACCTACATGTTGCTTCCTTTTGCAGCCCTCTAGCTCTTTCCTGGGCTGTTTTACAGCCTTTTTAGTGCCCAAAAGTTCGGGTCCCCATTGACTTCAATGGGGTTCGGGTTCGGGACGAAGTTCGGATCGGGTTCGGATCCCGAACCCGAACATTTCCGGGAAGTTCGGCCGAACTTCTCGAACCCGAACATCCAGGTGTTCGCTCAACTCTAGTTATAATGCATTTCTTACTGAAATACTGGGTAAAATTTGTCATTCCAGACATTGTCCAGAAGAAAATACTAAATATTGATTGGAGAGGGAGAAACATAGAGAGAAGTGCAGCAAATTATAGGCTGCCCAGCTAAAATGATCTTAAATACTTGGAAGTGGCAACCAAAACCTGAAAGACGCGGAATGAAGCGGAGAACTACCGTTTGAATGCATCGAAGTAAAACCAAAAGGGCAAAGACTCAGCCAATGATCTCCTCCAGAAAGATCAAGTAAGATCTAAAGTTACCAGTAAGTACTGCTCCAATGAAAAGATGATTAAGTGAAACCAAGTTACAAAAAATAAAACTCCCTGCAAAGTCTTGTTGAAAAAAAAAAGACATGAAAGAAAAATTGTTTTTTGGGGGTCTAGTGGCTGTAGACAGTATATCACCAGGCACTGAATTCAAGCTACAGTACATTGTAAAGACAGTAAAGCATGGCGGTGTAAAAATCATGATATGGGGATAGTTCTCATACCATGGTTTTTGGCCTATTTATCGCACATGAGGGATCATGGATCAGTTTGAATATATCAATATACTTGAGATCATATTGCCCAATGCTAAAGAAGAAATGCTCTTGAAATGGACAACACAACAATGACCCAAAACACACCAGTAAGTGAATGACATCTTGGTTACAGACAAACAGGATTGAGGTAATGGAGTGGCCAGCCTAGTCCCCTGACCTCAGTCCCATAGAGAACCTGTGGAGTGACATAAAAAATGGGGTTTATGAAGCAAAACCCAAAAAGCAAAAGAACTGGGGAATGTAGTCCAATCATCCTGGACTGGAATACCTGTTCAGAGGTGTCAGAAGTTGGATGACATTTTTACGTTTTTAAACTTGCTGCTATTTTTTGAACACCATTGTACAGCAAAATCTTTGTGGCTTGTAGCAACCTCCAGTGCTTCCGATCTGTATACAACTGTAGATATTTCCTAATGAGGTCAAAATCTGTATAAGGATCAGACCTCTAAATGGCGCTGCTTATTTACCCTATTTCAACTAGAATTGCTCAAATTCAATGGGTACAAGCCCATAACATGTGTGGGAAAAAGGGATAGGGCATATTAGATTTTAACCTGCTCAGTCTTTTGCTTCTCTAAGAGATAATCAGGAGTTTAGATGTTTGGCAAGTGCCGCCGAACTGCCCATTAAGAATGGAGTAGTGGGTCGCATGTGTAACCACTGCTCCATTCACTTCTATGAGACTGCCAAATGCACACCCAGCTGTGTGCACATTACGACTGTAACCATCATGTTGAGTGCCTGATAGAAACTGTAACTGCCAAGCTCAGTATCACTGTTTGTAACTGGCTTAGTGCTTATTGTTATGCATTGTATTTCACTGTTTGTTTCCTGGCTATCACTACCAGCAAGGAAGGTATGGCAAAGATTGGCAGGAACAGGGTTAACCACCCTGTTCCCCCCCCCCCCCCTCTTGGTGGGAGTGGGCTGGTCCTACTCCTGCTACAGAAATTGCCTCAAGTAAAGCCTTGAGAGGATAAAGACAGCAGAGTGAACTGCTATATTCAGCGTGTACAGACACTGCTGTGAAGTGAGGGAATACAGCTAAGCCACCCTCATCACCAAGCAACCACCAAGTCAGTATCAAGTGCTGAATGGCCACCAACCAACCTGCCTCAATATCCTTACTGGTGTCGAAGAGAATTGCACTAAAACCTTCTGGCACGGTTTGTATTTTCAAGTTCTACGTTGCACTAAGTAAAAAAGGACTTTATTATGTTCAACTCTTGCCTCATTCTTGAGTGCTACAAATTTCACTGCAATGGACCCCAGGGAGGGATGGCCTTGAGGTAGGACACTGTGACACAACTACACTACATTAGGGCCACTACCACTCCCATCCTCTACTCCGGCTGCATAAGCACTATGCTTGTTATGCCAACAGGAGTAAAGTTCTCTTCTTTTGAACTCTGCTGTGTCTGCCTCAATTGCTACCCCATCGAGTAGGGTGCCATGTTAGGGTCAAGGATTATCCATCAAATTTACTTTTTAACACCCACAGATCAACTTAATATGTGGAAGAAACTGTCAGTTATTATTCGATTTCCCTGGAATTTCACCACAGAGTAAACAAAGAATTACACAGTTCCCAGTGAATCAATGGGCTGTCCATGTAACACATAGAGCTGCAGGTCCTCAAGAGTTGTAGCTACTCTCATCCCTGGAATATAACTGATGATTCTGGATTAGGGGCCCCAAGTAATACACTTAATGATTTAGCAATGACCAGTCCCCCAGTAAACTAAGAGTAGATGAGAGAACATCAATGAGAACTTAGCATTTGTTACACAAATATAGAAATTATATTTTCAGCTTTTTAAAAAAGATTATTACTTACAGGAACCCCTCGAGTTGAAATTCTCTCCTCAAATGTGAATTGGTGGACTGCAAAAGCAACCAAGTATGTACTCATAGGCACTGACTTATGGAATTGTGTGTGGTTCCAGCCATTTCCGTGGTCATGAGTATGCTAAATAGAAAAAAAAGTTTGGGATACTGTCACAACCTGAAATAGAGTTCATCCATCTTTTGTGTAGCTAATATGTTCAATTCTCATTTCCCGCCATTCATATATGCAATTGTTGATATGAACTTTCCCGCAGTTTAATTGACATGTGACTATTTCTGTTGCAGGACACTCAAATATTCAGTCCCTACTCTTATTTCCTGCTGTTGGCATCATAATATCTTAAAATATTGGTCTTGTGAAGACAACCCATTTACGTGTCATATGGACAGGGGTGGATTGGTCATAGATCTTACAGGGAAATATCCTTGTGGGCTAGTGGAAGTTTTTGGGGATGTATTTTGTAATGGACTGTGGTATATGGCACTGTTGGGGTGGTAAAAATGTGCCACAATATGGTATTTCTGACCCTGCTTTCCATCAATTTGGACCCAACTACAAAACAGGGCCACTGTTAGCATTTGTTCTGGGGCAACTTTAAGTCCCCAGTCGGCTCCCCCCCCCCCCCTTCCTGGATGGGGAGGATTCGGCATTTTTCTCTATGAACCAGCTCTGTAAGCTCCCATAGTCCATGTATTGCAACAGCCATTCATCTGAGTGGTCGCCATGTAATCCTGGCTGTATTTCCCCCTTCATTTCACAACCATTACATTTGTTTGGCACTTGGAATGCTGATCAGGAAAAGGACATATATTTTTATTTATTTATTTAATTATTTTATGCACTTATGCTACTATATTCCGCAGGACCTTACAGACATTAGCATCCAACTGTCCTCAATGGGGCTCACAATCTAAGGTCCCTATCAGTATGTCTTTGGAGTATGGGAGGAAACCGGAGCACCCGGAGGGAAAAAAAATGGAGATGACACACTCCCTTTTAACCTGCTCTATAGAATGCATGAATTGCTTCAGAATGATTCCCTACCCAAAAAGATATCAGTGTGGTTAGGATGGACTACTATGGTTATAGGCAGAAGACAAATAGTTATTCCATATTTACCTCAATAGGCATATTGGAGAGGACATTGTACTCTTGCTTGTGCATAATGGAAATCGTGTAAGTTGCTTTTTTATTTGGCTCATCGAAACATGGGAATGACTTCCGTGCATCTGTTGGCTCATGATCTGTAGCTGCAATGCTCCTTGGGAAAGAAATTACAATATTTAGTGTCTTTTTCCTGCAAATGAGTTCCTCAGATCTCAACAGGGATGTTTAAACATTCTGTAACACGTCATATGAGGTGATATTTTCAGATCTTACAAATGTATAATTCCAAATGCTACTGACTACCTAATAAAACAAAGAAACAACCAACATATAAGAAGCAAGCGATTCTTGTGGCCTGCCCAACGTATGCTGACAATTTACATGTTAATTTACCAACCCACTCACAGGATTAATTATTGAGGAATCTCAGCTATGTTGAGTTTATTTGTGCTGATGATGCCCTCCCCCCCCCTTAAGTGTTATTCAAGAAAACACAATAAATCAGGCTGGAAGTCCTCCTTGGCAAATGATAAACTACAAGCATACTTCTTTACAAGATTTTTAATTCCTTTGTAGCTATTGTATCATAATGACATCCTAATTATGTGTTTATTCTGTAATAGCGGAATATTAGATTAAAAAAAAATATCAATCTTGATGCCCATTTCTGGTTTCTTACCCCTCGTCAGTACAGGGCAGGGTATTGGTTGGCTGAATGAGGTGTTGTCCTTTCAGCAAATTCCCTGGTTTGACTGACAAGCTATTTTGAAATATTAATGTGAGAAAGTGGTTCGTACTGGCAAAATTCTATGAAAATTCATTATCAAATAATAATTATTTCAGGTTGTATTCATATAGCACCAACATTGATCTAATCCTACAAGAGTGTGAAGATGTGGTCATGAACATAATTTTATTTCAATCATGTTAGTGGTATGTGTTTTGTTAAACTAACGACGGTATAAGTCATCAATATCTGATCAGTGGGGGTCCAACACCTGGAAGCCCCACTCCAACACTGTGCGCAGCTTGGGTTTACTGATGGATAAGGAGTTAAACCTCAGGAAACAAATTTCAGCTGTGGTGAAACACTCCTTTTTTCACCTAAGGAATATCGAAAAATTAAGCACCTCATTCCTTCAGAAGATCTTCCAACCCTAGTTCACGCCTTCATCACATCATGGCTGGACTATCGCAATGCCCTCTATGTAGGCCTTCCTAATAAAGAACTAGACCGCCTGAAGCTAGTACAGAATGCTGCCGCAAGACGGTTAACAAGCCAACCCCGCCACTGTCACATAACACCAATCCTCTGCTCACTACACTGGTTACACATAAAATGGAGAATCCTTTTCAAAATTGGCGTGCTAACATTCAAATCCCTACACGACCTAGGCCCTGGATACCTGAAGGTTTTGTTGCATCTGCGTCACACCTCACACAACCTCAGATCAAAAGAATCCAATAACTTGAACACCCCCAGAATTCAACTAAAAACCTTTGGAGCCAGAGCTTTCTGTCATGTTGCCCCTACCTAGTGGAATGCCCTGCCAAACGCTTTACAAATGTTTCGTTGTTGTGTTGTTGATCAGCTGCACCACATTGAGCTCTGCTGCCTCCTCACAGCTAACAACCCACAGTGAAGTACATTGAATACCGGCCGTGCTTGGTACTGCAGCTCAGGCCCATTCAGTTGAGGTCAGTCCCTTCAAACATCTGATTAGCGGGGGTTCCGAATGTCGGACCCTTACCAATCAGATATTAATGACCTACCTATCTATTGGGTAAGTCATCAGTATAGGAGTCCTGGAAAACCCCTTTAAGACAAACTGTGTCACTGAATTTATGTTTGCACACAGACTATAGTACTCAGCATGCTTTTTGAAAAGAATTTGTGTAAAACAGTCCAATTGCTGTCTGGATCCACCTCACTTGGAGATGCCCCAAGTTAAATAAATACTGGGATGAGGTGACCTTCTAGTGAGCAATTTCCAAAGTGATCCCTGTTGATGCATATTATGAAACTTTTTCCTCCTTCCTCCCCCCCTGTAAACATAACTTAACCATGCTTAGCTCCCTCTTTGTCGTCCATAATGTTATTGCATAATTGTGACTCTTTAATAACAGCCTTTTATTTAAACTTTCAGAGACCAAGATGCATTAATTCAAAACTCAAGAATTGAAATCTCACAAACTTAAGGGAGATGATCAAGTTTTTGCCACACTCAGGGACTCATGGTTAAAACACATACAGTACAGACCAAAAGTTTGGACACACCTTCTCATTCAAAGAGTTTTCTTTATTTTCATGACTATGAAGGCATCAAAACTATGAATTAACACATGTGGAATTATATACATAACAAACAAGTGTGAAACAACTGAAAATATGTCATATTCTAGGTTCTTCAAAGTAGCCACCTTTTGCTTTGATTACTGCTTTGCACACTCTTGGCATTCTCTTGATGAGCTTCAAGAGGTAGTCCTCTGAAATGGTCTTCCAACAGTCTTGAAGGAGTTCCCAGAGATGCTTAGCACTTGTTGGCCCTTTTGCCTTCACTCTGCGGTCCAGCTCACCCCAAACCATCTCGATTGGGTTCAGGTCCGGTGACGGTGGAGGCCAGGTCATCTGGCGCAGCACCCCATCACTCTCCTTCATGGTCAAATAGCCCTTACTTTTAAACTTTTCCCAATTTTTCGGCTGACTGACTGACCTTCATTTCTTAAAGTAATGATGGCCACTCGTTTTTCTTTACTTAGCTGCTTTTTTCTTGCCATAATACAAATTCTAACAGTCTATTAAGTAGGACTATCAGCTGTGTATCCACCTGACTTCTCCTCAACGCAACTGATAGTCCCAACCCCATTTATAAGGCAAGAAATCCCACTTATTAAACCTGACAGGGTACACCTGTGAAGTGAAAACCATTTCAGGGGACTACCTCTTGAAGCTCATCAAGAGAATGCTAAGAGCGTGCAAAGCAGTAATCAAAGCAAAAGGGTGCTACTTTGAAGAACCTAGAATATGACATATTTTCAGTTGTTTCACACTTGTTTGTTATGTATATAATTCCACATGTGTTAATTCATAGTTTTGATGCCTTCAGTGTGAATCTACAATTTTCATAGTCATGAAAATAAAGAAAACTCTTTGAATGAGAAGGTGTGTCCAAACTTTTGGTCTGTACTGTAAATTAGCATAAACTTTTTCTTTATGCTCCCGGGCAAAAAAAAAGCACTACAAAAATCAACAAAATATTAAAACAAGCTGTTTTGCATAGGCAGTAATGTGCACTAATTAACAATAACAGCACGTTGATTGCCCCCTGCTATCTGCATCAACAAGGGCTATAGCCAGCATGCATTATCAGAGCCCATAGACATCATGGGATGGAATAAGCGTTAACCATTGAAGAGGATCTGTCAGCTACCCTCCCCTATTTTAAGCTAGTTTAACACTGCCTTACTAGTTCTAGTAGGCTGTTCCGGCTCTCTGAATCAGGCATTGCTGACTGATACCAGAATGTCTACTGGCCCCAGTGAATATAATAGGGTCCGGCGGAGATCTGGCCGCTACCCGGCAAATATGCTGGGATTCAGCCAGACAAAAAAACATGCATGCTACGTGGGGAAACAAGTATTTACTAAGAGACATGTCAGCAAAGCTGGAAGGTCCTCTTTAAAGTGGCCATAATAACCCTTTATTCCCTCAGCCTCAAACATGTCTATGGGGGAAGGAGGGACGGCATTGCCCATTTTTGGGGAAACCTATAAGGAATGGTTATAAAAAAAAGGGATGTCTTTTGGACAGATGACAGACCCTACATATTGTTTGCTGGCAGATAAACCTGAGATCTGATAGCAAAACAGCATAATAGTATCCATAAGATTTTCACAGCACTCTCACTTGTTGAAATTAGACGTATGCTTTATTAATATTCCAGGCTCAGGTTAGTATATAAAGATGTACTATCAGCCAGGCTGAAGGGATAGTATTGGACGTATGGAACCTGAGCCCGATTGCATATGTCAGGGGAGGAAGGATCAGGCATGTTAGATTTCCTTTGTTCATATAAGAGATAAGCTGCTGTCAGAAATGTCCCACTGAGAACACATGTCGGCATGTACACAGGGTAGTTGGTAGTCCAGCTGTCTGCTGGACAGGTTTTTTCATACTGTTCTTAAAGGGAATCTGTCACAAGACACCTCGCTACCTGCATAGAAACATAGTTCACCTGATTAAAATGCAGTTGTTTTTTTTTTGTTGATCCAAGGCTCCGCTCCTGAGTTATGATACTATTTCTTAATATGCAAATTAGTCTCTTGGTGCACCCAAGCACCACTCATTTCTGTGACTAGCCCCTCCCTCATTGCTTTGCACACAACCTGGCCCTGTCAATCAAAGCAGCCTGGGAGGGACTGGCCACAAAAAGGAGCGGAGCTTGGGAGCAAAAAGAGCAACGATGACGCCCTCATTGCACCAAAGGCCTTATTTGCATATTAAGAAACGGAGCAGGAAACTCAGGAATGGAGCCTCGGATCAACAAGACAAAAAACAAAAACAAAAGAAAAAAAGCATTTTAATCAGGTGAACCACAGCTATGTGTCTATGCTAACAGTTTTATAGGGAGATCTCTGGTGACAGATTCCCTTTAATTTATGCGTTTCATCTTTAGCATTCAATAGATCTGAAATATTATAATTTGCTTTAATCTATACTAGAAAATTAAGTGATTCACAAGCTTCAGCAAAAATTATACTAACACTCACTGGGCATGTAGTGAACATTACTAAATGCCCCCTTCTTCATCACTTTGGAAATAATTACTCAGAGAATGATTTACTGGATCTGTCCATGTGCGACCAGTTTACCTTTGATCTTGTATTACTTGGAAAACTTTTCCAATCTTTATTAACTGTCACTAACCTTATCTCTAACACCCAGTTGTAAAACTAGATTACCAGTACCAACTGTGCGACCACACACTTCCATGTAGTTTCCAATGATCTGTAAAATCACCAGACCCATGCAGGCTCCAGTAAGATTCTAACATATTGACCTTTACACAGTTCTACATTCTCAGCTGCACAACTCCCTACTTTGTGAAAAGGCCAGAGAGGTCAGAGAATTTCCCCACTACACAAAGATGTCCACAGTAGATATATTATGTATCTCCCCATATATGTTACTTTTAAGCCATACTGTTATTATCTCCTGGATCACATCATACCTCACAGACCAGAGATTTAGTGTCTTCTACTCTCACACCACCTCGTCTCATTCCCTCTCTGTTGGTCTCCCTGCAAGGCTCTGTCCTAGGACCCCTGCTATTTTCAATCTACACCTTTGGCCTGGGACAGCTCATGGAGTCCCATGGATTTCAGTATCACTTTTATGCTGACGACACAAATTTACCTATATGGTCCAGACATCACCACCTTTCTATCCAGAATCCCACAATGCCTATCTTCTATATCCTCCCTCTTCTCCTCTCGCTTTCTAAAACTTAACATGGATAAAAGAGAATTTATAATCTTTCCACCATCTTGCTCAGTCCCCCAACAGACCTATCTATCACAATCAACGGCTGCACACTCTCCCTAGTCAACCAAGTCCACTGCCTTGGAGTAACCTTGGATTCTGCCCTGTCCTTCAAACCGCATTTTCACCACCTGCCGCCTTCAACTCAAAAATATCTCTCGCATCTGCGTATTCCTCAACCAGAAGTCAGCAAAAATGCTTGTACATGGCCTCATCATCTCCCACCTAGACTACTGTAACATCCTTCTATCTGGCCTTCCATCTAGCACCCTCGCACCCCTCCAATCTATCCTCAACTCTGCTGCCCAACTAATCCAGCTCTCATCCCCATTACTCCTCTGCCTCTCCTCTCTGCCAATCTTTTCACTGGCTTCCCATTGCCCAGCAAATTAATTTTAAAATACAAAAAAATACATATAAGGCCGTCCACAACCTGTCCCCTCCATACATCTCTGAGCTACTTTCCCGATACATCCCCACACGTAATCTCCAATCCTCACAAGACCTCCTTTCTCCCATGCATTCCCCACACTCTGGAACTCGCTACCCCAACATATCAGACTCTCACCTACAGTGGAATCCTTTAAAAGAAACATGAAAACCCGCCTCTTCAGACAAGCCTACAACCAGTGACCCTGCTGCCTCTATACCACCATGACCAACATCACCCGCACCTACTGTGTCCTTCTCCTATACCATGTGGAATGTAAGCCCTCGCGGGCAGGGCCCTCTCTCCTTCTGTACCAGTTTGTAACTCGTTTTGTTCATGCTTACTGCATCTGTCTGTATTATGTATGTATACTCCTTCTCTTTTGTACAGTGTCACTGGCCTCAGCAGTGGATGGCGGGGCTACTGAATTTATTGATTGGCTACCCCGTTATACTGGACACTGTGAGCTTAGGACCGTTCACAGTTGAGTTTGGAATCCAGCAACCTGATCTGACTGAGGATCAGGCTACCGGAGCTCACCACATCTGGCATTGCCAGATACAACTGTGTATCACCGGATCCCCATTGACTATAATGTGATACGGCAGAGATCTGGCTGCTCCACAGCAAATATGCTGGGATTCGGCCTGACAAAAAACGCTCAAGACATATTTGCTGAGGAACCCGTTATAGTCAATGGGCATAAATAGGGCCTTACTTTGAAAGTGATTTTGGAGATGACAGACTCCCTTTAGTGACTTATGTCCCAACAGCCTGAAAAGTATCATAACACTGACCTGATCGGGTCCTAATCTCCTGATTTGGGTTTAGCAACATCCTTTCAGGTAAAATGACAGAAGTTCAGATGTTCAGGACAATGTAAGAACTTCTGGAATCCAGCCTCAGTATCATAGTACTAAATTATCGCTGTGATCTTTTACTCTTTCCACATTAAAAACACATTTATGTTTGGCTTAGCCAAGTCAAGGTTTGGTTTAAAAAAAACACTTTCCTTTCAGTGAGATGTGTAGCATTTCATTTAAATTGTGTCAGTTTATCTTTAAAGGAGAAATCCTTTAAAGAATATCGTTTAAGGGAGCATGCCACTTGCATTTACTGTTGTAAAAAAAATGACATTTCTAAGTCTGTTGCTAAGAAGCAACTGGCAGAGTTTTAAATGTCATTCAGAAAAGTCTCTACAATGAAGCTCTGGTACTTTTCATACATTCTAACACAGCAAGTTTTAATGCAATTCCTCTTATCAGAAATGTTTCTTTGCAAGCAGCAATGATCATGCAAAGCCAAAAAAGATGTGCCCCTGTCAGAGGCAGTCTTTATCTGCTGACAGGCATCATTAATATCTCTGACAGCAGCACATTGATAGAGTAGAGGTTGACATAAAGAGATACACATATTCTGCAAATGAGATCAGATCTGAATTTTAAATACCCTACAAAGTTATCATTTGATAGATATACACTCCTCAAAGTTGATTGCAACACCAAAAATGAAAAGTCATGAGGTTATGCAAATCAATGTATTGCCTAAGATCTGCAGATCTTCCAGATTTTCAAGCATCTAGCTCCAATCTGTGTCATGTGGAAGGAGCATAAAAGCAGACTGAAAGCATAGTTTTTTAGCCAATGAAACTTATAAAAAGTGGATCAAGTTGTGTGATATGATAGCAAAATGCCTACTCTTTGTCAACATGCCAGTTATCACCACTTGTTGCAAACTGAGAGGAACAAATCCTTAAAGGGTTTCTGTCACCCTGCAAAACTCATATTTTTTTTTTTGGATAGTTAGATTCCTCATAGTGCGATATGGAAGAATATAATGCTCTTACTTACTTTCATGCGGCCGATTCTTTATAAAACGAACTTTTATAATATGTAAATGAGGGCTCTACCAGCAAGTAGGGCGTCTACTTGCTGGTAGCTGCTGCAGAAATCCGCCCCCTCGCCGTGTTGATTGACAGGGCCAGCCGTGATCTCCTCCTCCGGCCGGCCCTGTCAGTAATTCAAAAATCGCGCGCCTCGCGTCATTCGGCGCAGGCGCTCTGAGATGAGGAGGCTCGTCTCCTCAGCACTCCCTCAGTGCACCTGCGCCGATGACGTCTTCACTTTCGGTGATGTCATCGGCGCAGGCGCACTGAGGGAGTGCTGAGGATACGAGCCTCCTCATCTCAGAGCGCCTGCGCCGAATGACGCGAGGCGCGCGATTTTTGAATTACTGACAGGGCCGGCCGGAGGAGGAGATCACGGCTGGCCCTGTCAATCAACACGGCGAGGGGGCGGATTTCTGCAGCAGCTACCAGCAAGTAGACGCCCTACTTGCTGGTAGAGCCCTCATTTACATATTATAAAAGTTCGTTTTATAAAGAATCGGCCGCATGAAAGTAAGACTATTATATTCTCCTATATCGCTCTATGAGGAATCTAACTATCCAAAAAAAAAAATATGAGTTTTGCGGGGTGACAGAAACCCTTTAAACTGAGAGATCTTGCTTTATGACTCCAGTAGATCACTACATGCCTAGGCTGAGATGTCAGTACTGTTCAACGTTGCATGTCCTGGTGGATGACAGAACAATGAACGGAGGTGAATGGACCGTCTGATTAGAAGAATGGTGTTTAGCGAACCATTCTGTACTGCAAGTGAAATTGAACATCATATCCCAAGACAAGGGAGGCAAACAGTGTCTACACAAACCATCAGAAGGCCTCTGCACGACACTGGGCTATGAGCCAGATGTCCAGCTACAGGTGTTCCATTGACCTCACGGCACCACTCTTAGAGGCTATCATGGTGCACAGCAAGACAGCAACGGAGGCTGGAATGAAGTTCTAGCCTTTTCAGCAATGAGTTTCGCTTTTGTCTTGGATGCAAGGATAGTCGGACACTGATCTGCATACCATGAGGACAAGACGAGGCCTTCACAAGGGAACATCACACCGGCCCTACTTCCAGGATTATAGTGTGGGGTGACATAATTTACAGTGCGCCGAACCTTTCTAGTTTTTATTTCAGGTACACTTTTATCTCTGTGTCATGGAACCAGTACTATGGCCATGTCTCCACAGTGTCCAAGGAGCCATTTTCCAACAGAATAACACCAGGTTGCATGTTGCTTGGGCTACTCTGAGCAGCCTGCATTGCCTAAATATGCTACCATGGCCTGCAGTGACTCCGGACTTGTCTCCCATCGAGCACATCTGGGACGTCATTGGTTGTCAATTACAAAGGAATCTGGCAGTAGCAGATCTTGATGATTTCTGTGCCCAATTGCATTCAGCGTTGCAGAATATTTCACAGACAACCATCAGTATCCTCATAAGTGGCATATCAAGGCATGTAAGTGCATGTATTTCTGCTTGTGGAACTCATACTCAATACTGAATAAATCAAGATTATTTTGCTTAAATTTTTACAATTTGCATATCATTCACATGTATGCCAATCCTGTGAGTTCCATAATTCCTCAGCTTTTCCTTCTTGATTTTGCAATTTCAATGTAGAGGACTGTATTTACGCATATCTAAACTAACAGTTGGGTACGTTTGCAAATAGCAATACCTATCTTGTATGGATTCAGAAAATACTTTAGTTTAGGCTAAGTCCACATATGCGCTTGTAACTTCTCTTCTAAACTTCTCTGTTTCCACATGTCAAGTACTTTTGGGCCCCCTCAGGAGAAAATACTACTTTTGCACCAAAGGGATGCTCATGTTATGTAGACCCTGAAATCTTCTCTACCTGGGGCTCCTTGATGTTCAAATTTCATAAGTGAACGTAAAGATTTGTGGGAAGTAATCACTGCCATATACAAATTTGAAAACAGCAGGTAGCCATTGATATGGCTACCTGCTGTTTTCAGACCAGGCTGAATTTTTGTAAAGTTATTTTTATTTTTTTTCTTACTTGTCATCAGTTGCTTGTTCTCTTCTTTTTTTTCACATGTCAAGACCTGGTGCTTTAATCACCAGCACTAAAATATAGCAGTAGTGACCCTGGCAATCATAAATGAACACCTCCTGAGAAGTTCAGGTGAATAATTTGGAGAATAGAAAAGAGATGGCCATTTGGGCTCTTTCACACGAGCGGACGCCATGTGGGTAATCCGCTGCGTGAAAGAGAGCCAAGCCACGCTCTGGACAGCAGAGACCTGGAGCACTAACATGATTGATAATGCTCTGTGCCGCTCTGTGATCTTTTTACTACAAAATCACAGTGAGATAAAGTTGTCACTATGATTTTGTAGTAAAAAGATCACAGAGAGGCACGGAGCATTATCAGTCATGTTAGTGCTCCAGGTCTCTGCTGTCCAGAGCGCGGCTCGGCTCTCTTTCACGCAGCGGATTCCACGCACGGCATCCGCTCGTGTGAAAGAGCCCTTAAGCTCTCAACTTGATTATGTTGCCCTTAGCTTATAATAGCTATGTACTCTGCATTGCTAAATCTCCACAAAAGGAGAGGTTAAGATAAAAACTACTACTGATTACATGCAGTTTATATTGGGTATTTCCATAGAACCACTAGTGGAACACAAGGCATGAATATCAGCCCAGCAAATACATCGTAATCTGAGCTACATGACATTAAACACTTGAACTTTTAAAATCGAAATTTAAATGGATGCTCTGGCAAAGACAACGTTTTTGGCGACATACAACTGTAATTCTATTGTTTGCGCGAATATCCATTGACAATTTGACTACAAACAGAGCTAGCTAAAGTTCCTTGGGCATGATTTGCTTCTTAAGTAACATTTCATTAGTGACAGCGTGCAAGATATATGTGCCAGCTGGAGTGAAAATTACCTTGGACACTTGACAAAAACATAACCATGTTTTAGCAGAGATGGTGAGAGGAATCCTTAGCTCACACCACAGTTCAATGGGCATCAGTCTAGAACAGTATCCTATAGAAACTAATTTAACCCATTCAGCTGAGCTTAAAAACTTCTATAAATCAGAGAAGGCACACTACATGTGTTTGCATTCCTATCAAACACTCTGTCTTCCTATTACTTTCATTGATACTGAATAAATAGTTGGATGAACAGTAAAAAGTAAGCAAAAAAAATAAATAATTAAACGTCCTATCTTCATATTTTGAAATTCGTTTGCGATTCGTTTACTGGTAAACGCAGAATTGCGTTATGGATTCCGTTACCACGGACCATAACGCAATTCTATGATGGAATGCATTCATTCCATCATAATAGAAGTCTATGGGCTGCAAAACGGATCCGTCCCATTTCCGTTATGTAGGAGAGGATCCGCTTTGCAGCCCATAGACTTCTATTGTGACGGAATAAATAACAGAATGCCTCTAAAGGCATTCCGTTATGTATTCCGTCATAGAATTGCTTTATGGTCCGTATTAACGGAATCCATATCGCAATTCTGCTTTTAACAGTAAACGAATCACAAACGAATTTCATAAGCGGAAATTCGCTCATCTCTAATCTTGAGCTCCCAATTAGTGCCTCGCTTGTTTATGAGTTGAGAGCCGTTACATTGATTTCTATATAAGCAGGCCATGTGCACAGATTTCCTTGTCTCACTTCTTGCGTAACCCAGTTTAATATTTGTTTAAACCCTTTTATGATTTACTAAAGCTCATTAGAAAAGTCATATAGTATCATGTCTCAATTTAAATGAAATAAACTTGGATCAAAAGTTTCAACATTTATGTAAAATGTAGTATTTTCTCTGTGGAATTTTGAGATTCAGGGTCCTATATATAGGTAGTTTACTAAAACTGGAACTAAAATTACATGAAAAATGGTCCAGTCATAGTAGAAAACCATACTGTGATTACTATTTACTTTTCTAGTGAAAATAATGATCTGCAGCAGAGGCATACTTTAAGGGCCCTCAAACTTCACATAGAATTACTTTCTAAGACATACAGATTTGTTGGCCACCATTTCCCCAGAAGCTACTGCATCCTCTGCACCACTCATTGCCACTATGCACACCTAAGTCCTTTTGGGAATGCTATATGTATGTGTTGACTGCTATGATTGATCAAATGACAGCACAGCATAAATTACAAACCAAGAGGACATACTATCATCAATTGATAAATTCATTCATAATAATACATTACTTGGTCACTCCATTTTCTTGGTAGGTGGTTCTGTAGAAGCCCACCAGGGAGCCATTCAACTGTCCTGCAAATTGTAGTGTCAGACGGTAGGTATCATTCAGAAACTCATTGTTGCCATTGGGCTGCAGACTTTGGTCAGCTTCCACCACCACATACTCATGGCGTTTAAATTCAAAGCAATGTTTGATGGGGATCTCCTGGTTGTTTTGATCTCTCAGCCTGGGCTGCCCTACGATCTTGGTCTCCCTGATATGTAGCCACAGATGTGTACTTGGGCGAGCCAGCTTCAGCCAGATGGTTACAGTACCATCATATGTATCTTTATCCATTTCAGGTTGGAGCTCCAGGTCATAGTGCAGGGGGTTAATGTAACTTGGGAGTCTGAACTGACTCCAGTCCCCATTTTCATTGTTTTCAGCTGGGCAAGCTTCAGAGTTGGGTGGTGGTGGTGGTGATGATACAGTAGTGCTGGGCAAAGGTGGCTTGGTAACATCTCCATTGGTGCTTTTACATGGCTCTGGATAAGTAAGTCCAACTCCGAGCCCCACAGCCAGCCCAACAACCACCACCACCCCTATAATAGCAGCTACATGCTTTCCTTTCATGCAGTACTTTTTAGAACTCCCCTTCTCGTACATGCCCATATCTTCTAAATCGGTTCCCATATTGATGACAGTGAGCTGCTCTTATGTTCCCAGCTGCTAAGCCCAGGCTGGTGTGAGACTCTTTTCACTACTTGAAGCATACTTCTATCAGCTCCCCCTTCCTCCTCCTCCTCTCCCTTCCCCGCCTCTCCCAGGGCAGTGTAGCTGAAAATAACTGAGTTAATCAGCAATAGATGATGGAGAGATGTTACACAGAAAGCATCCTTAAAGTGAAGTCCTAAGGACACCTTGTCAATGAACTCTGCCCATGCTGCTGCAATTACCTGTCATTAATGCTGGAATGACTTCTCATGCAGTTTAGATTATTACCTCATTGATCTCCTTCTTGCATAGGTGAATTGAGACATGGTGAATAGTTTTCTTATTCTGGGTTTAAATGTAATGATTTTCCAACCAGAAATGTCAGATTGTAGGCTTAAAGGGGTTTTCCTGCCATTTATATTGATGACCTATTCTCAACATAGGTCATCAATACCTGATTGGTGGAGATCTGACACCCGGCACCCCGCCAATCAGCTGTTTGAACAGGAAGCAGCGCTCCCTTGCGACCACTACTTCCTGTTCATTACACTGCCTGTCATCTTAGAAGTTTCGACAGTGCAGTGTAATGACAAGCACTTGCTCCATTCACATGAATGGGGCAGGTACTTGTAATTACACTATGCCACTGCTTCAGAAGAGATGACGTGTAGTGTAATGAAGAGGAAGCAGCACTTGCAGGGAGCTCCACTTCCTCTTCAAACAGCTGATTGGCAGGGGTCCCAGGTGTCAGACCTCGGCAGATCAGATATTGATGACCTATCCTGAGGATAGGTTATCAATATAAATGACAAGAAAATCCCTTTAATCTATAAAATCTATAGTTTCAGCAAATTAGGGCTATTTGTATTATTAATAGTAATGAGTGGCAGGGGCAATATTCGAATTTGCGACATTTCGCGAATATTTGGTAGAATATTCGTCATATATTCGAGAATTCACGAATTCGAGATTATTTCCTTGATCGCGAAAAATCGGCAATGTAATATTCATGTAATGCGCTCTAAATACAGGTGTGGGTCACTATAGCTACATTTTTCAAGCTGCTAGAAGTTTCCTGAGACTGGAGAAAATGGTTGGCCCGGCAGAACATTACAATAGCTTTATATTCAGATAGAGTCATGTGCTACAGTATATTTGCGATTGCAAAATCGGCACCAATGATGCAAATATTTTGGCGCAATACGTGCAACTTCACATTTTAACAGGTGTGACTACTTATTAGTGATTGGTGCACTAAGTATTGTTGTGAACTTGTGACATCACAGCACTATGTATGTAGCATGTATGTATGAACAGCAGAACCTATCAGCTACACTATATCACTATCTAACCTACACTGACCAGGGACGTGCACAGACATTTTGAAGGGCAGGGGCTTAAAAAAAAAAAAAAGGGCACTTGACAAAAATCGAAAAAGTGTTTGTACCACAAAGCTTAGTTGCTTTCTAAAAGTCTTTCCTTGTTCTCCATAAATGTATAGATACAGTAATAATGCATATTCCTTTATTTTTTGTCAATTCTTTTTATTTATTTTTTTGTATATGCAAAAAGAAAAAGGTACATACAGATATGAAATCACAATGTGCAGTCCAATACAATTGAGGCGACTCAGAGTATGCAAATATCACGGTCCAATATCGGCAGAAAAGAACAGCCTGAAAGTTCACAGAATATCGGTATCGGCAATAAAAAAAATCAATAGCGGTCGATCCCTATTGCAAACATCAAATACACATTCTTAGTGCCCCCGGTAGATGACCCCCATTACTGCTCTCCCCCTTTCCCATAGTACCAAGCAATGCAAGCATAGCGTGTCCCAGTATAAAATGCCATTGTACAGAACCCCCCATATAACATATACCCCTATTTTGTGGCCTCAGTAGATGCCCCTATATAGTGCCCACTGGCCACTGCCCACCAATAATGTGCCACTGTACCAGCAAGAAGTGGCCCCACAGACTGCAGGGGTGATTCATGGGCCTGGGACCTGGGTTTGCACTGCAGGCAGCCTGGCAGCACATATCATACCCCCCCCCCCCCCCCCGGTACATTTTTCCCGCCACTACCAGCCTCCATGATGGCAGTGGCAGGCAGCACAAGTAGCCAAAAAGCAGGGGTGCTGGCCTTCTGGGCCATAAAGGCATGATTGTAAACTGAAGCATGGGTGTGCTGGGCAGTGGGTGGGTTTTGCAGGCAGGTAGAGCATCTCCTCTCCTATACACCCTCCCCCCTCCCTGTTTTTTCCCGCCAGCCGCCACTAATGGCCTACTACCTCCATGACAGTGAGTGTGGCAGGCTCAGTCAGCAGGCCAGGCAGCAGCACAGTAGCCAGAGCACAGAGCGGGGGGCGATCACAGACAGACACATCACACTCACACAGACAGTGACTCAGACCGACAGACAAGACAAACACAAGACAACAACCCAGTCACTCAGCACAAGCAAGCACACACAGGAGGAATTAAACTGGGTGAGCAGGGCAGGGCCGCAGGGCAGTGGTATGTCATCAATCATTTTCTTTTTCTTCACTCACCCACACTTGAATCCGGATTCCTGATGGGAGGGGCAGGCGGTGAGGCTCTGAGGCGGCTTGTCAGCAGGGGCAGGACGGGCGGGAGCACACACAGCCAGGCAGCTCTTCTTCTCTGCTCAGAAGACTGCCTGTGCGCGCCGCCCGTACCACGTGACTTGCCAGTGGGTCTGGTCTTGATAATTAACAAAGATTAATGCGCAGCGCACGTGACAGTGAGTGCCAGCATCTGCGCATTATGAAAAAAAAATAAAGTTCCAATAAAATAAAATTTCTGTAAGAGCGGAGGGCATTTAAGGGGCCGGTGATGAAAAGGGCAGGGGCTCAAGCCCCCTTTCATCCCTATGTGTGCACGTCCCTGACACTGACTATCTCCCACTAACTATCTGTATTATATTTATAAGCTAACTAACTAACTATCTAATGTAATGACACAGGAAAGCAGAAAGCACAGCAATAACACTGCTGTCTCTCTCAGATCTGCAAAATACTGCCTACAAGGGCTGCTGGGGAGGTTCTTATATAGTAAGGGGTAGGCAACTTTCCTATTGGTTGCTAGGATGTTGCTAAGCTCAGACAAAGACATTGCATCCTTCTCATTGGACCACAAACAAGAAGGGAGGATACTGTTGAAAAAAAAACTAGAATATTCTAAAGTACGAATACAGTCCTGATTAAAAGTTTAAGACCACTTGAAAAATGACAAAAAATCATATTTTACATTGTTGGATCTTAACCACTTCAGCCCCCCTACCTTAAACACCCTTAATGACCAGGCCACTTTTTACACTTCTGACCTACACTACTTTTACCGTTTATTGCTTGGTCATGCAACTTACCACCCAAATGAATTTTACCTCCTTTTCTTCTCACTAATAGAGCTTTCATTTGGTGGTATTTCATTGCTGCTGACATTTTTACTTTTTTTGTTAATCGAAATTTAACGATTTTTTTGCAAAAAAATGACATTTTTCACTTTCAGTTGTAAAATTTTGCAAAAGAAACGACATCCATTTATAAATTTTTCTCTAAATTTATTGTTCTACATGTATTTGATAAAAAAAAAAGGTTTGGGTAAAAAAAAAAAAATGGTTTGGGTAAAAGTTATAGCGTTTACAAACTATGGTACAAAAATGTGAATTTCCGCTTTTTGAAGCAGTTCTGACTTTCTGTCACGGACGGTGTACAGGAAACAAGACAATAATATAAACACTGACTCACTGGATCCACAACTAAGGAACAAAAGGGGAGACCCCTGCAAGAGACCTGCCGCTCTCCCTTATTGCTCAGCCTATGCGACCACCCCAAAGGTGGATGGGCGCATATCCACGTACCTCGACTATCTTACACCTGAAGACCCTACAATAGTGAGGGGACACGACCACCGGCTCCCTACACAGACACGGAGGGAGTCAGGGTCACCTGGATCCAGAAAACAGAAAATCATAAATACATAAACAGAACTTATCTTGCAGACGACTGTGGACTGGGAACAAGGAACAGCATGCACACACACTCCAGGAAGTTGTATAAGCCGCACACTACTGCATTCTGGGGAGGAACTTAAAGGGCAGTAATCAGTCCAACAGCATGACAGCTGAGATAGACTAACGAGATGAGAAACTAAACCAAAACAAAGAAATTCAAGGAGGAGGATCTGAAAGGCTCCTGTCAGAGCTTCTCAACTGTCTGGCTGTGACACTTTCTGAGCACCTATCATGTTTCCTGAGGTTCTACAATGCCCAGACAGTAGAAAAACCCCACAAATGACCCCATTTTGCAAAGTAGACACCCTAAGGTATTCGCTGATGGGCATAGTGAGTTCATAGAACTTTTTATTTTTTGTCACAAGTTAGCGGAAAATGATGATTTTTTATTTTTTTTTTATTTTTTTTTCTTACAAAGTCTCATATTCCACAAACTTGTGACAAAAAATAAAAACTTCCATGAACTCACTATGCCCATCACGAAATACCTTGGGGTGTCTTTTTTCCAAAATGGGGTCACTTGTGGGGTAGTTACTGCCCTGGCATTTTAGGGTCCCAAATGCGTGCGAAGTAGTTTGAAATCAAAATCTGTAAAAAATGGCCGGTGAAATCCGAAAGGTGCTCTTTGGAATGTGGGCCCCTTTGCCCACCTAGGCTGCAAAAAAGTGTCACACATGTGGTATTGCCGTACTCAGGAGAAGTTGGGCAATGTTTTTTGGGGTGTCATTTTACATATACCTATGCTGGGTGAGAGAAATATCTTGGCAAAAGACAACTTTTCCCATTTTTTTATACAAAGTTGGCATTTGACCAAGATATTTCTCTCACCCAGCATGGGTATATGTAAAAAGACACCCCAAAACACATTGCCCAACTTCTCCTGAGTACGGGGATACCAGATGTGTGACACTTTTTTGCAGCCTAGGTGGGCAAAGGGGCCCACATTCCAAAGAGCACCTTTCGGATTTCACCGGCCATTTTTTACAGATTTTTATTTCAAACCACTTCTCACGCATTCGGCCCCTAAAATGCCAGAGCAGTATAACTACCCCACAAGTGACCCCATTTTGGAAAGAAGACACACCCCAAGGTATTTCGTGATGGGCATAGTGAGTTCATGGAAGTTTTTATTTTTTGTCACAAGTTAGTGGAATATGAGACTTTGTAAGAAAAAAATAAAGAAAAAATCATCATTTTCCACTAACTTGTGACAAAAAATAAAAAATTCTAGGAACTCGCCATGCCCCTCACGGAATACCTTGGGGTGTCTTCTTTCCAAAATGGGGTCATTTGTGGGGTAGTTATACTGCCCTGGCATTCTAGGGGCCCTAATGTGTGGTAAGTAGGTAAATGACCTGTGAAATCCGAAACGTGCTCTTTGGAATGTGGGCCCCTTTGCCCACCTAGGCTGCAAAAAAGTGTCACACATGTGGTATTGCCGTACTCAGGAGAAGTTGGGCAATGTGTTTTGGGGTGTCTTTTTACATATACTCATGCTTGGTGAGAGAAATATCTTGGCAAAAGACAACTTTTCCCATTTTTTATACAAAGTTGGCATTTGACCAAGATATTTATCTCACCCAGCATGGGTATATGTAAAATGACACCCCAAAACACATTGCCCAACTTCTCCTGAGTACAGTGATACCAGATGTGTGACACTTTTTTGCAGCCTAGATGCGCAAAGGGGCCCACATTCCTTTTATGAGGGCATTTTTAGATATTTGGATCCCAGACTTCTTCTCACGCTTTAGGGCTCCTAAAATGCCAGAGCAGTATAAATACCCCACATGTGACCCCATTTTGGAAAGAAGACACCCCAAGGTATTCAATGAGGGGCATGGCGAGTTCATAGAAATTTTTCTTTTTTGGCACAAGTTAGCGGAAGTTGATTTTTTTTTTTTCTCACAAAGTCTCCCTTTCCGCTAACTTGGGACAAAAATTTCAATCTTTAATGGACTCAATATGCCCCTCAGCGAATACCTTGGGGTGTCTTCTTTCCGAAATGGGGTCACATGTGGGGTATTTATACTGCCCTGGCATTCTAGGGGCCTAAAGCGTGAGAAGAAGTCTGGAATATAAATGTCTAAAAATTTTTACGCATTTGGATTCCGTGAGGGGTATGGGGAGTTCATGTGAGATTTTATTTTTTGACACAAGTTAGTGGAATATGAGACTTTGTAAGAAAAAAATAAAATAATTTCCGCTAACTTGGGCCAAAAAAATGTCTGAATGGAGCCTTACAGGGGGGTGATCAATGACAGGAGGGTGATCAATGACAGGGGGGTGATCAGGGAGTCTATATGGGGTGATCACCCCCCTGTCATTGATCACCCCCCTATAAGGCTCCATTCAGATGTCCGTATGTGTTTTGCGGATCCGATCCATGTATCCGTGGATCCGTAAAAAACATACGGACATCTGAATGGAGCCTGCGCCAGAAAAATTTATGCCTGTGCCCCTCCCCTGTGCAAGGCCTGTCAGTTCTCTGTCTGACATACTGTTAGATCAAATAAATAAATAGGAAATTAATACACGCCAAAAAGAACTTAAAAATTTCTCACTTCACCACACAACGGCTAATAAGCCCTTTTTTCTTTTTCCACACTAATACACGGCAAAAAAAGGCTATAATTTTCTCAATTCATCATACAACGGCTAATAAGCCCCCCTCCCCCCCCCCCCCCCAAAACACGCCAAAAAGGGCTTTAGAATATATAACTGCGGCCGTGAACGGCAAATGCAACACGCCAGACCTGCAGGGTATAGCGACAGTGAGGTCACGGTATGGGCAAATCGAGGGTTACTCACTTTTCTGAGGAGAACCCTGGGCAGGCATAGAGAGGCAGACACTAGTTCCTCTGGGGCACACTCTGTAGATAGGGACCAGGCCTGATGGTATGTGAGGTGCCCTGGGTGTTGTAGGTGTTTTGAGTGCCTTAGGTAAGGTCCCTTTAAGTTTCGTGACGCCAGTGCCTGTAACGGTGGCACACCGATTTATAGGAGTAGTAAATGAGTACACAGTTGGTGAACTAAACGTTGCTTTACTTGGTGGAAAAACAGTCCAACTTTGTACAGACAGTTACAGTTGATAAAGATGATGCAGTCCCTTGAACAATACTCCACAAGCAGGTTTTCTTTCAATAATGGCAGGTATTAATCATGCAAGATACTTGGAAGGCAAACAGTTAATGCTTTGCAGTGCAATGCTGCTCTATCCCCTTCAGCTATTCTAGCTGGCTGGATCCCAAGGCCCGGATGCCTAATTGCTGGCTTTAATCCTTGGCATATAAATCCTTCCTCCAGTATTGACCCTTGCTCTTTACTTTATAGTACTTCTGCCCATCAGGTTACTTATCTGAACTTGTATTATCCTTGCTTGGTAGGGAAGCTGCAGGTTTCTCCCAGGAGGTACATTCCTACTACTGGGGTAATCTTCTGAGCTAACTGAGGCTCACTTGATCTACAGGCAGGCTAGAAATCTTCACTAGCCTCCTGGTCGTAGCTAGCAGCCGGGGCTATCAAGCTGCATGTCAGGAGGAGGCCCTCAGCATATCTCTGGGTGGTGCCTTCTCACTTCTGTCTCCACAGACTCCTGACTATGATCCAACTCCTCCCTGTCTGGGCCTGGACATTTATACTAGGGGCTCCCTATCTCCCTCTAGTGTCTAGGATGCCTAACTACACCCTAATAGGCCTGCTATGCATACTACAGGGGAAACATTGCATGTAAAAACACATAGAAAAATACATTAAATGCATAGACAAATATAATATTTCTGTCCCTTGTGAGCAGGAGTAACACGTCACCCAATTGACCCTTGTGTAGTGCCCACGCCTACCTAGTGGGACACTACACAAATAATGCCTTTTTTTTGCCACTAATAGAAACATAGAAACATAGAATGTGTCGGCAGATAAGAACCATTTGGCCCATCTAGTCTGCCCAATATACTGAACACTATGAATAGCCCCTGGCCCTATCTTATATGAAGGATGGCCTTATGCCTATCCCATGCATGCTTAAACCCCTTCACTGTATTTGCAGCTACCACTTCTGCAGGAAGGCTATTCCATGCATCCACTACTCTCTCAGTAAAGTAATACTTCCTGATATTACTTTTAAACCTTTGCCCCTCTAATTTAAAACTATGTCCTCTTGTAGCAGTTTTTCTTCTTTTAAATATTCTCTCCTCTTTTACCTTGTTGATTCCCTTTATGTATTTAAAAGTTTCCATCATATCCCCTCTGTCTCTTCTTTCTTCCAAGCTATACATGTTAAGGTCCTTTAATCTTTCCTGGTACGTTTTATCCTGCAATCCATGTACCAGTTTAGTAGCTCTTCTCTGAACTCTCTCCAAAGTATCAATATCCTTCTGGAGATATGGTCTCCAGTACTGAGCACAATACTCCAAATGAGGTCTCACTAGTGCTCTGTAGAGCGGCATGAGCACCTCCCTCTTTCTACTAGTAATGCCTCTCCCTATACACCCAAGCATTCTGCTAGCATTTCCTGCTGCTCTATGACATTGTCTGCCTACCTTTCAGTCTTCTGAAATAATGATCCCTAAATCCCTTTCCTCAGATACTGAGGTTAGGACTGTATCACTGATTTTATATTCTGCTCTTGGGTTTTTACGCCCCAGGTGCATTATCTTGCACTTATCCACATTAAATTTTAGTTGCCAGATTTTTGACCATTCCTCTAGTTTTCCTAAATCCTTTTCCATTTGGTGTATCCCTCCAGGAACATCAACCCTGTTACAAATCTTTGTGTCATCAGCAAAAAGACACACCTTACCATCGAGGCCTTCTGCAATTTCTCTGATAAAGATATTAAACAAGATGGGTCCCAGAACAGATCCCTGAGATACCCCACTGGTAA
Organism: Bufo bufo; assembly: GCF_905171765.1. Lineage (NCBI taxonomy): Eukaryota > Metazoa > Chordata > Amphibia > Anura > Bufonidae > Bufo > Bufo bufo. The sequence continues at coordinate 600,319,457 of NC_053390.1, read as the reverse complement.
CAAGACCTTGGTCTGAATATACTCCATTGACTACAACCCTCTGTTGTCTGTGCCTCAGCCACTGGCTGATCCATTCAACAATATGGGAGTCCACGCACAAAGACTGCATTTATTGATAAGCCTTCTGTGTGGGACAGTATCGAAAGTCTTACTGAAGTCTAGATAAGCGATGTCTACTGCACCTCCTCCATCTATTATTTTAGTCACCCAATCCAAAAAATCAATAAGATTTTAATACACGTCAAAAAGGGCTGTAATTGTTTCACTTCACCACACAACGGCTAATAAGCCCCTTTATCCCCCCACTAATACATGACAAAAAAAGGATTTAGAACATATAACTGCAGCCGTGAACAGCAAATAATAATTTTTTTATTGCCACTAATGCACTCCAAAAAGGGCTGTAATTTTCTCACTTCACCACACAACGGCTAATAAGCCCCCCCCCCCCCCCCACTAATACACGACAAAAAAAGGCTTGTGAATGGCAAATAATATATTTTTTTGTCACTAATACATGCCAAAAAGGGCTATAATTTTCTCACTTCATCACACAATGGCTAATAAGCCCCTTTTTTTCCCCCCACTAAAACACGCCAAAAAGAGCTTTAAAACATATAACTGCGGCCGTGAACGGCAAATGTTACTTTTTTTTTGCCACTAATACATGTCAAAAAGGGCTGTAATTTTCTCACTTCACCACACAACGGCTAATAAGCCCCTTTATCCCCCCCCCCCATACATGACCAAAAAAGGATTTAGAACATATAACTGCGGCTGTGAACGGCAAATAATTATTTTTTTATTGCCACTAATACACTCCAAAAAGGGCTGTAATTTTCTCACTTCACCACACAACGGCTAATGAGCCCCTTTCCCTCCCCCCACTAATACACGCCAAAAAGGGCTTTAGAACATACAACTGCGGCCGTGAATGGCAAATAATACATTTTTTTGCCACTAATACACACCAAAAAGGGTTGTAATTTTCTCACTTCACCACACAACGAATAATAAGCCCTTTTTCTTTATCCCAAGTAATGCACGCCAAAAAAGGTTTAGAACATATAAGGCCGTAAACGGGAAATAATACTTTTTTTTTGCTACTAATGCATGCCAAAAACAGTTTGTAATTTTCTCACTTCACCACACAACGACTAATAAGCCTTTTTTCTTTCTCACCACTAATATACGCCAAAAAAGGGCTTTAGAACATATAACTGCGGCCGTGAATGGCAAATAATACTTTTTCTTTGCCACTAATACACGCCAAAAAGCTGTAATTTTCTCACTTCACCACACAACGGCTAATAAGCCCAAAAAAAGGCTTTAGAGCATAAAACTGCGGCCGTGAACGGCAAATCATACATTTTTTTTTTGCCACTAATGCACGCCAAAAAGGTGTGTTGAAGTGAGAAAATTACACCCAACGGCTAATAAGCCACTCCCCCCCACTAATACACACCAATAAGGCTGGGTTCACACGGGCGTCACGTTTTGGCTCAGGATGCGTCCCGGGTGCATTGCGGCAAACCCACGTGAGTAGGTACCCAATTGCAGTCAGTTTAGACTGCGATTACGTTCCGTTGTTCAGTTTTTATCGCGCGGGTGCAATGCGTTTTGTACGCGCGTGATAAAAAACTGAATGTGGTACCCAGACCCGAACTTCTTCACTGAAGTTCAGATTTGGGTTCAGTGTTGTATAGATGTAATTATTTTCCCTTATAACATGGTTATAAGGGAAAATACTGTAATCGCATTCTTTAATACAGAATGCTTAGTAGAAGGTCAATTGAGGGTTAAAGAAAATAAAAATAATTAACTCACCTCCAATTAATAGCGTAGCTGCCAATCTCCTATTCTTTCTTCAGGACCTGTCAAAGGACCTGTGGTGACGTCACTGAGCTCATCACATGGTCCAATCACATGGTCCATCACCACAGTGATGGACCATGTGATGTGACCATGTGATGTGACGTCACCACAGGTCCTTTAGCCGGCAGCTCATGATTAAAGTAGTAAGAAGAGATCGGCAACTACGCGATCAAGAGGAGGAGGTGAGTTAATTATATATTTTTTTTTAACCCTCAATTGACCTTCTACTAAGCATTCTGTATTAAAGAATGCTATTATTTTCCCTTATAACCATGTTATAAGGGAAAATAATACAGTAAATAGACTGTCATCTTAGCAACCATGCGTGAAAATCGCACCGCATCGACACTTGCTTGCGGATGCTTGCGATTTTCACGCAGCCCCATTCACTTCTATGGGGCCTGCGTTGCGTGATAAACGCACAATATAGAGCATGCTGCGATTTTCACGCAAAGCACAAGTGATGCGTGAAAATCACCGCTCATGTGCACAGCCCCATAGAAGTGAATGGGTCCGGATTCAGTCCGGGTGCAATGCGTTCACCTCATGCATTGCACCCGCGCGGAAATCTCGCCCGTGTGAACCCAGCCTAAGGGCTGTAATTTTCTCACTTCACGACACAACAGCTTATAAGCCCTTTTCCTTTTTCCCCACTAATGCACGCCAAAAAAAGGCTTTAGAACATATAACTAAGGCCGTGTACAGCTAATGGCAACTTGGAGAGAGAAGTGAGAAACAAAGTTGCGGCACTCACCGAAGTGTATAAAAAGTATCCTTTATTGTAGCTTCCTCAACAGGTAGCAATGGGGATCCAGGGCGGACACATAGTTGCGAGCAGCGACGGCCGTTTCGCGCGCTCAGACGCGCTTCCTCAGGCCACTGATTACGTCATTGCGCATACGTGCGCTTTATACATAGTGGATGGGGGGACGGCCGACGCCGTCAGCAAGTATCTCACTCCCACGGATGTGACGTGTTAAAATTACATGCAAAAACAACAGGTGAAATTACAATCATAAGGTTAATTGAGCCAGAATTAGAACTAATAAAGAGAGCATATACATAGACAGGACGAGTGTTGCAAAATACATATTAGAGCATGTAAGAGAATCGAAAATGAGATAACTGGTTTAAGTTACGGTAATGGATCAGAATGCTTTAACATGGACCAAAGTCCGCGGTACGTGTGTAAGGCCTGATAGAACAGGTACAAAGTTTCTTGCTGCAAGGGATGAAAAGGGAGGATCTGCTTCTACATGGGAAAGACAAATCGCCACAAAATCCCTCCATATATGGGCGCCTGGAGTGTCACAAGAATACAGACATGTCATTTCTGTCATTCATTCCTACCGCATGCATGGCTTCCGTACGCATAATCCACCTTGCCTCCCTCTGCAGGAGTAGGCGATGCCGGTCACCACCCCGAGGGATAGGGCGGACATGCTCTACGCCCGCAAAGGAGAGACAACGCGGATACGCGTCGTGGGCCGTGCGGATATGTTCAATGAGGCGAGGACTGCCTCTGCCTGATCGAATGGAACCAACATGTTCGCGAATGCGCTCAAAAAGGGGGCGAATTGTCTTTCCAATGTAGAAGCGTCTGCAGGGACAGAAAACTACATATACCACGTAAGACGTACGGCAGTTAATGAAGTCCCGTACTGTGTGTGATACACTGCCTATTTGTAGATTCCTGGAACAGACATTAAGTGTGCAAAAGGAACAATGGCCACATCTAAAATTGCCCATCGGTTTCTTTAACCAAATTTCATCTCTTGGTGAAGAGAAAACACTTCTGACTAATTTGTCTTTGATTGTGGGGCATCTTTTAAATGTGACCAATGGTCTATTTTCAGTGAAGCTATTAAGAGTGGGGTCTCCCTTAAGAAGGTCCCAGTTTCGATTGATACTCTGCCGGACCATTTCGGCAACCGGACTATATTGAAATGCAAAAGCAAAGCGTGAAGGTTTGGTACTGTTGCTCCGTTCAGTGAGCAAGGAATTACGTTCAAGTGTGGACGCTTTCGTGTACAGCTAATAATAAAACATTTTTGCCACTAATAAACGCCAAAAAGGGCTGTAATTTTCTCACTTTACCATACAACGGCTAATAAGCCCCTCCCCCCCCCACACTAATGCACACCAAAAAGGGCTTTAGAACATATACCTGCGGCTGTGAACGGCAAATATTTTTTGACACTAATGCACGTCAAAAAGGGTTGTATTTTTCCCCACTAATACACGCCAAAAAAAGGCTTTAGAACATATAACTGCGTCTATGAACGGCAAATAATATATTTTTTTTGCCACTAATGCACGTCAAAAAGGGTTGTAATTTTCTCACTTCACCACACAATAACTAATAAGCCTTTTTTCTTTCTCACCACTAAAAATGATCAGTTTAATCCTAATGCATTCTGAATGGAGAGCATTCCATTCAGGATGCATCAGTTCAGTCCCTTTTGTGTTTTTTGGACGGAGAAAATACCGCAGCATGCTGCAGTTTTATCTTTGGCCAAAAATAGGAAACACTTGCCGGAATGCCGGATCCGGCATTAATTTACATTGAAGTGTATGGCCCCTTTCACACGGGCGAGTTTTCCGCGTGGGTGCAATGCGTGAGGTGAACGCATTGCACCTGCACTGAATCTGGACGCATTCATTTCTATGGGGCTGTGTACATGAGCGATTTTTTTCACGCATCACTTGTGCGTTGCGTGAAAATCGCAGCAAGCTCTATATTGTGCGTTTTTCACGCAACGCAGGCCCCATAGAAGTGAATGGGGCTGCGTGAAAATCGCAAGCATCCACAAGCAAGTTTTTCATGCGTGGTTGCTAGGTGACAATCGGGATGGGGACCCGATCTTTATTATTTTCCCTTATTACATGGTTATAAGGGAAAATAACAGCATTCTTAATACAGAATGCTAAGTAAATTAGGGATGGAGGGGTTAAAAAAATAATAATAATTAAACTCACCTTATCCACTTGTTCACGCAGCCCGGCTTGTCTTCTTTCTCCTTATTTGAGGACCTGGGAGAGAAGGACCTTTGGTGACGTTACTGCGCTCATCACATGGTCCATCTGTAATAGTACAGAGTGGGCATTATCTGTAAAGAAAAAAAAAAAAAGGGGGGTGACCACAGGTTGAGTGGGTGGGGGGGCGCAATACTTGGCTTGCCCTGGGTGCTGGCAACCCACGCTATGCCACTGGCTGTTCCACTGTCACAGGAAGTACGGGGAAGGAAAGACAACCAAAGGGAACCACAACTAACAAAACAACAGACTAGGCCCCAAACCTAGGGAATAAAGAGGCCACCTCCTAGCATTCCCTGATACTCTCCCCAAGCTGCTAATAACATGTGCAAATCTCAATGGTAGAAATGCACATGCACAGGAACCTGAGACTGCTGAAACACTGCACCAAACCCTCAGCTTAGGGAACGGGGAAAGAGGCAACCGGCTCCTTCCAAACTGAAGAAGCTAGTGTCTCCCTGAGGCCTAGTCAGGACGGACACACAAAGAAATGGTAAAGGACTTAGCTTGAGATGTAACTGGAACAGGAGAACCACCACACAAGCAGAGCACTCCACAGAAGAGCTATCAGCCGCAGGGAAACCATTGAGAGGCGGAACATATAAAGAGCCACCTGACTGATAATGAGCAGCATCTGCAAAGGGGTGGAAACCTGTCAGCAACAATGAAAACAAGAGAGATCTGTCAAATAGACTCCTGAGTCTTCCGTCTATTTGAACTTCTAAGATGTCTCCCAGGGCCGGCGGTGACAGTACCCCCTCTTCTACAGGTGACATCCGGGCACCCAGGACCAACTTTATCAGGGTGGGCTCTGTGAAAGGCCTTCAGAAGCTGACTGGTATTCACATCAGTCGCCAGGACCCACATTCTCTCCTCCGGACCATAACCCTTCCAATGAACAAGGTATTGAAGGGAACCCCAAAAGGACATGAGAGTCAACAAAGATTTATGGGGAAGATATTATGGATCTTCCAAGCTTGGGGAAGTTCAAGGCAAAAAGAAACCAAATTAATAATGGCAGAGATCTTGAATGGACCAATAAATCTTGGACCTAACTTCCAGGGTGGCACCTTCAACTTAATGTTCTTAGTGGATCACCACACTAAATCACCCACATTCAGTTCCGGACCAAACACACGTTTCTTGTCAGCCATACGTTTATACCTATCGCCCATCTTTTTTAAATTGATTAGAATTTTCCGCCAGATAGATGATAAGGAAGAAGCAAATCTCTCCTCATCAGGTATACCAGAGGAACTATTCCCAGAAAACTTACCAAACTGAGGGTGAAACCCATATGCACCAAAAAATGGTGACTTATCAGTGGACTCCTGACGACGGTTATTCAAAGCAAATTCAGCCAAAGACAAAAATGAGGACCACTCCTCCTGATTCTCAGCAACAAAACACCTCAATTATGTCTCCAGATTCTGGTTAGTGCGTTCAGTTTGTCAGTTCGACTGAGGGTGAAAAGACGAAGAGAAGGACAAACGAATCCCCAGGCGAGTACAGAAAGCCTTCCAGTACTATCAGACCCCACATCAGAGGGAATGCCGTGTAATTTCACAATGTTATCAACAAATGTTCGAGCCAGAGTTTTGGCATTGGGTAAACCAGAAAATGGAATTCTAAGATCTCTCCCAGGGCCAGCGGTGACAACCACAACATTAGCGCCACTGTTTTGTCTGGCCACTTTATAGTGATGGTCCATGTGTCGACTATGCTTCACCTTCTGCCCATAGATTCTACACACAGCCACGTTGATGTCCTCTAGCGACTTGCAAGTAGGGCATTTTACCCCCCACCACTGCGTTCTGACTGCCTGCTGCTGCCTCTATGAACAATGTGAACAGCCCAAAATCATTAGTATTAGAATGCTATTTCACCCAATTACAGAATCAAGGCCTAATGGAATTGCTTAGGGATAAAACAATGGGAACAACCTAAAAGCAGTAGTAATAGACTGTTATTTTAACCCAGTTACAGAAACAAAGCCTACTGGAATTACTTACTTATGTATAAAACAATGTGAACACCCCAAAATCAGCGGTATCAGACCATTATTTTACCCGAATTACAGAATCAAGCCCTAATTAAATTTCTTCTGTGTAACACAAATACGTGAAAAAATAGAGCGCCATTTCACCCCAATTACAGAATCAAGGCCTAATTGAATTAATTATCTATAAATAACACAAGGTGTAAAACCAAATACATGAAAAAATAGAGCACTATTTCACCCCAATTACAGAATCAAGGCCTAATGTAATTACTTATCTATAACAAAAGGTGTAAAACCAACTACGTAAAAAGATAGAATGCTATTTCATCCCAATTGCAGAATGAAGGTCTAATGGAATTTCTTACTTATAAAACAATGTGAAAAACCTAAAAGCAGTAGTATTGGACCGTTATTTTACCCCAATTTCAGAATCAAGGCCTAATGAAATTTCTTCTGTATAACACAAATACGTGAAAAAATAGAGTGCTATTTCACCCCAATTACTGAATCAAGGCCTAATGTAATTACCTATCTAGAACACAAGGTGTAAAACCAAATACATGAAAAAATTGAGCGCTATTTCACCCCAATTACAGAATCAAGGCCTAATGTAATTACTTATCTATAACAAAAGGTGTAAAACCAACTACGTAAAAAGATAGAATGCTATTTCATCCCAATTGCAGAATGAAGGTCTAATGGAATTTCTTACTTATAAAACAATGTGAACAACCTAAAAGCAGTAGTATTGGACCGTTATTTTACCCCAATTTCGGAATCAAGGTGTAACGGTCACGTCCACACACACACAGGGGGAAGGGTAGTGACCACTGCGCTCCACCCTCACCCCTGGCCCTGCCTACTTGCCTCACGAGTCCTGATGACAGGGGACAACTGGACGGCAATCCCTAACTTAGGATATGTGCAGGGAAGACAGACAAGACAAAATACGGAACATGAACGGACCAGGTCAGAACCAAGAGAGCTACGCAGTACAACGGATTAAGCAAAGAATGGTCAGGAGAAGCCGGGGTCAAATACCAGGAGAGTAGTGAAGTACAAGAGGAGTCCTAAGAGAGTAGTCAGGTGGGAGCCGAGGTCACAATACCAGGATGTATGCGCAGTACAGGAGGAGCAGGCAGAGGATCGTCAGGGAACAGGATCAGGTAAATATTCAGTAGTCCAACAAATAGCCAGGAACCTAGAAACTAACAGGCAACCTGTAGCCAGCAGGCTGCCTGTATTTATAGTGGGGAGTGAGGGTCATGTGACGTGGCCAGCATCACATGACCGACAGACCAACCAGTCGAGCACCGAGTGATCAGCTCGGCGCTCAAGGCAGACTAGGAGCAGGGAGCCACCCAGCTAGTAAAGCCGCCCTGGGAATGAGGTCAAACACAGAACCTCATTCCAAAAGCTAAGCAACAGTTCTGCGGGCAATGGGGGACCGAGTGCACCTTCGGAACCCCGTGACACAAGGCCTAATGAAATTTCTTCTGTATAACACAAATACGTGAAAAAATAGAGTGCTATTTCACCCCAATTACTGAATCAAGGCCTAATGTAATTACCTATCTAGAACACAAGGTGTAAAACCAAATACATGAAAAAATAGAGCACTATTTCACCCCAATTACAGAATCAAGGCCTAATGTAATTACTTATCTATAACAAAAGGTGTAAAACCAACTACGTAAAAAGATAGAATGCTATTTCATCCCAATTGCAGAATGAAGGTCCAATGGAATTTCTTACTTATAAAACAATGTGAACAACCTAAAAGCAGTAGTATTGGACCGTTATTTTACCCCAATTTCAGAATCAAGGCCTAATGAAATTTCTTCTGTATAACACAAATACGTGAAAAAATAGAGTGCTATTTCACCCCAATTACTGAATCAAGGCCTAATGTAATTACCTATCTAGAACACAAGGTGTAAAACCAAATACATGAAAAAATTGAGCGCTATTTCATCCCAATTGCAGAATGAAGGCCTAATGTAATTACTTTTCTATAACACAAGGAATAAAACCAAACATGTGAAACAATATTTAGAGCGCTATCTCACTCTAATTACAGAATCAAGGTGTTATAGATAGTGTTGATCGCAAATATTCTAATCGCGAATTTTTATTGCGAATATCGGCACTTCGAGAATTCGCAAAGATTTAGAATATAGTGCTATATCTTCATAATCGCGAATATTCTAGATTTTTTTTCATCAGTACCCTCACTGCTTCTTGCTTGTGTGCAATAAGAAGGCTGCCATATCTTTGTCTGAACTTAGCAACATCCCTAGCAACCAATAGGAAAGTTGCTTACCCCTTAAAATATAAGAAACTACCCAGCAGCCATTTTCTGCTGTTTTTTGCAGTTCTGAGAGAGAGAGCAGTGACATTGCTGTGCTATGTGCTTTGCTGAGTCATCTGGATCCTTATTCAATTACATTAGAAAGTTTGCTCATATATATGATACAGGTAGTTAGTGAGAGATAGTCAGTGTAGGTTAGATAGTGATATAGTGTAGCTGATAGGTTCCAGTGCAGGGTGTTAGGTAGTGTGCATTTTCTCCAGTCTCAGGAAACTTCTAGCAGCTTGGAAAATGTAGCAAAAGTGACCCACGCCTGTATTGCACACGCAATACGCGCATATTACATTGCTGATTTGCGCAATCAAAAAAATAATGACTGGAGATCACGAATTCTAGAATTTGTGAATTTATTGTGAATATTAGGCCAAAAATTTACGAAATATCAGGATAAGGAATATTGCCTATGCTGTTCATCACTAGTTATTAAATTACGTATGCATAAAACAATGTAGACACCACAATAGCAGTAGTATTAGAAAGCATTTTCACCCCAATTAGTGCAGCAAGGTGTGATAGAATTGCTTATCTATTAACCAAGGGGGACACTGTTCTATTGGCCCCTGCACTCTCCTTATGCTCTCCCTATAGTGTGGATAAAGTCTCCCTATGATCTCCCTACACTATCCCTGTCCTTTCTTTGAACTCTTCCTAACTAAAATTTTACAAATAAAGTCTTTCTTAGTCACCATCCCTGGCACCTGTCACATCTATCCGTGCACTAAGGATAAGGCTTTTTAAAGGGCTGTGACATCGCAGGGGCTGGCTATCTGCTGATTGGTTGGCTGATTGGCTTATGGGTGATCATTCCCGGGATTCTTACTTTCACTTTGTAACATGTGCATCAGCCATTTTGGACAAAATCCCATTTGTTCCTACTAAGCGAGAGGAAATTCAGATTCGTGACAAATAGAATTTTTCCTGAAATTCGGATCGAATTCCACTTAGTCAACTTCGATTCGCTCGACACTACCGAGCACCACAGTTATTCACTGTGCTGAGGGGTGTCGATCCTACATGTTTCATATCGCACGGACAGCAGTGCCTACCACTCACTTTCTACAAGAGACCTTAAAGAGAATTGGGCCTAAAACAGATCCTTGTGGTATTCTTCTGCTGACTTTACCCCATTTTGAGAATGTACCATTTACAATGCTTTGCTTCCTGTTCCTTAAGCAATTCTTCACCTATGTGGATATAGTTGTTATAGCAGCTGCAGCACTGGTAAAAGCAGCTGGGCCTGGCTGCAGGGTCCAGTCTTTTTCCTCAAGCAGGCTGCAGCCTGCGTGCCGGGTAGGCTTCTTACTGTCTGCCCTTAGAGTGCATGCATGCTTCCCCAGCCAATGGTCTGGCTACTCTGGGTACTTAAGGCACCTTTCCTTATGGTAGGGTAACTGACAATACGTGTTTTAGATTGCTAAAGTCCAGCTTAGGTGTGCTGTATCTTGTTGTCTGTCTGTGTACTGATCTCTGCCCGTTTACGTGTATTTGACCCTTTGCTGCCTGACCTGTGTCTGGTATTCATATGTTACCTACACTAACTGGCCTGACCTTGGACCTGTTATCGTATTACACGTACTCCATCACCCCCGTCATCAGTGTCTCTGACCTCCGTGGGTCAGCTGTCAAGCACAGAGGGACTACTCAAAGAAGTAGCGGTCTGATGGTCTGCTTCAGCGAAGTCCAGATCCCTGTATTCTACCGTAGTCCTTGCATTTGTAACTTGTGGTACAGTGTCAAATGCTTTTGCAAAATCCAGATAAATCATATCTGCTGCATGACCAACATCCAGATTTGCACTTACCTGTTGGTTATGCAAGACCTGCATGTTGGTTAGGCAAGACCTGCAGGTTATCAGTTATTAGTTTATTCGCTGCTATATACTTGTGCAGCTCACTTCTGAGAATACCTTCAAATATTTTACATACCACAGATGTTGTTACATTGTTCCACTTTTTTTTTGCTTTTCTTGAATACTAGCACAACATCTGCTGTCCTTCAGTCCTGTGGCACTGATCGTGTTGCAAGAGAGTGTAAGTAGATGAGATTTGATGGCCTATCAATCACTGAGCTCAATTCCCCTACTACCCATAGATGAATGCCATCTAGGCTGGGGGCTTTATCAATATTTAAATTGCTGAGATGCAACTGTACTTCTTCTTGAGTTAAGATAGTGATATTTGGCAGAGAACCTTGAATACTACCCCCTGAATTATATCTAGTACTGTCAGCTCACTGGTGAACACAAATAAAAAGTAAGAGAGTTTAATATCTCTGCCTTCCCTCTGTATGCTACAATTATATTCTTGTGCAAGGGTGTTGTTAGGGTTTTGAAAGATCTGGGTAGATACATGCAGATACTTATTCACCATTCTATACCACCAGGGAGGAATCTGATTGGCTACAAATGTATTCTGCTTCAGGAAAATGACCCATGCATACAGCCAATGTTATTAAGAACTATCTTCAGTGTGAAGAAGAACAAGGAGTCCTGGAAGTGAAAAAATGGTGCCCCACAGAGCCCTGATCTCAACATCATCGAGTCTGTGTGGGATTACATGAAGAGACAGAAGGATTTCAGCAAGCCTACATCCATGGGAGATCTCTGGTTAGTTCTCCAAGATGTTTGGAACAACCTCTCTGTCGAGTTCCTTCAAAAACTGTGTGCAAGTGTACCTAGAAAAATTGCTGCTGTTTTGAAGGCAAATAATGATTTGATTTATATTTCACTTTGAATTCACTTTGTGAATTGATGAAAACAAACTAACGTTTCTATTTTTTAAACATCTTTACTTTGTAATATTTTTCCATATATGTCTAAAACTGTTGCTCAGTACTGCATTCAGAAAAGTTATTGGGATTTATATAATTGTGGTTAGTAATTTGTGTATCTGTCGATAATTTAGCCAACTTTATTTTATTTTTAAATATCCTATTGAGATCTTTGTAAGCCTAGAATGCTTTTTCTGAATCCATGACCTTCAATGTTTTAAATGCTCTTTACTCTTTACTAGAGATGAGCAAATCGAAGCTGATGAAGTGGAATTCGAAGTGGAACTCTAAAGCCCTGTTTGCCGTTTATTAGTGGCGAAATAAAAATATATTTTCCGTCCAGCGCTGTACTTATCTGTTGAAAATCCTGTTTTGTTGTGTAAAAGTTGAAAAAAAATTAGGGCCTAATTGCCATTCAGCTGTGCAGTGATATATTCTACAGCCTGTTTGCCGTGTATTAGTGGCGAAATAAAAATATATTCGCCGTTCTGCATTGCACTTATCTGTTGAAAAGCCTGTTGTGTTGTGTAAAAGTGGAAAAAATTAGGGCCAAATTGCCGTTCAGCTGTGCAGTGATATATTCTACAGCCCTGTTTGCCGTGTATTAGTGGTGAAATAAAAATATATTCGCTGTCTAGCATTGCACTTATCTGTTGAAAAGCCTGTTTTGTTGTGTAAAAGTTGAAAAAAATTAATTGCTGTTCAGCGGTGAAGTGATATACTCTAAAGCCCTGTTTGCGGTATATTAGTGGCAAAATAAAAAATATAATTGCCATTCTGCGTTGCACTTATCGTTTGAAAAGCCTTTTGTGTTGTGTAAAAGTAGAAAATAATTAGGGCCTAATTGCCGTTCTGCGGTGCAGTGATATATTCTAAAGCCCTGTTTGCCTTGTATTAGTGGCGAAATAAAAAATATTTGATCTAACATTTGGTTATTTGATACAACAGTATGTCAGAGAGAAATGCCAGGCCCTGCACAGGGGAATGGCAGAGGCCTAAATGTTTCTGGTGCAGGCAGATGTCGCAGCAGAGTAAGGGGGCGTGGCAGCAGGGGTCGCAGCGAGAGGCCTGAGCTCCCAGTGTCATCTAGCAGTCATGTCTTGACCAGCAACCCAGCGGTTCTTGAATGGTTGACTCGGTCATCCACTTCGTCCCAAGTGACATCAGACACCCCCAGCCAAGAGTCGGTGGGTTCCTCTGACACGATGCTTAGTTGGCATGGCCCGGGAGAAGGCCGTGTGCCCCCACCTGCCCTGAACCTTACTCTGTCATTTTCAGTTCCCTCACCGCGAGAAGTATTATATGCAGTCGGCTCGGCTCCACTTTTCAGCGAGTAAGAGCTAATAGAGGGCAGTCAGCAGCTACTTCCCAGCCAAGATCTAGAGAAGACATCTGCTGCTTCCTCCACTAGGCGGGCAAGTAGTGATGAGTAGAGTGGCATGGGAGCTGGTGTTGCGAGCGGTCAGGGTCCTGACCCAGAGACGGTTGAGGAGGACATCAGTGACGAGCAGACACTACTCGATGATGATGTAGCTGATTGCACTTTGGAGCCATTTGACAAAGGGGCTTCATCATCATCGGGAGAAGAGGGCGGCAGCTTGCCCGTGAGGCAGCGGCGGAGCCAGCAAGTCACTAGCATGAGCAGGATTCACCAGGGTGGCAGCAGTGGGAGGTCGGTGGCAAAAACATGCCAGGGATGGACCACTCGCCTCACGAGAGCCTACCTGTCCGGGAAGTTGCGGTGCAGGGCTTTAAGGAGGCAGTGGCGGTAGCAGTCAGTCAATGCGTAGTATCGGGGGTAAAATCACCTACTTGGCGGTGTGAACATGGCCATATGTAGAATCTGTGGGCAGAAGGTGAAGTGTGGCCAGGGTGCCAATGTTGGCACCACGGCCCTGCGTCAACATATGCAGCGTCACCATAAAGTGGCCTGGGAGAACCGTGGCTCTGATTCTGATGTGGTGGTACAGCCTGCTGCAGCAACCGCTGCATCACCCAGTGGCACGCACCCGATTTCAGGCAGTCAAGGCTCCACCACCTCAGCTGAAGGGAGCTGTCTGTCATTCTCATCATCTGCTCCTGCTCCTCCTCCTACTCCTTGTCAGTCATTCCGTCAGAAATCGATCACCGAAGCAATTGCCAAGAGACAACAGTATGCGTGCACTCATCCAACAGCGCAGAAGCTGAACGTGCTCCTGTCCAAGTTGCTGGTGCTGCAGTCCCTCCCTTTCCAAGTGGTGGACTCTGCACCTTTTAGAGAACTGATGGCTTGTGCCGAGATGACGTGGAGAGTTCCAAGCCGTCATTTCTTTGCCAAAAAGGCAGTACCAGCCCTGCACACGTACAGTCAGGTCCATAATTATTGGGACATCGACACAATTCTAACATTTTTGGCTCTATACACCACCACAATGGATTTTAAATGAAACGAACAAGATGTGCTTTAACTGCAGACTGTCAGCTTTAATTTGAGGGTATTTACATCCAAATCAGGTGAACGGTGTAGGAATTACAACAGTTTGCATATGTGTCTCCCACTTGTTAAGGACCAAAAGTAATGGGACATAATAATAATCATTAATCAAACTTTCACTTTTTAATACCTCCGCCTTTGTGCAAGGAGGAACAGGAGGAGCACTGCCAGAGCCCTGAAAAATGACCTCCAGCAGGCCACAAATGTGCATGTGTCTGCTCAAACGGTCAGAAACAGACTCCATGAGGGTGATATGAGGGCCCGACGTCCACAGGTGGGGGTTGTGCTTACAGCCCAACACCGTGCAGGACGTTTGGCATTTGCCAGAGAACACCAAGATTGGCAAATTCGCCACTGGCGCCCTGTGCTCTTCACAGATAAAAGCAGGTACACACTGAGCACATGTGACAGACGTGACAGAGTCTGGAGACGCTGTGGAGAACGTTCTGCTGCCTGCAACATCCTCCAGCATGACCGGTTTGGCATTGGGTCAGTAATGGTGTGGGGTGGCATTTCCATGTGACGCCAGAGGTAGCCTGACTGCCATTAGGTACCGAGATGAGATCCTCAGACCCCTTGTGAGACCATATGCTGGTGCGGTTGGCCCTGGGTTCCTCCTAATGCAAGACAATGCTAGTCCTCATGTGGCTGGAGTGTGTCAGCAGTTCCTGCAAGACGAAGGCATTGATGCTATGGACTGGCCCGTCCGTTCCCCAGACCTGAATCCAATTGAGCACATCTGGGACATCATGTCTCGCTCTATGCACCACAGACTGTCCAGGAGTTGGCAGATGCTTTAGTCCAGGTCTGGGAGGAGATCCCTCAGGAGACCGTCCGCGACCTCATCAGGAGCATGCACAGGCGTTGTAGGGAGGTCATACAGGCACGTGGAGGCCACACACACTACTGAACCTCATTTTGACTTGTTTTAAGGACATTACATCAAAGTTGGATCAGCCTGTAGTGTGTTTTTCCACTTTAAATTTGAGTGTGACTCCAAATCCAGACCTCCATGGGTTGAAAAATTTGATTTCCATTTTTTTATTTTTGTGGGATTTTGTTGTCAGCACATTCAACTATGTAAAGAACAAAGTATTTCAGAAGAATATTTAATTAACTCAGATCTAGGATGTGTTATTTTTGTGTTCCCTTTATTTTTTTGAGCAGTGTATTTTATAGTTATCATTTCAAGCATTTTGAGGATGTCTTTACATTCAGAAAATAGAATAAGAAGTGGCTTTGTTAATTAAAGCACCATGAGAATCTAGCACAGAATACTTCTGTTACAGGAATGCTTTGTCACTAACTATTCCTAGTTAATTAAAAAATGTTTACTGCAGGGGTGAACTTGACCATTACCCTCTATCTATCATTGCTGCAATACTGGTTTAGTGTACAGTATATTAATAAATCATGTAAAACATCTACACTTTATATGACTATGATAAGCTGGTTCTAGAGATTTCGTTGTAAATGGTATATATTTCAGAATTAACTTTGAAGTGTTGAAACAGACTTGGAAGAGCACAAGAAAGGGAAAACCTCACTGACCTGCCTTTAGACATTCTGATTGCTATAATTTGGTGCTTAAAGAGAACCTGAGAGGTGATTCCTGCTGCTTTACCTGAGAGTAGACTGTGCAACGAAAGTAGCATGCAGCATTCTTTGAAGATATGTGGCGAGTGCGAGCAACTACAACTTGATCCAATGTTGCAGATAGTCCACTCCAGTAAAAAACTTAGGGGATCATTTATCATGGAAATACGGCCCTTTTTGGTGTACTTTTGTTGCACATTTGATCACAAAGGGGATTTGCAGCTGAATCTGCGACTTTTTCAAGGTGGCGGAAAAAAGGGACATAACGTGGGCAGGGAAGAAGGTGGGCAGGTAGGCCCATCTGATTCATCGTTTTTTACGCCTGTTTTTGGCTTAGAAAATGACTTACAGTCATGTGAAAAAATTAGGACACCCTTTGAAAGCATGTGGTTTTTTGTAACATTTTTAATAAATGGTTATTTCATCTCCGTTTCAACAATACAGAGAGATTAAAGTAATCCAACTAAACAAAGAAAACTGAAGAAAAGTCTTTTCAAGATCTTCTGTAAATGTCATTCTACAAAAATGCCTATTCTAACTGAGGAAAAAGATAGGACACCCTCACATGTATTCCCTCTTAAATTGGCTCAGATCTCACACAGGTATATCACACCAGGTGCACATAATTAGTAGATCGTTACTCTGCATGTTGAATGAGGCTTGCCCTATTTAAACCTCAGACATTTAGTTTGGTGTGCTCCTGACTGTTGAAGTGAGAGTGAGCACCATGGTGAGAGCAAAAGAGCTGTCAGAGGACTTCAGAAAAAAGATTGTAGCAGCCTATGAGTCTGGGAAGGGATTTAAAAAGATCTCAAAAGATTTTGAAATCAGCCATTCCACTGTCCGGAAGATAGTCTACAAGTGGAGGGCTTTCAAAACAACTGCCAACATGCCCAGGACTGGTCGCCCCAGCAAGTTCACCCCAAGAGCAGACCGCAAGATGCTAAAAGAGGTATCCAAAAAC
Source organism: Bufo bufo (assembly GCF_905171765.1). Lineage (NCBI taxonomy): Eukaryota > Metazoa > Chordata > Amphibia > Anura > Bufonidae > Bufo > Bufo bufo. The sequence goes on along the minus strand of NC_053390.1, from coordinate 600,302,371 downwards.
CCTAAAGTGTCATCTCGAGAACTACAGCAGGCTCTGGCTACTGTTGATGTAGAAGTACATGCCTCTACAATCAGAAAGAGACTGTACAAGTTTAACTTGCATGGGAGGTGTGCAAGGAGGAAACCTTTGCTTTCCAAGAGAAACATCGAGGCCAGACTGACATTTGCCAGCGATAAAGTTGACAAAGACCAGGACTTCTGGAATAATGTTCTTTGGACAGAGGAGTCCAAAATTGAATTATTTGGACACAACAGCAGAGGACATGTTTGGCGTAAACCAAACACAGCATTCCAAGAAAAGAACCTCATACCAACTGTGAAGCATGGAGGTGGAAGTGTCATGGTTTGGGGCTGCTTTGCTGCAGCAGGACCTGGTCAGCTCACCATCATAGAATCCACGATGAATTCTACTGTGTATCAGAAGGTGCTTGAAGAACATGTGAGACCATCAGTTAGAAAATTAAAGCTGAAGCGGAACTGGACCATGCAACATGACAATGACCCAAAACATACTAGTAAATCAACCAAAGATTGGCTGAAAAAGAAGAAATGGAGAGTCCTGGAATGGCCAAGTCAAAGTCCAGATTTGAATCCCATTGAGATGCTGTGGGGTGACTTGAAAAGGGCTGTACGTGCAAGAAACCCCTCAAACATCTCACAGCTGAAAAAGTTCTGCATTGAGGAGTGGGGTAAAATTTCCTCAGACCGATGTCGAAGACTGGTAGATGGCTACAAGAACCGTCTCACTGCAGTTATTTCAGCCAAAGGAGGTAACACTCGCTATTAGGGGCAAGGGTGTCCTATCTTTTTCCTCAGTTAGAATAGGCATTTTTGTAGAATGACATTTACAGAAGATCTTGAAAAGACTTTTCTTCAGTTTTCTTTGTTTAGTCGGATTACTTTAATCTCTCTGTATTGTTGAAACGGAGATGAAATAACCATTTATTAAAAATGTTACAAAAAACCACATGCTTTCAAAGGGTGTCCTAATTTTTTCACAAGACTGTAAATCTATGCCAGTAAGGGAGCTGGCAAAGATTTCAGAATAAATCGCCGGTCTTAGTAAATGTCTAAATCACCGGTCTTAGTAAATGTCCCCCTTAGTGAACAAGTGAAGGTTTATTAGTCCATATTAGAGATGAGTGAATTTCAAAAAAATTCGATTTGGCCGGATCGGCAATTAAAAAAAAAAAATTTGGTTCGATACAAATTTATTTTCAGGGAATCACATTAAAAAACGGCTATTGCCTGGCTGCAGAGAGCCTTTATAGTGGTGTAGAACACTGTGCCTTGCAGTAACACGCATAGGGAGTCTGCTGTAGTAGTGAAACAATACTGTAAGTCAGTATGACATACAGATGACAGGCAATGCTATAAGAATTACTGCACACTTCACTTATTTGGGCAGTTACAGGGCCAAAACTGACCAAATAACTCAAGTGTGAACTCAGCCTTACAGGTCAATGTTAGCGTCAAGAAGAAGCGCACTCCTTGTACACCGTCGGCAGGTGATTCCACATAGATATATAGAAAATATGTGGATAGCTCACCACCCTCCTCGGTACGGTAGGGGTGCTCTAGCCGAAGGACTGCTCACTCAGTCAGTCCAAGAGATATGCGTAAACTAGGAAAAAACGGCTGGCACTCGCTATGTGGTTGCACATCAAACAACTATTTATTAGTAATTAACCGCTAGTTCAACAGTAGATATTAGCAGAAATACATGCACTTTAACATTAAAATAACATTGTTAAAAGAACCCCTAAAAAATAAATAATAGAAAATACAATAACACTGGACTGGTTGCGTCACAAACCGCACCAAAGTAATGTCTCTTGAGACAGTATAGTGTTCCTTTGCCAGTTTGCAGTATGTCTCCAATTCAGTGTACTGTCTCTTTAAATAAGAAAATATAGCCAAGTCCACAAGCTATTTTAGTTATTGGGGGATATCATCTCCCTCTCTATGTTTACCGTCAGTAGTTCTTGTATTACTGGATATTGTAGCCTTCAGTAGTTGGGTATGTGGTGAATTCACAGAAAAGTTTTGGCTTACCCACATAAACGACACTCCGGCCGTCTGATTCAGCCGCTTGTTCCACTGCTCGCTCTCGGCGTCCCCGCTCTCTGGCGTCTGTCACGTGGTGTACCAGAGATATCGCGGGACTTGGGAATTTTAGTCCGATATTCTTAGTCCGATATTCCTATGAGAGCTGCAGGTCGGATGAAGAAATGGAGCGCTCCACTTTGTAAAAGATACTTTAGATTTCATCCATCATATCCAGAAGCTTGATGTTGGCAGGGATATAACGCTAAACGCGTTTCGAGGACTTCAATCCTCTTCCTCAGTAGCTATATCCCTGTTGTTGAATCCCCTCCTTTTATACCGTCATGAGTGATCTGCAAAAACTGGGCTGGAATCACTTATTCTTATAATGCGATTTTTGGTGCGGTTTTGGTGCGGTTTTGAAAACGCACCTGCGTTTTTTGTGGCATCGAGACCGCAGCCTCTTAATTAGTATTAGTGTGGCCAAACCATGGTCAAAATCAAATATAACATGTCAAAAAATAAACAACAATATATACAATTTTATATAAAAGACAATTTAAAATATACCGCAGGAGATCCATCATTTATAAATAGATAAGAACAAGATAGTACTATAATCTATAAAGACTTCTATATATCCAAGGGTCTCATCCTCTACATATTGTATTCATATCTATCCTCCAATAATAGTATTCGTAGTGGAAGATAGTGTAGGTGGCTGCGTGCCTATCGGCAAGAGGGGATCACAGCGCCGGTAAACGGCCAAACATGAGATCCCCAATTGACTGAGAGGCACACCGCCTAATCTATAAGAAGCCAAAGATTTCCAGCTCGGCGTTTAAGCCTACTGGCATCAGGCTTCCAAAATTATAGATTTGCTTGGATTCTGCCCTAGACATCCGCTCAATATGGTTTCCACCCCTCCAGTGTCTATCGATTTTTTCTAAAGCCACAAAGGACAGACCTGTAGGGTCTTGTCCGTGAGCCTCTTTAAAGTGCCTTGAGAGTGAGTGTTTTTCATAACCTTTCTTAATATTGGAAATATGTTCCGATATCCTCACTCTCAAGGTCCTTTTAGTCCGTCCAATATATTGCCTTGAGCACGGGCATTGTACTAAATAAATAACGCTCACAGAATTGCATGTGAGAAATTGATCAATCTCCCATACAAAAGAATTTTGTGTGGAAGATACCCTCTTGGTATTCCTTGGAATTTTTGTAATTTTGCAGCAAATACAATGTCCACATTTGTAAAAACCTTTCAGATTAGTTAGTCTGCCAGTATTTGATGTCACTATCTTTTTAGTTTTAATCAATGGGGCTACTTTTATCCCTAAATTGGCCGCCCTCGTATATATTATCTGTGGTCTGGCTGGTATTAGCCTGCCCATTATTTTGTCTTGTAGCAAATGGTGCCAATGCCGTTTAATAATTTCTTCCACCTTCCTTCTTTGCGTCGTATAAGGAAGGATAATTCTGAACTGGGAGTCTGTTTCACTTTGTTCTGCTGTTTTTACAGTTAATAATGAGTTTCTCGGTAGTTTCCTCACTTTCTCCAATGATCCTTCTAATATATTGGTCGGATACTGTTTGGCCAGGAATTTATCCCTCAGGTGCATTGCTTCTAATTCGAACTGAGCCTCTTCGGTACAGTTCCGTTTTAATCTACGGAACTGTCCGAAGGGTACATTCAGTAACCAATTCGGCAAATGGCAACTAGAATGCAAAATGAATGCATTCCGGGCCGTAGGCTTTTGATATGTCTTACATATATATTTGTTTGCTGCTCGCATAATCGATAGATCTAAAAATTCAATTTCTGTCGCATTTGTGCTCTGGGTAAAAACCAAATTCAAGTTATTTACATTAAGTTCTATTATAAAATTGTTAAGACTATCTTGATCTCCCTTCCAAACTAAAAGAACGTCGTCGATATAACGACGCCAGAGCACCAGGCTACCCCCTCTATGCTGATCAATAGTTTCCCGTTCCCATTGTGCTAGGAACAGGTTTGCATAGCTGGGGGCAAACCTGGTGCCCATGGCTGTTCCTCTAATCTGTAAATAAAAACTTCCCTCAAAATAAAAATAATTATGTTGTAAGATGTGTTTAATACCTTCTAAAATGAAATCTGATTGCTGTTTCTTCATTGTCTTATCGTTTTCCAGATGGGCTTTAATGGCTCTTATTCCTGCTTCATGGTCTATTACCGTGTAGAGGGACTTGATATCGAGTGTAGTCATAATCCAGTCCTCTCCCACGTTTAACCCTTCTAATACCTGGATAATTTGTGTAGTATCCCTCAGGTATGATATAGTTGTTTTCACCATGGGTTGTAGCCAGGTGTCTATATATCTTGATAAATTTGATGTTAAAGAGCCAATACCTGATACTATGGGGCGGCCCGGAGAACTCTCCATGTCCTTGTGTACCTTAGGAAGGCAGTAAAAGACCGGGAGTCTTCCGGGCGTCCCCATAATATACTCTGATTCTTGTTGAGACAAAATACCCATCTGGACCCCTCTCTGACAATATTCTTCTAATTTCTCACTAAATCTCGTTGTGGGATCTGTGTCCAGTTTTTTATATGTCAATTTATCAGATAATTGTCTCTCACATTCCTGTATATATTTTGCGGTATCCAAAATCACGATCGCCCCCCCTTTGTCTGCGGGGCGAATCGTGATTTTCTCATTTTTTTGTAGTTCTCTAACTGCGGACACTTCTCCATTTGTTAAGTTTTTTCTATATAATTGTCTCTCTTTTATTTTTCTGAGATCGGCTTCAACATTTTTCTGGAAGCTACCCATTTCTGGGCCAATTTCATTTCTGGGGAATTTTTTTGATTTTTTTCTTTAAGTTCGTGTGTTTAAACCTTTCTTCTATTTGCGTAGTTATGGAAATCGGATTTTTAATAAAGTATTTTTTTAGGCATATATTCCTCATAAATTTTTGGATCCCGATGTAGGTATCAAATTTGTTTAGTTGTGCGCTAGGTGCGAATTTTAATCCTTTATTTAGAAGAGAGCTTTGTGCTGGTGTAAGTGTCGTATTACTCAAATTAATAATGTTGTCCTGTTCTGTGCTCTGTGGGTTTACCTGTGAGTCCTTCTTTTTCCTCCCCCTTCGTGTCTTATTGATTCTGATTGGTGATTGTGATATGTTTGTTTTTGATTTTCCCTCTGAGTGTATATCGGTGGTGTTCTCTGGTGATCCCTCTGTCCTAGTGGACGTGTTTGGTGCGGTGTATAGTAGGACTCTTCCTGTCTGTGGTGGTTGTGATGCCTCAAATTGTACTGATGTTTCTGTGGTGATTGTGCCCTCCTGTTGTGTTCTGGTGTTCGTAGGTGTCTGGATTTTACTCTTGGTGAGTGGTGAGGTGGGGTCCCATCTAAAAAAGGCTGCTGCGCCAATGTTTCAAACCTATTCCTAGTTGGTATTATAGGTTTAATTTGTTCTACAGGGGGTCTGTCTCTATTGTCCAATTTGTTCTGATCTTTATATACTGTTTTGGGGACAAAATTGTGTTTTTTACTCTTTTTTGTAATTATTTCGGATTCTATTTTGTCCAAATTTTTACATATTCTGTCTTGCCATAAATTCATAATACTATCTTTGGGTAGTGAATCTATTTTTATTTTCATCCTATTGATTTCGTCAGTAATATTTCCCAACATTTGTACTCTCCTTTTTATAATTAGTTCAACTAGTGCCCTTGATTGTATATGCAGGAGGTTAGCCCATTCAAGGTTAAATTCCTCCCCATATAAATCCTGTGCTGGAGTTTTCAATAGTTGCAGGCCTTTTGGGATCCTATCTTGATCTAAATATTGGCGTAAGGATCTAATCTCCCAATTGTGTTTTAGTTGTTTGATAACCAAATGTTCTAATTCTCTAAATATATCATGTACAGATTTGGTCTCTGTATTTTCCATTAATGGAACTTCAAATAGAAAAGTGTCCACTTTTTGTTTTTTTAGTTCGATGTGATTCCACATATCCATCCTGAGTATGGTGGGAGCTAAATCCACAAGGAGTGATAAGAAAATAGAAATATAGAAAATATGTGGATAGCTCACCACCCTCCTCGGTACGGTAGGGGTGCTCTAGCCGAAGGACTGCTCACTCAGTCAGTCCAAGAGATATGCGTAAACTAGGAAAAAACGGCTGGCACTCGCTATGTGGTTGCACATCAAACAACTATTTATTAGTAATTAACCGCTAGTTCAACAGTAGATATTAGCAGAAATACATGCACTTTAACATTAAAATAACATTGTTAAAAGAACCCCTAAAAAAATAAATAATATAAAATACAATAACACTGGACTGGTTGCGTCACAAACCGCACCAAAGTAATGTCTCTTGAGACAGTATAGTGTTCCTTTGCCAGTTTGCAGTATGTCTCCAATTCAGTGTACTGTCTCTTTAAATAAGAAAATATAGCCAAGTCCACAAGCTATTTTAGTTATTGGGGGATATCATCTCCCTCTCTATGTTTACCGTCAGTAGTTCTTGTATTACTGGATATTGTAGCCTTCAGTAGTTGGGTATGTGGTGAATTCACAGAAAAGTTTTGGCTTACCCACATAAACGACACTCCGGCCGTCTGATTCAGCCGCTTGTTCCACTGCTCGCTCTCGGCGTCCCCGCTCTCTGGCGTCTGTCACGTGGTGTACCAGAGATATCGCGGGACTTGGGAATTTCAGTCCGATATTCTTAGTCCGATATTCCTGAGAGCTGCAGGTCGGATGAAGAAATGGAGCGCTCCACTTTGTAAAAGATACTTTAGATTTCATCCATCATATCCAGAAGCTTGATGTTGGCAGGGATATAACGCTAAACGCGTTTCGAGGACTTCAATCCTCTTCCTCAGTAGCTATATCCCTGTTGTTGAATCCCCTCCTTTTATACCGTCATGAGTGATCTGCAAAAACTGGGCTGGAATCACTTATTCTTATAATGCGATTTTTGGTGCGGTTTTGGTGCGGTTTTGAAAACGCACCTGCGTTTTTTGTGGCATCGAGACCGCAGCCTCTTAATTAGTATTAGTGTGGCCAAACCATGGTCAAAATCAAATATAACATGTCAAAAAATCAACAACAATATATACAATTTTATATAAAAGACAATTTAAAATATACCGCAGGAGATCCATCATTTATAAATAGATAAGAACAAGATAGTACTATAATCTATAAAGACTTCTATATATCCAAGGGTCTCATCCTCTACATATTGTATTCATATCTATCCTCCAATAATAGTATTCGTAGTGGAAGATACTACGAACACTACGAATACTATTATTGGAGGATAGATATGAATACAATATGTAGAGGATGAGACCCTTGGATATATAGAAGTCTTTATAGATTATAGTACTATCTTGTTCTTATCTATTTATAAATGATGGATCTCCTGCGGTATATTTTAAATTGTCTTTTATATAAAATTGTATATATTGTTGTTGATTTTTTGACATGTTATATTTGATTTTGACCATGGTTTGGCCACACTAATACTAATTAAGAGGCTGCGGTCTCGATGCCACAAAAAACGCAGGTGCGTTTTCAAAACCGCACCAAAACCGCACCAAAAATCGCATTATAAGAATAAGTGATTCCAGCCCAGTTTTTGCAGATCACTCATGACGGTATAAAAGGAGGGGATTCAACAACAGGGATATAGCTACTGAGGAAGAGGATTGAAGTCCTCGAAACGCGTTTAGCGTTATATCCCTGCCAACATCAAGCTTCTGGATATGATGGATGAAATCTAAAGTATCTTTTACAAAGTGGAGCGCTCCATTTCTTCATCCGACCTGCAGCTCTCATAGGAATATCGGACTAAGAATATCGGACTGAAATTCCCAAGTCCCGCGATATCTCTGGTACACCACGTGACAGACGCCAGAGAGCGGGGACGCCGAGAGCGAGCAGTGGAACAAGCGGCTGAATCAGACGGCCGGAGTGTCGTTTATGTGGGTAAGCCAAAACTTTTCTGTGAATTCACCACATACCCAACTACTGAAGGCTACAATATCCAGTAATACAAGAACTACTGACGGTAAACATAGAGAGGGAGATGATATCCCCCAATAACTAAAATAGCTTGTGGACTTGGCTATATTTTCTTATTTAAAGAGACAGTACACTGAATTGGAGACATACTGCAAACTGGCAAAGGAACACTATACTGTCTCAAGAGACATTACTTTGGTGCGGTTTGTGACGCAACCAGTCCAGTGTTATTGTATTTTATATTATTTATTTTTTAGGGGTTCTTTTAACAATGTTATTTTAATGTTAAAGTGCATGTATTTCTGCTAATATCTACTGTTGAACTAGCGGTTAATTACTAATAAATAGTTGTTTGATGTGCAACCACATAGCGAGTGCCAGCCGTTTTTTCCTAGTTTACGCATATCTCTTGGACTGACTGAGTGAGCAGTCCTTCGGCTAGAGCACCCCTACCGTACCGAGGAGGGTGGTGAGCTATCCACATATTTTCTATATTTCTATTTTCTTATCACTCCTTGTGGATTTAGCTCCCACCATACTCAGGATGGATATGTGGAATCACATCGAACTAAAAAAACAAAAAGTGGACACTTTTCTATTTGAAGTTCCATTAATGGAAAATACAGAGACCAAATCTGTACATGATATATTTAGAGAATTAGAACATTTGGTTATCAAACAACTAAAACACAATTGGGAGATTAGATCCTTACGCCAATATTTAGATCAAGATAGGATCCCAAAAGGCCTGCAACTATTGAAAACTCCAGCACAGGATTTATATGGGGAGGAATTTAACCTTGAATGGGCTAACCTCCTGCATATACAATCAAGGGCACTAGTTGAACTAATTATAAAAAGGAGAGTACAAATGTTGGGAAATATTACTGACGAAATCAATAGGATGAAAATAAAAATAGATTCACTACCCAAAGATAGTATTATGAATTTATGGCAAGACAGAATATGTAAAAATTTGGACAAAATAGAATCCGAAATAATTACAAAAAAGAGTAAAAAACACAATTTTGTCCCCAAAACAGTATATAAAGATCAGAACAAATTGGACAATAGAGACAGACCCCCTGTAGAACAAATTAAACCTATAATACCAACTAGGAATAGGTTTGAAACATTGGCGCAGCAGCCTTTTTTAGATGGGACCCCACCTCACCACTCACCAAGAGTAAAATCCAGACACCTACGAACACCAGAACACAACAGGAGGGCACAATCACCACAGAAACATCAGTACAATTTGAGGCATCACAACCACCACAGACAGGAAGAGTCCTACTATACACCGCACCAAACACGTCCACTAGGACAGAGGGATCACCAGAGAACACCACCGATATACACTCAGAGGGAAAATCAAAAACAAACATATCACAATCACCAATCAGAATCAATAAGACACGAAGGGGGAGGAAAAAGAAGGACTCACAGGTAAACCCACATAGCACAGAACAGGACAACATTATTAATTTGAGTAATACGACACTTACACCAGCACAAAGCTCTCTTCTAAATAAAGGATTAAAATTCGCACCTAGCGCACAACTAAACAAATTTGATACCTACATCGGGATCCAAAAATTTATGAGGAATATATGCCTAAAAAAATACTTTATTAAAAATCCGATTTCCATAACTACGCAAATAGAAGAAAGGTTTAAACACACGAACTTAAAGAAAAAATCAAAAAAATTCCCCAGAAATGAAATTGGCCCAGAAATGGGTAGCTTCCAGAAAAATGTTGAAGCCGATCTCAGAAAAATAAAAGAGAGACAATTATATAGAAAAAACTTAACAAATGGAGAAGTGTCCGCAGTTAGAGAACTACAAAAAAATGAGAAAATCACGATTCGCCCCGCAGACAAAGGGGGGGCGATCGTGATTTTGGATACCGCAAAATATATACAGGAATGTGAGAGACAATTATCTGATAAATTGACATATAAAAAACTGGACACAGATCCCACAACGAGATTTAGTGAGAAATTAGAAGAATATTGTCAGAGAGGGGTCCAGATGGGTATTTTGTCTCAACAAGAATCAGAGTATATTATGGGGACGCCCGGAAGACTCCCGGTCTTTTACTGCCTTCCTAAGGTACACAAGGACATGGAGAGTCCTCCGGGCCGCCCCATAGTATCAGGTATTGGCTCTTTAACATCAAATTTATCAAGATATATAGACACCTGGCTACAACCCATGGTGAAAACAACTATATCATACCTGAGGGATACTACACAAATTATCCAGGTATTAGAAGGGTTAAACGTGGGAGAGGACTGGATTATGACTACACTCGATATCAAGTCCCTCTACACGGTAATAGACCATGAAGCAGGAATAAGAGCCATTAAAGCCCATCTGGAAAACGATAAGACAATGAAGAAACAGCAATCAGATTTCATTTTAGAAGGTATTAAACACATCTTACAACATAATTATTTTTATTTTGAGGGATGTTTTTATTTACAGATTAGAGGAACAGCCATGGGCACCAGGTTTGCCCCCAGCTATGCAAACCTGTTCCTAGCACAATGGGAACGGGAAACTATTGATCAGCATAGAGGGGGTAGCCTGGTGCTCTGGCGTCGTTATATCGACGACGTTCTTTTAGTTTGGAAGGGAGATCAAGATAGTCTTAACAATTTTATAATAGAACTTAATGTAAATAACTTGAATTTGGTTTTTACCCAGAGCACAAATGCGACAGAAATTGAATTTTTAGATCTATCGATTATGCGAGCAGCAAACAAATATATATGTAAGACATATCAAAAGCCTACGGCCCGGAATGCATTCATTTTGCATTCTAGTTGCCATTTGCCGAATTGGTTACTGAATGTACCCTTCGGACAGTTCCGTAGATTAAAACGGAACTGTACCGAAGAGGCTCAGTTCGAATTAGAAGCAATGCACCTGAGGGATAAATTCCTGGCCAAACAGTATCCGACCAATATATTAGAAGGATCATTGGAGAAAGTGAGGAAACTACCGAGAAACTCATTATTAACTGTAAAAACAGCAGAACAAAGTGAAACAGACTCCCAGTTCAGAATTATCCTTCCTTATACGACGCAAAGAAGGAAGGTGGAAGAAATTATTAAACGGCATTGGCACCATTTGCTACAAGACAAAATAATGGGCAGGCTTATACCAGCCAGACCACAGATAATATATACGAGGGCGGCCAATTTAGGGATAAAAGTAGCCCCATCGATTAAAACTAAAAAGATAGTGACATCAAATACTGGCAGACTAACTAATCTGAAAGGTTTTTACAAATGTGGACATTGTATTTGCTGCAAAATTACAAAAATTCCAAGGAATACCAAGAGGGTATCTTCCACACAAAATTCTTTTGTATGGGAGATTGATCAATTTCTCACATGCAATTCTGTGAGCGTTATTTATTTAGTACAATGCCCGTGCTCAAGGCAATATATTGGACGGACTAAAAGGACCTTGAGAGTGAGGATATCGGAACATATTTCCAATATTAAGAAAGGTTATGAAAAACACTCACTCTCAAGGCACTTTAAAGAGGCTCACGGACAAGACCCTACAGGTCTGTCCTTTGTGGCTTTAGAAAAAATCGATAGACACTGGAGGGGTGGAAACCATATTGAGCGGATGTCTAGGGCAGAATCCAAGCAAATCTATAATTTTGGAAGCCTGATGCCAGTAGGCTTAAACGCCGAGCTGGAAATCTTTGGCTTCTTATAGATTAGGCGGTGTGCCTCTCAGTCAATTGGGGATCTCATGTTTGGCCGTTTACCGGCGCTGTGATCCCCTCTTGCCGATAGGCACGCAGCCACCTACACTATCTTCCACTACGAATACTATTATTGGAGGATAGATATGAATACAATATGTAGAGGATGAGACCCTTGGATATATAGAAGTCTTTATAGATTATAGTACTATCTTGTTCTTATCTATTTATAAATGATGGATCTCCTGCGGTATATTTTAAATTGTCTTTTATATAAAATTGTATATATTGTTGTTGATTTTTTGACATGTTATATTTGATTTTGACCATGGTTTGGCCACACTAATACTAATTAAGAGGCTGCGGTCTCGATGCCACAAAAAACGCAGGTGCGTTTTCAAAACCGCACCAAAACCGCACCAAAAATCGCATTATAAGAATAAGTGATTCCAGCCCAGTTTTTGCAGATCACTCATGACGGTATAAAAGGAGGGGATTCAACAACAGGGATATAGCTACTGAGGAAGAGGATTGAAGTCCTCGAAACGCGTTTAGAGTTATATCCCTGCCAACATCAAGCTTCTGGATATGATGGATGAAATCTAAAGTATCTTTTACAAAGTGGAGCGCTCCATTTCTTCATCCGACCTGCAGCTCTCATAGGAATATCGGACTAAGAATATCGGACTGAAATTCCCAAGTCCCGCGATATCTCTGGTACACCACGTGACAGACGCCAGAGAGCGGGGACGCCGAGAGCGAGCAGTGGAACAAGCGGCTGAATCAGACGGCCGGAGTGTCGTTTATGTGGGTAAGCCAAACTTTTTCTGTGAATTCACCACATACCCAACTACTGAAGGCTACAATATCCAGTAATACAAGAACTACTGACGGTAAACATAGAGAGGGAGATGATATCCCCCAATAACTAAAATAGCTTGTGGACTTGGCTATATTTTCTTATTTAAAGAGACAGTACACTGAATTGGAGACATACTGCAAACTGGCAAAGGAACACTATACTGTCTCAAGAGACATTACTTTGGTGCGGTTTGTGACGCAACCAGTCCAGTGTTATTGTATTTTATATTATTTATTTTTTAGGGGTTCTTTTAACAATGTTATTTTAATGTTAAAGTGCATGTATTTCTGCTAATATCTACTGTTGAACTAGCGGTTAATTACTAATAAATAGTTGTTTGATGTGCAACCACATAGCGAGTGCCAGCCGTTTTTTCCTAGATTCCACATAGATGTCTATAGAACCTGTTCTATTAAACGCTTATACAAGTAGAGCCCCCCGTCAGAGTGGAGAGGGTGTCAGCAGTAAGTTTGTGTTGATGTCACTGATTATTTTGCCCCTCTGATCTGTCAGAACAATAACCCCCAAAAAATGGATCCTGTCTGTGGAGCATTCGCCTTCACTCGGTCAGCATTTGGTCAGTAATCCATCAGTATTGCTAATGCCAAAAAAAAACAGGAGTGGATCCAAAACAGAGATGACACGTTAATGGCATATTTGCATGTCTTCTGTGTTTTGTACCCACTCCTGCTTTTGGCTACCAAATCATAAGCCAATTGATCCACGCCTGATTCATCTTGACAAAGGTCAGTCTCTCCACATTTTGGGTGGACAGGTGAGTTCTTCTTGGGGTAACTATGGCCCCCGCCACACTAAGCACCCGCTCTGATGCCACACTACTGGCCGGGCAGGACAGCTTTTCCAGGGAAAACTCTGCCAGTTGCGGCCACAAATCCTGTTTGGCTGCCCAGTAATCCAGCGGATCTTCAATGTGGGGTGGCAGGGTGCACTCCAAGTATGCCACCACCTGCTGGTTCAGATCCTGCTCCAGGTCTAGCTGTTGCTGGTGAGTAGTCTCTTCACTAGGCGGGTGAAGAAAGCTGCTCATCAGCGAATCTAGACTCAAGTTGCTGCTGATGGGGCTGGAACTGCTCCTATGCCCCCCCCACCCTGCCAGAGCAGCCATGGTAGAGGAACGTGAGTGCAGAGGGCCACCCCCAGTCAGACCTGTGAGAGGATGGACAATGGCGCAGATAGGCTGCGGCCAACTGACTACATAGGATGTCTCTATAGTAGTTCAGTTTGTCCTCCCTCTCAGCGGGTGCAAAAAAGGCCCCTATTTTGGACTGGTAACGAGGGTCCAACAAGGTGGAGAGCCAGACGTCATCCCTCTGCCGAATGGTGACAATTCAGCTGTCACTACGCAAGCAAGTGAGCATGCATTGGGCCATTTGTGCAAGTGATTTGGAGGGACTCCCTGCCTCCATCTCCACTGCATACTGCCACAGTGTGTCAGGTCCTGTGCCTCATCTTCTTTATTACCCTGTAGCTCCTCTGGCTTCTGCTCCTCCTCTCCTGTCACCTGTGTAGAAAAACCACCCATTTCGCTACACATTGCTTGTGCTCCAATGTCCTCCCCCTCATCCAGTTCAGCCCCCACAGTGCTCATGTGGCCGTGAGATCTAGACGCAACGTCTCCAGTCCCCTGACCAGCCAGATTTACCAGCATCTGTTCCAGGACATGACGCAGTGGAATGACTTTGCTCGTCCTGTAGTCCTAGCGACTGACAAATAACGTGGCCTCCTCAAAGGGCCTGAGCATACGGCAGCTGTCACGCATGAGCTGCCACTGGCTGACATCGAAGTTACACAGGGGAGAACTCCTGTCTGCTTGGATCATCAGGAAATCGTTTATGGCCTTTCTCTTTATATAGTCGGTCCAACATATGGAGTGTGGAATTCCAACGGGTGGAAACGTCGCATATCAGCCTATGTTGGGGGATGCCGTTCTGCTGCTGCAGCTCAAGGAGGGTTTGCTTTGCCGTGTACAAATTGCTGAAGTGCATGCATAGTTTCCTGGCCATTTTTAGGATGTCTTGCAGATGAGTGGAAGACGTCAGGAATCGCTTGACAACCAGATTGAACACGTATGCCATGCAGGGCGCATGGCTCAGCCCTCCTTGACGCAGCGCCAACACCATGTTCTTCCTGTTGTCAGTCACTATGGTTCCGATTTTGAGTTGTCGAGGAGAAAGCCAGGATTCGATTTCTTGATGAAGGACACGGAGCAGTTCCTCCCCTGTGTGACTCCGTTCTCCCAGGCATACGAGGTGCAGAACAGCGTGACACCACCATGCCCTGCACATATAGTATGCTGGAGGGGCACTGTGAATTGTCCCTGCAGTGGAGGCTGAGGACACAGTGGAGGATGAGAAGGCAGAGGCGAACATTGTCGCAGGACCAACGGCGTGAGAAGGTAGAGGCGGAAGCAGGATCACCTGGCCAAGTTGCTGGTGTGGCTGTGCAGGAACTACATTCACCCAGTGGGCCGTAAAGGACATGTATTGTTCCTGACCGTAGTTGCAACTCCACACATCTGCGCTCCTGTGCACTTTGGCAGACACCGACAGGCTCAAGGACTGGCCCACCTTCTGTTCTACATACAGTGCTGCCCATAATTTTTTTATACCCCTGGCAAATTTTTACTTTTATTCAACCAGCAAGTAATTTTTTGACGGGAAATGTCATAGGTGTTTCCCAAAAGATAATAAGACGATGTACAAGAGGCATTATTGTGAAAAAAAAACATTTCTCAGCTTTTATTTACATTTGAGCAAAAAGTGTCCAGTCCAAAATTATTCATACCCTTCTCAATAATCAATAGAAAAGCTTTTATTGGCTATAACAGCAATCAAACGCTTCCTATAATTGCAGACCAGCTTTTTGCATGTCTTCACAGGTATTTTTGCATATTCATCTTTAGCAATAAGCTCCAAATCTTTCAGGTTGGAGGGTCTTCTTGCCATCACCCTGATCTTTGGCTCCCTCCACAGATTCTCAATTGGATTCAAGTCTGGACTCTGGCTGGGCCACTCCAAAACGTTAATGTTGTTGTCTGCTAACCATTTCTTCACCACTTTTGCTGTGTGTTTTGGGTAATTGTCATGTCCACTGGTGCCCAAGGCCAAGTTTCTCTGCAGACTGCCTGATGTTGTTGTTGTTGAGAATCCTCATGTATTGCTCTTTTTTCATGGTGCCCTTTACTGTGATTAGGTTCCCTGGTCTATTGGCTGAAAAACACCCCCAAAGAATTAGATTACCACCATCATGTTTGACAGTGGGAATGGTGTTCTTTGGGTTGAAGGCTTTTCCTTTTTTACGCCAAATGAAGACAACATCATTGTGACCAAACAATTCAATTTTTGCTTCATCTGACCATAACACAGAAGACCAGAAGTATTCTTCTTTGTCCAGATGAGCTTTTGCAAAGGCCAAGCAAGATTTTGTGTGCCTTATATGGAGAAGTGGCGTCCTCCTAGGTCTGCATCTGTGGAACCAAGCAGTGTGTAGTGTCTGTTGGGTTGTCTACCTTGAGACATTGTCACCAGCAGTGCCCAGATTCACCAGGATGGCCTTGGTAGTGATCCTTGGATTATTTTTTACCTGTCTAACTATCCTCCTGGCCAGCACAGGTGTCACTTTTGGCTTCCGACCACGTCCTCTGAGATTTTCCACAGTGCGGAACATCTTGTATTTTTTTTTTTATAATACTTTGGACTGTAGCCACTGGAACTTGAAAACATTTAGAAATGGCCTTGTAGCCCTTTCCTGACTTGTGAGCAGCCACAATGCACAGCCGCAGGTCCTCACTGAGCTCCTTTGTCTTAGCCATGACTGTCCACAAACCAACTGCAGAGAGCTGCTGTTTTTCACCTGTTGAGTTGATTAAAACAGCTGTTCCTAATTAATCAGGGTAATTAGGATGCTTTAGAACAGCTTGGACTATTTGGAATAATATAGAACTTTTGATTTTCCCACAGACTGTGACAGTTTGTGAAGGGTATGAATAATTTTGGACTGGACACTTTTTGCTCAAATGTAAATAAAAGCTGAGAAATGTTTTTTTTTCCACAATAATGCCTCTTGTACATCGTGTTATTATCTTTTGGGAGACACCTATGTCATTTCCCGTCAAATAATTACTTGCTGGTTGAATAAAAGTAACTTTAAGTCAAAATTTGCCAGGGGTATGAATAATTATGGGCAGCCCTGTACGTGTGCAGGGCTGGTACTGCCTTTTTGGCAAAGAAATGACGACTTGAAACTCTCCACCTCGGCTCGGCAGAAGCCATCAGTTCTCTGAAAGGTGCAGAGTCCACCACTTGGAAAGGGAGGGACTGCAGCACCAGCAACTTGGCCAGGAGCACATTTAGCTTCTGCACCATTGGATGAGTGCACGCATACTGTTGTCTCTTGGCAATTACTTTTGTGATAGGTTGTTGATGGAATAAATGATGAGGAGTAGGAGAAGGAGCAGGAGCATCAGGACCAGCAGATGATGGGAAGGACAGACAGCTCCCTTCAGCTTAAGTGGTAGAGCCTTGACTGATTGAAATCGGGTGCGTGCCACTGGGTGATGCAGCGGTTGCTGCAGCAGGCTGGACCACCACATTGGAGCCACTGTTCTCCCAGGCCACTTTATGGTGATGCCGCATATGTTGATGCAGGGCTGTGGTGCCAACATTGGCACCCTGGCCACACTTCACCTTCTGCCCACAGATTCTACAAATGGCCATGTTCACCTCCTCCGGCGGCTTAACAAAACACTGCCACACCGCCGAGTAGGTGATTTTACCCCCAGCACTCTGCACTGACTGACTGCTACCGCCGCTGCTTCCGTGAACCCCTGCACCACTACTTTCCGGGCAGGTAGGCTCCTGTGAAGCGAGTGGTCTACCCCGAGCACGTTTGGCTCCCGACCTTTCACTGGTGCCACCCTGCTGACTCCAGCCCACGCTAACGACTTGCTGGAGACGCCGCTGCCTCACGGGCAAGCTGCCACCCTCTTCTCCCGATGATGATGAAGCACCTAATTCACCCGGCTCCCAAGTGCGATTAGCTACATCATCATCATCGAGTAGTATCTGCACGTCACTGATGTCCTCCTCAACGGTCTCTGGGTCAGGAGCCTGACCGTTCGCAACACCAACTCCCACTCCACTCTCCTCATCTCTAATTGCCTGCCTACCGGATGAAGCAGTGGATGTCTCCTACACATCTTGGCTGGCCAGTAGCTGCTGACTGTCCTCTACTATCTCGTCCTCGCTGTATAGTGGAGCTGAGCCCACAGCATATAATACTTCTCTGGCTGAGGGAACAGAAAAGGACAGAGGCAGGTTGAGGACAGGTGAAGGCACAGGGCCTGCTCTCGGGCCATGCCAACTAAGGGTTGTGTCTGACGAACCCACCGACTCTTGGCTGGGGGTGTCTGATGTCACTTGGGACGAAGTGGATGACCGAGTCAACTAGTCAAGAACCGCTGGGTTGCTGATCAAGACACAACCATTAAATGACACTGGGAGCTTAGGCCTCTCACTGCGACTCCTGCTGTCACGCCCCCTTACTCTGCTGCAACAGAAACATTTAGGCGTCTGCCACTCCCCTGTGCAGGGCCTGGCACTTCTCTGTCTGACATACTGTTAGATCAAATAAAAAATTAAAAGGAAATTAAAACACCCCAAAAACGTCTGCAATTTTCTCACTTCACCACACAACGGATAATAAGCCCTTTTTTTCCACTAATACATGCCAAAATGTGCTTTAGAACATATAACTGCACCGCTGAACGGCAAATAGGCCCTTATTTTTTTCCATTTATACATGCCATGAAAGGATTTAGAACAAATAACTGCACCGCTGAATGGCAAATATATATTTTTTTGCCACTACTACACACCAAAAAGGGCTTTAGAACATATAACTGCACCGCTGAACGGCAAATATATATTTTTTGCCACTAATACACGCCAAAAAGGGCTTTAGAACATATCACTGCACCGCCGTATGGCAAATATATATATTTTTTGCCACTAATACATGACAAAACGGGCTGCAATTTTCTCACTTCACCACACAACGGTTAATAAGCCCTTTTTTCCCACTAATACAAGCCAAAAAATGCTTGTGCATCGCACAAGGGCAAATAAGAAGTAGAAATATTTCCTTGTAATAAACCCTGTTAATGGATGTATCAAACAGCACTTGCACCCATGGGCGTAGGAAGCGGGGGGGACGGGGGGGACGGATCCCCCCCAGGAAATAATGTGGGGGGGACAGGTATGGTCAAATCCCCCCCAGCGGCAGCGGGGCAATGTGTGCGGCGGGCACAGGCACTGAGGTGAGCGCTTCCATTGTGGAAGCGAAGCGCTCATCTCCATGGTGATCTGTTTCTGTTTGAATCGCCGTCCTCAGGACAGCGATACAAACAGAAGGCTGTGCGGAGGAGCAGGGCAGGGAGGTGTGTCCCTTTCCTGTTCCTCTGATAGGCTGCCGGCACTACTAGGCGTAAGCGGCGCCGCCTGAGCCTTACAGCGCTGGAGTCGGGACACAGTGACAGGCCAGAAGAGGCCTGCATCGCATCGCTCCAAAGAGGTAAGTATAAGTGGTATTTTTTTTATTTTTTATATATATACAATACTTTGTTTTACTGGCACTTGATTGGGGGGGGGCTATTACTGGCACTTGATTGGGGGGGCTATTACTGGCACTTGATTGGGGGGCTATTACTGGCACTTGATTGGGGGGCTATTACTGGCACTTGATTGGGGGGCTATTACTGGCACATGATTGGGGGGGCTATTACTGGCACATGATTGGGGGGGCTATTACTGGCACATGATTGGGGGGCTATTACTGGCACTTGATTGGGGGGCCATTACTGGCACATGATTGGGGGGCTATTACTGGCACATGATTGGGGGGCTATTACTGGCACATGATTGGGGGGCTATTACTGGCACATGATTGGGGGGCTGTTATTACTGGCACATGATTGGGGGGGGCTGTTATTACTGGCACATGATTGGGGGGGCTGTTATTACTGGCACATGATTGGGGGGGCTGTTATTACTGGCACATGATTGGGGGGCTGTTATTACTGGCACATGATTGGGGGGGCTGTTATTACTGGCACATGATTGGGGGGGCTGTTATTTTTGGCTGATGAGAGGCACTGGGGCTCTTATCTGAGGTCTGATAGGGGGTCATTCATATTGGGGTCTGAGCTGAGGTGTGATCTGAGGTCTTATTAACATTGGGGATCTTATTGGGGCTGTTAGCTGAGGTCAGATTAACATTGGGGGTCTGATTGGTGGTCTGACCTGAGGTGTAATGAAACATATTTTTTTCTTATTGTGCCCACTTCCAGCCCGGAGCCCAGCTGCCCAGAGCACTGATCCGGAGCAGCTTGGAGAAAAAGGCCTCACAGTCTCCCACACTCCTTCTGCCCGGCCAAGCCAGCCAGCACCCCTGAGTCTTCAGAACTGTAAGTGTGTGGGGGGGGGGTTCACACACACACACACACACACACACACTTAAAATTTGACGATATAATCAACTCGCAGTTTACTGAATAAGAATATACCCGGCGAGCAAAAATGCTGTCCCCCCCAGATTTTTGGGGGTTCCTACACCCATGCTTGCACCCCAATAATAACGGTTTGCTGGAATTACAGAGCTGTATAATGGCAATTTGGATCCCCAGTCAGTGCAGCAAGGTGTAATAGGATTGTTTCTGTTACCCAGGCCGTAAACTCCCCTACTGAACCCTGTTCTGCTTCAATACTGTGTAATGATTCCTCCCTATCCTTTCCCTGAACTTCTATACAGCAAAATAAAAGTTTTAGAGTCTTTTCTACCACTGTCTCTAGCGCCTGCTGATGTCTCTGCATGCACTAAGTACACCGGAAAATGGCTGAATCCAAGATGGCTGAGGCTATTTGTGGGACTGATTGACTGCATGAATGGCATTGTGGGTAATCCCTTGTTCCCATAGTTCCTTGCTCCATGTCCTAACACGTGCAGCAGCCATTTTAAGAAAAAATGTGATTCGTTACAACGAAGCGTGAGGAAATTCGGATTCGGTACTGTCACGTACTGGGGACCAGACCAGCCCACCGCGTCACGTGACAAGGGTTGCCCAAGCCCTTCAGGCCGATTCACCTCACGTCCTCACACGCTGTTACGCCCTGCGCCGAGCTGTAACTCGAGCATAAATTGCTACCTGAAGCCTGCAAGCACACCCACGCACTAACACAAAACTTTCACTGCCACCACCCGTCAGGTTTAAGGTCGACAGGACACCCCTGAGTGTTCCACTTGCAAGCAGACACCCACACACGGTAGTAAGCCTCACGGAAAACAACATACAGCCTCAGACTGCACACATAATCTTCATGGAGCTAACAGGTTCTTAAGGTTACAAGACAGACCATTAAACTTTTAGGTTTAATGTATTAAAAATAGACAGCACTTGGTTACAAAAATTTATTAACAAGAGACATACATAAATGGCAAACAATTGTAAAATAAAAAGGAGAAAACATAGAAAGTTCTGATACTTAGCAGTTGCGTGGTAAAAGTCCTTTCCTCCCAGGAGATTTGGACAGAATAATGGTGCACAAACTAATTCGATTAGATCTCCCACTTTGTGACTCCCAAATATCCAGGGATTGCATGTTTATGCCTTTCCTCCAGGGACAGGTCTGAGGGGGATTCTCACTCCCACCTCTGACTCAGCCCCTCTGGCCGAGCTTTATTACCCATGCAGCCGGCCCACTGGCCATCTAGGGAACAGGTATGAAAATATCAAAAAGATATCTTCACCAGGCCAACTGGGAAACTACAGACCCCAGACCTTCTTCATAATTCATATTGCATCGTTCCGAGTCCTAGCATATCAAACGAGACACATCCAGGACGCTCAGAAGATGAGATCCTTATTTTAAGAAGAATAAGGCGAGTTAATACGCCATGTCTGGTGTCCATGCGATCCCCCTATCATACCAGATATGATGAGCTGGGTTTTGGAGACGTCAGCCCCATCCTGAACAAGTTATGAAGGATTACAACTTATTGTTCATTCTCTGGTATGAAGCTCCCGTGCTGACACATGGCACCGGAGAGTCTGCTGTCCCCTGTCCTGAGTGTGATCAGCAAAAGGGCCCATCCTGGTTAGCATCTCTGTGCTAACTAACCCCCAGGTGAGCAGTTTGCTGTTTTCACAGATATGAGGCAGACATCTCGGCACTATATGCAGCCTTCAACCAATTCATCAATGGCTGCTGACCTGGCAATACAAAAACATAAATACATACTGTATATGAATGCGAATCACACTGGACTGTTATACTATGACATATACCCATAAAACATATATCACAGCAATCATAACTAGGAATGAGGCGGCCCTTATTCCTGACACCTCCCCCTTTTAAAAGATTGCAAGGGAGATTCACAGATCATCACCTGAGTCCATCTCAATGCCTTCTCCAGGACAGGATTGTGAGTGGAGATCAGCCGACCTCTCACACCAAGGTCAATCATATCAAGATCACTGGGAGCCATCTAAGCTCACATAACAATGGTACAGTAGATGTCCCATGATCTTAAGCAAGTCCTCTTCCCTTACTTCAGGAAATGTCTCAAGAAGAGGGCTCACCCCGGCCTATCATCTCTGAGACCCCACACGACTGGTGACAAGATCCGCTTCAGCGCACCTTGACGTTGAGTCTGATGGTTAAGGCCCACTCCTGGCCTTAAAGAGGTAGAGTCCCTAGGGACTGTTCCCTGGGTCATCATGTCCATTTCAGACAGAGTGACGAACAGTACATTGTCAAATGACCAGAATAATCCATGTAGATCAGATGATCTTTTATCATCCAGTAATCCATCTGGGGGGTCCCGATAAAGAAGGGCTCCGACTTTGTCAGTCATTTCCCTGGTTTCCGCGTCCCCCTGACTGGAATTGTCAGCTGTCACAGTGAGTTCATCGCCTGCTACAGTTGTCTCTGCTGCTACATCCAGTGCGGTATCAGCCACTAGGTCACCATTATCAGTCCCATTTGTCAGTCCATAGTATTGGTGCTGTGGACCTGCAGTCAGTACGGTCTCCCTGACAACGGCTGGACAAAGTGAAGGGGATTCATTGGCTAGCTCCTCCATGCTCTGCTCAATGTTGGACTTCTTTTCAGGAAGATTGTCCTTCTCCCCAACATTAACACTATTTACAGTCTCTGCCTCTGAAGACTCTTTTGTGGCTTTACTGTATTCCATGTGGTCATCAGCTATATTAACACAGTCCATGCCATTATCAACAATGTCCATACCTTTATCAGTAATGTCCATACCTCCATGTCCAGGGTCTTGGACACTAGAGTGCTCCGTGGGACATGCATCCAGGTCTGCAACATCAGCAGAATCTTTGGCCCCTGAATCACGGGACCCTTTAGTTAGGTCACTGTCCCCCACCACATCACCTCCGTCAATGGGATCCTCACTAACAGTGTCCATGCATTTATTTCCCAGCCCTGGGATGATGGAATCTTTAATAACGTTTCTCTCTTGCAACCCGCCTGTCTCTTCTGAAACACTGCAATATTCCTCTGAAGATGCAGGTTCACAGGCGAGACCTTCCTGAGACAGTCCATTTAGCTCCGGTGGTGTCTCCAGGAAGGAATTATGGAGAGAGATAGGGGTTTATGAGACTTCCGTGTTTTTGAAGCCGTCCCACAAGTCCCCACATGGACCCACAGGCCCACATGCCTTCAAATCACAGTCCTTGTCATAATCCCCACACAGTACCTTGCTGGTTCTGCAAGTCTCCTCCTCAGGTGCTGCTGTATTGTCCATAACTGGGATCTCCACATGCTGTGGTGTCCTCTGCCCCACATTGGTTCCAAGACACACAGTGGTAGTCACCTTTCATTGGCAAGTCCGCTTGAGAGCAGTGTCCTTGGGTTTGTGCATCTTGGCGCGATGCAGTTTACCCTGTGTGGATGACAGCGCTTTTTATGGTGTTATAATCCAGGTACTGTAGGTCTCTGGAGGCAAATGCGTTGAAAGGCAGACCCATAGTGTCAGGGGTAGGTAGCATTTGTCAGAACCTGAGGATATATATAGACAAGATCCTTATGTCCTTTGTGACATCACTCCCTTCTTACACAAGGGATACAATGGATCTCCTTAAGAGGCTTGACAGCAACACAATTGATGCACACTCATGGTTGGCCAGTATGGATGTGGAGGCATTAGACTCGTCAATTCCTCATGAGGTAGGCCTCCAGCACTTTTTGAGCATGAGGGGTCAACAGTATTCCGAGCACAACAACTTTGTTCTCAGATTACTATAATTTTTGCTTACCCACAATTTCTTTCTTTTCAATGGTAGGATTTACCACCAGCTCAGGGGCACAGCAATGGGCTGTTCTTGTGCGCCATCGTACGCTAATCTTCTCCTGGGCTGGTGGGAATCCACCATTGTCTTTAATGAGGCCATGTCGTTGAGTACCGGAGATATTTTATTATGGGCCCGGTACATCGACAACATTTTCACCATCTGAAACAGCTCCAGACCTGCCTTTTCAGAATTTGTTGACAAACTCAACTCTAATGAAATAGGCTTAAGATTTACCTATGAGATATATATGAAGACATTACCATTCTTGGACATCTGCCTCATTAGGGGTCAGTCAGATAAACTAAGAACCACAATTGACAGAAAACCAACTTCAGTGTTGCATTGGGCCAGTGGTCACCCTACTCCATTGAAGAGGGGCATCCCTGGCGGACAATATTTGCGCCTACGTCGAAATTACTCTGATGATTATGAATTTGTTAGACAGGCCCAAAACCTTAGGCAGAGATTTCTCTCTAGGGGATACCCTGATAAAGTGTTGCGATAGGCTTATCAAAAAGCACTTTCAACATCTCATGCTAATCTTCTGTCCCCCAAGGAGAAATGGACTGGGGATCATAAGATTCGCCTGATCGCTCGAGATGTCCCGAATAGTTCCCTGGCGAATAGTTCCCGGCGAACATAGCTTGTTCGCGTTCGCCGCGGCGGGCGAACATATGCGATGTTTGGTCCGCCCCCTATTCGTCATCATTGAGCAAACTTTGACCCTGTACCTCACAGTCAGCAGACACATTCCAGCCAAACAGCAGCAGACCTTCCCTCCCAGACCCTCTCACCTCCTGGACAGCATCCATTTTAGATTCATTCGGAAGCTGCATTCTTAGTGAGAGGAGGGACAGTGCTGCTGCTGATGATTTAATAGGGAAAGCGTTAGCTAGGGCAGTGTTCTGTGTCCACAGACTCATCTGCTGTAAGGACAGCGTCCGGACAGCACCCCAAAAAGCCCTTTTTAGGGCTGGTACATCAGTCTGCTTTTTTTTTTATATATATATATATATATATACACTCACCTAAAGAATTATTAGGAACACCTGTTCTATTTCTCATTAATGCAATTATCTAGTCAACCAATCACATGGCAGTTGCTTCAATGCATTTAGGGGTGTGGTCCTGGTCAAGACAATCTCCTGAACTCCAAACTGAATGTCAGAATGGGAAAGAAACGTGATTTAAGCAATTTTGAGCGTCGCGTGGTTGTTGGTGCCAGACGGGCCGGTCTGAGTATTTCACAATCTGCTCAGTTACTGGGATTTTCACGCACAACCATTTCTAGGGTTTACAAAGAATGGTGTGAAAAGGGAAAAACATCCAGTATGCGGCAGTCCTGTGGGCAAAAATGCCTTGTGGATGCTAGAGGTCAGAGGAGAATGGGCCGACTAATTCAAGCTGATAGAAGAGCAATGTTGACTGAAATAACCACTCGTTACAGCCGAGGTATGCAGCAAAGCATTTGTGAAGCCACAACACGCACAACCTTGAGGTGGATGGGCTACAACAGCAGAAGACCCCACCGGGTACCACTCATCTCCACTACAAATAGGAAAAAGAGCCTACAATTTGCACAAGCTCACCAAAATTGGACTGTTGAAGACTGGAAAAATGTTGCCTGGTCTGATGAGTCTCGATTTCTGTTGAGACATTTAAATGGTAGAGTCCGAATTTGGCGTAAACAGAATGAGAACATGTATCCATCATACCTTGTTACCACTGTGCCGGCTGGTGGTGGTGGTGTAATGGTGTGGGGGATGTTTTCTGGGCACACTTTAGGCCCCTTAGTGCCAATTGGGCATCGTTTAAATGCCACGGGCTACCTGAGCATTGTTTCTGACCATGTCCATCCCTTCATGACCACCTCTGATGGCTACTTCCAGCAGGATAATGCACCATGTCACAAAGCTCGAATCGTTTCAAATTGGTTTCATGAACATGACAATGAGTTCACTGTACTAAAATGGCCCCCACAGTCACCAGATCTCAACCCAATAGAGCATCTTTGGGATGTGGTGGAACGGGAGCTTCATGCCCTGGATGTGTATCCCTCAAATCTCCATCAACTGCAAGATGCTATCCTATCAATATGGGCCAATATTTCTAAAGAATGCTATCAGCACCTTGTTGAATCAATGCCACGTAGAATTAAGGCAGTTCTGAAGGCAAAAGGGGGTCCAACACCGTATTAGTATGGTGTTCCTAATAATTCTTTAGGTGAGTGTATATATTGCTGTTGCCTGCCCGTGTGTGAGAGGCTGCAGCCTGCAGGCTCACAGACAGTACTGTGTGCACACCATTCATACAGGGTGTCACAGACAGTACCTTGCAGATAAAAAAAAATCAATTTATTATTTCTCTGTGATATAATCCCAGTTGCATGCCAGTGAGTGTCTGGCCCACAGACTGTACTGTGGCCACTGGCTAAGCCACCACTCATACCCTTACAGGGTGTCACTCACAATACCTTGCAGATAAAAAAAAAAAGTAAATTTATTAATTCTCTGTGATATAATCCCAGTTGCATGCCAGTGAGTGTCTGGCCCACAGACTGTACTGTGGCCACTGGCTAGGCCACCACTCATACCGTTACAGGGTGTCACTCACAATACCTTGCAGATAAAAAAAAAGCCCATTTATTATTTATAAGGGGGATGTCACACCACAACGGGAACCTAACTGGGAAGAGGTGAAAGTAATCCTCCTCCTACCACGACCACGGCGGCAAGGACAGGACGCTTTACAGATGTGTTGTTGATGGAGGATATGCAGTCAACCGCTGAAAGGAGGGGACTGGGGCCGAACCCTTCTGCAGCACGAGACTCGATGCTTCTCTGAGCTTGCCCCTGTCTCTCTCTCAGCTTCCTCAGACTCTAGAAACTTCTGAACTCTCTTCCTAGGCTAGGCCCTGCCTATTTATACTGAACTGGGAGCTCCCTCTGCTGACTGGAATCTGCATTGCCTGTTGCAGGCCTAACTTCCTTAAAGAGAAATACACATAAAACCTAGCAGTGTCGGGTAACCTACCCGTATGCTGCACACCCCCAGACTTTAACGTGAGTAAGGCCTCGTACTCACACTCACCTTCCTGAACCGGCATAACATGGTACATAACATTGACATTACATTATAATATGATAAATAATTGTTTCACACATAAAAAACATAACATTGGTAACTTCATAAATAAGTGAAGCAAGGGAAAGGGGCGTCTTCTTGCTTCTTAGGCACGGCGGCTGACCTGGCACAGCGGACTTGGGGTGAACCAGGTGAGTCCATTTGTCTTTGGTGGCAGTATAATAACAGAACTACCCAGGGGTTTCCTGTGGGTGTATCACAGGCAAGGGCTCACGTGGAGGAGTCCATTCTTGCGCACAAATGTCCAGCAAGGTATTACCAGTAGCAACTGTTTGGGAGGAGACACCACCAGAATAGTCAAAGTCCCCTAAACGGACTGGCGGGCGTCCCCTGGTCATCCGGGTAGACCTTCTCAAAACAGGGGTCTCCTCTTCCCTTAGCAACGAGGTAGAAGAGAGAGGAGCAACAGGAGGGTCTCCATCAAGGAGATCTTGGTCAGGAACAACAGGAACAACTGGAACAACAGGAACAATTAGATCCACTAGAGGGGGAACTGGATCCGGGGCATCTTGAACCAGCTCTTCCGGAGGTAAAGCTACAGTAGGTGCCGGAGCAGGCACCAGCAAGTTCAACCAAGGTGTCAGAAGCCAATGCATGGGATCAGCGTCATACCTCAGATTACTAACAGCCTGCATAGGATCCTCGGGCTGTATTGCTGACTCTGACACAGGATATTCAGATCCAGAACTCTCGGCACTAGGTTCTGGTGTCAGGCAGAGCTTCAACCGGTTTCGGTGTACAATTTGGGATCCCTTGTCTTCCCGGGTGATCTCATAAGTGTGAGTTCCAACATTTGGGATCGCAGTGACAACATAGGGACTTCGCTCCCATTTACTGTCCAATTTACTGGTACGGCGGTTATTCTTTAACCATACCACGGCCCCTATTGTCAAGGGTTCTGCATGGGCTGCTTGATCATAGTCTCTCTGCTGTCGGTCCCTAGCATAGTCCATACGTTCCTGAACAATGGCTTTGGCTGTATTCAATCGCCTTTGATGTTCAGCAACCCAGTCGGTGTTAGGTAATGGGTTAATGCAATCAGGTACGTGTATGTCCAACGAATGATCAGCAGGCAATGTCCCTTGGCGCCCAAACATCAAGTAAAAAGGGGTATACCCGGTGGAACAATGTATGGTATGATTGTATGTGAACATGAGCTGTGGCAACAGATTAGGCCAATCTCCTCTGGTTTCAGGAGGCACGGCCCTCAGCATCTCTATCAAGGTCTGATTCATTTTTCCACATAATCCATTACCTTGAGGATGGTAGGCCGTTGTCCGGATCTTCTTACAGTTGTGTAAGCGGCACAGTTCATGGAACAGATGGGACTCAAAAGCAGGTCCTTGGTCGGTGAGGATCTTTTCTGGACATCCATAGGGCAGGAGGAAGTGCTTCCAGAACATTTCGGCTGTAGTCTTGGCTGTCTGGTCTCTCACAGGCACTGCTACAACAAACTTTGTGAAATGGTCAATAATAGTCATGGCATAAGCATACACTGAGCGACTAGGCTCCAGTTTCACATGGTCGATGGCGACAAGTTCAAGAGGACGGGTACTTACAATGGGTCTCAGTGGTGCCCTCTGATCATGGTGCTCACTTCGTTTTAAGGCACAGGCTACACACTCCCGACACCACCTCTCAATGTCTTCTCTCATGCCCACCCAATAAAACCGCTGGCGGATATTAGCCTCAGTCTTTTGGACCCCAAAGTGACCGGATTGATTGTGGTACATCTCCAACACCATACCTGCATCTCGTCGGGGTATGAGAATCTGGTGCACTCTCTCGTTGGATACTGGGTCTAGGCTTCTCCGTAGCAATAGGCCCTTTTGTATGAAGAGCTGATGGCGCTGTCTCCACAGTTTGATGAGCTCTGGATCTGCACTCTTACGCCGAATCCTCTCAGGGGCTCTGCCACTAGTAATGAAGTCCAACAACTCACCCAGCACTCTACTTTCAGACTGTAGTTTCACCCACCTTTCTTCCTTAGGATCAGGCCTACTGGAGGGTGAAGGAACTGCAGCTCTGTCATTGGTAGCTCGAGCCTGATCCTGTTGAGCAAATTTGTTATAGAAAGCCGGCATCTCTACATCTTCCCAAGCATCTCGCACATCATCAGGAGCTGTCTCTGTGGGAAGCCTGGATAAAGCATCAGCATTATCATTAGTACGTCCAGCACGATATTTTACAGAGAAATCATAGTTGGCGAGGCGAGAGGCCCATCTCTGCTCCAAGGCCCCTAATTTAGCTGTATTTAGATGTGCCAGAGGGTTATTGTCAGTGAATGCAATGAACGGGGTGGCGGCTAGATAATCCTTGAATTTTTCTGTCACTGCCCACACTAATGCCAGGAACTCTAGTTTGAAGGAACTATAATTCTGGTCATTTTTCTCAGCTCCTTTCAGGGAGCGGCTTGCATATGCTATCACTCTCTCTTTTCCCTCTTGGATTTGGGCTAACACAGCTCCCAGGCCTCGCTTGCTAGCATCGGTATAAAGATGGAAAGGCTTGCTATAATCTGGATAACCTAACACTGGAGGCTCGGTCAGTTTCTTTTTTAGCAATTGGAACGCTATCTCTCTTTCCTCATTCCACTCAATGGGCACAGGAGTTCTAGGACTTTTATTGGGTTGCCCCCTCAAGAGCTCCTGGATAGGATCAGCTATTTGAGCAAAACCAAGGAAACCCCTCACTTCCTTGACGGTAGTAGGAACCGGCCAATTACGGACAGCCGCTAGCTTATCAGGGTCAGGTTGCACGCCCTCTCCGCTTACCTCATGCCCCAGGTATTTTACTGCAGGTTTGAGCAGGTGACACTTGGATGGCTTTATCTTCAAGCCATATTTGATAAGGATTTCAAATACTTCTGCTAAATGTTTCAGATGGTCTTCATATGTTTTTGAGTACACAATGACGTCATCTAGATACAGCAGCACTGTTTCGAAGTTTTTGTGACCCAAACACCGTTCCATTAGTCTCTGGAAAGTTCCTGGGGCATTACATAGCCCGAACGGCATACAATTGAATTCGAACAGGCCCATGGGAGTAGTGAAAGCAGTCTTTTCCCTATCTGCAGGGGCCATGGGTACTTGCCAGTAGCCACTGGTCAAGTCCAATGTGGAGAAATAGGCAGAGGAGCCCAGAGCAGTTAGTGACTCCTCAATGCGGGGCAGTGGGTATGCATCTTTGTGGGTTATTTGATTAATTTTCCTATAATCCACACAGAAACGGATACCACCGTCCTTCTTCTTTACAAGGACCAGGGGTGCAGCCCACGGACTACGGCTGTCCCGGATTACATTAGAGTCTTTCATCTCTTGGATCATTTCTTTTACAGTCTGATATGAAGTAGGTGGTAAAGGTCTGTATCTCTCCTTGATAGGAGGATGAGAGCCAGTAGGTATGGTGTGTTGTATGGCACTCACCTCTCCATAATCAGTAGCATGCTTACTGAAGGCCTGGTGGTGCTCCTTGACAAGCTGTAGAATCCCTTCTTGTTGATGTTGGGGGGTAGTCTCATCCCCTACATGGAGCTCTTCCCACCAGGGCACTTGTGGCTGGGTCACCGGCGAACATCCGCTGACTGCAGCTGGCGGCTTTTCTGTCACTGGAAGACGAATGATGTCTTGGAAGGACACCTGGGACAGCTGGGCAACACGGCAATGCTTAGTAAGCGCAACAGGATGATCACTTAGGTTAATCAGACGGACAGGTACTTTACCTTGGGAGACGTTCACCAGGCACTTGGCAGCTCTCACATAAGGGTAATCCTCCATCTGGATTGGTTCTACCAGGGCTGGATAATCTCGACCTTGGACTCCCAGGACAGCACGACACCATAAAAGAGTTTGAGAATTAGGAGGCAAAGTCACAGGCTTAATATCACTAATCCTGGCAGTACAAATTTCTCCTTTCCCATTAGCAAACCTCTGCTGGGCACTTAACACCGTAATAGTCTTTTGAATCACCCTCTTGGATGCAGAGGAAGCAGTGGGCAAAGTCTGATGTAATACGGCAAGTATTTCTGAATAACAGTTTTTGAAGACATTGGTGCCTAGAATGACAGGATGTCCTCCTCTGTCGCCGGCCTGTACTACTATCACCCCCTGTTGTGGTAAGGTTACTTCTCCCACCTGCAGGGTGGGTTCCCAGTATCCATGAATCTTTACTGGTTTGCCATTGCTGGCGATAATTTCCACCCAGGATTCAGGCGGCTGGGTCAATTGGTTGGTGTCCCAGAATCTTTCAAAGGCGGGCAGCTGAATAGTAGTGACCTGAGACCCAGTATCTAATAGGGCTTCAAAGGGGACCCCGTTGATCTCTATATTGATTTTAGGATGGGATCCTACATAACGTGGCATCCAATTTGGATCCTCTGGACCTAGTGTTCTACCTCCCGAGGGGTGGTCCTCAGCCTCAGGGGTTGCCCGTTTAACTGCCAGCACGTGGATTCTGTGTGTCCCAGCTTTTTGCAGTATGTACACACGGGCCGCTTGCGATCTCTATTACGCCTCCCAGGATCCCTGGGGTGAGTCTCTTGGTAAGGAGGTGGGAACGGCCTAGGAGGTGACAGGAATTCTTCTTCGGTCATTATGGGTTTTTCCCATTCCTCTATTTTTCTGCACACTTTCTCTAGACTTTTAGTGAGGTGATTTACCTGCTCTGTCAGCATGGCAATAGTATCGGTAGTTGACACTTGAACAGCTTGGCCGGCCTCAGCTCGGTTAGTGATAAGCGGTTTTGGCCTGCAGGCTGATGACTCAGGTGGGGTGCTCAACTCAGGAGATACTGCGGACCCCAGAATTTTTATAGCCAGTTCTTTAAAGTCCAGAAAGGTACTGTTAGGGTGCTGGGCAGACAGCATCTTTAATTGGGTCCTTATTTGTTCACTAGACACCCCGTTGATAAATTGTTCCCTCAGGGTCTGGTCCTGGTTATCAGCCTCTTTGGGATCTATCTGAATTACAGCCCCTAAAGCCTCCTGAAGTGATAGGGCAAAGTCACGGAGGGACTCACCGGACTTCTGTTTCTTGCCAAAGAAGTGCATCTTTATCTCTGAGGCAGTCCTAGTTTCAAAAGTGGCCCTAAGGCGGGTGAATATCTGTTCTAGAGTACTCCGCTCAGTAGCAGGCCAGGATAATACCTCCCTGCGGGCAGCTCCCTCCAGCTGCGCTAGCAGGATTTCCATTTGCTGGTCGGCATTTATGGGGTACAGTTTGAATAATGCCAGCAACTTTTCTTTAAAGTCCCTTAGGGTATGGGTCTCTCCTCTGTAGCGGGGGAACCATGGGGCCCCGAAATAGTAAGGCATGGTAAAGGGCATCATGCTGGGGGCTGTAGGATGATTAGGAGCCGCAAGCTCTCCCGGGGCCCGCTGCTCAGGCACTCCCGGTTCTGACATGGTAGTCTATTGAGATATGGCCGCTGGCGACTAAAGGGGCCGGAACAATCCCCTTCCCTCCGGTTACAAGTTCTTACCGGTATCGCCGGGCTTGCGCAGGCCAAGTCTCGAGAGATTCCGGACGTCCTGAGTATGCGGTGACGTAGAAGAAGCAGGGCCGCGGCGGTGCGATGATGACGAGGGGCGGGATTCTCTGTGTCTTTGCAGGGATCCGCCCACGAAGGTCCTCAGCAGCGCGGGAAACTTTACTCCAGGCGGCCGGTGGCCATCTTTAGCAAAACGCTGTCCATTCACTGACAGCAAGCAGGATTGTAAAAAGTCCACAAAACCACACTCCAATGTGGCGATTTTCTTCCTCTTGGTAGCGCAACACTGCACAGCGCTTTTTAGAGGTTTTAGGAACACTTTTGGTATGATTTTCAGTCCACAAAGTCCACTTTAAATAAACAGGCAATTTGTCACTTTGGTCACAGGGCAACTGTATAAGGCACAAAGTTCACGCTTCTTGCACTAGAAAGCGTGCGTATCCTGTTCGTGACGCCAAAAGAGAGGTGCAGCGTACTCAAGTTGTGTTTAATAGTGTTCCTGGGTGTTGTAGTGCAATAGACACTAACCTGAGACAGCTGACTCTCTGCAAGGGCAGGTGATGGTAAGAAATGTTCGTGACGCCAGTGCCAATTAAACGGTGGCACGCCGTTTGCTGATAGCAGGAATAACTGAGGAACCACGTGATGTTAAAGCAGAACTCAAACTTTAGTAGTCATCAAACATGGCCATAGCTGGAAACGCAGTTCCTTTGCAGACAGTTTGTTGCAGTACATTTGATGCAGGCAATACAGATATAGCAAGGCGACTTCAGAGTGTTAAACACAGGACTTGCAGTACAGGAGCTTGCACTCTATTCCTGACTGATCCTGGAACATAGAAAATCTTCTCCAAGGCCCAATACCCTAGCTCTGGCGTATATCCTTGGTTTTATCTTTATAAAGTACCTCCTCTGTTGTCTTGAGTACCTCTTGCTTCTCTGAGCTTGCCCCTGTCTCTCTCTCAGCTTCCTCAGACTCTAGAAACTTCTGAACTCTCTTCCTAGGCTAGGCCCTGCCTATTTATACTGAACTGGTAGCTCCCTCTGCTGACTGGAATCTGCATTGCCTGCTGCAGGCCTAACTTCCTTAAAGAGAAATACACATAAAACCTAGCAGTGTCGGGTAACCTACCCGTATGCTGCATGATCTGATCTCTCTACCTCTGAAACCAAGTTTCTATCTACATATTAACACCATAAATGCCTCCTAGCATAATACGGCCTGTATCCAAGACCATTCAGGCACTGGTTGCTGGGGACGTTCCCTGTATGCCTAGCAACCAATGCCAGCTGACTGCACTGTTGCGCAGTGCGTCTGGACGCGCTGACGTTATTTTATGTGAGTCACGTCCTTAGATGCTTCCATCAGGTGCCCGCGTCGCCGCACATGCGCGGTAGGCATCATTCGTCACACGCAGTAGCGCGATGACGTCGGGCACGAGACAAGCCGCAGTCTCGTTCTGGGACAATGAAGCATTTAAAAACTGCCGTCAAATACAGCGCGGGTGCGATCTATTGCCTGTGTCTGACATCATGCCCCCTATGTGAGGTTGAGGAGCTTTATCTAGCACTCCCTTCCCCATCTGTCTATACAATTAATGGACGATCCTTTGGGTGTGTTATAACTGGTATCACCCGACCATCCATTCTGTGTTTTAAAATCCTAGACAATCTTCCCCTGATTATTCTTCAAATATGAAACGTGCATGTAGGGAGTGGGATTAGATTAGGGACAACCAGGGCCAGTATACAGGGTAAGGTTCCTGACGGGGTCGCCCTTTTAAGGACCAGTTAGGAATATTTGGCTTGTGGGTAAAATTTCAGGATGAACCTAAAATGCACTCTAACCTTTACAGGTGAACTTAATGTGACCTTCTCTAAACTTTTGAATGTACATGTCCAACTGTTCAATGTTTCAGTCCTTTTTTTTCACAACTTGCTGTTCTCTAACAAGGAGCTTAACTGCAAAATTCCCAACAGGTGTTTGATCCATGAATCGCCCAATAAATTTCCTGGTTCAATTAGAATTGGTATTTAAACAGTTCTCTTCATCATGCTGTTCACATTTTGACACCAAGACGACACCTAACAATTGATCAACAGTACCTCAGCATTGCGAGGCTTCAAGCAGGATGTTCTCAGATGGAAGTGGCCACTGAGCTTAGAGTGTCACAGAGTGTCATCAGCAGGTTGCAACAGAGATACAGAGAGGCTGAAAGAGTCACAGAAGGGCATAAAAGTGGACGTCCTTTGGCCACATCCCACACTGATGACCGCTTCATTGTGAACAATGCCCTGTGGAACCGGATGATGAATGCCACACAACTCCAGGAACATTTAAGGGAGGTGAGAGGCACCTAAGTGTCACGCCAGACCATTTGAAACAGTTTACATCAGCATGGTCTGAGTGCTAGATGACCTGCATCATCTTGCATGGGCCAGAGAGCATCTACATTGAATGAGGGACCAGTGGGTCTCAGTGCTGTTCACTAATGAAAGTTGATTCACACTGAGCAGAAATGATGGCCGCCAACGATGTCGGAGACGTCAAGGAGAGCATGCTCTACTTCAATGCCTACTTTCATGATATACTATCGCTGTAGCTTGAACTTTTTATGTTTTCTATAAATTTCACCGACAGCCAAATATCCCTGTTTGTGAGTAATGTATTTGTTCAAGGGAGACAAAACATGAACTACAATCCAGGATAAATTTACACACGATAAGAACGAAAGTGGATATACACATGTATGACAGACTTAAAAATCTTAATACTGATAAGTAATTTGAATAATGATGGAGGAAAAAAGTAATTGACACAAGAACTTGATCTAACACTTGGACCTATTATGGACACCCCGTCATCAGAGTCCAGATTTCTGAACTGCAAATTGTGGCTGTACACGTAAGATACATTTTTTCTAGAATGTGTCTGTCCACTCGATTGTTCATTTAAGTGTTTCAATCATGGGACATGTTTTTTGACAACAATTATTTGCATGACTACAGAACTTGATGTCACTGCAGCGATCGGTCCGCAGGGGCAATATGTGAGCTACGGTAGGCCAATGGGGATAGTAGAAGTTTACTCACAGTTCTGTAGAGATTCCTGGGCCGGAGTCCAGTGAATGGAAGGACAGCACCAGTTCACTCGGGGCACACTCTGTTGTCCAGGGACTCCCGCCAGATGGTTGCTGAGGTGCCCTTGGTGGTGTGGTTTTTAAGGTGCCCGGAGGCAGGGTCCCTGGTGTTCATGACGCTAGCACCGTAAGGTGCAATGAGGGATAGTGCCGAATAAGGAGAGATCAGGAGTTGCTAAACAAACTGGAACTTTACTTGAATAATTGCCTTGAGGTAGTTATGATCCAGTAGTAGTGCTTTAGTATACGATAAGATGGCAGAGCTTCAAATCCCAACAACAGGCTCGGTAGGGCTGGTTAATACAGGCTTAGGTTTCGCTGGTGTGGGAAAGGTACTTTCTTTAGCTGTGTCTTCCCTCCAATAACCCAGACTTCCGGTACCTCGATGTTGATCAGAACTTTGCAACTAACAGGGCGGTCTCCCTAGCGGCAGGTATCAGTCTTCTGCTCCATTCTTTGGACAGGTTGCCTCAACACACAAAATTCCACTTCGTCACTGGCTGGACAGTGGAACTACAGAAAGGATCCAGTAACCTTGGCCTTGATTCTATCTATATATTGCCTACTGGAGAGTGCCGAGGGGGCACACATCAGCAGCTACATCCTACACTTCTCTCCTCTGCTCCACTAACCTCTCATCTCCAACTTCCTGTGCAGGGCCTGTTCTATATATATGATGCTATGGCACCACCTAACAGAAACTAGGTGTAATGCAGTTACCAGCCTGTTGTAAGGAATTTGCAGCTATTACAGATAAAGTTGACATTGGCATGACAAGGTGAATAATTGATAGTGTTCCTTAGTAGATTAATGTCACCCTTGGTTCTCCTCAGAACAGTAATGGCCCTTTCATGTGCCTAAAGTAGCTACTAGTATGTGTACTAGTGCTCAATATACAAAAATTAAAATTGCAACCTTATTCCTACGATGAGCAGTCCACTTCCTATAGTCTGCACAGGAGGTGCAATGCAGTGATGTCATTGCACCGCTTGGCATCTTCTATATGCTCCCATACACTCTAGGTTCTGATTAGGGATGAGCGAATCGACTTCGGATTAAACATCCGAAGTCGATTCGCATAATACTTCTTTTGAATACTGTACGGAGCTAGCGCTCCGTACAGTACTAGAATGTATTGGCTCAGATGAGCCGAAGTTATTACTTCGCGAAGTTTCGCAAGACTTTGCATAATAACTTTATAAATCAATTTCTACTGTAAAAAAACTCAGGTTTTGTTCCAAGTGGTACCTTGAAACCGAAGCTGAGTTCGGGAAATGTTTTTTTACAATAGAAATTGATTTATAAATAGAGTTGAGCGAACACCTGGATGTTCGGGTTCGACGAGTTCGGCCGAACTTTCGAAAAATGTTCGGGTTCGGGATCCGAACTCGACCCGAACTTCATCCCGAACCCGAACCCCATAGAAGTCAATGGGGACCCGAACTTTTGGGCACTAAAAAGGCTGTAAAACACACCCGGAAAGGGCTAGAGGGCTGCAAAAGGCAGCAAAATGTAGTTAAATCCCCTGCAAACAAATGTAGATAGGGAAATGATGAGTTAACATAAAATAAATAAAAATTAAACAATATTAATTGGAGTGAGGTCCCATAGCACAGAATCAGGCTTCAAGTCACCCACCAATGGAGAAGGTCACTTACTATTATTTTGACCACAGCACCCAGACAAAGGAGAGAGGTCCCACAGCAGAGAACCAGGCATCATATCACCCACCACAGGAGTAGGCCACCATTTAGTTACTTTGACCCCTACACCCAGACGGAGGAGAGAGGTTACACAGCAGAGAATCAGGCATTTAGATCACCCACCACAGGAGTAGGCCACCATTGAATCAGACCCCGGCAACCATGTCAGATGGCACAAGCATAAGCTTTATATCAATCAGCACAGGAGAAGGCGACTTTGACAGACTTTGACCCCTACACCCGGACGGAGGAGAGAGGTTTCAAAGCAGAGAATCAGGCATTTAGATCACCCACCACAGGAGTAGGCCCCAATTTAATGGGACCCCGGCAACCATGTCAGATGGCACAACCATCAGCTTCATATCAATCAGCACAGGAGAAGGCGACTTTGAAAGACTTTGACCCCTACACCCAGACGGAGGAGAGAGGTTTCACAGCAGAGAATCAGGCATTTAGATCACCCACCACAGGAGTAGGCCCCCATTGAATCAGACCCTGGCAACCATGTCAGATGGCACAACCATCAGCTTTATATCAATCAGCACAGGAGAAGCCACCATTGAGTTACTTTGACCCCTGCACCCAGGAAGAGGAGAGAGGCCCCACAGCACATATTCTGGCATCATATCAGCCACCACAGGAGAAGCCACCATTGAGTTACTTTGACCCCCGCACCCAGGAAGAGGAGAGAGGCACCACAGCACATATTCTGGCATCATATCAGCCACCACAGGAGAAGCCACCATTGAGTTACTTTGACCCCTGCACCCAGGAAGAGGAGAGAGGCCCCACAGCACATATTCTGGCATCATACTAACCACCACAGGAGATGCCACCATTGAGTTACTTTGACCCCTGCACCCAGGAAGAGGAGAGAGGCCCCACAGCACATATTCTGGCATCATATCAGCCACCACAGGAGAAGCCACCATTTAGTTACTTTGACCCCTGCACCCAGGAAGAGGAGAGAGGCACCACAGCACATCTTCTGGCATCATATCAGCCACCACAGGAGAAGCCACCATTGAGTTACTTTGACCCCCGCACCCAGGAAGAGGAGAGAGGCACCACAGCACATATTCTGGCATCATATCAGCCACCACAGGAGAAGCCACCATTGAGTTACTTTGACCCCTGCACCCAGGAAGAGGAGAGAGGCCCCACAGCACATATTCTGGCATCATACTAACCACCACAGGAGAAGCCACCATTGAGTTACTTTGACCCCTGCACCCAGGAAGAGGAGAGAGGCCCCACAGCACATATTCTGGCATCATATCAGCCACCACAGGAGAAGCCACCATTTAGTTACTTTGACCCCTGCACCCAGGAAGAGGAGAGAGGCACCACAGCACATATTCTGGCATCATATCAGCCACCACAGGAGAAGCCACCATTTAGTTACTTTGACCCCTTCACCCAAACAGAGGAGAGAGGTTCCACATCAGAGAATCAGGCATCATATCAACCACCACAGGAGTAGGCCACAATTTAGTTTATTTGACCCCTGCACCCAGGAAGAGGAGAGAGGCCCCACAGCACATATTCTGGCATCATATCACACACCACAGGAGAAGGCCTCTTTCAGTGATTTAGGCCTTTGGACCCAGACAGAGGAGAGAGGTCAGAGATTAGCTTCATATCCCCCAGCACAGCAGAAGACCGCTTTATTTGACTTAGGCCTCAGCACCCAGACAGAAGACAGAGGTAGCATGGCAG
This sequence comes from Bufo bufo, assembly GCF_905171765.1. Classification (NCBI taxonomy): domain Eukaryota; kingdom Metazoa; phylum Chordata; class Amphibia; order Anura; family Bufonidae; genus Bufo; species Bufo bufo. Next base: position 600,263,121 of record NC_053390.1, on the reverse strand, counting down.
AGGTTATGGCTTCATGTCACCCGTTAGTTTAACCGGCCACTTTCATCTGGTTAGGCCCCGGCGCCCAGACAGAGAAGAGTTTCATTCAACTGTGGGTTTCATAAAATTTGTATCAAATAAAGAAGTGGCCCGTAGCACAACAAGACATGTTTTAGGCAGTTAATAAGGACTACTCTGCACAAGGGAGGGACAGGTCCTGTGGGATCCATGCCTGGTTCATCTTTAAGAAGGTCAGCTTGTCCACGTTGGCTGTGGACAGGCGGCTGCGCTTGTCAGTAATGACGCCCCCTGCCGTGCTGAATACGCGTTCAGATAAAACGCTGGCCGCCGGGCAGGAAAGCACCTCCAAGGCATAACATGCTAACTCTGGCCACGTGGACAATTTCGAAACCCAGTAGTTGAATGGGGCCGAACCATCCGTCAGGATGTGGAGGGGTGTGCAGACATACTGTTCAACCATGTTAGTGAAATGCTGCCTCCTGCTAACACGTTCCGTATCAGGTGTCGGTGCAGATAGCTGTGGCGTGGAGACAAAACTTTTCCACATTTCTGCCATGCTAACCCTGCCCTCAGATGAGCTGGCCGTGACACAGCTGCGTTGGCGACCTCTTGCCACTCCTCTGCCTTCACCTTCCACCTGTTCCCCTGTGACATGTGGGAATGCTCTCAAGAGCGCCTCTATCAGCGTGCGCTTGTACTCGCGCATCTTACGGTCGCGCTCCAGTTCAGGAATTAAAGTGGGCACATTGTCTTTATACCGGGGATCCAGCAGGGTGGCCACCCAGTAGTCTGCACACGTTAAAACGTGGGCAACTCTGCTGTCGTTGCGCAGGCATTGGAGCATATATTCGCTCATGTGGGCCAGGCTACCCATGGGTAAGGACAAGCTGTCCTCTGTGGGAGGCGTATCGTCATCGTCCACCGTATCCCCCCAGCCACGCACCAGTGATGGGCCTGGGCTGCCACCCCGCTGTAAACTTGCGTCATCCTCGTCCCCCTCCACCTCCTCCTCCTCATCCTCCTCGTCCTCCAGTACAGTGCCTTGGCTGGCGACTTGTGATCCTGTCCTCTGCTGCTTAAACAAACCTCCCTCTGAGCCACTTCGAACAGACTGGCCCGAAAGTGTTAGAAACAAGCCCTCATCCTCCTCCACCTGGGCCACCTCCTCTAACATCATTGCCCTAAGTGTTTTCTCAAGGAGACATAGAAGTGGTATTGTAACGCTGATAACAGTGTCATCGCCACTGGCCATGTTGGTGGAGTACTCGAAACAGCGCAGCAGGGCACACAGGTCTCGCATGGAGGCCCAATCATTGGTGGTGAAGTGGTGCTGTTCGGCAGTACGACTGACGCGAGCGTGCTGCAGCTGAAACTCCACTATGGCCTGCTGCTGCTCGCACAGTCTCTCCAGCATGTGCAAGGTGGAGTTCCACCGGGTGGGCACGTCGCATATGAGGCGGTGAGCGGGAAGGCCGAAGTTCCGCTGTAGCGCAGACAGGCGAGCAGCGGCAGGATGTGAACGGCGGAAGCGCGCACAGACGGCCCGCACTTTATGCAGCAGCTCTGACATGTTGGGGTAGTGGTGAATGAACCTCTGCACCACCAAGTTCAGCACATGCGCCAGGCAAGGGATGTGCGTCAAACCGGCTAGTCCCAGAGCTGCCACGAGATTTCGCCCATTATCGCATACCACCAGGCCTGGCTTGAGGCCCACCGGCAGAAACCACTCGTCGGTCTGTTGTTCAATACCCCGCCACAACTCCTTTGCGCTGTGGGGCCTGTCCCCCAAACATATGAGTTTCAGAATGGCCTGCTGACGTTTACCCCGGGCTGTGCTGAAGTTGGTGGTGAAGGTGTGTGGCTGACCGGATGAGCTGGTGGAAGCAGTGGAGGAGGAAGCCGAGTAGGAGGAGGAGGCTACAGGAGGCAGAGAATGATGCCCTGCGATCCTAGGGGGCGGAAGGACGTGCGCCAAGGAACTGTCCGCCGGGGGCCCAGCCGCCACTACATTCATCCAGTGAGCAGTTAGTAAGATATAGCGTCCCTGGCCGTGCTTACTGGTCCACGTATCTGTGGTTAGGTGGACCTTGCCACAAATGGCGTTGCGCAGTGCACACTTGATTTTATCGGACACTTGCATGTGCAGGGAAGGCACGGCTGTCTTGGAGAAGTAGTGGCGGCTGGGAACCACATACTGCGGGACAGCCATGGCCATCAGCTGTTTGAAGCTGTCTGTGTCCACCAGCCGGAATGACAGCATTTCAAAGGCCAGCAGTTTAGAAATGCTGGCGTTCAGGCCAAGGGCTCGAGGGTGACTCGGGGGGAATTTGCGCTTCCTCTCTAAGGTTTGAGATATTGAGAGCTGAACGCTGCTGTGTGATATAGTGGAGACGCTAGTTGACGGTGGCGGTGGTGGTGGTGTCGGTGGCACATCCTCTGTTTGCTGCTCGGCAGGTGGCAACATTCCTCTCGAGGCGGAAGCCGAGGCAGCAGCGGTAGAGGGAGCAGGGGGAGCCTCAGAGAGTGCCTGGTTTTTAAGGTGTGTACCCCACTGCAGTTCATGCTTTGCATGTAGATGCCTGGTCATGCAGGTTGTGCTGAGGTTCAGAACGTTAATGCCTCGCCTCAGGCTCTGATGGCAGAGCGTGCAAGTCACTCGGGTCTTGTCGGTAGGACATTGTTTAAAGAAGTGCCATGCCAGGGAACTCTTTGAAGCTGCCTTTGTGGGGCTGGGTCCCTGTTGGCGATGTCCAGTAGCAGGCGAACTCTGGGGGCGGCGGCTCGTCTGCTTTGGCCCCCTGCTCCCTCTTTGGCTTCGCTGTTGTCTCGGTCTCACCACTACCTCTTCCTCTGAACTGTGAAAGTCATCGCCACGACCTTCAGTCCATGTGGGGTCTAAGACCTCATCGTCCTCTGCATCGTCTTCCACCCAGTCTCCCTCCCTGACCTCCTCCTGTTCAGTCTGCACACTGCAAAAAGACGCGGCAGTGGGCACCTGTGTTTCGTCATCATCAGAGAGTCGGTGACTCTGCTGTGGTGGTATTCCCATGTCCTCTTCATCTGGAGACATAAGTGGTTGTGCGTCAGTGCATGGTATGTCTTCCTCCACTGGGGAAGGGCTAGGTGGACGCCCCTGGGAAACCTTGGAAGCAGAGTCTTCAAACAGAAGAAGAGACTGCTGCATAACTTGTGGCTCAGACCGTTTCCCTGATATGCTTGGGGGTGATGTGACAGACTGATGGGCTTGGTTTTCAGGTGCCACCTGTGCGCTTTCCGCAGAAGACTGGGTGGAAGACCATGTGGTGAACGTGCTGGAAGCACTGTCGGCCACCCAATCGATTAATGCCTGTACCTGCTCAGGCCTTACCATCCTAAGAGCGGCATTGGGCCCCACGAGATATTGCGGTACATTCTGCCGGCTAGTTGAGGGAGTTCGTTCCCTACTGTGTGCGCCTGGGGCCGAACGGCCACGTCCTCTACCAGCAACAGAGGCTCCACGGACACCACCACGACCGCGTCCTCGTCCCTTAATAGTATTTTTCTTCATTGTTGCGATTCAACTCGCACCACAATGAAATATATTATTTTTTATAAGCAAAATCCCCTCACTGGAATACTTTCAGTCTTTTGACTGTATGGATTACAGATGGAATGACTGTTATATGTGAGTACCGCTTTCTTTGACAGATTCTAGTATGGGTACATATATGTTTTCCCAACCCCAGCACATTAGTTTGCTAATTCCAGATGTATGAAACGCAGGCCTAACTGTATCTAGTATATTGAACGCCAGATAAACTAACTTGGCCTTTTTTAAATAAAAAAAAAATTCCCTCACTGGAATACTTTCAGTCTTTTGACTGTATGGATTACAGATGGAATGACTGTTATATGTGAGTACCGCTTTCTTTGACAGATTCTAGTATGGGTACATATATGTTTTCCCAACCCCAGCACATTAGTTTGCTAATTCCAGATGTATGAAACGCAGGCCTAACTGTATCTAGTATATTGAACGCCAGATAAACTAACTTGGCCTTTTTTAAATAAAAAAAAATTCCCTCACTGGAATACTTTCAGTCTTTTGACTGTATGGATTACAGATGGAATGACTGTTATATGTGAGTACCGCTTTCTTTGACAGATTCTAGTATGGGTACATATATGTTTTCCCAACCCCAGCACATTAGTTTGCTAATTCCAGATGTATGAAACGCAGGCCTAACTGTATCTAGTATATTGAACGCCAGATAAACTAACTTGGCCTTTTTTAAATAAAAAAAATCCCCTCACTGGAATACTTTCAGTCTTTTAACTGTATGGATTACAGATGGAATGACTGTTATATGTGAGTACCGCTTTCTTTGACAGATTCTAGTATGGGTACATATATGTTTTCCCAACCCCAGCACATTAGTTTGCTAATTCCAGATGTATGAAACGCAGGCCTAACTGTATCTAGTATATTGAACGCCAGATAAACTAACTTGGCCTTTTTTAAATAAAAAAAATCCCCTCACTGGAATACTTTCAGTCTTTTGACTGTATGGATTACAGATGGAATGACTGTTATATGTGAGTACCGCTTTCTTTGACAGATTCTAGTATGGGTACATATATGTTTTCCCAACCCCAGCACATTAGTTTGCTAATTCCAGATGTATGAAACGCAGGCCTAACTGTATCTAGTATATTGAACGCCAGATAAACTAACTTGGCCTTTTTTAAATAAAAAAAATCCCCTCACTGGAATACTTTCAGTCTTTTGACTGTATGGATTACAGATGGAATGACTGTTATATGTGAGTACCGCTTTCTTTGACAGATTCTAGTATGGGTACATATATGTTTTCCCAACCCCAGCACATTAGTTTGCTAATTCCAGATGTATGAAACGCAGGCCTAACTGTATCTAGTATATTGAACGCCAGATAAACTAACTTGGCCTTTTTTAAATAAAAAAAATCCCCTCACTGGAATACTTTCAGTCTTTTGACTGTATGGATTACAGATGGAATGACTGTTATATGTGAGTACCGCTTTCTTTGACAGATTCTAGTATGGGTACATATATGTTTTCCCAACCCCAGCACATTAGTTTGCTAATTCCAGATGTATGAAACGCAGGCCTAACTGTATCTAGTATATTGAACGCCAGATAAACTAACTTGGCCTTTTTTAAATAAAAAAAATCCCCTCACTGGAATACTTTCAGTCTTTTGACTGTATGGATTACAGATGGAATGACTGTTATATGTGAGTACCGCTTTCTTTGACAGATTCTAGTATGGGTACATATATGTTTTCCCAACCCCAGCACATTAGTTTGCTAATTCCAGATGTATGAAACGCAGGCCTAACTGTATCTAGTATATTGAACGCCAGATAAACTAACTTGGCCTTTTTTAAATAAAAAAAATCCCCTCACTGGAATACTTTCAGTCTTTTGACTGTATGGATTACAGATGGAATGACTGTTATATGTGAGTACCGCTTTCTTTGACAGATTCTAGTATGGGTACATATATGTTTTCCCAACCCCAGCACATTAGTTTGCTAATTCCAGATGTATGAAACGCAGGCCTAACTGTATCTAGTATATTGAACGCCAGATAAACTAACTTGGCCTTTTTTAAATAAAAAAAATCCCCTCACTGGAATACTTTCAGTCTTTTGACTGTATGGATTACAGATGGAATGACTGTTATATGTGAGTACCGCTTTCTTTGACAGATTCTAGTATGGGTACATATATGTTTTCCCAACCCCAGCACATTAGTTTGCTAATTCCAGATGTATGAAACGCAGGCCTAACTGTATCTAGTATATTGAACGCCAGATAAACTAACTTGGCCTTTTTTAAATAAAAAAAATTCCCTCACTGGAATACTTTCAGTCTTTTGACTGTATGGATTACAGATGGAATGACTGTTATATGTGAGTACCGCTTTCTTTGACAGATTCTAGTATGGGTACATATATGTTTTCCCAACCCCAGCACATTAGTTTGCTAATTCCAGATGTATGAAACGCAGGCCTAACTGTATCTAGTATATTGAACGCCAGATAAACTAACTTGGCCTTTTTTAAATAAAAAAAATCCCCTCACTGGAATACTTTCAGTCTTTTGACTGTATGGATTACAGATGGAATGACTGTTATATGTGAGTACCGCTTTCTTTGACAGATTCTAGTATGGGTACATATATGTTTTCCCAACCCCAGCACATTAGTTTGCTAATTCCAGATGTATGAAACGCAGGCCTAACTGTATCTAGTATATTGAACGCCAGATAAACTAACTTGGCCTTTTTTAAATAAAAAAAATCCCCTCACTGGAATACTTTCAGTCTTTTGACTGTATGGATTACAGATGGAATGACTGTTATATGTGAGTACCGCTTTCTTTGACAGATTCTAGTATGGGTACATATATGTTTTCCCAACCCCAGCACATTAGTTTGCTAATTCCAGATGTATGAAACGCAGGCCTAACTGTATCTAGTATATTGAACGCCAGATAAACTAACTTGGCCTTTTTTAAATAAAAAAAATTCCCTCACTGGAATACTTTCAGTCTTTTGACTGTATGGATTACAGATGGAATGACTGTTATATGTGAGTACCGCTTTCTTTGACAGATTCTAGTATGGGTACATATATGTTTTCCCAACCCCAGCACATTAGTTTGCTAATTCCAGATGTATGAAACGCAGGCCTAACTGTATCTAGTATATTGAACGCCAGATAAACTAACTTGGCCTTTTTTAAATAAAAAAAATCCCCTCACTGGAATACTTTCAGTCTTTTGACTGTATGGATTACAGATGGAATGACTGTTATATGTGAGTACCGCTTTCTTTGACAGATTCTAGTATGGGTACATATATGTTTTCCCAACCCCAGCACATTAGTTTGCTAATTCCAGATGTATGAAACGCAGGCCTAACTGTATCTAGTATATTGAACGCCAGATAAACTAACTTGGCCTTTTTTAAATAAAAAAAATCCCCTCACTGGAATACTTTCAGTCTTTTGACTGTATGGATTACAGATGGAATGACTGTTATATGTGAGTACCGCTTTCTTTGACAGATTCTAGTATGGGTACATATATGTTTTCCCAACCCCAGCACATTAGTTTGCTAATTCCAGATGTATGAAACGCAGGCCTAACTGTATCTAGTATATTGAACGCCAGATAAACTAACTTGGCCTTTTTTAAATAAAAAAAATCCCCTCACTGGAATACTTTCAGTCTTTTGACTGTATGGATTACAGATGGAATGACTGTTATATGTGAGTACCGCTTTCTTTGACAGATTCTAGTATGGGTACATATATGTTTTCCCAACCCCAGCACATTAGTTTGCTAATTCCAGATGTATGAAACGCAGGCCTAACTGTATCTAGTATATTGAACGCCAGATAAACTAACTTGGCCTTTTTTAAATAAAAAAAATTCCCTCACTGGAATACTTTCAGTCTTTTGACTGTATGGATTACAGATGGAATGACTGTTATATGTGAGTACCGCTTTCTTTGACAGATTCTAGTATGGGTACATATATGTTTTCCCAACCCCAGCACATTAGTTTGCTAATTCCAGATGTATGAAACGCAGGCCTAACTGTATCTAGTATATTGAACGCCAGATAAACTAACTTGGCCTTTTTTAAATAAAAAAAATCCCCTCACTGGAATACTTTCAGTCTTTTGACTGTATGGATTACAGATGGAATGACTGTTATATGTGAGTACCGCTTTCTTTGACAGATTCTAGTATGGGTACATATATGTTTTCCCAACCCCAGCACATTAGTTTGCTAATTCCAGATGTATGAAACGCAGGCCTAACTGTATCTAGTATATTGAACGCCAGATAAACTAACTTGGCCTTTTTTAAATAAAAAAAAAATTCCCTCACTGGAATACTTTATGGCTTTTCACTGTATGGATTACAGGTGGACTGGTATTAGTAGGGGTGACACAATCACACCCAAGTCCCTGATGTAGGATTTCTATGGCACAGACCACTATTACAAGTGATTAATGGACGTTGGGAGAGATTGTGCTGCAGCACTAGTCCCAAGATGGCCGCCGCCTATCAGCCCAGTAACATGTGCCACAAAATGGTCTGCACAACCTTTAAAAAAAATAGCCTTGGACTGTGCTGCTAAATCGCTATTGGTCTGAATCCCAGGTGTAGATGTCTGACTTGTTTGGAGCTTTGGAATGCACACTGTGGCAGCTTCTGCTGCAGCACTACAAGTCGCAAAATGGCGGCCGGCGGTCAGCCCAGGTACATGTGGATGGAAAAATCACTCTGGCCACTCTAAAAATAGCCAATCCCTATCAAAAAAGCAGCTCAGCTGCAGTTGTTCAGATGAATCACAGGTGGAGGAGAGAAATTTGCTTCCAGTTATTCAATTATCCCTGCCTATTCTCGCCCTAGCATCAGCTGCGTCTATCCCTGTTCTATTCACATCGGGAGTGAGCACGTCCCGACGTGCGCACAAGCTTATAAAGAGGCTGAGTCACATGCTGCACTTGGCCAATCACAGCCTTGCCAATAGTAGGCATGGCTGCGATGGCATCTTAGGGCAAGTAGTATGATGCATGTTGATTGGCTGTTTTGCAGCCTTTCAAAATGCGCCAAAATACATGCCGAACGACGAACCCGAACCCGAACTTTTACGAAAAAGTTCGGGTTCGGGTCCGTGTCACGAACACCCCAAAATTCGGTACGGACCCGAACTATGCTCGAACTGTTCGCTCAACACTATTTATAAAGTTATTATGCAAAGTCTCGTGAAACTTCGCGAAGTAATAACTTTAGCTCATAGGAGCCAATACAATCTAATACTGTACGGAGTGCTCGCTCCGTACAGTATTCAAACAAAGTGTTATGCGAATTGACTTTGGATGTTTCATACAAAGTAGATTCGCTCATCCTTAGTTCTGATCTCTGGTAGGCCATAGGCCTAAAGCAGCCTGTGGCTTACCAGAGTAAGTGGCAGGGCAGGGAGCCTAAGGGTCTCTGCTATGCCATAGCTATTAACTGAGTCCAGATCCTAAGGATGTAGGTACAGTTGAAAATAGTGATTGCCTGGTTAGCAATGGGCCTGAGCCCTCCTTTTCCTCCTTCAGTCCTGGTCGTAGTTGCACCCCCTGCTACCATGATTATTACGCCCTTGTCTATTCAGTCATGCTAGCTGTGCATTAGCCAGTGTCTGTGATATTCATTTTCTACACTAGAATTCAGTCTTAGTGTTAATCTGAATCATTTTTAGTGCTTGATAAAAATTATCACAAATAGTTGACCTTTGTTGGGAGGAAATATATTATCAATTAGTTTACAGTCTCTGTGTTTCATAATAAGGTTATATACATATTTACTAGGTTAAAAGTTCATGAAATAACCAGAAGAGGTGGTGTAGAGGATGAGAGTGGTAGTGGCTCTGAAGAAGTGCTGTGCCATGATGTACTCCCTCAGATCATTGCTCCTTGGGGATTAGGGATGCCCCGATACCATTTTTTTAAGACTGAGTACGAGTACCGATACTTTTATTTAAGTACTCACCGATACCAATTACCGATACTAATTTTAACAATAAAATACACACACATGTATTTTCTGACCACTGACCAACCAAAAGGCCCAAAAACAGAACTATAACATTCCAAGGAGACATTATACTGTATGGGGGCCACAAAGACGTTATACTGTATGGGGGCCACAAAGACGTTATACTGTATGGGGGCAGCCACAAGGAGAGGTTATACTGTATGGGGGAAGCCACAAGGAGACGTTATACTGTATGGGGGCAGCCACAAGGAGACATTATACTGTATGGGCAAATAATAGTGTAGAAGCAGCACTGTGCGGTCTCAGGATAATGCGTCTATGTCAATGCAGCAGCCTAACCGTAGGCCCTTGATCCATCAGGCCAAATCGTATACGTGTAGAAAAGAAGATGGCTTCGGCAGCATTCCGCAATATCAAAAATACTTTAATCGTACCTCCAGACACAGATGGCAACGAACGTTTCGACTGTGTAGCAGTCTTTGTCAAGCCTAATGACACAAAATCTGATAGGCATATATATACCCCCCTCATATAAAATACACACCCCGTTACATCATTAGTGCAGATCACTACACAATAGGATACACATGTTCATACTTTAACTCACAGCTAACGACATGTCCAACGAACTCGTGTAGTTCTCCTCGGCGTTCCCTTATCTGTAATGCGCAGTCGCGTCTCAACCCATCTAAAACCCGGAAGTATCATACGTCGCCATGGCGCCCGGAGGTGCACGTGTCTCTAGCCAATGAGCTGCCAGAGGGCCTCACTGACGTCACAGACTGCGCGTCAACCTCGTAACACTCACCCAAGAGCGCACATCCGTGCGTCGATGGCGTGGGTCACATGAGGTACGCAGCCAGTAACAACATCGCGCAGGTACCGGCGCCATGACAACGAAGACGCCACGATCCACGCTGCTTACTGTGGAGTAAATATGTGCTATCCGTATCCAAAATGAACTGGTTTGTGCAACATATAGACAACACAGATAATAGCCCGATTACAGAGGGACATCAAGCCGGACTGTACATATTCATGATCATAACAGGTATAGGGCAAAAACATATCATAGCAAGTACAGATAGCAATACAAACAGTGTATCCCATGTATACTTCACATATGGATCATCATCATAGCACTTTGACATATAAATTTGGGGACCAATCCCCCGGTGGATGCGCTACATATAGGTTAAAATCATAATGTCCCTATACTAAGAGGACAAAACAATGACACACATCAATCGATGGATGAGACATTGAACTCTAGATTCAAACCAAAGGGTTGAAGGGACCTAAGGGTATGGATCCATTTAAGTTCCTTTTTCCTCAGGATTCCCTTCCTGTCCCCACCCCTTCTCAAATATCCCACGCTATCAATAGCCCGAAATCTCAATTGATTGATAGAATGTTTGCAATCAATGAAGTGTTTGGCAACCGGTTTGTCGAGTGCACCTGTTCTTATTGTACTTTTATGTTTATTAATTCTTTCCCTCAATTCCATCGTAGTCTCCCCCACATAGATCAAGCTACATGGGCACTGTATCATGTAAACCACATCTGTGGACTTACATGTATAGTGACCCTTGATTTTGAACCGTTTACCACTATAGGGATGTGTAAAACCGTCGCCTTTCATGATGCCACCACAGTTGCAACAGGAAAGGCAAGGGAAATTACCATTCCTCATTGGTGCTAGTCTTTTCTGTCTTTCGATGTCCTTACCCCCTATATCCGCTTTCACCAATCTATCCCGTAGGTTGGGGCTCCGTTTGTATGCCATCATTGGGGGAACTGAAAATTCAGTGACTGTAGGCAATCCTTTCTGCAGGATCTGCCATTCCTGACGTAGGATGGTGGCTATATTGCCGCTATCACTCCCAAAGATGGATACAAATGGAATTCGGGGGGTCTCATGTTTCTGTGGTTTCTTTACCAAAGTGGAACAACGTTCCATAGATGTAATCCTATGCTTGGTACGGTTAATCAATTTGGTGGGATAACCTCTCTTACTAAACTTATCGCACATCTCATCAACTCTGAATTCAAAGAGGGTGTCATCTGATACGATGCGACGTACTCTAAGTAATTGACTCCACGGAAGGGAGCTTACCATATTCTGAGGGTGACTACTGTCATACATTAACAAGGTGTTCTTGTCTGTAGGTTTTTGGAAGAGATCAGTACAGATCCTTCCATTGAGCACCTGAACTCGGACGTCAAGGAACTGCAGCTCACGGGCAGAATGCATCACGGTGAACTGCAGGTCCCGGACCCCAGAGTTCAGGTGCGCATGGAACTCATCCAACTCAGGCACAGTCCCCGTCCAAATCAAGAAAATGTCGTCGATGTAGCGCCACCAGCACAGGACTCTCTCAAAAAATGTGGAGTGATACACCAGCCGATCCTCCACCTCCGCCATGAAGATGTTTGCGTAGGTGGGGGCCACATTGGACCCCATCGCCACACCCCGCTTTTGCTGGTAGAAGGTGTCCCCGAAGAGAAAATAATTCCTCCTCAGGACCACCTCCAGGAGGGCGAGGATCAGCCGGCGCGCCCCAGGAGAGAGCCCTGTGCCGGCCAGGGCCACATCGACGACATTTAGACCATAAGAGTGATCAATGGATGTATACAGGGATACAACATCAAAACTCACAAGCAAAAACTCCGCCGGCAAATCAAGTGAATTCAGCTTTGTCAAGAAATGGCCAGTATCACTGATATAGGAGGGAGCCGTGGTCGCGTGGATCCGCAACACTTTGTCCAAAAAGATGGATACAGGATTAAAGATGGAACCCCTGCCCGACACTATAGGTCGGCCAGGGGGATCCACAAGACTCTTGTGGATCTTTGGTAATACATATATCACAGGGGTGATCGGATGGCTCACCCGCAGAAAGCTGTTTAGTTCATCGTCAATGACTCCTTGACTAAGAGCCTCATCCAATAACACCCCTATGATATCTGCTATGTCCCACCTCGGATCCTTGCCCAACATCTCATAGACATTAATATCTCCTACCTGTCTTTTGATCTCATCAATATATTTACAGGTGTCCATCACGACCACGGCGCCCCCCTTGTCAGCTGGCTTGATCGTCAATTGCTTGTTGTGTTCCAGTTCAAGAACAGCCCGCCTCTCATCTTGAGATAGGTTGTGTTTGAACTGGTGGGTTCCCTCCACCCTCAATTGCTCGATCCGTTTCCTGACAAAGCTGATGTAGGTTTCAATCACATGGTTGTTTTGCGGTGGAGTAAAGTGACTTTTATTGCGTAAATCGAAGTTTTTGCACATTAAGGTATCAGTGGAAACATCAAGTTGACTAATAGGTACATCAATATTCGATATCAATATCGATTTACGCAATAAAAGTCACTTTACTCCACCGCAAAACAACCATGTGATTGAAACCTACATCAGCTTTGTCAGGAAACGGATCGAGCAATTGAGGGTGGAGGGAACCCACCAGTTCAAACACAACCTATCTCAAGATGAGAGGCGGGCTGTTCTTGAACTGGAACACAACAAGCAATTGACGATCAAGCCAGCTGACAAGGGGGGCGCCGTGGTCGTGATGGACACCTGTAAATATATTGATGAGATCAAAAGACAGGTAGGAGATATTAATGTCTATGAGATGTTGGGCAAGGATCCGAGGTGGGACATAGCAGATATCATAGGGGTGTTATTGGATGAGGCTCTTAGTCAAGGAGTCATTGACGATGAACTAAACAGCTTTCTGCGGGTGAGCCATCCGATCACCCCTGTGATATATGTATTACCAAAGATCCACAAGAGTCTTGTGGATCCCCCTGGCCGACCTATAGTGTCGGGCAGGGGTTCCATCTTTAATCCTGTATCCATCTTTTTGGACAAAGTGTTGCGGATCCACGCGACCACGGCTCCCTCCTATATCAGTGATACTGGCCATTTCTTGACAAAGCTGAATTCACTTGATTTGCCGGCGGAGTTTTTGCTTGTGAGTTTTGATGTTGTATCCCTGTATACATCCATTGATCACTCTTATGGTCTAAATGTCGTCGATGTGGCCCTGGCCGGCACAGGGCTCTCTCCTGGGGCGCGCCGGCTGATCCTCGCCCTCCTGGAGGTGGTCCTGAGGAGGAATTATTTTCTCTTCGGGGACACCTTCTACCAGCAAAAGCGGGGTGTGGCGATGGGGTCCAATGTGGCCCCCACCTACGCAAACATCTTCATGGCGGAGGTGGAGGATCGGCTGGTGTATCACTCCACATTTTTTGAGAGAGTCCTGTGCTGGTGGCGCTACATCGACGACATTTTCTTGATTTGGACGGGGACTGTGCCTGAGTTGGATGAGTTCCATGCGCACCTGAACTCTGGGGTCCGGGACCTGCAGTTCACCGTGATGCATTCTGCCCGTGAGCTGCAGTTCCTTGACGTCCGAGTTCAGGTGCTCAATGGAAGGATCTGTACTGATCTCTTCCAAAAACCTACAGACAAGAACACCTTGTTAATGTATGACAGTAGTCACCCTCAGAATATGGTAAGCTCCCTTCCGTGGAGTCAATTACTTAGAGTACGTCGCATCGTATCAGATGACACCCTCTTTGAATTCAGAGTTGATGAGATGTGCGATAAGTTTAGTAAGAGAGGTTATCCCACCAAATTGATTAACCGTACCAAGCATAGGATTACATCTATGGAACGTTGTTCCACTTTGGTAAAGAAACCACAGAAACATGAGACCCCCCGAATTCCATTTGTATCCATCTTTGGGAGTGATAGCGGCAATATAGCCACCATCCTACGTCAGGAATGGCAGATCCTGCAGAAAGGATTGCCTACAGTCACTGAATTTTCAGTTCCCCCAATGATGGCATACAAACGGAGCCCCAACCTACGGGATAGATTGGTGAAAGCGGATATAGGGGGTAAGGACATCGAAAGACAGAAAAGACTAGCACCAATGAGGAATGGTAATTTCCCTTGCCTTTCCTGTTGCAACTGTGGTGGCATCATGAAAGGCGACGGTTTTACACATCCCTATAGTGGTAAACGGTTCAAAATCAAGGGTCACTATACATGTAAGTCCACAGATGTGGTTTACATGATACAGTGCCCATGTAGCTTGATCTATGTGGGGGAGACTACGATGGAATTGAGGGAAAGAATTAATAAACATAAAAGTACAATAAGAACAGGTGCACTCGACAAACCGGTTGCCAAACACTTCATTGATTGCAAACATTCTATCAATCAATTGAGATTTCGGGCTATTGATAGCGTGGGATATTTGAGAAGGGGTGGGGACAGGAAGGGAATCCTGAGGAAAAAGGAACTTAAATGGATCCATACCCTTAGGTCCCTTCAACCCTTTGGTTTGAATCTAGAGTTCAATGTCTCATCCATCGATTGATGTGTGTCATTGTTTTGTCCTCTTAGTATAGGGACATTATGATTTTAACCTATATGTAGCGCATCCACCGGGGGATTGGTCCCCAAATTTATATGTCAAAGTGCTATGATGATGATCCATATGTGAAGTATACATGGGATACACTGTTTGTATTGCTATCTGTACTTGCTATGATATGTTTTTGCCCTATACCTGTTATGATCATGAATATGTACAGTCCGGCTTGATGTCCCTCTGTAATCGGGCTATTATCTGTGTTGTCTATATGTTGCACAAACCAGTTCATTTTGGATACGGATAGCACATATTTACTCCACAGTAAGCAGCGTGGATCGTGGCGTCTTCGTTGTCATGGCGCCGGTACCTGCGCGATGTTGTTACTGGCTGCGTACCTCATGTGACCCACGCCATCGACGCACGGATGTGCGCTCTTGGGTGAGTGTTACGAGGTTGACGCGCAGTCTGTGACGTCAGTGAGGCCCTCTGGCAGCTCATTGGCTAGAGACACGTGCACCTCCGGGCGCCATGGCGACGTATGATACTTCCGGGTTTTAGATGGGTTGAGACGCGACTGCGCATTACAGATAAGGGAACGCCGAGGAGAACTACACGAGTTCGTTGGACATGTCGTTAGCTGTGAGTTAAAGTATGAACATGTGTATCCTATTGTGTAGTGATCTGCACTAATGATGTAACGGGGTGTGTATTTTATATGAGGGGGGTATATATATGCCTATCAGATTTTGTGTCATTAGGCTTGACAAAGACTGCTACACAGTCGAAACGTTCGTTGCCATCTGTGTCTGGAGGTACGATTAAAGTATTTTTGATATTGCGGAATGCTGCCGAAGCCATCTTCTTTTCTACAATTATACTGTATGGGGGCAGCCACAAGGAGACATTATACTGTATGGGGGCAGCCACAAGGAGACATTATACTGTATGGGGGCAGCCACAAGGAGATGTTATACTGTATGGGGGCAGCCACAAGGAGATGTTATACTGTATGGGGGCAGCCACAAGGAGACGTTATACTGTATGGGGGCCACAAGGAGACGTTATACTGCAGGGGTGGCCAACCCGCGGCTCACGAGCCGCATGCGGCTCCTCGGACCTTCACTTGCGGCTCTCAGAGGAGCGCGGTCTCCTCTACATATGCGTCTCGCAGGGGAGCGGGCCAGGGATATCGCAGGTTTTCAAAATATTAGCAGCACAGGGGAGAAGGAGGAAGAAAGCAGTCCCCTCCTCCTCCCTGTGCTGCTGCCGCTGCCACCAATGAGAATGCAGAGGGGAAGAGGAGGGGAGGGGCTGTTTCCACTGCCACCAATGATGTTAACTCACTCATTTATTCAAATACAGGAGGCGGGTTCTGGCTGCAGAATCATATAGCCCGCACCTGAGAGGTTAAGTGCCGGGGAACGCAGCATAGAGGCCAGGTGTCGGCTATGTGATTCTGCCGGCACCCGCCCCCTGTATCTGTATTAAAGGTTGTCATTGGTGGCGCAGTGCACCCCCCCCCCCCCTTAATTCATGCAGGCCCGCGCTCTGACCTGACACTGTGCACGTCAGGTCACTGTGGACAGTCTTCAGAGCAGCGGCAGCAGAGGTAGGATAAGCCTCCTAAACAGTTTTATTTTATTAAAGTACTGATCTGGGGGTCTTATCTGACATGGGAGTAGTATGAGCTCAGATAAGACCCCCAAATCCTCATCAGACCCAGTGCTCACATAAGACACAAAAAATCAGACACCCCATGCTCACATCTCCCCTATGTCAAATCACCCCTGAGCATCTGAGCATGGGGCGTCATCTGAGCATGGGGCGTCATCTGAGCATGGGGTGTCATCTAAGCATGGGGCGTCATCTGGTAATAAGGCGGTCATCTGAGCATGGGGCAGTCATCTGAGCATGGGGCAGTCATCTGAGCATGGGGTGGTCATCTGATAATAAGGCGGTCATCTGAGCATGGGGCGTCATCTGAGCATGGGGCGTCATCTGAGCATGGGGCGTCATCTGGTAATAAGGCGGTCATCTGAGCATGGGGCGTCATCTGAGCATGGGCGGTCATCTGATAATAAGGCAGTCATCTGAGCATAAGGCGGTCATCTGAGCATGGGCGGTCATCTGAGCATGGGCGGTCATCTGAGCATGGGTGATCATCTGAGCATGAGGTGGTCATCTGAGAAATCTTGAAACACATTGTAAAAAACAAAGATTGCCAGAAGTCTCACTAAAGCTGTCTACATTACAGGTAGGAAAGGTGGTTTAAATGCACTTTTAAATGTTTGATAACTCAATTGCAGTAATACTGTCGTGTGCACGCATATTTGTGTAAACGGATAGCTTGTGGCTCTTGGCAGTCATACGATTTTTTTTCTGGCTCTTTGTGTCTGTAAGGTTGGCCACCCCTGTTATACTGTATGGGGGCAGCCACAAGGAGACATTATACTGTATGGGGGCAGCCACAAGGAGACGTTACACTGTATGGGGCGGCCACAAGGAGACGTTACACTGTATGGGGCGGCCACAAGGAGACGTTACACTGTATGGGGGCAGCCACAAGGAGAAGTTACACTGTATGGGGCGGCCACGAGGAGACGTTACACTGTATGGGGGCGGCCACAAGGAGACGTTATACTGTATGGGGGCAGCTACAAGGAGACGTTATACTGTATGGGGGCAGCTACAAGGAGATGTTATACTGAATGGGGGCAGCCACAAGGAGACGTTACACTGTATGGGGCGGCCACAAGGAGACGTTACACTGTATGGGGCGGCCACAAGGAGACGTTACACTGTATGGGGCGGCCACAAGGAGACGTTACACTGTATGGGGGCAGCCACAAGGAGACGTTACACTGTATGGGGGCAGCCACAAGGAGACGTTACACTGTATGGGGGCAGCCACAAGGAGACGTTACACTGTATGGGGCGGCCACAAGGAGACGTTACACTGTATGGGGGGCAGCCACAAGGAGACGTTACACTGTATGGGGCGGCCACAAGGAGACGTTACACTGTATGGGGGCAGCCACAAGGAGACGTTATACTGTATGGGGGCCACAAGGAGACGTTATACTGTATGAGGGCCACAAGGAGACGCTACTGTAAGGAGTCCGGACAACAATTTTTGAAGCCCCTCCCTCCTCAGTATAATAGTCTTGTGGCCATCATACAGTAATGTATATTTCTTCTTGCCCTAATGCCTGCTTTTAGAGATCAATGTGCAGCTTGCAGGCAGGAAGGGAAGGACCAGGGCCATAGAAGACAGACACAACACCTTTAGAGGGACTCGCTCCTGGCAAACACAGCTCTGCTGCAGTGAATGCAGTGGAGCAGACTGATGTAATTACAATGTATAGTTATTGCAGGGACTCAGAGAATCGTCTGAGAGTTTATTAGTTAAAAGAATCAAATGAGTCAGAGACTGTGTCACCAAGTCCCTGCCAGGCTTCCTGTTCTGCTACATGCACCCTGTACACACCCAGCTCCACTACATGCTATGCTAATAATGCCCCCCTTCCCCCCGGACGGACTTACAGGGAGCCACAGAGCAGGAGGCCTGGCAGGGACTCGGTGACACGGTCTGTGACTCATTCGATTCTTTTAACTAATAAACTGTCAGACGAGTCCCTGCACTACGCTCCCTGTGCTGTGAGTCAGTGCTGGTTGCCTCTGATTGGTTGGAGGGCGGGGAGGGGCGGCGCTAGCTTCCACTGTAGGCTCCTATTACACTGCCTGCTGCTGCCTCTGAAGCTGTTAGCTGTGCGAGATGCAGGGGCCGCGGACGGACACAGACACATTTAGAAGCGGCGCACAGGTATCGGCAGTGGTATCGAGGACATTTGCACGAGTACATGTACTCGTGCAAATGCCCGGTATCGGTCCCGATACCGATACTGGTATCGGTATCGGGACATCCCTATTGGGGATTAATGCAGTGGAAACGTAGTATTAAAGAATGAGGCTAGAATTAAATGTGCAAAAGTCTATTTTATTGATTACAATGTAGAACTTCAAATGCGTTCAATAGCAGCAGATTTTAAGTGCAATCTTCTGGCACCAGTAAGGAATAGGGAGGCAAGTTGGTTGGCTGCAGTTTAGCACTTGTATTATACTGGCCTAGTAGTAGTATTCTGGGTAGCGGATGTTTTAGCTGTAGTCCCTCACATTACAGCAGTGTCTTTGATGCTGGATATAGTTGTCCACTGTGCTGCCTGTCTTCTCAAGGATTCACTTGAGTACTTAATATAGCTGATCTCTCTGGGGAACCTTTTCCAGAAGCAGGAGCGCTACAATGTGCTTCCTTTCTCTGGTATGTCTTCAAAGGAACTCCTCCTGGCAGTAAGTAAGACCAGCCCACTCATAACAACCTTTGCCATACACATACTTACTGAAACCAACAGCCAGAAGTATCCAATAAAATATAAAACATAATAATACAAAAACTAAGAAATGTTTTCAAATTTATTAAAAAGGAAAAACTATAATTTCACATGGACATTGTATTCGGACCCTTTGCTATGACACTTGAAATTTAGCTCTGGGGGCCTCCCATTTCTCTTGAACATCTTTGAGATGTTTCTACTCCTTGATTGGAGTCCACCTGTGGTAGATTCAGTTGATTTGGAAAGATACACCCTGTCTATGTAAGGGCTCACAGCTGACAATGCATATCAGAGCAAAAACCAAGCCATGTGGAGGAAAGATTTGCCTGTAGAGATCAGAGATAGGATTGTCTGGAGGCAAAGATCTGGAGAAGGGTACAAAAAATTCTGCTGCACTGAAAATTCCAAAGAGGACAGTGGCATCCATAATTCTTAAATGGAAGATGTTTGAAACAACCAGGGCTCTTCCCAAAGCTGGCTGCCCCACCAAGCTAAGTAATTGAAGTAAAAGGGCCTTGGTAAGAAAGGTGCCAAAGAACCCAATGCTCAATCTTGTTTAACTCCAAAGAACCTATGTACAGATGGGAAAAACTTCCAGAAGGTTAACCATCACTGCAGCATTCCACCAATCTGAGCTTTATGGCAGAGTGTCCAGAAAAAAACCTCTCCTCAGTAAAAGACACAAAAAGTTTACAAAAAAGAATCTAAAGAACCCTCAGACTGTGAGAAACAAAATTATCTGGTTTAATGATGCCAAGATGGAACTTTTTGGCGTTGGGCTGGGACAGGGAGACTGGTCAAGGTTAAGGGAAAGCTGGATGCAGCAAAATCCAGATATATTCCTAATGAAAACCTGATCCAGAGTGCTCTGGAATTCAGACTGGGCCGAAGGTTTATCTTTGAACAAGACAATGATCCTAAACAATGACAATGATCCCAGTAGCAGTGGTAATAGCAGCTGCGGCAGCACAGTATGGGACATGATGCACAAGGCAGGAGATGGCTGTGTATGAGCAGTAGTATTGGCAGTAAGGCTAGTAGTAGCTGCATCATCATTAGCAGTACAGAACATAATGGACAGGCAGACAGCTGCCGTAGCATTATTGGGAGATGATAAATAGTCATTGTCAGTAATGACAGATCTATCCATTGGCATGGTGGCCACCCGACAGTTTAGGGAGGGTGGGCAGGGACTGGTGGTCCCCTCCCCCTCCCCCACCTTTGTTATGGGTTACCCCTCGCCCCTGTTTAGCGGATGCAGACTAAGGTTAATATGGGGTTAATGCTGAGATCCGGTTTAAGGGGGGAGGAGGCGGGCATCTAGCAGGACATATAAGCCCCTGTCCCGCCTCTTCTCTCCCTCTTTGAGCGGAAGCGCTGTGTAGGGTAAGCTGAGCGCTCTGTCCGCATAGAGATGGCCGCAGGAGACGCCACCCTGAGGGAGGCTTTGATGGCGAGAATGGCGAAGGGGGGTGAGGGATGGCTGCGCTCCTTTATGAGCAGCCTCGGTCCTCCCCAGCCTTCCTCCTCACCTGGTTTGGAGTGCACCGCTGGGGATGTGGTCCCATTAATGTCCGGCTCCAGGGCTTCAGCCGGGGGCAGGCGGTCCGCTCGGCGTATCCGCCCCCCGCTAGGCTCGGGCACAGTTTCCCCCTCTTCACCTCGTACCTTAAGCGCTGCTAACAGCGCTGGTGTGATTGAAGCTGGCCGGCAGGTTCCCTGTGCTGCCGTGCCAGCGGAAGCTCCGCCCCTTCCTGCCTCCTCTCTTCACGTGTCCCGTCCTGCTGCCGCTTGTGTGAGTGCGGCGTGGGACACTAATGTAGTGCACAACATGGGAGCGCAAGCGAGCAGCTCCTCGTCACAGGGTCTCCCCTTAACTCCTCCAGCATCCCAGCCCTTGGTGCCCCCTGTACTCCCGGGGCAGTTACATGCTGAGGGGGCTTTGTCCCCACCGTCAGCGTTAGGTGATGTCGCCCCCCCTCTTCAATTGATAGTGGAGCGCAGTTGGGCCCCTCTCCCACCCCTGCGTTGAGTACCCATACGCTGACAGTACCCCCCAACTCCCCAGCGGTCACGCCAGCGCAGGGTTCGGTCTAGTTCTTCATCCTCCTCTCAGGAGAGCAGGAGACGCGGTCGGCGCGGTTCCCGCAGGCGTCACTCCCGCCGCAGGTCTGGTGACTCGGCATGGAGCAGGAACTCCAGATCCTCCAGGTGGCGCTTGCCGTCTTCCTCTGAAGGGTCGTTAGCAGCCTCCGTGGAGTCTGGTCGAACAACGCGTTCGCCTCGCAAGAGTTCGTAGCCTGGTTCCAGCGATGTCTCTTTAGCCCGAGGTTCCGGTGCCTGTTCCTCCAGTGGTGCCACTCCCGTCTTCGTCCGGTGAGTACCAATTTACGGGAGCGTGGGGGGCGGGTACTGGGGATGCGAACACAGCTGAGTTGTTAAAGACGCTGTTGGAGCGGTTGTAACAGCCTACCCAAGCTCAAGCGCCCCCTCCTCCCAGTGTTAAAGGGATTCTGTCACCAGGTTTCACCCCCTCCAGATAAAAATATGGTTATGTTCAGGGAGCTTTCACGATTCCTAATGTGGTCTTATAAATGTAATCTGTAGGCTCATTTTGCTAAAAAAAAACGCTATTACTAACCTGTCATTCAACAAAATAAGGTGCCCAAGGGGATGTAAATGGATCCAAGCTGCCGCCCGCACCCGCCGCCGTTCGTGCCCAGCTCCGCCTTTCCCGACCTCAGCGCCGCCTCATAATCCTGTGTGACGCCTCAGGCTCTCCCTCCCTCCCCCCTCCTTCTGCTCTAACATCTCGCGCATGCGCACAGGGCTCTGCCTGATGCGCCCGTGCGGACGTCTCCGTTCGGCTTCATAGAGCGAAGTGCGCATGCGCTGGCACTTCGCTCAACCTCTCGATGACCTGCACACTGGCAGAGCCCTGTGCGCACGCGCGAGATGTTAGAGCAGAAGGAGGGGGGAGGGAGGGAGAGCCGGAGGCGTCACACAGGATTATGAGGCGGCGCTGAGGTCGGGAAAGGCGGAGCTGGGCACGAACGGCGGCGGGTGCGGGCGGCAGCTTGGATCCATTTACATCCCCTTGGGCACCTTATTTTGTTGAATGACAGGTTAGTAGTAGCGTTTTTTTTTAGCAAAATGAGCCTACAGATTACGTTTATAAGACCACATTAGGAATCGTGAAAGCTCCTTGAACATAACCATATTTTTATCTGGAGGGGGTGAAACCTGGTGACAGAATCCCTTTAAGCAGGCGCCCGTGTTGGTGGGGGTACACAAGGATTCGTGCTATTGTGGGGTTAGCCTTCTTGGCACCCACCTGGACAAAACCGTGCGGGATAAAGTGTGGGCTAATCAGTATGTGGATGTTTGGTCCCTCATATCAGTGGACCAACATACAGTGGACAAGGAGAGGCGTTTCTCAGATAAACCTTCTGAGCGCAGACCCAGAGAGGCTAAGACCATGAACAATTGGTTGCAGGCCTTCTCTGTTTTGAGTTGCATTATGGCGCAGCGTCATCCTGAGCGGTGTTCCGAACTTTTCATTTATCAGGATATAATCTATAGCGCTTACAAATCTCATGGGGTAGCGCTTGGTGGCGGTATGATGAGGAGTTCTGTTGTCGTTTAGCATTACAACCCGAGATTGGATGGGGGGTAAAAGCTACGGATGTGTGGTTGAGATTAATGTTGGCACAGAGACCCTCTCCCTTTCCAGCGGCGGCTGCTAGTTCAGGGGGATCGTCTTCCCATGGACCGGTGGCCGTCCGCCGCCCCCTGGTCTTGCTGGTTGTTTAACGAGTGGAACTGCAGGTTCGCCGGTCTGTGTAGATTTAAACATGAGTGCCTGCGGCGGCCCTCACCCAGCTAGTAAGTGCAGCCGCCCCCCCCCCCCCCCCCGTTAAGCTTGCCAAGCATTTTGAACATAGCTATAAGGACCCCGGTGAGCGTGGTAGATATGGGCCCCTGGTTAGACAGATACCCCAATAAACAGGCGGCTTCCCAACCCCGGTTTGGTGTTTCCTTTGGGTTTTTTATCCCCTTTGTTCTTAACCGTTTCCCGTTTTTTTCTGATAACCTGAAATCGGCTCGTGAGCTTCCAGAGGTCCTTAGGGAAAAGGTCTATAAGGAGGTTTCTTTGGGTAGGATTAAGGGTCCGTTTGCTTAGGTACCATTCCCTAATCTACGGGTCTCCCCGCTTGGCGTGGTCCCTAAGAAAGAACTGGGTAAGTTCAGACTGATACATCACCTATCCTACCCAAAGGGCTCATCGGTGAATGATGCCATTGGTCCAAAGGACACTTCTGTGTCTTATGTCTCCTTTGACCGGGGGCGGTTGCTTTTGTCAGGGAGGCTGGCAAGGGGGCTCTCCTGGCCAAGACGGATATTGAATCGGCCTTCCGCCTTCTCCCTGTTCACCCTGATTGTTTTCACTTGCTATGTTGCTGTGTGGACAGCCAGTTTTACTATGATACGTGTCTCCCTATGGGTTGCTCCATTTCGTGTCATTATTTTGAGCTGTTTGGTTCTTTCCTAGAATGGGTCGTTCGTTATGAGGCTCTACATCAGTTCTGCATTATTTAGATTACTTTCTTTTTGTTCCCCGGGATCAGGTAACGGTTGCTTGTTCTTGCTGAATATTTTTTTGGGAGAAAATGGCTCAGTTTGTTGGTTCCCATTTCCGCGGAAAAAACTGAAGGACCGGTTACGCGTTTATCGTTTTTGGGTATCGAAATAGACACAGTGGACATGGTTTTCCGGTTGCCTCATGAAAAGCTTCAGAAGCTTATAGGTTTGATTGATGGGTTTTTAATAGTCAAAAAAGTTACCCTCCTACAGCTTTAGTCTCTTTTGGGCCTTTTATGTTTGCATGTACAGTACAGACCAAATGTTTGGACACACCTTCAAAGAGTTTTCTTTATTTTCATGACTATGAAAATTGTAGATTCACACTGAAGGCATCAAAACTATGAATTAACACATGTGGAATTATATACATAACAAACAAGTGTGAAACAACTGAAAATATGTCATATTCTAGGTTCTTCAAAGTAGCCACCTTTTGCTTTGATTACTGCTTTGCACACTCTTGGCATTCTCTTGATGAGCTTCAAGAGGTAGTCCCCTGAAATGGTTTACACTTCACAGGTGTGCCCTGTCAAGTTTAATAAGTGGGATTTCTTGCCTTATAAATGGGGTTGGGACCATCAGTGGCGTTGAGGAGAAGTCAGGTGGATACACAGCTGATAGTCCTACTGAATAGACTGTTAGAATTTGTATTATGGCAAGAAAAAAGCAGCTAAGTAAAGAAAAACGAGTGGCTATCATTACTTTAAGAAATGAAGGTCAGTCAGTCAGCCGAAAAATTGGGAAAACTTTGAAAGTAAGGGCTATTTGACCATGAAGGAGAGTGATGGGGTGCTGCGAAAGATGACCTGGCCTCCACCGTCACCGGACCTGAACCCAATCGAGATGGTTTGGGGTGAGCTGGACCGCAGAGTGAAGGCAAAAGGCCCAACAAGTGCTAAGCATCTCTGGGAACTCCTTCAAGACTGTTGGAAGACCATTTCAGGGGACTACCTCTTGAAGCTCATCAAGAGAATGCCAAGAGTGTGCAAAGCAGTAATGAAAGCAAAAGGTGGCTACTGTGAAGAACCTAGAATATGACATATTTTCAGTTGTTTCACACTTTTTTGTTATGTATATAATTCCACATGTGTTAATTCATAGTTTTGATGCCTTCATAGTCATGAAAATAAAGAAAACTCTTTGAATGACAAGGTGTGTCCAAACTTTTGGTCTGTACTGTAGATTACCCTACATGGGACGAGTTTTCGCCCCGGCGTTTGTCATTAGCCACCAGGGGTGTCAAATCTCCTTGGCATTGCATCTGACTCATTAATTCACTGAAGGAAGACTTGCGGGTTTGGAAGGTCTTTTTACAATCCTTCAATGGCCACACCTGTTACATATCCGGGGTAACCCCTAATTCCGAATTGTCCCTGTTTTCGGATGCTTCCGGGTCATGAGGTTTTGGGACAATTTTGGAGGCTGCTGAGTGGCCTGATTCATGGCGGTCCTCTGGATTATGTAAGAACCTCACTTTATTGGAGTTGTTCCCGATTATAGTGTCAGTGGAATTATGGGGGGACAGGTTGTCCAACAGGCATGTTTCTTTTGGGACGGACAATTTGAGTGTGGTCTACGCTATCAACAGCTTGTCTTCCTCTTCCCTCCCAGTTTTGGCTTTGCTGCGGCATTTAGTGCTGCGGTGCCTCGAGCGTAATATCTATTTTAGGGCTCGTCATGTTCCAGGTGTTGATAATAAAGTTGCTGATGCCCTTTCCCGTTTTCATTGGCAGGATTTTTGGTCCTTTCTACCATAAGCGGATCTGGAGGGCAAGAGATGCCCGTCGTACCTGTGGGATTTGGTGGACAGCAGCTGATGACGCTGGTCAGATCTTCAGTCTCCACTGCTACATGGCAGGCGCATGGTAAGGCGTGGGCTGAGTGGTGGGAGATGGTGGGCAACAGAGACGTGGGCTCCCGAGATGACCTGCGCTTGGAAGTTACAATTGAGTGGTTGTTGCATTTGCGAGCTACGCGCATATCTGCGGCGGTCGCGCAGCAACGCCTGTCGGGTATCGCCTTTCATTTCAGATTGCGCTGCTGGTTAGATGTAACCAAGCAGTTTATTATTCGTCAGACATTAAGGGGTTGGAGGAAGGAGTTTGTGTCACAGGAGAGTCGGCGTCCGATCTCGTTTAACCTACTAGGTAGGCTTATTGCCAAGCTTCCTGAGGTTTGCGCATCACCATTTGAGACAGCGTTGTTCTCGAGTAGTTTTAGTATAGCCTTTTTTGCGGCCGTCTGGGTGGGTGGGTGAGTTGGTTACCCCCTCTTGTCGCAAATCGGGGGGTCTATCTTGTCAGGATGTTGTGCTAGGCAATGATTCTTTGAGAATCCGGGTCAGTGGTTCTAAGACAGA
Source organism: Bufo bufo (assembly GCF_905171765.1). NCBI lineage: Eukaryota > Metazoa > Chordata > Amphibia > Anura > Bufonidae > Bufo > Bufo bufo. The sequence continues at coordinate 600,236,742 of NC_053390.1, read as the reverse complement.
CCAGTTTGGTAGGGGTACCTGGATTCCTCTACATCCGGTTCCTGGGGTAGCTTGCTATAGTGCGCTGCGCCCGGCGGGTCACAATTTCTTTGCGCATGCAGACGGTTCCCCTATGACCAAATTCCAGTTCACCAGGGTTTTGCGGTCTTGCTTAGAGTTGGTGGGGGTGGATCCCAAGGAATTCGGTACTCATTCATTTCGGATTGGGGCGGCTGCAGAAGCGGCCAGGGCAGGTTTACCCGAATCGGAAGTTATGAGAATTGGCAGATGGAAGTCAGCTTGCTTTGCGAGATATATTAGGCTGGATCGTTTGTTGTAAATGTAAAAAAAAATTCAGAAGATGTTAGCCGCATTGTTCCTCTTGTGTAAGGTTTGTGCAGTGGCCTGCTTGGTTCTAATTCTGTTTTCTTGCAGGTCTGGGGCGGCCGGTTGCATGGATAATCGGCCATTCCTATATTTTCTGGGCGGCACAGAGAGCTGATTGCTGGCCTGGCGGGAGATCCCTCGGTTTCTGGGAAGTGGATGTATCATGGAGAGGAATCCGTGGCTTAAGATAGTCGCAGCTCCTTTCCCAAGTAGTGGATATTGGCTTGCAAGCCAATGGTCTGGTGATTCTGGTCATACATGCAGGGGGAAACAATATAGGTTCCATGCCACTGGTTGAGTTGTTGACCCTTATGCGGTCTGATTTGGAGCGGTTCCTGTCCTTCTTTCGGGAAGTGGCTCTGGTGTGGTCCGAAGTTGTTCCACGTGTTGTATGGCAGGGTGGGGATGCAGTGGAGAGGTGCAGGAGAACGGTGAATGCGCGTATATCCCGCTTTGTTAAGTCCCGGGGAGGTGTGGTGGTTCGCCACCGGCAGCTCGAAGTTGATAATCGCTCGTTGATGAGGCCAGACGGGGTTCATCTTTCCGATATCAGATTGGATATTTTCCTCTCAGGTCGGGTGGAGCAGGCCATGTTTTTGTTGGGTGGTGGTCAGAGCCCCGTTTGAGTGCGGTTCTCCCCCGTGGCGGCAGGTTAATACAACAGAGAGGTGTTGGAGGCAAATGAGCGGAACTTCCCCCTGGGAGACCAGCGTCTGGCAGATCGCACGGTTCTGATGTTTATGGTTTTGCCGTTTGAATAATTAGCTGTGGCCGATAACCACCCAACAACAATAAAGTGGTTAAAAGAAGAGCAGTGTCAGTGTCCTTATTTGAAGGGGTTTCTTGGTATTTGTAAGGGGCCAGAAGGAGAATAGAGTTCAACCCCCTCCCCCTTTTTTCCTGGTTATACTGACAGTCTGGTGGCCACCCGACAGTTTAGGGAGGGTGGGCAGGGACTGGTGGTCCCCTACCCCTCCCCCACTTTTGTTATGGGTTACCCCTGGCCCCTATTTAGCGGATGCAGGCTAGGATTATTATTGGGTTAATGCTGGGATCCGGTTTAAGGGGGGAGGAGGCAGGCGTCTAGCAGGACATATAAGCCCCTGTCCCGCCTCTTCTCTCCCTCTTTGAGCGGAAGCGCTGTGTCCCTCCCTCCCTCTCTTGAAGTTGGCTGTTAGGTTTATACTTTTCAATTTCGGGGCTTCATGTGGTTGCGGTTGGAATCTTTTATGTGGGCAAGGTACATGCCTGGTTGAATTTGTAAGTCACAGCTGGTGGCAGGTTAATACAACGGAGAGGTGTTGGAGGCAAATGGGCGGAACTGCCCTCTGGGAGACCAGCGGCTGGCAGATAGCTCGGTTCTGATGTTTATGGTTTTGCCGTTTAAATAATTAGCTGTGGCCGATTACAACCCAACAACAATAAAGTGGTTAAAAGAAGAGCAATGTCAGTTAGAAATGGCCTTGCGGTTCGCCCGGCGGTCGTTTCGCGGCTTACTTTGCTTGTTCGCGATTCGCCGAACATGCGAACATATGGAGAAATTCGCGCCCGCCATATTCTTTTAGATTGTGAAGAACTTTGACCCATGACACATCCATCAGGTGGTACAGAACAGCCAATTGAGACATTTCAGCACATGGACATACCCCCTACCTTATAAATAAACCTGATCTGGCCGCCATTTTACATTCATTTTACATTCAGTTTTGCCAGTGTAGGGAGAGGTTGCTGTGTGGAGCAGGGACAGGCTGTTAGGGACACCAAACGCTAGCTAATAGGGCCACAAAAGTCATTTTAAGCACTAGTATAGGTGTGCTATCGATATGTGTGATACACAGAGGGGTGCGATATACTTATAATATACTTTTATAATGAGTCCAAAACACATAGATCTATACAGTGATCACCTGGAAGTCAGGGGCCTAGGGGCTAGGGGCTTACTAGGGCCATTTTTATATAGGGTAAGGTACCGGATGGGGTCGCTCTTATCAGGGTGGGTGGTCTGTGGTTAGGCTATTAGGGCCAGAACAGCACCCCCCTGTAGGGTAATATCAGAGACAGTTCTTTGCCCACCCTGTCCTTCAATACCACATCATCATCTAGCCCAGGGATGGATGTTTTTTTGCTTTCCCTCCTGGATTCATCGATGTGCACTGGAACCCCACGGATTGTGGTAGGACATATGGTTTCTGATTTGGTGCCGCCGAGCACCTGATTTAGTGCCGCTGAGCACTTGTTATTGCCTACCATATCTATGCTTTTTGGTTAACTTTAATAATTTCATTTATTTTCATTTTGAGGGATATCTTTTCCATTCACACGTCCGCAAAATGGGTCCGCATCTGTTCCGCAATTTTGCGGAACGGGTGCAGACCCATTCATTTTCAATAGGGCCAGAATGCGCTGTCCGCATCCGCGGATCCGCACTTCCGCAAAAAAATAGAACATGTCCTATTCTTGTCCGCAATTGCACACAAGATTAGGCATTTTCTATTATAGTGCCGGCGATGTGCGGTCCACAAATTGCGGAATGCACATTGCCGGTGTCAGTGTTTTGCGGATCCGCAAAACACTTACGGACGTGTGAATGGACCCTCATAGTAAAATTATTAAAGGTTACGTTTAATCTTCATGTATATTCTAATGGATTGCCTTCCTTGTACAATGTTATAATATACTTTCCCTTTTGAATCCAGAGGGGAAACAAACCAGGCTGGTGTAGTGAGCTGCATTTATATTTATATAAGGAGATCTATAACGCGAGTTTGACCGCGACGCGTGGTTGATTAAGTGTGGTTGCGTAAGTGCGTGACTTAAGATTAAGTGACTTTAGATTCAGGGACTTCAGTGGGGGACTGCAATTAGCCTGTATCTTATTACTACATTGTATTGTATTTTTTTGCTTTAGTGGTGTAATCCCCATTTAGTATGTGTTGCACAATTGACAACGCAGTCCAGTGCACATCTTGCATGATGTATGCAGTCCTGGAACAGCCGTTCAAGGGTGTATATATTTGTTCCAGATGTGAGCAAATTACCCGTTTGGAATCGCTAATCGAGTCTCTAAATGGGCAAGTTGCAACACTGAGAGGCATTGATAATTTGCAAAAAAGTTTGCTTCTCACCGAGCAAGCACTCTTTGGGGTAGATGAGGGGGAGGGTGACAGAGAGGAGGCTGAAGAAAGTGAGGTAGCTAGCTGGGTAAAAGTTAGAAAGCGGGGTAGAGGGAAGAGTGCCAGGGAGGCTAGCCCTGATCTGACACACCCCAACAAGTTTGCACGTTTGGCAGATGAGGGGTATATCAGTCCAGGGACGGCACTGCCGCAGCCGGACACTTCCTCTGCCAGTCAGGGGAATGTCAGCTCTGGTAAGCAGGGGACCAGGAGAGCAGGGCAGGCCAGACAGGTGCTGGTAGTGGGAGACTCAATTATTAGGGGAACAGATAGGGAAATCTGTCACAAAGACCGTGATCGCCGAACAGTGTGCTGTCTTCCTGGCGCTAGAGTTCGACACATCGCGGATCGGGTTGACAGATTACTGGGAGGGGCTGGAGAAGATCCAGCGGTCATGGTCCATATCGGAACCAATGACAAAGTTAGGGGTAGGTGGAGAGTCCTTAAAAATGATTTCAGGGATTTAGGTCAAAAGCTTAGGGCAAGGACCTCAAAGGTAGTATTTTCCGAAATACTACCTGTACCACGGGCCACACAAGAAAGGCAGTGGGAGATTAGGGAAATTAACAAGTGGCTCAAGAACTGGTGTAGGATGGAGGGGTTTGGGTTCCTGGAGAACTGGGCCGACTTCTCTGTCGGCTACAGGCTCTATCGTAGGGACGGGCTGCACCTCAATGGGGAAGGGGCAGCTGTGTTGGGGAAGAAGATGGCTAGAAGGTTGGAGGAGTGTTTAAACTAGGGACTGGGGGGGAGGGTAATTACACTATAGAAGGTAAAAATAGTGCAGATAGAGACCGGGGACAATGTAGTGGGACTGGGGGAGGAATGGAAGGAGGGACTAGAACAGTTCAGAAGGAAAGGTGTAGGGTAAAAAATATACATAAACCTCTCAAATGTATGTATACTAATGCCAGAAGCCTGACTAATAAAACTGGTGAACTGGAATTAGTGATGTGTGAGGAGGACTATGACATAGTGGGAATAACTGAGACATGGCTAGATGATAGCTATGACTGGGCGGTTAATGTACAAGGTTACAGTCTGTTTAGAAAGGATCGTCAAAACCGGAGAGGGGGAGGGGTCTGCCTTTATGTAAAGTCTTGTTTAAAGCCCACACTCCATGAAGATATAAGTGAGGGACATGAACATGTGGAGTCATTGTGGGTAGAGATACATGGAGCTAAAAACAATAATAAATTACTAATAGGAGTTTACTATAAACCACCTAATATACCAGAGTCCACAGAAAATCTACTACTAAACGAGATAGACAAGGCGGCAAATCATAATGAGGTGGTTATTATGGGGGACTTCAACTACCCAGATATAGACTGGGAAACTGAAACTTGTATATCTCATAAAGGAAACAGATTCTTGGCAATAACCAAAGACAATTATCTCTCCCAACTGGTTCAGGACCCGACTAGAGGGACAGCCATACTGGACTTAGTATTAACCAATAGACCTGACAGAACAACAGACGTGCAGGTTGGGGGACACCTGGGAAATAGTGACCATAAAGTAATAACCTTCCAATTATCATTCAAAAGAGCGTTTCTACAGGGAGGAACAAAAATACCAAACTTCAAAAAAGCTAAATTTAGCCAACTAAGAGAGGCCATAGGCCTAACTAAATGGGATAAAGTCCTCACAAATAAAAATACAGCCACAAAATGGGATATCTTTAAAAGCATCCTAAAAGCTCATTGTGAGAGGTACATACCGTATGGGAATAAAAGGTTAAGGAACAAAAAGAAACCAATGTGGATAAACAGAACTGTAAAGAAAGCAATAAATGACAAAAAGAAAGCATATAAAACACTAAAACAGGAGGGTAGCACGGAAGCACTGAAAAACTATAAGGAAAAAAACAGAACATGTAAAAAACAAATAAAAGCGGCCAAACTAGAGACCGAGAGATTAATTGCCAAAGAGAGTAAAACTAGCCCTAAAATGTTCTTCAATTACATAAATGTTAAAAAGTATAAATCTGAAGGTGTCGGCCCTTTAAAGAGTAATGAGGGGGGATTTGCAGAGAGCGACGAGGAGAAAGCAAAGCTGTTAAATATTTTTTTCTCCAATGTATTCACTGAGGAATATAAACTGTCAGATGAAATGCTGAATGTTGAAATAAATTCCCCATTAAAAGTGTCCTGTCTGACCCAGGAAGAAGTACAACAGCGACTTAAAAAGATCAAAATAGACAAATCGCCAGGACCGGATGGCATACACCCCCGTATCCTAAGGGAATTAAGTAATGTCATAGCCAGACCCTTATTTCTGATATTTGCGGACTCTATACTGACAGGGAATGTCCCACAGGATTGGCGCATGGCAAATGTGGTGCCAATATTCAAAATGGGTCCAAAAACTGAGCCTGGAAACTATAGGCCGGTAAGTTTAACATCTGTTGTGGGTAAACTGTTTGAAGGTTTTCTGAGAGATGCTATGTTAGAGCATCTTAACGGAAATAAGCAAATAACGCCATATCAGCATGGCTTCGTGAGGGATCGGTCATGTCAAACTAATTTAATCAGTTTCTATGAGGAGGTAAGTTCTAGACTTGACAACGGCGAATCAATGGATGTCGTGTATCTGGACTTCTCCAAAGCATTTGACACTGTACCACATAAAAGGTTAGTATATAAAATGAGAATGCTCGGACTGGGAGAAAACGTCTGTAAGTGGGTAAGTAACTGGCTCAGTGACAGAAAACAGAGGGTGGTTATTAACGGTACACACTCAGATTGGGTCACTGTCACTAGCGGAGTACCTCAGGGGTCAGTATTGGGCCCTATTCTCTTCAATATATTTATTAATGATCTTGTAGAAGGCTTGCATAGTAAAATATCAATTTTCGCAGATGACACTAAACTGTGTAAAGTAATTTACACCGAAGAGGACAGTATACTACTACAGAGGGATCTGGAAAGATTGGAGGCTTGGGCAGATAAGTGGCAGATGAGGTTTAACACTGACAAATGTAAAGTTATGCACATGGGAAGGAATAATGCAAGTCACCTGTACATACTAAATGGTAAAACACTCGGTAACACTGACATGGAAAAGGATCTAGGAATTTTAATAAACAGCAAACTAAGCTGCAATAAACAGTGTCAGGCAGCTGCTGCCAAGGCCAATAAGATAATGGGTTGCATCAAAAGGGGCATAGATGCCCGTGATGAGAACATATTCCTACTACTTTACAAATCATTAGTCAGACCACACATGGAGTACTGTGTACAGTTCTGGGCTCCAGTGAACAAGGCAGACATAGTAGAGCTGGAGAGGGTCCAGAGGAGGGCAACTAAAGTAATAACTGGAATGGGGCAACTACAGTACCCTGAAAGATTATCAAAATTAGGGTTATTCACGTTAAAAAAAAGACGACTGAGGGGAGATCTAATTACTATGTATAAATATATCAGGGGGCAGTACAGAGATCTATCCCATCAGCTATTTATCCCCAGGACTGTGACTGTGACGAGGGGACATCCTCTGCGTCTGGAGGAAAGAAGGTTTGTACACAAACATAGAAAAGGGTTCTTTACGGTAAGAGCAGTGAGACTATGGAACTCTCTGCCTGAGGAGGTGGTGATGGTGAGTACAATAAAGGAATTCAAGAGGGGCCTGGATGTATTTCTGGAGCGTAATAATATTACAGGCTATAGCTACTAGAGAGGGGTCGTTGATCCAGGGAGTTATTCTGATTGCCTGATTGGAGTTGGGAAGGAATTTTTTATTCCCCTAAAGTGAGGAAAATTGGCTTCTACCTCACAGGTTTTTTTTGCCTTCCTCTGGATCAACTTGCAGGATAACAGGCCGAACTGGATGGACAAATGTCTTTTTTCGGCCTTATGTACTATGTTACTATGTTACTATAGTGCATTTGTATTGTGCAGCAGTTGTCTGCGGTTCTGCTGCGATACTGCAGGTATATAGAGGGACAAGCATTACCAGTCGTCCCCCAAAAAAACTGATTGAAGCGGGGTGTTATATACCAATATACTTTCTTTATAGTGCATTTGGGTACTGTATAGTGCATTTGTGCATGCGCGTACGCGAAAATTATATTGCCGATATTTTGCATTGAAAACAAAAATAAATGGAGATCGCAAATTCGAATAATACATCTGGTATGTCACTGTCCATGTTGTGGGACTATTTGTGCACTTCTAGTAATTATTTCTTGGCTGCAAATATGAGCTGAAGGTTTTTCAGGTTCGCCTGCCATTAAAATGAATGGGACCCGCCTCGAACTTGTGGTTCGCGAACATTTGATCTCGTTCGCGTGATCGCGTACTGCCCCGGCAGTCCATCACTAGTGTCAGTGTCCTTATTTGAAGGGGTTTCTTGGTATTGGTAAGGGGCCAGAAGGAGAATGGAGTTCAACCCCCCCCCCCCTTTTTTTTTCCTGGTTATACCGACAGTCTTAACTGGAGGTGTGTGAAAATCCTCATAGGTCAATGCCTGATTTATTTTCACAAATGTAATGTTGTGAAGCACAATTTTGGCAGCTTTGGTGTGACAACACCACCTCTCTAGCAGTACACTGGAGGCTGGACAAGACAGTACACCAATAGCAAAGTGGGCCAATTCCATCCACTGTTGCAGTCTCCTGACCCAGAGGTTCATGTCGGACAAAGGGCAGCGTCCAGATTCAGGTACTATGCATCCATTTGCTGATATGTCAGGTTTATGTGGGACTTGAAAAAACTGCTCCACAATCTTTAGCAAACTGTATTGACTGTATCACTGTATTTGTTGTAGCAGTGGTAGAGATGGTGTGAAAGTGTGACTTAGCATGAAGCAGAGAGACGCCTGCTGTGTGAAAGTTGCGGCAAATTGGATACAGAGCGTGTTCTGGTAATACGATTTTGCCTCAATTTCGATATCATCAAAACATTCCTCCATTTTGCTTTGATAGTGAAGGTCTAAATGCATGGGTAGCCAGTGGTCATCACTTTGCTTGATACTAAAGATATGCTTGTCAGCACATAGGCAACCAGGCATGCAGCTTACTATGCTCACCAGCACGGACCCAGTTGTTTCAGGCTCCATTTATTGGTCATGACAAGTGTTGTCGTCATCACCAGCAGCAGCATATCTGCCATAATGAGTATTAGCCTCATCCCCTATCTGTGCCTGGGAAAACTCAAGGTTGCCCTGCACGACCAACTTCTCCACTCGTAGGTCCTCATTCTCCTCCACTTCCTTCTCCATGTAACTTTGTACGTGCAGGTCCCTATCAGCCACAGAGGAATAGCAAGATGTAGAAGCTGTTTTCTTGCACTATCCCTTGTTGCATCAGCATGAGTGTTTGCTCCAATACAGTATAAATATCAGGACAATGACATCATTGATGCTGCTGCTGTTCCTTCTTATAAATCTGGTGGCCTCTTCGAAGGGCCTGACTATGCGACATGCATCCCTGATGAGCTGCCACTGCCTCAGCTCAAAATAACACTTGCTACCTTCTGTGGTGGTCTCATGCATAAACTCACTGAAAAAAGTGGCCTAAACGGGTGGAAATGCTCCAAACCCAGACACTGTAGCGTGAGTATAACCGGGGGAGCAATTCCTCCGCGTGCGGTCCGCAGATAACGGCAATCCCCAGCCAAAAATGCGTACAATGGAGGATGCCGGGGCGGACCACAAGGACCTCTTACACAAAATTATACATTGTGCAGATGCAAAAATTTATACATACACAAATCACTGCAAAAAATGCATCAAAATGATACGCAACTGACAATACTAGCTAATTCCTCAAGCCGATGTTAAAAGCTGAGAACTTTGCCAATATCTTCCAGTCAGGAACATATCGGAGCCCCTCATGCACCACGTCACGGTGTCTCAGCAAGCATGGGGTCCTACCACTCAACTGCCCGTGGTGTGTGAACAGGGTCTGAACAGTGCTAGAAACCAAGTCACAGCCAGACTCTCACATGCCTCCATAGTGGTATCTCCAATGCACTGTGAGGTAGGATAAAGCTCCGAGACGCAACCACAACAGACCATGTGACACAGAAGCCACCAGGTGCAAAAGAACGTTACCAATAAAATAAAGTGGCACATTCTATACACATGGAATGAGGGGCTCCGATATGTTCCTGACTGGAAGATATTGGCAAAGTTCTCAGCTTTTAACATCGGCTTGAGGAATTGGCTAGTATTGTCGGTTGCGTATCATTTTGGTGCATTTTTTGCAGTGATTTCTGGTCTCATGCATGATGTAATCATTGGCCACTTTGCGCTGCTCTAGTATATGCAAAGGTAAATTCTAGTGAGTTGAAATGTTGCAGATCAAGTGGTGCAAAGGCAGAGTGTTCTGTTGCTGCAAATCCAGGAGCGCCTTCTTAGCCACTTAAGAATTGCTGCCATTCGATCTCCTGGACATGGTCAGCACCTTCTGAAAGCCACAATACTTTTTTAACAAGCATTGCACTGCCAAATTTATCATATGCGCCATGCCGGGGCTATTTCTTATATCCCCTAAATGCAGTGCAGCCACAATGCTCTTGCGACTGTCACTGACCACACTGCCCAGTTGTAAAAGCCAAGGAGACATCTAGCGGGAAATTTGTTTGATGCATATTAGGCTACTTTTACACTTGCGTTTTTGCCTGATCTGGCAGGGATCAGCAAAAACACTTTTGTGATAATACAACCGGCTGCATCCATTATGAACGGATCCGGTTGTGTTTATATTTAAAATAGCCATGATGAATCCAGCATTAAAACCATTGTAAGTCAATGGGCGCCGGATCCGTTTTCTATTGTGTCCAAGAAAATGGATCCGGCACCATTGACTTGCAGTGTGTACATCCGTTTTGCTCCGCATTACATGCTGGACAGAAAACGGCAGCTTGCGTATGGGAACGCAACCAAATGGAACAGAATGCATTTTGGAGCATTCAGTTCTGTTCAGTTCAGTTTTGTCCCCATTGACAATGAATAGGGACAAAATGGAAGTGTTTTCTCCGGTATTAAGATCTTATGACAGATCTCAATACCGAAAAGTTAAACGCAAGTGTGAAACTAGCCTTAGCAACTGATCCTCTGTGTGGTTTCTTTTGCCCAGGCTCATCAGCTCTAAGACAGCATAGTCAGTTTACATATATAATAGGAGGGAGGTGGAGTGGTATTAAAGGGATTGTCTGGGCTCTTACTATTGATGACCTACCCTCAGGAGAGGTCATCAATATCAGATTGGCGGGGGTCCGTCTCCCTTCTCTTTTCCTGCTTACCGCTGCTGTCTATGGCAAAGCAGCAGCGAACAGGAAGAGAGATGGGAGACGGCATGTGTGCACTGTTCACGCCGTCTCCACATACAGCTGATTGGAGAGGGTGCCGGGTGTTGGACCCCTTCTTCTGATCTGAACCCCGGACAACCCCTTTAATGCTCTGCCCTGTTTATGTTGGGAACAGGAGTATGTTGATTGAGGAGCATATGGTGGAGGTGGACAGGGCCAGCCCTAGGTTACATAGCACCCTGTGTGAGAAGTCTTTTTGGAACCCTTTCCCTATACACATGGACATACCTCCGCTACCATTCTAGGGAAATACATACACTAAATTAACAGCATCAAATTTTAAATGTAACAACTTTATGGAGAAAAGAATGCACAGTTAATACTTAAAGAGGATCTGTCAGTAATCCAAAAAAGATATTTATACATTCTAGTTGGCCATGATTCCTTGAGCATGGTATACTTTCACTTATGAATATGCACCCCCCCATCCCACGATTCTGCAGTAATGTCCCCCGAGACGATCTCTGTCATACAGCCTCTTGATGCAGTATAATCTGCAGACAGGGCTCTTTTCTGCTGCATCGTCTTACTCCAGTCTGAGTGAGATGCTGTCCCATCGGAAGCTATGGCACAGCGTGGTCTTGTGAGAATTCGCTAAATCACCCTGCATCAGGAGGCTGTGTGATGGATGGAGAATGTCACTTCAGATTGACATGTGCGGTGCCAGAAATCTTGGCGGACATTACTGCAGAACGGGGCTGGGCAGGGCTGGCGCTTCCATAGAGGCAAGGGGGGCTGTCATGGTTTGAATCTCTCTGTGACAATGGCCACACCCATCTGCCTCCCAGCCAAGCTCTTGAACTAATCCCTGCTTACCTCATTTGCATAGCCAATCAGAGGGGGTTTTACAATTTACCAATTGAAAGAGGTGTTCCAACTGTCAATATAAATATATGTGATGCATTCAATAAAGAATTTTGTCAGTTTGAACTCACATACAGCGTGACTGGTGTTAGTTCTGTGAGAATTAAAACGACACGAACGGCAGAACCAGCAGATATTGTGGTCACATCAGGGAGTGCCGTGAGAGCAGAATATACGACGGGAAGGAGCACCCGGTGGCGTATCTCAGCCGCAAGTTGTTACCCCGTGAAGTTGGATATGCTGCAGTGGAAAAATAATGTTTGGCTTTAGTCTGGGCTTTAAAGAAATTGCAGCCCTACGTGTATGGACGCTCTTTCACCGTCATGACGGACCACAATCCCTTGATATGGCTAAATCGGGTGGCGGGAGAGAATGGCTGATTACTAAGGTGGAGCCTGGCTTTGCAACCCTACAATTTCACCATACAATATCGGCCAGGGCCTCAAAACGGTAATGCGGATGGATTATCCCAGCAAACGGACCTGGAATCTTAAGACTACTTTTCCAACATCCTCGAGTTGACCCGGTGAGGGTCCCACTGTGGCTGTTGGACTGTTTCCCGGGAGGGGGGGGTAATGTCATGGTTTGAATCTCTCTGTGACAATGGCCACACCCATCTGCCTCCCAGCCAAGCTCTTCAACTAATCCCTGCTTACATCATTTGCATAGCCAATCAGAGGGGGTTTTACAATTTACCAATTGAAAGAGGTGTTCCAACTGTCAATATAAATATATGTGATGCATTCAATAAAGAATTTTGGCAGTTTGAACTCACATACAGCCTGACTGGTGTTAGTCCTGTGAGAATTAAAACGACACGAGCGGTCGTTTGAGGCCGGATCATCAACGGCGGAACCAGCAGATATTGTGGTCATATCAGGGAGTGCCGTGAGAGCAGAATAGAGCGAGCAGGGGCTCGTTACATTGGTGGCAGCAGTTGGATTGGCTCTCCAGTTACTGGGACACTCCAAATCACAACTAGGAATGACCAGCTACGCAGCCTGCAGGAGAGACACACTGAAAGATTTACTTCAGAGCCGAGGAGGGATCGCTGGGACAAAGAACAAAGCCACCTTGATCAGTGAGTTAGCTGAGATGGATCAGAGGGATGGTGATGCTGGACCTCGGTCCGTGGAAGACTTGTTTCAGCAACGAGTTAGAGAGCGGTTGGCATTATATGGTGCCAACCCATCTGAGACCGCCATACAGAATGCCATCAGAGACATCCAGCTGCAGGATGAGCGGCAAGAGAGAGAACTAGAGCGACAAGAGAGAGAATTGGAGCGACAACATGAGTGGAGAATGGCGGAAAGACGGCGATCAGAGACAGCACCTAGAGATACAGCACCTGTCCGTAAGTTGCCCTTTCGCGCATTCAAATTATTTAAGGAAGGAGAGGAGGAAATAGAAGAGTTCCTCCAGGACTTTGAGAGACTGTGCCAGATACATAAAGTGCCGTCCCAAGATCGGGTCGCCTTACTGGCAAGTAACCTAACTGGCAAAGCTGCGGATGCGTATCGGGCCATGGAGGATGAGGACGCCATGGATTATGACCGGGTAAAAGAAGACTGCTAGCCCGATTTGCCATTACCCCTGAAGCCAGCCGTATTAAGTTTTGAGAATCCCGGAAACAAGGCAACCTAACCTACGTGGAGTGGGCACATTGTCTGCAGCGGAACCTCAAGGGCTGGTTCCAGGGAAGCCATGCTCATACCATAGAAGACATCACCCAGCTAGTTCTCTTAGAGCAGTTCTTTGACCACACCCCTCCGATATTACGGGATTGGGTGCGAGATAAGCGACCACAGATGGTACAGCAAGCAGCGACTTTGGCCGATGAATATCTGGACTCTCGGAGATCCATTGGAGGCCAGCGCTATCCACTACCGCGGCCCAGTGTACCGACCTTGAGCCCAACTCCAGTATCTCAGTGGGCTGCCTCTAGACCCTTAGCCCGATCAAAACCTTCTACCGGGCCTAAGTGCTATACATGTAATCAGACGGGTCATCTGCAGCGTTATTGCCCTAACCGATCCCCGAGGTTCCAAGAGACTGCCCAGTTATCCAGCACCATCGTCAGGCGGTATGGGTTAATGGGCCCCCGGCCCAGGGACTTCGTGATTCCGGGGCTACGATTACCCTTATTCAGCCTCACATGGTTCCTCAGTCGGCCAGACTGTGGCAGTCAGGGTAGCAGGGGGCAAGGTGCTGCATTTATCCACCGCCAGAGTTCACCTGGATTGGGGCTCAGGGAAGCAACAAGTGCGAGTAGGGATTCTCCGTGAGTTACCCACGGAAGTACTTTTGGGGAACGACTTGGGGCATTTGACTTCTTCATTTGCACCAGAGACCGCCATGGCCGTGACCACCCAACAACAAAGCCACCTACAAGGCAACTCCACTCCTATGGGGACCCAGGTAAGACCAAATCCTCCCACGTTACCCCGACTTGACAACCCCATGTCCTGGGATTCTCCTTCCGACGTTAGGCAAGAAACCCGGAGAGACCCTACTTTAGCGTGCTATCGGGACAGGGCAGGCAAGGATCCAGGGGGGTTAGGGGAAGACAGAATAGAGTGGGAGGGAGGGCTTCTTTATCGTTACACTGAAGGAGTGGGCAACGAAAAGCGCGAGGGCCCCCACAAACAGCTATTCGTACCCCAGAAGTACAGACAGGAGCTATTGAGGCTGGCTCATGATATCCCCTTGGCCAGACATTTAGGGATAGCTAAGACCCGGAGTCAGTTGTCTCGTGCTTTCTTCTGGCCTAGGTTACATGCAGAGGTATGAGAATACTGCCGGACCTGTGAGACTTGCCTGAGGGTAGGAAGGCGGGGATCATCCAAAAGCCTCTCTGCACCCCATGCCGATAATTAGGGAACCCTTTATCCGGATAGCAGTAGACATTATTGGCTCACTGGCCCGACCCAGTGCTACTGGGAAGAAGTATATTCTTCCGCTACCTGGAAGTTATTCCCCTATCCAATATCCAGGCTGACACGGTAGCTGATGCCTTACTGGGGGTGTTTACTAGGGTAGGATTTCCCCAGGATATATTGTCTGATCAAGGAAATCAGTTTACCGCCAAGCTGACCCAGCAGCTCTGGCGCCTCTGTGGTATTAAAACACTCCAGAGCAGTGGCGTACCAAGGGGGGGGCGGGGGGGCGGCCCGCCCCGGGTGCCACTCACAAGGGGGGTGCCAGCCGCGACTGAGGATAAAAAAAAATAAAAAAATAAAAAAATAAAATAAAAATAAAAAATATGTGGCGAGTGGGCCGGCCCAGGCGTGGCACTGTGATAGGGGCAGGGCTCCAGATGGTCTCTCCCTCCCCCTGTGCTGCTGCCGCCGCGGCGAATAAGAAGAGGGACAGGGCCGGGGGAGGGGCTGTGGCCACTGCGCCACCAATAAAGATAACTGAGCTGTTAATACAAATACAGGAGGCGGGTGCCGGAATCAAATAGCCGGCACCCGACCTCTATGACAGGGAGCTGCGATCAGCTGCAGTTAACCACTTAGGTGCCGCTCCCTGTCACAGAGGTCGGGTGCCGCTATTTGATTCCGGCACCCGCCTCCTGTATTTGTATTAACAGCTCAGTTATCTTCAGAGTGGCCCCCCCCCAGTATAATAAACATTGATTGTGGCGCCCCCCCCCAGTATAATAAACATTGAGTGCGCCCCCCCCCCCCAGTATAATAAACATTGGTGGGCAGTGGGCAGTGCCAATGAGGGTTAAAAAATAAAAAATAAACTCACCTCCTCCAATTGATCGCGTAGCTGCTGCCGGTCTCCTTGTAATTTCTTCAGGACCTGTGGTGACGTCACTGAGCTCCAGCCTCTATCACATGGTACATTACCATGGTGATGTATCATGTGATGTATCATGTGATGAGCTCAGTGACATCACCACAGGTCCTGCGTCCTGAAGAAAAAGTACATGAGACCGGCTGCTACGCGATCAATTGGAGGTGGTGAGTTAATTTTTATTTATTTTTTTAACCCTCATTGGCACTGCCCACCAATGTTTATTATGTTGGGGGGGGGGGGGCGCACTGTGCCACCAATGTTTATTATACTGGGGTGTTGGGGGGGGCGCACTGCACCACCAATGTTTATATGTTTATTATGCTAGGGAGGGGGGGCGCACTGCCCACCAATGTTTATATGTTTATTATGCTAGGGAGGGGGGGCGCACTGCCCACCAATGTTTATTATGTTGGGGGGGCACACTGCGCCATCAATGTTTATTATACTGGGGTGTTGGGGGGGGCGCACTGCACCACCAATGTTTATATGTTTATTATACTAGGGAGGGGGGCGCACTGCGCCACCAATGTTTATTATGTTGGGGGGGCACACTGCGCCACCAATGTTTATTATACTAGGGTGTTGGGGGGGGCGCACTGCACCACCACACCAATGTTTATATGTTTATTATACTAGGGAGGGGGGGCGCACTGCGCCACCAATGTTTATTATACTGGGGTTTAAGGGGGTGCAGGTTTTTATTTTATTAAGGAAGGGTTAAGGGGTCTATTAAGGGGTGGTTAATGGGTTTTATTAAGGGGGGTTAATGGGTTTATTTCGTTAAGGGGGTGTGCAGAGGTTTATTATTTTATTAAGGGGTTTTATTTTTATTTATAAATATTATTGAAAACATTGAAAAAAGTTTGTGCATGTTTTCTTAACTTTCTTGGGGGGGGGGGGGGGTGCCAAACAAAGGGTTCGCCCCGGGTGCCAAATGCTCTAGGTACGCCCCTGCTCCAGAGAACACCCTACCACCCCCAAACGAACAGGCTGTGCGAGAGATTTAACGGGACTCTAAAGCAGCTACTTCGGGCCTTCGTGGAGAGTAGGAAGGATTGGGAGAAATATCTTCCCCACCTACTGTTCGCCTACAGGGAGGTACCTCAAGAGTCCACAGGGTTTTCACCATTTGAGCTGTTGTATGGGCGAAGGGTTAGGGGACCCTTAGACTTAGTGAGGGCCCAGTGGGAAGGGGGAGAGGATCCGGAAGGCCTCCCCATCCTTAGTTACGTCTTGAAACTCAGGGATCGACTGCAGGAACTTACCGAGCTAGTCCATGAGAAAATGCAATCAGCCCAGAGTCAGCAGAAGGTTTGGTATGATCGATCTGCTCGGAATCACACTTTTTGGGTCGGACAGAAGGTCCTAGTACTAAAACCCTTGAAGCAAAATAAATTACAGGCCTCCTGGCAGGGCCCCTATCAGGTGGTAAAACAGCTGTGCGACACCACCTACGTGGTCGCCAGCTGTGCAGACACAAGAATTAAGAGGACATTCCACATCAATATGATGAAGGCCTATCACGAGAGGACTGAGGCAGTAGCCGCCATATGCGCTCCTGCCACCGGGGA
The DNA here is from genome assembly GCF_905171765.1 of Bufo bufo. Lineage (NCBI taxonomy): Eukaryota > Metazoa > Chordata > Amphibia > Anura > Bufonidae > Bufo > Bufo bufo. The sequence goes on along the minus strand of NC_053390.1, from coordinate 600,219,645 downwards.
CTCTGAATACCGTCCGATGCTGGAGCTTCCTGCAATCAGTAACCGTTCTGGGGGGGGTGGAAGATGTTCAGTTAGGAGATGGGTTAGGACCCCAGGAACAAGAACAGGTCAGGGAATTACTCCAGGACCGGAAAGAGATGTTCTCAACACTCCCTGGATACACTCACTTGGCAGTGCACAAGATAGAGACCCTCGGGCAGAAGCCCCTGAGACAATCAGCCTATAGGATTCCCGGAGCTGTGCGAGAAGGGATGAGAGCAGAGATTAGGGAGATGCTTGAGTTAGGGGTGATTGAACCATCAGCAAGCCCCTGGGCTTCCCCTGTAGTATTAGTTCCAAAAAGGGATGGCACGACCCGATTTTGTGTGGACTATAGGCGACTAAATGACTGTACTGTGACAGACACCTACCCCATGCCCCGAGTGGACGAATTGTTGGACAAAATAGCTCAGTGACATTATCTGACGACTATTGACCTTGTGTAAGGGCTACTGGCAGATTCCCCTGGAGGCGGACGCCATTCCAAAGTCGGCCTTCATCACCCCGTTTGGCCTTTACCAGTGACGGGTAATGCCATTCGGGATGAAAAATGCTCCGGCTACCTTCCAACGAAAGATAGATCAACTCCTCGGTGGTCTGCAGGATTTTGCATGCGCATATCTTGATGACATCGCAATCTATAGCCAGACATGGGAGGAGCATCTGAGACACCTGGGCATAGTGCTAGACAGAATCAGAGTTGCAGGCCTGACCCTGAAGCCAGACAAGTGTAATATCGGGATGTCTGAGGTACAATATTTGGGACATAGAGTGGGATATGGGAAGCAGAGGCCGGAGCCTGCAAAAATTGAGGCTATCCTAAACTGGCCGGTTCCCAGAACCAAGGCCCAGGTACTTGCATTTTTAGGGACAGCCGGGTACTACATAAAGTTTGTACCCCACTATAGTGACATAGCCAAACCACTAACGGACCTGACCAAAAAGAATCCCCCTAGACAGGTCCTGTGGTCCCCGGAGTGCGAAACAGCATTTCAACAGTTGAAAACCACGCTAACACAAGCTCCCATACTGGCAGCACCCGATCCTACAAACGCTTTGTCGTACATACAGACGCCTCCATGTTCGGACTGGGAGCCGTACTAAGTCAAGTTGGCGACGACGGGAAGGAGCACCCGGTGGGTATCTCAGCCGCAAGTTGTTACCCCGTGAAGTTGGATATGCTGCCGTGGAAAAAGAATGTTTGGCTTTAGTCTGGGCTTTAAAGAAATTGCAGAGTGGTATTGTGAGAATTCGCTAAATCACCCTGCATCAGGAGGCTGTGTGATGGAGAATGTCACTTCAGATTGACATGTGCGGTGCCAGAAATCTTGGCAGACATTACTGCAGAACGGGGTGGGCAGGGCCGGCGCTTCCATAGAGGCAAGGGGGGCTGTCATGGTTTGAATCTCTCTGTGACAATGGCCACACCCATCTGCCTCCAAGCCAAGCTCTTGAACTAATCCCTGCTTACCTCATTTGCATAGCCAATCAGAGGGGGTTTTACAATTTACCAATTGAAAGAGGTGTTCCAACTGTCAATATAAACATATGTGATGCATTCAATAAAGAATTTTGTCAGTTTGAACTCACATACAGCGTGACTGGTGTTAGTTCTGTGAGAATTAAAACGACACGAGCGGTCGTTTGAGGCCTGATCATCAACGGCAGAACCAGCAGATATTGTGTTCACATCAGGGAGTGCCGTGAGAGCAGAATATACGACGGGAAGGAGCACCCGGTGGCGTATCTCAGCCGCAAGTTGTTACCCCGTGAAGTTGGATATGCTGCCGTGGAAAAAGAATGTTTGGCTTTAGTCTGGGCTTTAAAGAAATTGCAGCCCTACGTGTATGGACGCTCTTTTACCGTCATGACGGACCACAATCCCTTGATATGGCTAAACCAGGTGGCAGGAGAGAATGGCCGATTACTAAGGTGGAGCCTGGCTTTGCAACCCTACAATTTCACCATACAATATTGGCCAGGGCCTCAAAACGGTAATGCGGATGGATTATCCCGGCAAACGGACCTGGAATCTTAAGACTACTTTTCCAACATCCTCGAGTTGAACCGGTGAGGGTCCCACTGTGGCTGTTGGACTGTTTCCCGGGAGGGGGGTAATGTCATGGTTTGAATCTCTCTGTGACAATGGCCACACCCATCTGCCTCCCAGCCAAGCTCTTGAACTAATCACTGCTTACCTCATTTGCATAGCCATTCAGAGGGGGTTTTACAATTTACCAATTGAAAGAGGTGTTCCAACTGTCAATATAAATATATGTGATGCATTCAATAAAGAATTTTGTCAGTTTGAACTCACATACAGCCTGACTGGTGTTAGTTCTGTGAGAATTAAAACGACACGAGCGGTCGTTTGAGGCCGGATCATCAACGGCGGAACCAGCAGATATTGTGGTCACATCAGGGAGTGCCGTGAGAGCAGAATAGAGCGAGCAGGGGCTCGTTACAGGGGCAATTGCCCCCGGGGGCCCCCCCGCACCGGCCCGAAACTAACTATAGGCAGGACAGTGACAGTCACACGGAGATGAGCGCTTCCATTGTGGAGGCTCTCCTCTCCATTCATCTGTATCGCCGTCCTCAGGACAGCGATACAGATGGCTGTGCAGCAGGGCAGGGGAGGGAGAGGTGTGTCCCTTCCCCTTCTCTGATAGGCTGCAGGCACTAGGCCGGCAGCCTATCAGAGGCCGGCGCAGGCGGTGGGATGACGTCATCGCGCCGCCTGAGCCCTGAGCCGTACAGCGCGGGACACAGGCCGGAAGAGGCCTGCATCACATCGCTGCCAAGGAGGTAAGTATTAGTGCTTTTTTTGGTCAATACTGGTGGCTACTGGCACATGATTTGGGGCTCTGGCTACTGGCACATGATAGGGGGGGCCCTATGGCTACTGGCACATTATAGGGGGGGCTATGGCTACTGGCACATTATAGGGGGGGCTATGGCTACTGGCACATGTTGATGGGGGGGCTCAGGCTACTGGCACATGATAGGGGGGCTATGGCTACTGGCACATGATAAGGGGGGCTCTGGCTACTGGCACATTATAGGGGGCCTATGGCTACTGGCACATGTTGATGGGGGGTCAGGCTACTGGCACATGATAGGGGGGGCTATGGCTACTGGAACATGATAAGAGGGGCTCTGGCTATTGGCACATGATAGGGGGGGCTCTGGCTATTGGCACATGATAGGGGGGGCTCTGGCTACTGGCACATCATAGGGGGGGCTCTGGCTACTGGCACATTATAGGGGGGCCCTATGGCTACTGGCACATCATAAGGGGGGCTCTGGTCACTGGCACATAATAGGGGGGCTCTGGCTACTGGCACATTATAGGGGGGCCTATGGCTACTGGCACATGATAGGAAGGCCTATGGCTACTGGCACATGTTGATGGGGGGGGGCTCAGGCTACTGGCACATGATAGGGGGGCCTATGGCTACTGGCACATGATGGGGGGGCTCAGGCTACTGACAAATGATAGGGGAGCCTATGGCTACTGGCACATGTTGATGGGGGGGCTCTGGCTACTGGCACATGATAGGGGGGTCTCTGGCTACTGGAACATGATATAGGGGGGCTATGGCTACTGGCACATGATATAGGGGGGTTCTGGCTACTGGCAAATGATATAGGGGTCTCTGGCTACTGGCACATGATATGGGGGGGGCTCTGGCTACTGGCACATGATATAGGGGGGTCACATTATTGGGGGACATCTATGGGGTCACTTCTTACTGGCACATTATTGGTGGGCACTATAGGGGCATCTACTGAGGCCACAAAGAACGTTATTTTATATGGGGGCTCTGTATAGGGGCATGTTATACTATGGGGTCATCTACGGGGGCACTGAGAAGGGGTATTTTATACTTAGAAATTATGGGGGACACTGAGGGCATCTACTCGGGCACTATATATGGGGCATTTTATACTGGTACATTATGGGGGGCACTAGGAGGGAGGGGGAAGAGGAGCACTATGGGGGCATTTACTGGGGGCACTATATAGGGGTATTTTATACTGGCACATTATGGGGGCACTATGGGGACATTAGCTCAACTGGGGGCATTACAAGGGGGTATTTTTTGCACTGTCAAATTATAAGGAGAATTATTACTACTGGGGGGGCATTATGGTGGGCTTTATTACTCCCCCATGGTATGAGCCCCCTAGTAGCAGCACCATCCTCTCCCTGCTCTGCTATCCCTCTGTCCCTTCTCCAAATCCTTATTATGAAATCTTTCTCATTAGGATAAAACACATCAGCTCCGCCGAGCCCCCCAGCCAAAGTGTGGAAGTGGTGTCCGAGATCCCCAAGGGTCAAGCCAAGTAATTGTAAGTTTTCATATGAAATATGTTTATGTTATACACATATAGCATACACTGTGCCCCACAATATACAGTTTCTTCTGTAAAAGTCATCAAGTGTCATGGGGGGGGGGAGCCTTATTGTTTTTCGCCCCAGGGCCTCATTTCACCTAGAACCGGCCCTGGGGCTGGGGGAATATGGGCTCATTTTCACAAGTGAAAGTGTGCCATGCACAGGGAATCATGGCCAACTATAATAATCTGTATAAATATCTGACTTTTTGTGCATTGGTGACAGGTAATCTTTAAAGGGGTATTCCTATCTGGGACATTTATGATATATCAATAGGATATGCCATAAATGTCTGACACATACGGGACCAGAAACAAGCTCATAACATAAATACGGCACCAGGACCAAGCCTGTTACATAAAGACAGCTCAAGAACCAAGTATGTTACATAAATACAGTACAAGAACCAAGCACAGTACAGTGTGAAACTACAGGTCCCAGTATATCCTGAAAAGGTATCAAGGTATATCAGAGCTATTGTTTCACAAAAGAGAATGCTACCACCCATCGTCATGTTGTTGACCAAACGAGCGGCTACAGCACACATGAGACGCAGTCAGTGGCAGAATAATCATTTACATTTAGTGACTTACAGGTGACATTTACAGATGACTCTAGAGTTCTTCTCTTTTCTTTTCTTTCAGACCACCATAGTTGGCTTCTCCAGGCCATGACTTATCTCTGCAAAGCTTGCCTCCAGATGTCTTCAGCTTCTCGCTTTACCAACTAATCCACTGCTCTCTATTAACTATCACAAACCTGTCTGTAATATTATAGCAGCATCCACTATGCGCCTGAATATAATTATGCTACATGCTATGCCCCCTGAAAATAATGTACCACACAGTGCTCCTACTGCATACCTCCCAACCATCCTGGATCCGTTGGGACAGTCCTGGTTTTCAGTGGCTGTCCAGGTATGTCCCACTCTCACTTCATTACTGTTATTATACAGTAAGGATGAAGCAGAGAGCCGTCGTCTCCCTGTTCCATCATTCCCCCCCCTGTCAGCGCTCCACACTGCTGGTCTGTGCAGGGGGTGGGGCCAGCCAGGAGTCAGCTGTGCTCCATCTCCTCCTACACAGACCAGCAGCTCTGTGTATCCTGCTGCTGCTGCTGGGGAACGAGGTGAGTATGTGGAGTTTTTTTTTATTTAACTTCCTGTGAAGGGGGCATAATCCTGGGCTATTACTGTGACGGGGAACAATCCTGGGCATATTACTGTGAGGGGGAACAATCCTGGGCATATTACTGTGAGGGGGCACAATCATGGGCATATTACTGTGAGGGGGCACAATCCTGGGCATATTACTGTGAGGGTCACACATCAGGGCATATTACTGTGAGGGGGCATGTCTGGGCATCGCTACTGTGAGGGGGCACATACCTGGTCATAACTACTGTGAGGGGGGCACATATCTGGGCATCGCGACTGTGAGGGCGCACATATCTGGGGATTGCTACTGTGAGGGGACACCTATGTGGGCATAACTACTGTGAGGGGGCACATATCTAGAAATAACTACTGTGAGGGGGCACATATATGGGCATAGCTACTGTGAGGGGGCACATATCTGGGTATTGCTACTGTGAGGGGGCACATATCTGGGCATAACTACTGTGAGAGGACACATATGTGGGCATAACTACTGTGAAAAGGCACATATCTGGACATAACCACTGTGAGGGGGCACATATCTGGACATAACTACTGTGGGTGGGTACATACCTGGGCATCACTACTGTGAGGGGGCACATATCTAGGCATTGCTACTGTGAGGGGGTACATATCTGCCATAACTACTGTGAAGGAGGCCCATATCTGGGCATAATCTGTGAAGGGGGCACAATGTGGGCATAAATACTGTATGGTGGCATAAAGGGGGAATTACTATTTGGGGGCATTCAGGGGACTGGGTGGCATTAGGTGTTTAGTTATGTTTTGGGTGGAATTAGAGTCATGGCCTAGTGTGGAATAAAAGCTTTGCGGAACTCACATACTATCCCTCTTCCTTCTTTTCAAAAGTTGGGAGGTATGTCCTACTGGTCGCGCCCCCTGTAGATAGTGTCACACACTCTGTGCCTCCATACTTTGCCACATGCCCACGCCCCCTTATATTGTGCTAAATACCCTGTGCCCACTGCAATACTTACCTTCCCCTGTCTCATTATGTCCACCAGCGATGCAGTCCATGCTTCTTCAGACGAGGTCAGCATCTGCGGAATGTTGAAGGCAACACAATGATGTTATCTTGCCATCTGCGTTACAACAAAGTGCAAAGCGACAGGGCAGGTAACCAATGGCTTCCTTGTCTTGCCAGCACTGAATGGGATGCTCAATTATAGTTGTGTCCTGTGGACGCAGATACAATTGAGTGCACGGGCACATGGAGATCGGGTGAATCATCCTGGTGACTGGGTCTCCAGGAGAGGGTACTGTCTGGCATCTCCTACAGGACTGAGGGGTGATGTGCCCTGTATGGCTGCACAGAAGTGGATAAGCATCTGGTGTGGGAACTAGACCGGCACAATGTCATCCTGTTCCTCTGCAATAATAATCTGTCTCCTAGCGGAAGTGAACTTTGCAACTAGTTTACTGAATTAAGCCTCATGCACACGACAGTATTTTTTCACGGTCCGCAAAACAGGGTTCCGTTGTTCCGTGATCCGTTTCCGTTTTTGTTTCCGTGTGTCTTCCTTGATTTTTGGAGGATCACCAGATATGAAAAGTGAAAAAAAAATCAAAGTCAAGTTTGCCTTGAAAATGATAGGAAAAAAACGGACACGGATCACGGACACGGATGACAATCTTGTGTGCCTCCGTGTTTTTTGCACAGACCCATTGACTTGAATGGGTCCGCGAATCGCTGTCCGTGAAAAAAATAGGACAGGTCCTATTTTTTTGACGGACTGGAAACACGGATCACGGACGCGGATGACAAACGGTGCATTTTCCGAGTTTTCAACGGACCCATTGAAAGTCCGAAAATCACGGAAAACGGAACAACGGACATGGAACACAACAACGGTCGTGTGCATGAGGCCTAAAAGTGCAATTGGGCACAATCTGCTGCATATACATATACACTGACTGTGATGCTGCATGATATATCCAGTCAGGTTTGGTGTACTTATAGTTAAAGAGGACCTTTCATCTGAATCAAGTAAGTAAACTGAATATACATACATGGAGAGCGGCGCCCAGGGATCCCCCTGCACTTACTATTATCCCCGGGCGCCGCTCCGTTCTCCGGTTATAGGCTCCGGTAAAGTCACAGTTAGGCTCCACCCATTGGAGCCTGCCGCGGTCTCCTTCTCCTATGCTGTAGCGCTGGCCAATCGCAGCGCTCAGCTCTTAGCCATGCTATGAGCTGAGCGCTGCGATTGGCCAGCGCTACAACATAGGAGAAAGAGACGCCGGCAGGCTCAAATGGGTGGAGCCTAACTGTGACTTTACCGGAGCCTATAACCGGAGAACGGAGCGGCGCCCGGGGATAACAGTAAGTGCAGGGGGATCCCTGGGCGCCGCTCTCCATGTATGTATATTCAGTTTACTTACTTGATTCAGATGAAAGGTCCTCTTTAAATGAGAAAACTTTGCAACAGGTTTTATGGAAATGCGCAACTGGACACAGTCCGCAGCAAAAATATATGCTGACCGTGGAGCTGCAGAATTGAAGAAACCTGAAGAAACTTTGCAACAACCTTTTGAAAAAAATGCGCCATTGGACACAGTCTGCGGCAAAAATCCTTAAAGGGAACCTGTCACCAGTTTTATGGTGTCCTAACTAAGGGCAACATAAATAAGTGATTGATTCTCTTATCACAATGCTGGGTCACTTTCTTTAATTGACCCAGTCAATCTGCCAACATCTTGTATTGGAAAGCTCCAGCTGATAATGATGAGTCATGAATATTCATGAGCTCCTGACTCTCCCCGCCCACCTGCTGCTGAATGACAGTTTGTTTCCATATGAAACAGCAGCAGGTGGGCAGGGGAGTGGCTATAGCTTTGAATTAAATATGCGCTGGACTCAATGACATCACGCCGGACTCAAATCAGCTCATTAGCATGCGGCATGTGGCATCTTTGTGTGTATATTATGAGGTAACCATCTGTCACACCAGTAAGTGAATACATCTAAGGTACTTTATAGTAGTTAATGATTGTATATAATTAGTTAGATTATAATCAAATATCCACATGACACTGACCATGACACTGACTCTTTCAGTGAAGGGGGGACTGCTGAGGAGTCAATAAATAGTGCGAATGGGGGACTGCTGAAAGGGGTTAATAACTACTGTGAAGGGCCTTCACATTAACCCCTTTCAACAGTCCCCCATTCACAGTATCTATTAACCCCTCAGCAGCCCCCTTCACTGAAGGAGGGACTGCTGAAAGGGGTTAATAAATACTGTGAATTTGGGGACTGTTGAAAAGGGTTAATGTGAAGGCCCTTCACAGTAGTTATTAACCCCTTTCAGCAGTCCCCCATTCACACTATTTATTAACTCCTCAGCAGTCCCCCCTTCACTGAAGGAGGGACTGCTGAAAGTGGTTGATAAATACTGTGAATAGGAGACTGCTGAAAGGGTTTAATAACTACTGTGAAGGGGGGGCTGATGAAAGGGGTTAATAACTACTGTGAAGGGGGGCTGCTTAAAGGGGTTAATAACTACTGTGAAGGGGAACTGCAGAAAGGCGGGAATAACTACTGTGAAGAGGGGACTGCTGAAAGGGGTTATTAAATACTGTGAAGGGGGACTGCTGAAAGGGGGGGATAAGTTATAACTACTGAATGGGCCTGCCCCAATAATATACATGCCAGACATTGGGTCCTGCTTGACATCCAGGTGCCTTACCTTCTTTAGGCAAGTGAAGTGCCCAGAAAAAGCCAGAGACAGCCAGGCCCAGCAGCCCTCAGCCGGCCCAGGCCTCAACTCAGCCAGCCATCCATCAGAATTTGATGATCAGTGTTGAGGGAAGGGTTAGATTTTAATATATATATATATATATATATATGTATGTATATATGCCCTTATATGCATATATATTTACCCTTTTTCATAAGCCTGTCCAGGGGGTAGGTGTATACATAGAGATGTATGTATGCCCCCTGGTCAGCATACATCTCTATGTATATAATGTATATATGTAGGTGGGCTTATTGATGTATGGTATATATATTTATGGATGTGCCCCAAACATCTATAAGTATATATATATATATATATATATATATATATATATGTGTATTTATTCCCCAATTATATATATATATATATACTTATCCCCCAGTTTTATATCTATGCATATATATTTATAGATGTGCCCCAAGTATCTATAAATATATATGTGCAGTTAAACTGTGGCCAGCAACTCCCCTGGTTACCCCCCCCCCCTCTGGAATATGCCTGCTGGGGGGGAAGGGGGGAGAGACCGACAACTGGACAATTATGTCCAGTTTCGGCCTCTTCAAAGGACAGAGGATCAATAGGATCCTCTGCTCTTTGTCACCAAAATGGGACATGGGAACAAAGAGTTCCCATGCCCCTGTGTGTGGCTTACCTACAGCGCCAGAGGTGTGCATCCGCTCCGCAGGCGGGAGGATCAAAGGTTCCCCCCGCCTGGAAGCACGCTATAGGATGCGCGGGCCAGCGCGGTGACGTCATTTCACTGCGCCACCCACGTGTCCTTGCCTGCAGCGTGCATGCGCAGGCTGCTCGGGAGCGAGCGCCGCTGGACTTAAATAGTCCGGCGGCACTGCGCTCTTGAGTTTCTAGCAGTGCAGCCAAAAATCATCCCCTAGAAGAACAAGCACCCCTGGACAACGAGCATTATATAGGAATAAGTACCATTAACCCCTGCATCCCCTATACCACCAACAATCTGCATTAACCCATGCATCCCCTACACCACCAACGCCCTATATATTTACCCTTGCATTCCCTACCCTATACCACCAACAATTTAACCCTTATCTTCATCTCATTCCCCTGAATTTAACTCCTAAGAACCTGTATTGCATTCCCCTGTATCCTTAACCCCTGCTGCTGTCCTGCAGTATTAACCCCTGCTTATACCCTGGCACTGTATTGCTCATCTTACAGTGCTAACCCTCAGTTAACCCTTCCCCTTCTGATTGACCCTTTATTCCCCGTAGGGATAGTATATTGCCAGGATTGGGTGGGCTGCTGTTATTTGTGTGTTAGTAAGTGTAATTGTAGTTCTGGGGAGGACTTGGGACTGTGTTAGCGTAGTTAGAACCGTATTAGTGTGTTGTTATAGTGTGTTTAAATATATCGCTGTGTGCTGCTATAAATATATATATCTATTCCCATTGATATAGATATATCTATATAAATTAGACTGTAATGTGTAGTGTGTTAATAAATACCTTTTATTTAAGCACAGTGTGTAGTCTTTTGTTGTAGTAGGCGCCACAGCAATAGCCGCAGGTAGTTCAGTATAGAGTAACATAATCAGTATTATTTGTTTAATTAGGTATAAATAGGCGGAGGCATCACTAGACGACTCACGCCTATTTATGAATATTAATTATAGAGATTTACATAAATGTTAATAATTAATAGTCCCTTTAACAATCAGATCCATCCAGCCCAGTAGGCAGCCCACTGGGCTCGAAAGTAGAAGCTAGGTTTGGTGAGTACAACATTTCTTACTGAGTTCTTGTTTTATTTAGCTTATACTGTAATATAGATTAATGTTTACATTCTGTTGATAATAGTATCTGTATAATGTAGTATCTTGCATGGTGTAGTACTGAACTACTGTGCGCCACTGTCCCCGGTACGATGTCCTCCTTTTCGGGGTGTGGTGTCCTCCTTTTTGGGGTTCTGCAAGTGGCCACTCTAAGAGTAACAGAGATTACACTAAATGACCTTCGTCCTTTCCCTTGTTAAAACCTCTCTATCAATTAAATCAATCTATAAAACAAAATCCCTAGATCTCTTCCTATAAGATCCTGAACTTGACGTATTGTGTGTCTAAAAATAACTGTCTTTGTTTGCTATATGTGTGGCAGAGAGGTCCTCTTATAGTTTAGTGCACATCTTTAGGGCTATCGATTGCCAATTCATCAGACTCATATTTACTAGTCCATGCAGAAAATTCCTTTATTGACCAATTTCAAACATGAGGAATGGGGTAGTATCCCCATAATGTCACACAGCAGGATCCTGAGTGAGGAGCACTTCAGTTAGTGAGCATTGTAATGGATTTAAATAAAAATTGTGCAATAAAGGAATTTTTTGTGTGGACGAATAAACTTGAATGGTCTGATGAATTGGCAATCAATAGCCCTAAAGGTGTGTACTGAACTATAAGTTGATTAAAGGGGTTGTCTCTTCATGGACAATGGGGGCATATCGCTAGGATATGCCCCCATTGTGTTATAGGTGTGGGTCCCATGGCTGGGACCTGCACCTACACTCACCTAAAGAATTATTAGGAACACCTGTTCTATTTCTCATTAATGCAATTATCTAGTCAACCAATCACATGGCAGTTGCTTCAATGCATTTAGGGGTGTGGTCCTGGTCAAGACAATCTCCTGAACTCCAAACTGAATGTCAGAATGGGAAAGAAAGGTGATTTAAGCAATTTTGAGCGTGGCATGGTTGTTGGTGCCAGACGGGCCGGTCCTCTTATGGGACCAGCACCTATAAGACAATGGGTGCATATCCTAGCGATATGCCCCCATTGTCTATGATGATACAACCCCTTTAAATGTGGAGGTAATGGAGTCACACAACACCTGGGTAGAATGTTGTGAAAGTTTGGTTAGTAGTAGTGTTGGGCGAGCATGCTCGGCCAAACACCTTTTTCACTCGAGCGATGCTCGAGTCTCGAATCTCGAGTCTCCTCCCAGCACGTTTGTTGGCTGCTACGCAGCCAATAAACGTGCGGGGAGGTAGTGCCATAGCCATGTTTGCTACTGGCATTACAGTGATTGGCTGGCCGAAACGCGTCATCGGGTGCTATATAGCACCCGATGACACATGGTTCGGCTCAGACTTAGTCAGGGCGAGCTACAGCAGAAGGGACAGATAGTGTAGGGAGAGGAATTGTGATTTTCTTTTAGGGAGTTTTGAGTGTTAAAAGGGGTTAGAGACCCAACAGTCCTTTTAAGGACTATTGTTTTATCTGGCTGCAAAATATATTAGCGCAATGTGCGCTAAATTGCGTGCAATTGTTTGGCTGCTGGTGACAGCAACGACATTACCTGTGCTACATCTCCTGTATAACGTTTGCGCATCATAAATATCAGTGACATTCAGTTACATTTTTTTGCCGCTGGTGACAGTGACATTACCTGAGCTACATCTCCTGTATAACGTTGAGCATCCTAAATATCAGTGACATTCAGTTTAATTTATTTGCGCATACACTTACAAAACATGCGCTACTGTGCGTGTGACATACTTGTAAGCATATATACCATTTATTATGCTCAAGGCGAGCAGTAAGGGACGGGGAAGTGGCCGTGCTGCTGATGGTGCACGCAGAGGCCATGGCCCTGGGCGCGGTGAAACTGTGCCTACTGCCAGAGCACAAGAAACACACTCATCCACGATACCTACAGTAGCTTCATCAGTCAGGCAGACACCACTCTCAAAGTCACACCAGTGCGACCAGGTGGTCGGTTGGATTGCAGCAGATAATGCTTCCAGTCGGTTAAGCACCACTCTGTCTTCCACAAAGTACACTCAGTAGCCAAGAGTCTGGTCAACAGAATCCTCACCCTGATCCTCCTTCCTCCCACCATGGAGAGTCTTGGCAAACAAGTGACCCCACACTCGAATATTCCGAGGAGCTCTTTTCATCGCCATTCCTTGATTTGGCCCTCTCACCAAGCCCACTTGAAGAGTGAGATGAGGAGATCTTGTGCACTGATTCCCAAACTCTTGAGCATCCACAGTCAGAAAAAGATGACAGTGGGGAACGGCAATTAGTGTTTTACGAGGTGGATGATGATGATGAGACACAGTTGCCAATAAGTCAACCGCAATTAGTGTCTCAAGAGGTTGATGATGAGGATGAGACACAGTTGTCAATAAGTGAGGATGTTGTTAGGTCAACAAGTCAGGAGGATGACCAGAGTGAGGAAGTGGAAGAAGAGGTGATGAACGATGAAATCACTGACCCAACCTGGGAAGGTGGCAAGCCGGGCGAGGACAGCAGTACAGAGGGGGAGGGAACCACAGCACCGCAACAGGCTGGAAGAGGCAGTAGGGTGGCAAAAGGAAGAAGGCGGGCCACACCAAATGGGCCCACAACTGTTCCCCGGAGCACCCCATTGCGGCAATCTCCCTTGCCAAAGTGTACAGTCAGGTCCATAATTATTGGGACATCGACACAATTCTAACATTTTTGGCTCTATACACCACCACAATGGATTTTAAATGAAACGAACAAGATGTGCTTTAACTGCAGACTGTCAGCATTAATTTGAGGGTATTTACATCCAAATCAGGTAAATGGTGTAGGAATTACAACAGTTTGCATATGTGCCTCCCACTTGTTAAGGGACCAAAAGTAATGGGACATAATAATAATCATTAATCAAACTTTCACTTTTTAATATATGATTGAAAATCCTTTGCAGTCAATTACATCCTGAAGTCTGGAACGCATAGACATCACCAGACGCTGGGTTTCATCCTGCCAGGCTTGTACTGCAACTGTCTTCATTTCTTGCTTGTTCTTGGGGCATTTTCCCTTCAGTTCTGTCTTCAGCAAGTGAAATGCATGCTCAATCGGATTCAGGTCAGGTGATTGACTTGGCCATTACATAACATTCCACTTCTTTCCCTTAAAAAACTATTTGGTTGCTTTTGCAGTATGCTTTGGGTCATTGTCTATCTGCACTGTGAAGCGCCATCCAATGAGTTCTGAAGCATTTGGTTGAATATGAGCAGATAATATTGGTCGAAACACTTCAGAATTCATCCTGCTGCTTTTGTCAGCAGTCACATCATCAATAAATACAAGAGAACCAGTTCCATAGGCAGCCATACATGCCAACGCCATGACACTACCACCACCATGTATTACTCATGAGGTGGTATGCTTAGGATCATGAGCAGTTCCTTTCCTTCTCCATACTCTTCTCTTCCCATCACTCTGGTACAAGTTGATCTTGGTCTCATCTGTCCATAGGATGTTGTTCCAGAACTGTGAAGGCTTTTTTAATGTCGTTTGGCAAACTCTAATCTGTCCTTCCTGTTTTTGAGGCTCACCAATGGTTTATATCTTGTGGTGAACCCTCTGTATTCACTCTGGTGAAGTCTTCTCTTGATTGTTGACTTTGACACACATGCACCTTCCTCCTGGAGAGTGTTCTTGATCTGGCCAACTGTTGTGAAGGGTGTTTTCTTCACCAAGGAAAGAATTCTTCGGTCATCTACCACAGTTGTTTTGTCCGTGGTCTTCCGGGTTTTTTGGTGTTGCTGAGATCACCGGTGCATTCCTTCTTTTTAAGAATGTTCCAAACAGTTGTTTTGGCCACGCTTAATGTTTTTACTATGTCTCTGATGGGTTGGTTTTGTTTTTTCAGCCTAATGATGGCTTGCTTCACTAATAGTAACAGCCCTTTGGATCTCATCTTGATAGTTGACAGCAACAGATTCCAAATGCAAATAGCACACTTGAAATGAACTCTGGCCCTTTAATCTGCTCATTCTAATTGGGATAATGAGGAAATAACACACACCTGGCCATGGAACAGCTGAGAAGCCAATTGTCCCATTACTTTTGGTCCCTTAACAAGTGGGAGGCACGTATGCAAACTGTTGTAATTCCTACACCGTTCACTTGATTTGGATGTAAATACCCTCAAATTAAAGTTGACAGTCTGCAGTTAACGCACATCTTGTTCGTTTCATTTCAAATCCATTGTGGTGGTGTATAGAGCCAAAAATGTTATAATTGTGTCGATGTCCCAATATTTATGGACCTGACTGTAGGTGTTCCGGAGTCTGGCGCTTTTTTTAGGAAAGTGTGGACGATAAGAGAATTGTAATTTGCAATCTGTGCCGTACCAAAATGAGCAGGGGCGTGAACACTAGCAATCTCACCACCACCAGCATGATCCGCCACATGGCATCAAAGCACCCTAATAGGTGGGCCGAATGCCTGGGTCCACAATCAGTGTCTGCGGGTCACCCCACTGCCTCCTCTTCCCCTGTGTTACGTGCTAGCCTATCCCCTATTCAAGATGCAGGCCCGGATGCCTCCCGCCCTGCACTTTCGCAAGCACCATCAGCTAGTACATCCACTTCTGTGTCCCAGCGCAGTGTACATATGTCCATTCCCCAGGCCTTTGAACGAAAGTGCAAATACCCAGCCACCCACCCACAGGCCATAGCACTAAATGCGCACCTATCGAAATTGCTGGCCATGGAAATGTTGCCATTTAGGCTTGTGGACACTGAGGCTTTCCACAGCCTGATGGCGGTGGTGGTCCCTCGTTACTCAATCCCCAGCCGCCACTATTTTTCCCGGTGTGCCATCCCCGCCTTACTCTAGCATGTGTTCCGTAACATCACCCGTGCCCTGACCAACACAGTTATTGGGAAGGTCCACTTGACGACTGACACATAGACAAGTGCTTTTGGCCAGGGACGCTACATTTCCCTGACGGCACACTGGGTGAACGTTGTGGAGGCCGGGAGCGAGTCGTACCCTGGGATTGCAGAGGTGCCAAGGATTTCGGGCCCTACTTCTATCAGGATTTCTGCTACCACCTACATTATTGGCTGCATCCCCCCCTTCTCCTCCTCCACCTCCTCCTCCACTTCCACCTCTGAATTCTCATCTTGCAGCACCAATCAGCCATCAGTCAGCAGGGCCGGATTAAGAGCATCATGGGCCTGGTGCTGAGGATTTTGCTGGGCCTTTTTATGGAACTGCACTCAGTGTCTTAATTACATATATATTTTATCGATACCATTAAAGTATTTTGTTCCTGCAACTACCCCTTCATTTGGCGTCTATCTTGGCAACATGGAGGGGGACCACGGGAGGGGGACCCTGAGGGTGGGGGCATCCTCAGGGCACTATAGTGTCAGGAAAACCGCTTTGTTTTCCTGACACTATAGTGATCATTTAACATGACTATGAAGATTACTGTTTTCTAGCTGCTGTGGACTGTGGACAATAGCAGCTAGAAACAGTAATTTTCATAGAGCTGTTATGATTTATGGACACAGCTCTCAGCATGCTTAGCCAGCCTTCTATCTGGCTGTGCTTCTTGAGAGTCACAGTCCACAGGCTCAGAAACAGCCAGATAGAAGGCTGGCTAAGCATGCTGAGAGCTGTGTCCATAAATCATAACAGCACTATGATTGCCCTCCCTTCCAACTGGATGAGTTTATCTGATACCTGCCCTGCTCCAGAAGCTCCTGCTGTCTCACGGGCTGGTGTGGCTGAGCGCTGTGGGCCGTGTGCTGGTAGAAACTGCTGAGCAGGTTGTACACAGCGCAGCGTGCAGGAGGGATAACCGAGGGCGCACTGAGGTCATATCCGGCATTACAGGAACCGCACCAGCTGCTCTGACGTCCTGCCGCCGGATATCCTGTGACGTATATCCGGCGGCAGGACGTCAGAGCAGCTGGTGCTGTTCCTGTAATGCCACGGCCCGCCAGATATGACCTCAGTGCGCCCGCGGTTATCCCTCCTGCACGCTGCGCTGTGTACAATAGTGATAGGAAGTTCGGATCTTTCAGATAAATCGGATCTTCGGTTCACTCGCTGAGTCACTGACTGCTGAGCTGACTCGCAAGTGAACCGAAGACTCTAGGTGCCGGTGCGCATGCGCAGATGCTATCCATTCGATTCACTTGCTGCTGCTGACTCAGTCGGCTCTTCAGCTCTCTAATGAGTGAGTCAGGATCAGGAAGAGTGATGGATTATAGTGATAGTGAAAGGAAGCTGAGGCTGACGCCGGACAGGAGGACTCAGGAGCTGTCACTGTTGTGTGCATTGTTGTCTGTTGTGCATTGTTACCCACAGTGACAACAGTCTGACACTGACAGTAGTACAACGAACCAAGTGAAGTGAGATGTGAATGCACAGGGAAAACTATGTGCTGAATTGATAACAGTATTACAGTAACACAGTCACTGGCTGATAATAAAATAGTCCCCACAGTCCCCACTTAACGGAATCCATAAAGGAGATGTGAACCCACCCTTAGTTATATAGCTACTGAACGAGATGCCTTTAACATATATATCTCCTGAGAAGCCAATTTGATCCTAAAGGGTTAATTCAACCTGTAATCTAAACTCTGTGTCATCTGTCACTTCTCTTATCTCTCTGCTCCTGTCCCTTAATCTTATCACTGCTGCAACAAAATCACTGGGCCCCATAGCAGGAATCTAAATTGGGCCCCCATTCCCCTTTTATAGCCCCTCCTTTTGTTCCATGAACTATTCTTGCTGCTGCGTTTTATAATTTATGCCATCAGGGCTGGATTGGGATTGCAAAACAGCCCTGGCACACAAAAGAGGTATAATAGATGCAGTGTGTACAGGTATATAGTATATTCCCTAGTGTTCTGATATGTGAGGTACAGGGTATAATATATGCAGTGTGTACAGTATATACAATAGTGTAATATGTGAGGTACGAGGTATAATAGATGCAGTGTGTACAGGTATATAGTAAATACAGCAGTGTATTGACACCTCTTACCTCACATATAAGTACACTGCTGTATATACTATATATCTGTACACACTGCATCTATTATACACTGCGTGCAGAATTATTAGGCAAATGAGTATTTTGACCACATCATCCTCTTTATGCATGTTGTCTTACTCCAAGCTGTATAGGCTCGAAAGCCTACTACCAATTAAGCATATTAGGTGATGTGCATCTCTGTAATGAGAAGGGGTGTGGTCTAATGACATTAACACCCTATATTAGGTGTGCATAATTATTAGGCAACTTCCTTTCCTTTGGCAAAATGGGTCAAAAGGACTTGACAGGCTCAGAAAAGTCAAAAATAGTGAGATATCTTGCAGAGGGATGCAGCACTCTTAAAATTGCAAAGCTTTTGAAGCGTGATCATCGAACAATCAAGCGTTTCATTCAAAATAGTCAACAGGGTCGCAAGAAGCGTGTGGAAAAACCAAGGCGCAAAATAACTGCCCATGAACTGAGAAAAATCAAGCGTGCAGCTGCCAAGATGCCACTTGCCACCAGTTTGGCCATATTTCAGAGCTGCAACATCACTGGAGTGCCCAAAAGCACAAGGTGTGCAATACTCAGAGACATGGCCAAGGTAAGAAAGGCTGAAAGACGACCACCACTGAACAAGACACACAAGCTGAAACGTCAAGACTGGGCCAAGAAATATCTCAAGACTGATTTTTCTAAGGTTTTATGGACTGATGAAATGAGAGTGAGTCTTGATGGGCCAGATGGATGGGCCCGTGGCTGGATTGGTAAAGGGCAGAGAGCTCCAGTCCGACTCAGACGCCAGCAAGGTGGAGGTGGAGTACTGGTTTGGGCTGGTATCATCAAAGATGAGCTTGTGGGGCCTTTTCGGGTTGAGGATGGAGTCAAGCTCAACTCCCAGTCCTACTGCCAGTTTCTGGAAGACACCTTCTTCAAGCAGTGGTACAGGAAGAAGTCTGCATCCTTCAAGAAAAACATGATTTTCATGCAGGACAATGCTCCATCACACGCGTCCAAGTACTCCACAGCGTGGCTGGCAAGAAAGGGTATAAAAGAAGAAAATCTAATGACATGGCCTCCTTGTTCACCTGATCTGAACCCCATTGAGAACCTGTGGTCCATCATTAAATGTGAGATTTACAAGGAGGGAAAACAGTACACCTCTCTGAACAGTGTCTGGGAGGCTGTGGTTGCTGCTGCACGCAATGTTGATGGTGAACAGATCAAAACACTGACAGAATCCATGGATGGCAGGCTTTTGAGTGTCCTTGCAAAGAAAGGTGGCTATATTGGTCACTGATTTGTTTTTGTTTTGTTTTTGAATGTCAGAAATGTATATTTGTGAATGTTGAGATGTTATATTGGTTTCACTGGTAAAAATAAATAATTGAAATGGGTATATATTTGTTTTTTGTTAAGTTGCCTAATAATTATGCACAGTAATAGTCACCTGCACACACAGATATCCCCCTAAAATAGCTAAAACTAAAAACAAACTAAAAACTACTTCCAAAAATATTCAGCTTTGAGATTAATGAGTTTTTTGGGTTCATTGAGAACATGGTTGTTGTTCAATAATAAAATTAATCCTCAAAAATACAACTTGCCTAATAATTCTGCACTCCCTGTACCTCGTACCTCACATATCAGTACACTGCTGTATATACTATATATCTGTACATATTGCATCTATTATACCTTGTACCTCACATATCAGTGCACTGCGGTATATACTATATATCTGTACATATTGCATCTATTATACCTCGTACCTCACATATCAGTGCACTGCGGTATATACTATATATCTGTACATATTGCATCTATTATACCTTGTACCTCACATATCAGTGCACTGCGGTATATACTATATATCTGTACATATTGCATGTATAATACTGTGTAATATGTGTGTGTGCATGTATGTGTGTGTATATATATATATATATATATATATATATACAGAGCAGTGTATTGATGTGAGACATAGAAGGTATAATACTGTGGATGCAGTGTTTATAGAAATATGTGGTCAGTTATACATTATGGTCACTGTGTGTGAAGTACATGAGGTAGTGTGCACTGTAACTGTCTGAAGTATTATACATGAGTGAGCAATGAGTAAAACAGGGCATGGGGGGAGGGGGGGGGGGAAATGACAAGAAGTGGAGGACCTCCTCTTACCACTCCATTCCAGTCTGTATGGATCAATGCAGAGCTGCTTGTGAACTTCTAATACTTGCTGTTAGGGGTTGAAGGACCTGTGATGATGTCATCACAGGTCCTGGCAGATATACCTTTGAAACCTAGGAACTACACCATTTTTGGTGCAGTTCCTTTGCTAGATTCTGCAGGACCTGTGATGTTGAAGATGATGTCATCACAGGTCCTGGCAGATGCACTGTTCTAACCTGGGAACTACACTTTACACTGTGCAGTTCCCTTACAGGACCTGTGATGACATCATCAAAGGTCCTTTAGCTTTAGAAAGATAAACAGTCTACTCAGACGACTCAGAGCTGCTAGGGCTTGCCTTGCCTCAGCTCTGATTGGTTGGTGGGCGGGGAGGGGAGGGGCTGGCAGAAGCAGCTTCCACTCTAGGATCATATTACGCTCCTCCCGAGTCCCGCCCTCAGGCTCCCTGCTGCCAGCGTGAGGTGAGAGTCTCTGCATTATCTGTGTGCTATGTGACGCCGCGCTGTGTACAACAAAGGACTCTTAGCTCCCGACGGCCTTTTGGCTGGCAGATGGGCCTATTTTATGGTAGGGGCCTGGAGCTGCAGCTCCATCAGCCCCTACGTTAATCCGGCCCTGTCAGTCAGTAGCTGGAAGCAGTGTAGCACTGCAGTGGGAAAGCGGCAACAGGCCAAGCTGAAACTATTTTGCTTAGGTGACAAACAGCACACCGCCGCAGAGCTGTGGCAAGGTATAAGGGACCAGACTGAGCTGTGGCTCTCGCCACTCAACCTACAACCAGGCATGGTTGTGTCTGATAATGGCCGTAACTTGGTGGCGGCTTTGGAGCTCGGCAAGCTCACACACATACCATGCCTACCCCATGTGTTCAACTTAGTGGTTCAGCGGTTTCTCAAAACCTACCCCAATTTGCCTGAGCTACTGGTGAAGGTGTGCCGCGTGTGTGCCCATTTCCGAAATTCATCTACATCTGCTGCCGGTCTGGCAACGCTGCAGCAGCGCTTGCAATTGCCAGCTCACCGACTGTTGTGCGACGTGAGCACGCACTAGAACTCCACGTTCCACCTGTTGGCCCGGCTTTGTGTGCAGCAGAAGGCAGTAGTGGAACACCAGCTGCAACATGGTCGTCGCCTTTCCAGTCAGCTTCCGTTCTTCACAAGCGACGAGTGGGCATGGATGTTTGACCTCTGTGAGGTTTTACGCAACTTTGAGGAATCAACACAGATGGTGAGCGTCGATGCCGCTATTATCAGCGTAACCATCCCACTTCTGTGTATACTCAAACGCTCGCTGCTCACAATGAAGGCGGACGCTTTGCATGTGGAAGAGGTGGAAATGGGGGAAGACAGTACACCCTCAGTTCGTCTTCTCAGTGCGAATTGGATGATGACGAGGAGGAGGAGGAGGAGCTGGAGACGGTTGCTTCCTCTACAGAGGGTAGTACCCAAAGCAGGTTTATTCCATCTGTTCAGCGTGGATGGGCTGAAGAGGAGGAAGAGGATGAGGAGATTGAGTCATCCTCCTGATGAGGACAGCGAAGTCTTGTTTGTTGGGACTCTGGCACACATGGCTGACTTTATGTTATGCTGCCTTTCCTCTTGACCCTCCTGTTATACACATTTTGGCCAACACCGATTACTGGTTGTTTATCCTTTTCGACCACCGTTACAAAGAGAACTTCTCATCTCTCATTCCTGTGGTGGAGAGGACTAGCAAAATGGTGCAATACCAGAAGGTCCTTGTGGAAAAATTGCTCCAAAAATTTCCAGCTGACAACGCTGGCAGCAGAGTACGTAGTTCCTTGGGCAACCAAGGAGGGGAGGGGAACACACAGCAGTTCCAACAGAGGCAGGGCAGCACTCGTCAAGGCCTGGGACAGTTTCATGACACTCCTGATGCGTGGCCTAGTGTCACAAGGAGGGAAAAGTTTTGGAAGATGGTGAAGGAGTATGTAGCAGACCGTGTCAGCGCCCTCAGGGATCCCTCTGTGCCTTACAACTATTGGGTGTCCAAGCTGGACACGTGGCACGAACTGGCGCTCTATGCCTTAGAGGTGCTGGCCTGCCCTGCTGCCAGCATTTTGTCAAAGCAGGTATTTAGTGCTGCTGGGGGTATAATAACTGATAAGCGCATCCGCCTGTCAACTGAAAATGCTGACAGGTTGATTCTTATCAAAATGAACAAGGCCTGGATTGCCCCTGACTTCTCTACTCCATCAGAGGAAAGTGGCTGAACATAAGGGCACTTTAAATGTGGCTTTTATGGTGTATTGAATACACTGTATTCCCATGCGCCCCTTCCACTACAAAAATGGGTATATCTTCCTTTTCTCATCCTCCTCCTCCATCATGTCAACATGCTTATTAGGCTGCACTCGCTCCTAATGTTTTAGAGGGTCAGCTCAGCAGCAGGCCCTGGCTCCTAATGTTTTACAGGGTCAACTCAGCAGCAGACCCTCACCCCTAATGTTTTAGAGGGTCACTAGCAGGCCCTCGCCCATAATGTTTTAGATGGTCAGCTCAGCAGCAGACCCTCACCCCTAATTTTTTAGATTGTCAGATCAGCAGCAGGCCCTCACCCCTAATTTTTTAGATGGTTAGCTCAGCAGCAGACCCTCACCCCTAATTTTTTAGATGGTCAGATCAGCAGCAGGCCCTCGCCCCTAATGTTTTAAATGGTCAGCTCAGCAGCAGACCCTCACCCCTAATGTTTTAGATGGTTAGCTCAGCAGCAGACCCTCACCCCTATTTTTTTAGATGGTCACATCAGCAGCAGGCCCTCGCCCCTAATGTTTTAAATGGTCAGCTCAGCAGCAGACCCTCACCCCTAATGTTTTAGAAGGTCAGATCAGCAGCAGACCGTCACCCCTAATGTTTCATATAGTCAGATCAGCAGCAGACCCTCACCCCTAATTTTTTAGATGGTCAGATCAGCAGCAGGCCCTTGCCCCTAATGTTTTAGATAGTCAGCTCAGCAGCAGACCCTCACCCCTAATGTTTTAGATGGTCAGATCGCCAGCAGACCTTCACCCCTATTTTTTTAGATGGTCAGCTCAGCAGCAGACCCTCAGCCCTAATTTTTTAGATGGTAAGATCAGCAGCAGGCCCTCGCCCCTAGTTTTAGAGCGTCAGCTCATCAGCAGACTCTCACTCCTAATTTTTTAGATGGTCAGATCAGCAGCAGGCCTTCGCCCCTAATGTTTTAGAGGGTCACCAGCAGGCCCTTGCTTCTAATGTTTTTGAGGGTCACCAGCAGGCCATCAATCATAATTTTTCAAAGGTGTGTATGATGCCCTCCTTTATGTGTAATAAAGGGTGTATTGGAGTGCCTATTCCTTGTAATTTTTGGCAGCCCTTTCACTTAGTGCATAGGCTTTATGAGTGTAGGAGTCCCACTACCTGAACAATTGTACCACAATTATGAGATATATAGTTTGTATCGGAGTGCCTCTTCCTTGTAATTTTTGGCAGCACTTTCACTTTATATACAAGTAAATATACAGGAAAGAATGTTTCCTAACAATGTTTCCTCTAAAATCGATTTTTATCTTCGGTTTGGTGCGTATTATTGTCAGTCAGTAAAAATGGCATACTCCTCGGACAACATCGTTCCCAGCAGTGACCTGGGAGTCCAAGATGCATTCAGACATCCTCCCCATACTGTTCCCGGACCGGTTCTGCCACTGACTTCCATTGTGCTCGGGTGCTCTGTAGAGCACCCGAGCATCCCAAAGTGTTCTACTCGAGCACCCGAGCACTTTGGTGCTCGATCAACACTAGTTGGTAGCAAAATTTTGTAACATTAGCATAAAGGTCTTGCCCCATCAATGTCCAGGCTCACAATTATATCATTTCCTTGTTTTTCTTTTTTAGGGTCACAGTGCTTATTGACTGAGGCATGTAATAGGTTAAATGGCCATGATTAAGCTTAGTGTCGATCTTGGCCATTGCAGTGGGAGGATGGCTGTGTATTACAGCTGGTTCATGCTGCAGATTTTACAGGCTCAGCTCCTAGGTGCATACAATGCCACACAATACCTTCTTGCAGAGCCATACATGTATGGCATTTTCCAGGAAGGGATTAAGCTCCAGCACTGTACTGTTGAGAAAAACAAAAAAGCTGAAAGATCCTTCGATTTACGAAGATTTTGATATTTACAGGTAACCAGGTAAAACCCTCCAGCCCAAACAGAAAATAAAGAGGTGACATAGTGTCAAAGTGGATGGTCACCACTGCATTTGAAAGTCCATGGAACATGGATATTGGATGTACTAGAGGTCCTCATTGTCTTTGACTGCACTGTCTGAATACAATATAAAACTGGCAGGCTTTCTCCTTCTACTTCCAGTGCCTGATCATTCTTGGGTCAATATGTGTATGGATTTTTAACTTTTTTGATAAATAAACTTTTTTTTTATTTTTTTGCCTGAATCGTCTAATTGTTCAGTCATCTGGGTAAAGGTGGGTGGAGAGCTTTTCAAAGATGGCACATTTCCTACTATTCAAACAACTACATACTGCTGTAATAATTACCTAATGCTATGTATAACATATTTTTGTTTACGAAACTTCCTGACAACATTGACCCCGATTTACTAATCCTGTCTAATTTACAAACAGATTGAATTTAGAATGCCATAAAATTTGCCATATTTATAGTAGTTGATGCTGGATAATAAATAAGGTGCATCTTTAGACTATCTAAGTTTATAACGTCTACTTCTTGGCTAAGCTTACGCCCAAAATCAGTCCACATGCACAAAATTTCTTACCACATTCTCCACAAATCCGAATGAAAAACTTTAGACCAACTTTGAGTTGGTCCAATTTGCTTAAATTTATGAGCCCAAATTGTGGATTTTTGAACATGGACCAAAGCAAGCTAAGGAGAGAGTTGGCTCAGGTGATTACAAAGAAAATTATAGACAAACAACTTGATGTTCCTGTTACTACAGTTGCTCATAATATTCAGAGGTTTAAGGTCTACTGGACTATAGCCAACCTCCCTGGACGTGGCTGTAAGAGAAAAAATTATGACAAATTAAAGAGATAGATAATATGAATGGTAACCAAAGAGCCCAGAACAACTTCCAAAGAGAATACATGTGAACTCCAAGGTCAAGGTACATCAGTGTCAGATTGCACCATCTGTTGCTGTCTTAGCCAAAGTGGATTTAATGGAAGACAACAGAGGAGGAAACCACTGTTTAAAGCAAATCATAAAAAAGCGAGAATGGAATTTGCTAAAATGCATAAAGGTAAGCCACAAAGCTTCTGGGAGAATGTCCTTTGGACAGATGAGACAAAACTAGAGCTTTTTGGCAAGTCATATCAGCTCTATGTCCACAGACGCAAAAATTAAGCATACAAAGATAAGAACATTGTACCTACTGTCAAACATATAGGTTGTACAACAAAATATTAAGTTAAGTGTACCATAATTTTGTCCAGACCAGTTTCATTAGTTCTGGTTGAACCACAATGCAAAAGCAATGTCCGATTTTCAAAACTTTTTTCAGTTTCAAGTTATTTCAGTGATTATTGTGGTGTTTCTTTCTTTAACAGAAGGGTACCAACAATTTTGTCCACGTGTGTAAACATACAAGTCTGTTACTAGATGCGTAGGGGCCACACAGATTGGTATCGAGGGCTGCATGAGGCCCCGAGACTGCGGGTTGTGCACCCCTGTTCTACACACTTTCAGACAATATCTGTGACACATCCTACTAGGGGACATGGATTAGCAGAAAGGTGTATGGTTTCAAGAGAAAGATGATTGTGGCTTAAAAGTGCCTCCATACGGCAAACCTCAGTATGTCAGCAGCAGGACTGCTGCTCTGTTACGAAGGTAGTTATATCTCAGTGCTTACCATTGCCACCTATTTGCCCATTTTTGGGCCAAGATAATATTTTGTTTTCTGCTAAACACCTGCAATGATAACCAGATTTTAATGGAAAAAAAAAAAGTTAAGGCTTGGTCACGTTGCTACTGCTGTTTTTAGACTGTCCTTGGGTCCATCAGGTCATACAGTGAGGAACAGAAGTATTTGAACACCCTGCGATTTTGCAAGTTCTCCCACTTAGAAATCATGGAGGGGTCTGAAATTCACATTGTAGGTGCATTCCCACTCTGAGAGACAGAATAAAAAATAAAAAATCAGGAAATCACATTGTATGATTTTTAAAGAATTTATTTGTCTTGCACTGCTGAACATAGGTATTTGAACACCTGAGAAACAGTAAGAATTCTGGCTCTCAAAGACCTGTTATGTGCCTTTAAAAAGTCCACTTCTACTCCACTCATTAATCTAACTTAGTAACACCTGTCTGAGCTCTTTAAAGACACCTGTCCACCTCACAGTCAGTCAGATGCCAACTACTACCATGGGCAAGACCAAAGAGCTGTCAAAAGACACCAGAGACAAAACTGTGGACCTCCACAAGGATGGAAAGGGCTACGGGGCAATTGCCAAGCAGCTTGGTGAAAATAGATCAACTGTTGGAGCATTTGTTAGAAAATTGAAGAGGCTAAAGACGACTGTCAGTCTTGCTCGGACTGGGGCTCCATGCAAGATCTCACCTCGTGGGGTATCACTGATGATAGGAAAGGTGAGGAAACAGCCCAGAACTACAAGGGAGGAGCTGGTCAATGACATGAAGAGAGCTGGGACCACAGTTTCAAAGGTCACTGTCGGTAGAACACTACGCCGTCATGGTTTCAAATCATGCATTGCATGGAAGGTTCCCTTGCTTAAGTCATCACATGTCCAGGCCCGTCTGAAGTTTGCCAATAACCATCTGGATGATCCAGAGGAGGCATGGGAGAAAGTCGTGTGGTCAGATGAGACCAAAGTAGAACTTTTTGGTCTAAACTTCACTCGTTGTGTTTGGAGTAAAAAGAAGGATGAGTTGCATCCCAAGAACACCATCCCTACTGTGAAGCATGGGGGTGGTAACATCATGCTTTGGGGTGCTTTTCTGCGAAGGGGACAGGACTACTGCACTGTATTAACCCCTTAAGGACACAGCCTTTTTACACCTTAGGACCAGGCCATTTTTTGAAAATCTGACCAGAGTCCCTTTAAGTGCTGATAACTTTAAAACGCTTTGACTTATCCAGGCCGTTCTGAGATTGTTTTTTCGTCACATATTGTACTTCATGACACTGGTAAAATGGAGTCAAAAAAATAATTTTTTTTGCACCAAAAAATACCTAATTTAACAAAAATTTGGAAAAATTTGCAAATTTCAAAGTTTCAGTTTCTCTACTTCTGTAATACATAGTAATACCCCCAAAAATTGTGATGACTTTACATTTCCTATATGTCTACTTCATGTTTGAATTGTTTTGGGAATGATATTTTATTTTTTGGGGATGTTATAAGGCTTAGAAGTTTAGAAGCAAATCTTGAAATTTTTCAGAAATTTACAAAAACTCAATTTTTAGGGACCAGTTCAGGTCTCAAGTCACTTTGCGAGGCTTACATTATAGAAACCACCCAAAAATGACCCCATCTAAGAAACTACACCCCTCAAGGTATTGAAAACTGATTTTGCATATGTTGTTAACCCTTTAGGTGTTGCACAAGAGTTATTGGCAAATGGGGAGGAAATTTGAGAATTTCATTTTTTTGTCTAATTTTTCATTTTAACCCATTTTTTCCACTAACAAACCAAGGGTTAACAGCCAAACAAGACTGTATCTTTATTGCCCTGACTCTGCCGTTTACAGAAACACCCAATATGTGGCCGTAAACTACTGTACGGCCACACAGCGGGGCGTAGAGGGAAAGGTGCGCCGTATGGTTTTTGGAAGGCTGATTTTTATGGACTGGTTTATTTACACCATGTCCCATTTGAAGCCCCCTGATGCACCCCTAGAGGAGAAACTCCCTAAAAGTGACCCCATATAAGAAACTACACCCCTCAAGGTATTCAAAACTGATTTTACATACGTCGTTAACCCTTTAGGTGTTGCACAAGAGTTATTGGCAAATGGCGATAAAATTTGAGAATTTCATTTTTTTGCCTAATTTTCCATTTTAACACATTTTTTCAACTAACAAAGCAAGGGTTAACAGCCAAACAAGACTGTATCTTTATTGCCCTGACTCTGCTGTTTACAGAAACACCCCATATGTGGCCGTAATACTGTACGGGCACACAGCAGGGCGTAGAGTGAAAGGTGCGCCGTTTGGTTTTTGGAGGGCTGATTTTGCTGGACTGTTTTTTTGGCACCATGTCCCATTTGAAGCCCCCCTGATGCACCCCTAGATTATAAACTCCATAAAAGTGACCACATCTAAGAAACTACACCCCTCAAGGTATTCAAAAGTGATTTTACAAACTTTGTTAACCCTTTAGGTGTTGCACAAGATTTAATGGAAAATAGAGATACAATTTCAAAATTTCACTTTTTTGGCAGATTTTCCATTTTAATATTTTTTTTCCAGTTACAAACCAAGGGTTAACAGCCAAACAAAACTCATTATTTATGGCCCTAATTCTGTAGTTTACAGAAACACCCCATATGTGGTCGTAAACAGCTGTATGGGCACACGGCAGGGCGCAGAAGGAAAGGAACACCATATGGTTTTTGGAAGGCAGGTTTTGCTGGACTGTTTTTTTTTACACCATGTCCCATTTGAAGCCCCCCTGATGCACCCCTAGAGTAGAAACTCCAAAAAAGTGACCCCATTTTAGAAACTACGGGATAGGGTGGCAGTTTTGTTGGTACTAGTTTAGGGTACATATGATTTTTGGTTGCTCTATATTACACTTTTTGTGCGGCAAGGTAACAAGAAATAGCTTTTTTGGCACCGTTTTTTTTTTTGTTATTTACAACATTCATCTGACAGGTTAGATCATGTGGTAATTTTATAGAGCAGGTTGTCACGGACGCGGCGATACCTAGTATGTATACAATTTTTTTTATTTATGTAAGTTTTACACAATGATTTCATTTTTAAAACCAAAAAAATGTTTTAGTGTCTCCATAGTCTAAGAGCCATAGTTTTTTCAGTTTTTGGGCGATTATCTTAAGTAGGGTCTCATTTTTTGCAGGATGAGATGACGGTTTGATTGGCATCTATTTTGGGGTGCATATGACTTTTTGATTGCTTGCTATTACACTTTTTGTGACGTAAGATGACAAAAAATGGCTTTTTTTACACCGTTTTTATTTTTATTTTTTTACGGTGGTCATCTGAGGGGTTAGATCATGTGATATTTTTATAGAGCCGGGCGATACGGACGCTGCGATACCTAATATGTATACTTTTTTTTTATTTATGTAAGTTTTACACAATGATTTCATTTTTGAAACAAAAAAAATCATGTTTTAGTGTCTCCATAGTCTAAGAGCCATAGTTTTTTCAGTTTTTTGGGCGATTATCTTGGGTAGGGTATGATTTTTGCGGGATGAGATGACGGTTTGATTGTTACAATTTTGGCGTACATGCGACTTTTTTGATCACTTTTATTACCTTTTTTGGGAAGTAAGGTGGGCAAAATTTCAATTTCATCATAGTTTTTTATTTTTTATTTTTATGGTGTTCACCGTTCGGGTAAAGTAACATGACCGTTTTATAGATCAGGTCGTTACGGACGCGGCGATACCAAACATGTGTAGGGAATTTTATTTTTTTCATTTTTTATCAGTGATAAATGTGTTTTTTGATTTTTACTTTTTTTTCACTTTTATTCACTTTTTTTTGACCCAGACCCACTTGGTTCTTGAAGATCCAGTGGGTCTGATGTCTGTATAATACAGTACAGAACAATATATATTGTACTGCACTGTATTTTACTTACACTGAACAGATCTATGCCTTTCAGCACAGATCTGTTCAGCACCATGGACAGCAGGACGCCTGAGAGGCGTCCTGTTGCCATGGGAACCTTCCCCGTCTGCTCAGAACTTCGCAGACGGGGAAGGGTAAGGAGGGGATCTCTCGGGGGGCTGTCTGGGGGCTCTCTCCCTCTCCATCGGGGGGCTGCAAAGGCACAGCAGCCCCCCGATGGGAGAGGGAGGGAGCTCCCTGCGCTGTTAACCTTTTCCATACAGCGGTCCGTATGGACCGCTGTATGGAAAGGGTTAAACGGCTGACATCGCATCGCAGATGTCAGCCGTTTATACCAGGGTGCCAGCAATGTGCTGGCACCCTGGTATACCCACTGAACACCAATGAATTTTCAAGGGGAGGCGGGCGGGGGATCGCGATCCCGCCTGCCGCACCGCCCGCCTCCCGCACCGCCCACACCGCCCGCAACCCTCCCCCTGCACCTCCCGCCACCATAAAAATCATTCGGGGGTGCAGGGGGGGGTGAATAAAACTTTTTTTAGGCATATAAAGTTTCTGATCCCCGCGGTCAGGGACCGCGGGGACCAGAAACTGCAGAAATCGCAGCAAACCGCAGGTCTGAATTGACCTGCAGTTTGCCGCGATCGCCGACATGGGGGGGTCACAGGACCCCCCCGCGCATTTAGCCTAGGTGCCTGCTCAATGATTTGAGCAGGCACCGGGTTCCGATCACTGCCAGCCGCACGGCAGTGATCGAAAATACACAGGGCGTACATGTACGCCCTGTGTCCTTAAGTACCAGGGCACAAGGGCGTACCTGTACGCCCTATGTCCTTAAGAGGTTAAGGAAAGGATGAATGGGGCCATTTATTGTGAGATTTTGAGCAACAACCTTCTTCCCTCAGTCAGAGCATTGAAGATAGGTCATGGCTGGGTCTTCCAACACGACAACGACCCGAAGCACACAGCCAGGATAACCAAGGATTGGCTCCATAAGAAGCATATCAAGGTTCTGGAGTGGCCTAGCCAGTCTCCAGACCTAAATCCAATAGAACATCTTTGGAGGGAGCTGAAACTCTGTGTTGCTCAGCGACAGCCCCGAAACCTGACAGATCTAGAGGAGATCTGTGTGGAGTGGGCCAAAATCCCTGTTGCAGTGTGTGCAAACCTGGTCAAGAACTACAGGAAACGTTTGACCTCTGTAATTGCAAACAAAGGCTTCTGTACAAAATATTAACACAGATTTTCTCAGGTGTTCAAATACAGTCAGGTCCATAAATATTGGGACACCGACACAATTCTAACATTTTTGGCCCTGTACACCACCAAAATGAATTTGAAAAGAAACGAACAAGACGTGCTTTAACTGCAGACTGCCAGCTTTAATGTGAGGGTATTTACATCCAAATCAGGTGAATGGTGTAGGAATTACAACAGTTTGCATATGTGCCTCCCACTTGTTACGGAACCAAAAGTAATGGGACAGAATAATAATCATAAATCAAACTTTCACTTTTTAATACTTGGTTGCAAATCCTTTGCAGTCAATTGCAGCCTGAAGTCTGGAACGCATAGACATCACCAGACGCTGGGTTTCATCCCTGGTGATGCTCTGCCAGGCCTCTACTGCAACTGTCTTTAGTTCCTGCTTGTTCTTGGGGCAGTTTCCCTTTTAGTTTTGTCTTCAGCAAGTGAAATGCATGCTCAATCGGATTCAGGTCAGGTGATTGACTTGGCCATTGCATAACATTCCACTTCTTTCCCTTAAAAAAACTCTTTGGTTGCTTTTACAGCATGCTTTGGGTCATTGTCCATCTGCACTGTGAAGCGCCATCCAATGAGTTCTGAAGCATTTGGCTGAATATGAGCAGATAATATTGCCCAAAACACTTCAGAATCCATCCTGCTGTGTTTGTCAGCAGTCACATCATCAATAAATACAAGAGAACCAGTTCCATTGGCAGCCATACATGCCCACGCCATGACACTACCACCACCATGCTTCACTGATAAGGTGGTATGCTTAGGATCATGAGCAGTTCCTTTCCTTCTCCATTCTCTTCTCTTCCCATCACTCTGGTACAAGTTGATCTTGGTCTCATCTGTCCATAGGATGTTGTTCCAGAACTGTGAAGGCTTTTTAGATGTCGTTTGGCAAACTCTAATCTGGCCTTCCTGTTTTTGAGGCTCACCAATGGTTTACATCTTGTGGTGAACCCTCTGTATTAACTCTGGTGAAGTCTTCTCTTGATTGTTGACTTTGACACACATACACCTACCTCCTGGAGAGTGTTCTTGATCTGGCCAACTGTTGTGAAGGGTGTTTTCTTCACCAGGGAAAGAATTCTTCGGTCATCCACCACAGTTGTTTTCCATGGTTTTCCGGGTCTTTTGGTGTTGCTGAGCTCATCGGTGCTTTCCTTCTTTTTAGGAATGTTCCAAACAGTTGTTTTGGCCATGCCTAATGTTTTTGCTATCTCTCTGATGGGTTTGTTTAGTTTTTTCAGCCTAATGATGGCTTGCTTCATTGATGGTGACAGCTCTTTGGATCTCATCTTGAGAGTGGACAGCAACAGATTCCAAGTGCAAATATAATACTTGAAATGAACTCTGGACCTTTTATATGCTTATTGTAAGTGGGATAATAAGGGAATAACACACACCTGGCCATGGAACAGCTGAGAAGCCAATTGTCCCATTACTTTTGGTTCCTTAACAAGTGGGAGGCACATATGCAAACTGTTGTAATTCCTACACCGTTCAGCTGATTTGGATGTAAATACCCTCAAATTAAAGCTGACAGTCTGCAGTTAAAGCACATCTTGTTTGTTTCATTTCAAATCCATTGTGGTGGTGTATAGAGCCAAAAATGTTACAATTGTGTCGATGTCCCAATATTTATGGACCTGACTGTACTTATGTTCAGCAGTGCAAGACAAATAAATTCTTTAAAAATCATACAATGTGATTTCCTGATTAATTTTTTTATTCTGTCTCTCAGAGAGGGAATGCACCTACAATGTGAATTTCAGACCCCTCCATGATTAGTGAACATAATTGTGTATATGCAACAGAGGGTTCCTTTAAAGGGCTTCTGTCAGCCCACTAAACCGTTTTTTTTTTTTTTTTGTTTACTAATAATCCCTACACTGCGATTTATGCATACATAAGTTAAATAATCATTTCTGTTCAGTAGAATTTGCTAAAAAGCGATTTTTAAAATATGCAAATTACCTTGCTACCAGCAAGTAGGGCGGCTACTTGCTGGTAGCAGCCGCATCCTCCGACCCTAATGACGCCCCCTCCGCATTGTGATTGACAGGGCCAGGGAACGGAATCGTTCTCTGCTGGCCCTGCCTGTTAGCATTCAAAATCTGGCGCCTGCGCTGCGGCCGTACGTATCTTCAATCTGCGCAGGCGCACTGAGAGGCGGCCGCTCTCTCCTCAATGCGCCTGCGCCGGGTGTAGATGTGACGTCATCGGCGCAGGCGCATTGAGGATGGAGCGGCCGAGCGAGTGGCCGTCTCT
Organism: Bufo bufo; assembly: GCF_905171765.1. NCBI lineage: Eukaryota > Metazoa > Chordata > Amphibia > Anura > Bufonidae > Bufo > Bufo bufo. The sequence continues at coordinate 600,185,966 of NC_053390.1, read as the reverse complement.
CAGTGCGCCTGCGCAGATTGAAGATAGGTACGGCCGCGGCACAGGCGCCAGATTTTGAATGCTAACAGGCAGGGCCAGCAGAGAACGATTCCGTTCCCTGGCCCTGTCAATCACAATGCGGAGGGGGCGTCATTAGGGTCGGAGGATGCGGCTGCTACCAGCAAGTAGCCGCCCTACTTGCTGTTAGCAAGGTAATTTGCATATTTTAAAAATCGCTTTTTAGCAAATTCTACTGAACAGAAATGATTATTTAACTTATGTATGCATAAATCGCAGTGTAGGGATTATTAGTAAACAAAAAAAAAAAAAACGGTTTAGTGGGCTGACAGAAGCCCTTTAAGATGAGATGAGATAAGTACTTGTTTTCGTGATGCCAGTTTCAGTGTAGCAAATGTGATGAGAACCAAAATTATGTTGAAAGCATTAGAAAAAGTGTATCTATCTGTTTTTGGTCACAATACACTTGATATGGACTCTGTGAAATGAACAATGTTTCCACACCACTTCTTACCTCTGCGATAAAAGGAGCAATAATTCATGCCATTCTTTATTGCTTCCACTTATAAAACTTTATTGTAATTACACTTTTATAGATATATTGGTTACATGAACTGGTTACATATGTTATCTTGTTTTCAACCTTTGTCTATAAGTAATATACAGTGAGGAACAGAAGTATTTGAACACCCTGCGATTTTGCAAGTTCTCCCACTCTTCACATTGTAGGTGCATTCCCACTCTGAGAGACAGTATAAAATAAAATAAAAAATCAGGAAATCACATTGTATGATTTTTAATGAATTTATTTGTCTTGCACTGCTGAACATAGGAATTTGAACACCTGAGAAACAGCAAGAATTCTGGCTCTTAAAGACCTGCTATGTGCCTTTAAAAAGTCCACTTTTACTCCACTCATTAATCTAACTTAGTAGCACCTGCCTGAGCTCTTTAAAGATACCTGTCCACCTCACAGTCAGTCAGATGCCAACTACTACCATGGGCAAGACCAAAGAGCTGTCAAAAGACACCAGAGACAAAACTGTGGACCTCCACAAGGCTGGAAAGGGCTACGGGGCAATTGCCAAGCAGCTTGGTGAAAATAGATCAACTGTTGGAGCAATTGTTAGAAAATTGAAGAGGCTAAAGACGACTGTCAGTCTCGCTCGGACTGGGGCTCCATGCAAGATCTCACCTTGTGGGGTATCACTGATGATAAGAAAGGTGACGGAACAGCCCAGAACTACAAGGGAGGAGCTGGTCAATGACATGAAGAGAGCTGGGACCACAGTTTCAAAGGTCACTGTCGGTAGAACACTACGCCGTCATGGTTTCAAATCATGCATTGCATGGAAGGTTCCCCTGCTTAAGTCATCACATGTCCAGGCCCGTCTGAAGTTTGCCAATAACCATCTGGATGATCCAGAGGAGGCATGGGAGAAAGTCGTGTGGTCAGATGAGACCAAAGTAGAACTTTTTGGTCTAAACTTCACTCGTTGTGTTTGGAGTAAAAAGAAGGATGAGTTGCATCCCAAGAGCACCATCCCTACTGTGAAGCATGGGGGTGGTAACATCATGCTTTGGGGGTGCTTTTCTGCGAAGGGGACAGGACGACTGCACTGTATTAAGGAAAGGATGAATGGGGCCATTTATTGTGAGATTTTGAGCAACAACCTTCTTCCCTCAGTCAGAGCATTGAAGATAGGTTGTGGCTGGGTCTTCCAACACGACAACGACCCGAAGCACACAGCCAGGATAACCAAGGAGTGACTCTGTAAGAAGCATATCAAGGTTCTGGAGTGGCCTAGCCAGTCTCCAGACCTAAATCCAATAGAACATATTTGGAGGGAGCTGAAACTCTGTGTTGCTCAGCGACAGCCCCGAAACCTGACAGATCTAGAGGAGATCTGTGTGGAGTGGGCCAAAATCCCTGTTGCAGTGTGTGCAAACCTGGTCAAGAACTACAGGAAACGTTTGATCTCTGTAATTGCAAACAAAGGCTTCTGTACAAAATATTAACACTGATTTTCTCAGGTGTTCAAATACTGTTCAGCAGTGCAAGACAAAAAAATTCTTTAAAAATCATACAATGTGATTTCCTGATAAAAATTTTTTTTATTCTGTCTCTCAGAGAGGGAATGCACCTACAATGTGAATTTCAGACCCCACCATGATTAGTGAACATAATTGTGTATATGCAACAGAGGGGGCGCGCAAGGGGTTCCTTTAAGATGAAATAAGTATTTGTTTTCGTGACGCCAGTTTCAGTGTAGCAAATGTGATGAGAACCAAAATTATGTTGAAAGCATTAGAAAAAGTGTAGCTATCTGTTTTTGGTCACAATACACTTGATATGGACTCTGTGAAATGAACAATGTTTCCACACCACTTCTTACCTCTGCGATAAAAGAAGCAATAATTCATGCCATTCTTTATTGCTTCCACTTATAAAACTTTATTGTAATTACACTTTTATAGATATATTGGTTACATGAACTGGTTACATATGTTATCTTGTTTTCAACCTTTGTCTATAAGTAATCTACAGTGAGGAACAGAAATATTTGAACACCCTGCGATTTTGCAAGTTCCCCCACTTAGAAATCATGGAGGGGTCTGAAATTCACAGTGTAGGTGCATTCCCACTCTGAGAGACAGTATAAAATAAAATAAAATTCAGGAAATCACATTGTATGATTTTTAATGAATTTATTTGTCTTGCACTGCTGAACATAGGAATTTGAACACCTGAGAAACAGCAAGAATTCTGGCTCTCAAAGACCTGTTATGTGCCTTTAAAAAGTCCACTTTTACTCCACTCATTAATCTAACTTAGTAGCACCTGCCTGAGCTCTTTAAAGACACCTGTCCACCTCACAGTCAGTCAGATGCCAACTACTACCATGGGCAAGACCAAAGAGCTGTCAAAAGACACCAGAGACAAAACTGTGGACCTCCACAAGGCTGGAAAGGGCTACGGGGCAATTGCCAAGCAGCTTGGTGAAAATAGATCAACTGTTGGAGCAATTGTTAGAAAATTGAAGAGGCTAAAGACGACTGTCAGTCTCGCTCGGACTGGGGCTCCATGCAAGATCTCACCTCGTGGGGTATCACTGATGATAAGAAAGGTGAGGAATCAGCCCAGAACTACAAGGGAGGAGCTGGTCAATGACATGAAGAGAGCTAGGACCACAGTTTCAAAGGTCACTGTCGGTAGAACACTACGCCGTCATGGTTTCAAATCATGCATTGCATGGAAGGTTCCCATGCTTAAGTCATCACATGTCCAGGCCCGTCTGAAGTTTGCCAATAACCATCTGGATGATCCAGAGGAGGCATGGGAGAAAGTCATGTGGTCAGATGAGACCAAAGTAGAACTTTTTGGTCTAAACTTCACTCGTTGGGTTTGGAGAAAAATGAAGGATGAGTTCCATCCCGAGAACACCATCCCTACTGTGAAGCATGGGGGTGGTAACATCATGCTTTGGGGGTGCCTTTCTGCGAAGGGGACAGGACGACTGCACTGTATTAAGGAGAGGATAAATGGGGCCATTTATTGTGAGATTTTGAGCAACAACCTCCTTCCCTCAGTCAGAGCATTGAAGATGGGTTGTGGCTGGGTCTTCCAACATGACAACGACCCGAAGCACACAGCCAGGATAACCAAGGAGTGGCTCCGTAAGAAGCATATCAAGGTTCTGGAGTGGCCTAGCCAGTCTCCAGACCTAAATCCAATAGAACATCTTTGGAGGGAGCTGAAACTCTGTGTTGCTCAGCGACAGCCCCGAAACCTGACAGATCTAGAGGAGATCTGTGTGGAGGAGTGGGCCAAAATCTCTGTTGCAGTGTGTGCAAACCTGGTCAAGAACTACAGGAAACGTTTGACCTCTGTAATTGCAAACAAAGGCTTCTGTACCAAATATTAACACTGATTTTCTCAGGTGTTCAAATACTTATGTTCAGCAGTGCAAGACAAATACATTCTTTAAAAATCATACAATGTGATTTCCTGATTAATTTTTTTTTAATTCTGTCTCTCAGAGAGGGAATGCACCTACAATGTGAATTTCAGACCCCTCCATGATTTCTAAGTGGGAGAACTTGCAAAATCGCAGGGTGTTCAAATACTTCTGTTCCTCACTGTATATTACTTATAGACAAAGGTTGAAAACAAGATAACATATGTAACCAGTTCATGTAACCAATATATCTATAAAAGTGTAATTACAATAAAGTTTTATAAGTGGAAGCAATAAAGAATGGCATGAATTATTGCTCCTTTTATCGCAGAGGTAAGAAGTGGTGTGGAAACATTGTTCATTTCACAGAGTCCATATCAAGTGTATTGTGACCAAAAACATATAGCTACACTTTTTCTAATGCTTTCAACATAATTTTGGTTCTCATCACATTTGTCTCATGTTTGAGCCTCCATCAACAGTCTCATCTATTTTGACAGCAAGAATAGCGTAGAATGCCATGTTATTTCTGCTGTCAAAACAAAAGCAACCTCTATTTAAACCTATAGGACCCCATTATAACTCATTGGTTTGGAATAGTTGTACGATGGTTCCAGCACAGCATCAAGGCTTCAGTCATGAACAGAAGCCATGATGCCAGCGTGAAGGGGTTTAAATACAGAATGTAGCAAAAACTTTCCTAGGGGATGAGTATTGTCAAAAAAAAGAGACATCATATTTAGGCTTTTTATGTTTTTTTGCTGTTTTTACATGTGATTCTCACTGTTGCCATTTTAACCACTGCAGTGGCACTGTGTGAATGTACCTGAAAATACCTCATTAATCATTTCTGCAATTTTGGGTACTACCTGATCCACGACCATAGTCTTTCTATTACAGTCCAGACAGGAAAAAACCCATCTTGCCTGACATAATGTATTGTCTGCTTTTGACAATGCGGATCTGAGAGACACATTTACTTGCTTTTCTGGTATGTCATTGTGTCTTCTGCTGTCCACCATGGATTTCATTGTGATGCCATCTATGGCTGCTGATTCTATTAGATATATTATTAGCATTATTAGCAGATTGCTTCTGTACATTTATTTCTCTAGTGCAGGGATGCTCAACCTACGGCCCTCCAGCTGTTGTAAAACTACAACTCCCACCATTCCCTGCTGTAGGCTGATAGCTGTAGGTTGTCCGGGCATGATGGGAGTTGTAGTTTTGCAACATCTGGAGGGCCACAGGTTGAGCATCCCTGCTAGTGCATCTAAAATATAAACTAAAACATTTTTGCTAGCATTCTTAAGGTGGTTTTCTGGGTTTAGGATATTTTTTCACCCTATAAGACGCACCTGCCCATAAGATGCACCTAGGTTTTAGAGGAGGAAAATAAGAAAACAATATTTTTCATTAGACTTCAGATCAGACCACTAATCAGACCCCCAATGTTAATCAGACCTCAGCTTACAGCCCCAATCAAACCTCTAATGTTAATCAGACCTCAGCTCAGACCCCCAACGTTAATAAGACCCTAATCAGACCTCAGAGTAGACCCCCAATGTGAAAAAGGCCCCGCCGCCGCCACTCCTAACATCTGGCTCTCTTCCTGATCTTCCTGCCACGCTGTGCTGTGACCCGACATTGCAGAGCATGAGGTCACACAACGCCATGTCCTCACGCTCTGCACAGGTCACAGAACAGCAAGCCGCAGAGAAAGACCAGGAATCGTTGAATACAGAGCCCAGGGAGTGCTACATTTAACGCTTTCTGGTCCTCATGTACTAATGAGTGCTTCCATAATTTTCCCCATAAGATGCACTGACATTTTACCCCCACTTTGAGGGGGAAAAAGGTGTGTCTTAAAGGACGAAAAATACAGTAAATTACAGCTTACACAGCCATATCAGTTTGAGAAATAGAGGACATACAGGCTAGAGTAATAAAATAAAATAGGGAGATTGAGAGAGCATTGTTCACTGAACCTGCAGCTGCCTAAGCAAGTATGTCATAGAAAATACCACTTGAAAATAAGGTTATTTTCACATACGCACTAAAGCTATCCAGCAGTCTGAGGAGCAGTAAATGGTAGTAATGAGCAGTAAACCCTGAACTACTCGTCCCAATGCCCCTACCTACTTGCATGATTCACCCTAGGCAGCGGCCCATAACTGGTTTACAGTCCATTCCTAGTTAAGTGCTGGGGCCTAAAAAGAAGAAAGAAGCTACTGACCAATCGGCGACCACATTATGATACAAGCAGAACAGAATAGCCAGGTCAGACCAGAACAAAATCAGAAACAATACCAAGCCAGAAGTCAGAACCAGGATTGTGCGTCAGGGTACAAATTGTCAACCAAGAATCGAGGTCAAGGTCCAAACAGGGTCAGAAAACCAGCAGAGACAGGATTAGTAGAAAAATGCTAGTGAGGATATTCTAGGAGAAGACACCAATCACAGACAACCTATGGCCAGCAGACTGCCTGTTTAAATAAGCTGCACTTCCTGATTATGTGTCAGCGCCACCTCTGATTGGCTGGCACGCCTGCACTAGGAAGCCTGGCCTGTTGCCCTGACAACCAGATGCCAGTGGTGCTGCCTGCTGAGGAGTGCACCTCCTGGCCTGAACATCGTCATAGCCCATTAACTATAATGTGACCCAGCAGGGATCTGGTCGGTTTCCAGCATGAGTGTCGTGATTTGGCCAGAGAAAAACTAGTGCAAGCACCACCCGCCAGGTCCCATTATAGTCATAGGGGTATGTCAGTGCCCCAGCCCTAGCAAGCCATGCCAGATACGATGAACTCCGGCAGGCTGTTCATCTGCCAGATAGCTTTAAAGTGTATGTGAAATTAGCCTTAGAGAAACAATGCAGAAATTAGCCAACAACATAATACAACTTGAACTATTCCAGATGCATAGCTATATATTTAAAAAATAATTTTTAAAATGACATAGGTTTACAAAACATTTAAAAGATAAGCTTTCGAAATACCACCATAATCAGTGATAATGGCTAATTGACCATCTTATGCTCAGCTTTCTAGACAGTCTCACAATTATAACAGTTCTGTGCAGATTTTAAAACCAGGGTGGTCTCATTCTCTTAGACCTTTAGGTTTTTTGCATGCTCAAGCTGCAGCACTAATTTCTGTTTTAGAAAAAATAGTGACAGTTTTTCTTAAAAGGGGTTGCCCGGGCTTTTAATATTGATGACCTATCTTTAGGATAGGTCATCAGTATCAGATCAGCGGGGGTCCGACACCCGGCACCCACACCGATTAGTTGTACGAGGGGAAGGCACACGTAGTGCACACGTGCCGTCCCCCATCTCTCTTCCTGCTCACAGCTGCTGTCTACGGCAAAGGAGACAGGAGATGGCACGTGTGCACTGTGCACACCATCTCCTCATACAACTGATTGGCAGGAGTGCCGGGCGTCGGACCTCACCGATCTGACATTGATGACCTATCCTGAAAATAGGTCATCAATATTAAAAGCTCGGACAACCCCTTTAAGAGCACAAAATATTTCTTAAAAGGGGATCAGACATTTATAGCATATTTACAGGATATGTTAAAAATGCCTGATAGGTACAGGTCCCATTACTTCTATTGGAGTCACAAAAACAGTGACAGTGAATCATAAGTTTTAATAGCGAACATTCACTAGATAGAGAGAAATACTGTGGAATATGTCATTGGAGAGAGACACAGCAGCGATCGTGAGCAGCAGTGCACAATTTATTTGCAGCAGAATTGCAAATAAATAAAGTATACCAGTTTTAATGTGCAGTAAATATTAGAGTAAATGAGAAAAGGGTACTATAAACCTGTTGGCTACGTTATATACAAAAACAGTTGAACACGATTGGTGGCTGTTTCCGTGACTCCCATAGAAGTGAATGGATAGAGCTGCACACAAGCATTGTTACCTCTTCATGCACTCTGTTTGGATGTGGAGGTTGCCTTACTAGATTAGAGGGGGTCCCACATTCTGGAGATAGATGCACCTATCAAAGCTAAGCTAAAATCAGTCAGATTTGGATTTATGTACAGGGTGGGCCATTTATATGGATACACCTTAATAAAATGGGAATGGTTGGTGTGATATTAACTTCCTGTTTGTGGCACATTAGTATATGTGAGGGGGGAAACTTTTCAAGATGGGTGGTGACCATGGCGGCCATTTTGAAGTCGGCCATTTTGAATCCAACTTTTGTTTTTTCAATAGGAAGAGGGTCATGTGACACATCAAACCTATTGGGAATTTTACAAGAAAAACAATGGTGTGCTTGGTTTTAACGTAACTTTATTCTTTTATGAGTTATTTACAAGTTTCTCTTTGTTTACAGCCATTGACATGTCGTCGAGGTTAACACGTGAGGAGCGGATAGAAATTGTGTTGATGTCTGGTGAACGCAGTAACCGGGTCATTGCAGTGACAAAAAAATGTTTTTTAGCACAGTTTTGTTTTATTTTTTACGGTGTTCACCTGAGGGGTTAGTCATGTGATATTTTTAAAGAGCCGATCTTATTTTCCCTATTTTTTACAATTTTATTTTAACTTTATTTTGGGGAAGGCATCGGGGCTGCCATGGCAACCATCGGCCCCCTGTCAGCGCAGTGTGGGGGGCCGATGGAATTAGAGGGAGCCCCCTCCTTTTTTGACACAGTTTTTATTTTTATTTTTTTACGGTGTCCACCTGAGGGGTTAGTTTATGTGATATTTTTGTACAGCAGGTCGTTACAGACGTGGCAATACCGAATATGTATACTTTTTATTTTTTATTTGAGTTAAACACAATAAAAGCATTTTTGAAAAAAAAAAATCATGGTTCAGTGTCTCCATATTCTGAGAGCCATAGTTTTTGCTCGATTGTTTTATGTAGGGGCTCATTTTTTGCGAGGTGACGGTTTGATTGGTACTATTTTAGGGTGTGTATGACTTTTTGATCGCTTGGTATTACACTTTTTGTGATGTAAGGTGACAAAAAATAGCTTTTTTGACAGTTTTTTATTTTTTACAGCATTCACCCAAGGGGTTAGATCATGCGATATCTTTATACAGCAGGTCATTACAGACACGGTGATACCTAATATGTCTACTTTCTTTTTACTTTTAACACAATAAAAGCATTTTTGAAACCAAAAAAATTCTTGTTTTAGTATCTCCATATTCTGAGAGCCATAGTTTTTTACTCGATTGTTTTATGTAGGGGCTCATTTTTTGCGAGATGAGGTGATGGTTTGATTGGTACTATTTTGGGGGGCATACGCCTTTTTGATCATTTGGTGTTGTACTTTTTCTGATGTAAGGTGACAAAAAAACTATTGTTTTAACACAGTTTTTATTTTATTTTTTCTACGGCGTTCACGTGAGGGGGTGGATCATGTGATATTTTTATAGAGCCGGTCATTGCGGACGTGGAAATACCCAATATGTCTGTTTTTTTTGTTGTTTTGTTTTTTTACAATTTTATGAGTTTTATTTTGGGAAAGGGGCTTTTTTATTTACTTGTACGCCGCTGGTCCTTAAGTCACGTCCACCAGTACATGTACAGGGCGGGTCCTTAAGGGGTTAAAAATGTACTAAACTGTCGGACTTGTTATGCTTTTCAAATTAAAAAATGGTCTGAAAAATATCCTATTGTAGTAGTAGATGCCTGCCAGTGTTTATACACACATAGTTTTATCAGAAGAAACAATGGCTTTTTAAGTAGGGGTCCAAAAAGTATCCCTTTATGGGATACATGCCTGCGTTTATATACAAATATGATGGTATTGTAAGAAGCAGTGGATATTGTTTTTAACAAGCGGTTCAAAAAGTATCCTTTTTTGGGGAGTAGCAACAGGTTTGCTGTTATTTTTAAGAAAATTAAGAAAGTAAAAATCCAATAGCTTTTTAGTACAGAAGTTGTAAAAAAAAATAAAAAATCTCTCCCTTTTTTTTGTAACCACTTCAGATTTGTTATATTTTGCAGGCTTGTGGGCACTACTGCAAGAGCAACTCGGGCCCCCCTTCCCTCAGTGCTTTGTGGCAAGGAGCAGGGGTGCACCTAGCCTTTCTGCTGTCTGATGCAAAAATTGCAACAGCAGCCCCCCATGCCAAATTTTTGACCTAACCCCTTCCCTCCAGTCCTACTGTTAAACACATACAGATGTAGTAGAGTTAACACACATGCTTTCTGAGACGTTATCTAAACTAAATGCGTTAAGCAAACACCTTCAATTGATTTTCAATGGCTTTTGTTTCAAGATAACGCAACGAGTTAAGACAATTGAGTTAAGAGTTTGTGTGTTAATCCTGCTACATCTGTACTTGGAAAGCATTAACATACAGTGCTATAAAACATACAGGGTAATACAGCGCCACATACATCTTATATCTAGTCATGTCTTCTCTGGTGTAGATGTTCTCTTTCCTCATCTTCTTAATTCAGACCAGGTCGCCATGATGATTTCTTTCAGCCATCTCTTGTCTCTTGTGCAGTTGGACAAATAGACATCTTAGTTTCCTACTTTTCCATCATCGTTTCACCTTCTCAACATCCCATTCTGTGCCTGCTGTCCTCCTCAATACTATACTGCAGAAACAGGTCCCCCTTACAATAATTATGGGACACAGTGCCCTAAAAAATGACTGCACCCAGCAAATAAAGCCCAATACTAATAGTGTAAACATAACGTCCCCCAAAAACAATTCTCCTAAGCTGATACTGTACCAGTATGCATCTCACAGTAGTAGTGCTCCCAAAGTCCCACCAATACGAATAATTATCTGCCAGAGTGCATAGTGTTAACAGTGCCAACAGTAATAATGCCCCATAGTGCCCATACTAGTAATCATGTTCTCCATAGTCCCCCATTAGCATCAGGAGTAGTAATAGCTGCAGCAGTGGCAGCAACAGTAATATTTAATAACCTTTCAATTTTTTTTAAAAAGGTCAATTGGACAGAGTCCACTACAATATACAGTCAGCGCACACAAAGCCCTCATACTTCCCAAATTTTTAAAAAATACAAAGAGGGATAATATGTGCCGTGGCAATTTTTTTCATACTACACGCGCCTAACTCCACCCAAAACATAACTATGCACACAAAGTCCCCTTAATGCCCCCACATAGTAATTGTTCCCCCTTTTTGCCAGCACACAGTATTAATGCCTACACTGTGCCCCCTTCACTGAAGTAATGCCCACATAGTGCCCCTTCACAATAGTTATGCCCACATTGAGCACCTCACAGTAGTTATGCCCACATTGTTTCCCCTTCACAACAGTAATGCTCACATGTAGCTATGCCTAGATGTACCCTCTACACAGTAGCTAAGCCCAGATATGCCCCCTTCACAGTAGCGATGCCCAGATATGTGCCACCTCACAGTAGTCATGGCAGATATGTGGCCTCTCACAGTAGTTATGGCAGATATGTGAACCCTCACAGTCGTTATGGGCAGATATGTGCACCCTTCACAGTAGTTATGCCCAGATATGTGCCCCCTTCACAGTAGTTATGCCATATATGTGCCCCTAATAGTAGTTATGCCAGATATGTGTCCCCTTAAAGTAGTTATGCCAGATATGTGCCCCCTCACAGTAGGTATGGCCAGATATGTGCCCCTCACAGTAGCGATGCCCAGATATGTGCCACCTCACAGTAGTCATGGCAGATATGTGAACCCTCACAGTAGTTATGCCCAGATATGTGCACCCTTCACAGTAGTTATGCCCAGATATGTGCCCCCTTCACAGTAGTTATGCCAAATATGTGCCCCCCACAGTAGTTATGCCAGATATGTGCCCCCTTACAGTAGTTATGCCAGATATTTGCCTCCTTCAGAGTGCCCCCTTGAATACATATTTGTACCAAGTTATTGTATTCCATGTGCCTTTCATCTAAAGTAAATGTGAATGTATGACATGTTATGCAAAGGAATGGAACTTACCATTCCATTCCTCCCCCCTTTGGTAGAAGTGGGCTAGGCCGATTTCCTGCCAAGGGTAGAGGTTGAGCTAGTCCAGTCAGTGGAGAGGAGCGTGAGGGGATGTCTGTGGCCCCTCTCCAGCGAGGAGTATGGAAAGAGCTCATACAGCACCCACAGACGGGTCCCTGCTTCACTATTACAATCAGCTGAGATTGGGATATACCTCAGCCATTCCGGGACCACGGGAGAGCCACCAAAATCAGTGACTGATCCGGGATGGTTGGGAGGTATGCCTCAGGCATCTTCTGCTCACTGTCAAAGAACCTCTCTAAACTAACTAAACTAACTGTATTCAGTTTTTTTTTTATCGCTTTCCTCTATCTAACAGGTGTCTTATCCCCCCAATGTTTAAGCCCAGAAAACACATACTTATACAGTGCCTATGCTCCATCCACTGACATCACAACTATAGTCCCTCATGATTGGCTGAGGCTGACTGCAAGGCATTATAGGCAATCCTGCCAAGATAGGACATGTGGTCTCATCTTCCCTGTATAATCAATTTGCTTATCTCTAGACACGTGTCTTATGTGTTTCCTTCTTCAGCCTGAAAATTGGAAGGTATGGTGTAGGCAAAGGGATTGCATTTTTACCCTTTAAAGGGAACCTATTAGAAGCTTTGTGCTCTCCAAACTATCTTACTATTCCACTCCTGGACTTTCTAAAAGTGTCTTTATTAGTAAAAGCAGATGAAGAATTTTGTTAAAAAGAACATTAATCCCCATGCCTTAGCTTCAACTGCACACTGTGGAAATAGAAGAGAATGGCACATGCTCAGGATTTTGGATGGGCTTGGGATAATATACTCTATCACCAGAACAATCACTATAGAAGTAAAGCCATGGCCTAATAGCACTTAGTACCTTATTTCAAGATGTGCCTTTGTTTCAGCAACATATGTTTTCTATCTTCTGAAAATCCAGTTAATTTGGTATGCAAATGAGCCAGTAAGGTGCCCAGAGGGGCGTCACTCTTTCAGGAACGAGTCCAGGCACGCCTCCTGCTAGTGCCCAAGCCCACCCTCATGCTGGGAGCAGGAAAAAGGGGGCAGAGTTATGGCTTGAATGTTATGTAGGAGGGGTGGGTGGACACATTGTGGCGGGAGGCGCCCCTGGGCTTCTTCCTGCAAGAATAACGCCCCTCTGGGCACCTTAATGGCTCATTTGCATACCAAATAAACTGGATTTTCACAGGATAAAAAATATCTATTGCTGAAACAAAGGCACATCTGGAAATAAGGTACTAAGTGCTATTAGGCTATGGCTTTACTTCAATAGCGATTATCCTGGAGACTTTTTCCTTTAAAGGGGTTCTGCAGTTTATTTAACCCCTTTGGGACACAGCCTTATTTCACCTTAAGGACCAGGCCATTTTTTGCAAATCTAACCAGTGTCACTTTAAGTGGTGATAACTTTAAAACGCTTTGACTTATCCAGGCCGTTCTGAGATCGTTTCGTCACATATTGTACTTCATGACACTGGTAAAATGAAGTTAAAAAAAATAATTTTTATTTATAAAAAAATACCAAATTTACCAAAAAATTTGAAAAAATTGCAAATTTCCAAGTTTCAATTTCTCTACTTCTATAATACATAGTAGTACCTCCAAAAATTGTTATTACTTTACATTCCCCATATGTCTACTTCATGTTTGGATCATTTTGGGAATGATATTTTATTTTTTGGGGATGTTACAAGGCTTAGAAGTTTAGAATCAAATCTTGAAATTTTTCAGAACTTTTCAAAAACCCAATTTTTAGGGACCAGTTCAGGTCTGAAGTCACTTTGCGAGGCTTACATAATAGAAACCACCCAAAAATGACCCCATTCTAGAAACTACACCCCTCAAGGTATTCAAAACTCATTTTACAAACTTTTTTAACCCTTTAGGTGTTCCACAAGAATTAATGAAAAATAGAGATACAATTTCAAAATATCACTTTTTTGGCAGATTTTCCATTTTAATATTTTTTTTCCAGTTACAAAGCAAGGGTTAACAGCCAAACCAAACTCAATATTTATGGCCCTGATTCTGTAGTTTACAGAAACACCCCATATGTGGTCGTAAACCGCTGTACGGGCACACGGCAGGGCGCAGAAGGAAAGGAATGCCATACGGTTTTTGGAAGGCAGGTTTTGCTGGACTGTTTTTTTTGACACCATGTCCCATTTGAAGCCCCCCTGACGCACCCCTAGAGTAGAAACTCCATAAAAGTGACCCCATCTAAGAAACTACACCCCTCAAGGTATTCAAAGCCGATTTTACAAACGTCTTTAACCCTTTAGGTGTTCCACAAGAGTTATTGGCAAATGGAGATGAAATTTAAGAATTTCAATTTTTTGCCAAATTTTCCATTTTAATTCATTTTTCCCAGTAATAAAGCAAGGGTTAACAGCCAAACAAAACTCAATATTTATTGCCCGGATTCTGTAGTTTACAGAAACACCTCATATGTGGTCGTAAACTGCTGTACGGGCACACGGTAGGGCGCAGAAGGAAAGGAATGCCATACGGTTTTTGGAAGGCAGATTTTGCTGGACTGTTTTTTTTTACACCATGTCCCATTTGAAGCCCCCCTGATGCACCCCTAGAGTAGAAACTCCAAAAAAGTGACCCCATTTTAGTAACTACGGGATAAGGTGACAGTATTGTTGGTACTAGTTTAGGGTACATATGATTTTTGGTTGCTCTATATTACACATTTTTCGTGAGGCAAGATAACAAGAAATAGCTGTTTTGGCACCATTTTTATTTTTTGTTATTTACAACATTCATCTGACAGGTTATATCATGTGATATTTTTATAGACCAGGTTGTCACGGATGCGGCGATACCTAATATGTATACTTTTTTTTTTATTTATGTAAGTTTTACACAATGATTTATTTTTTTAAACAAAAAAAAATCATGTTTTAGTGTTTCCATAGTCTGAGAGCCATAATTTTTTCAGTTTTTAGGCGATTACCTTGGGTAGGGTATTATTTTTGCGGGATGAGATGACGGTTTTATTGGCACTATTTTGGGGTGCGTGTGACTTTTTGATCGCTTGCTATTACACTTTTTGTGATGTAAGGTGACAAAAAATGGCTTTTTTTACACCGTTTTTATTTATATTTTTTTACGATATTCACCTGAGGGGTTAGGTCATGTGATATTTTTATAGAGCAAGTTATTACGGACGCTGCGATACCTAATATGTATACTTTTTTTATATTTATGTAAGTTTTACACAATGATTTCATTTTTGAAGCAAAAAAAAACATGTTTTAGTGTTTGCATAGTCTGAGAGCCATAATTTTTTCAGTTTTTGGGCGATTACCTTGGGTAGGATATGATTTTTGCGGGATGAGATGATAGTTTTATTGGCACTATTTTGGAATTCGTGTGACTTTTTGATCGCTTGCTATTACACTTTTTGTGATGTAAGGTGACAAAAAATAGCTTTGTTTACACCGTTTTTATTTAAATTTTTTTACGGTATTCACCTGAGGGGTTAGGTCATATGATATTTTTATAGAGCAAGTTATTACGGACGCTGCAATACCTAATATGTATACTTTTTCTTATTTATGTAAGTTTTACACAATGATTTCATTTTTGAAGCAAAAAAAATCATGTTTTAGTGTTTCCATAGTCTGAGAGCTATAATTCTTTCAGTTTTTGGGCGATTACCTTAGGTAGGGTATGATTTTTGCGGGATGAGATGAAGGTATGATTGGCACTATTTTGGGGTGCATATGACCGCTTGCTATTACACTTTATGTGATGTAAGGTGACAAAAAATGTTTTATTTAGCACAGTTTTTATTTTTTATTTTTTATGGTGTTCATCTGAGGGGTTAGGTCATGTGATATTTTTATAGAGCCGGTAAAAACGGACGCAACGATACCTAATATGTATACTTTTTTTTTTTATTTATGTAAGTTTTACACAATAACAGCTTTTTTAAAACAAAAAAAATGATGTTTTAGTGTCTCCATATTCTGAGCCATAGTTTTTTTTTATTTTTTGGGCGATTGTCTCAGGTAGGAGCTCATTTTTTGCGGGATGAGGTGATGGTTAGATTGGTACTATTTTGGTGGGCAAACGCCTTTTTGATCACTTGCTGTTGTACTTTTTGTGATGTAAGGTGACAAAAAATTTTTTATTTAGCACAGTTTTTATTTTTTATTTTTTACGGTGTTCATCTGAGGGGTTAGGTCAGGTGATATGTTTATAGAGCCGGTCGATACGGATACTTTATTTGGGGAAAATGACGTTTTTGTTTATTTTTACTTGAAACTTTAAATTTTTTGGGGGGAAAACTTTATTTTTTCAACTTTTTTTTCACTTTATTTTTTCTCCTACTTTGGGACTTGAACTTTTGGGGGTCTTATCCCTTTACAATGCATTCCAATACTTCTGTATTGGAATGCATTGGCTGTATGAGTAATACAGTGAGTATTACTCATACAGCTTCCGGCCTGTGAGATCCAGGGGGCTGGATCTCACAGGCTCGTCACCGGAAGGCAGCGCGATGCCTTCCTTAGGCATCGTGCTGCCTTCCATGCCATCGGGTTCCCCCTACAGGCGCATGGGGACCCGATGGCACCGCCCGCCGCCGCCGCAAACCGCAGGTAAAAGCAGCAAAACCGCAGGTCTGAATTGACCTGCGGTTTGCGGCGATCGCCGACATGGGGACCCCCCCGCACATTTAGCCAAGGTGCCTGCTCAATGATTTAAGCAGGCTCCTTGTTCCGATCACCGCCCGCCGGGCGGTGGTGATCGGAAATACACATGACGTACCAGTACGTTATGTGTCCTTAAGTACCAGGACAACATGCCGTACCGGTACGTCATGTGTTCTGAAGAGGTTAAACTGATGATCTATCCACTGGATAGATCATCAGCATCGGACCGGCGGGGGTCCGACCCCCGGGACCCCTGCCGATCAGCTGTTTGAGAAGGCAGTGGTGCTCCAGGAGCGCTGTGGCCTTCTCACTGTTTACCGCTGGCCCAGTGACGTCACGACTAGAATCAACTGGCCTAGGCGCGGCTAAGCTCCATTTAAGTGAACGGAGCTTAACCGCGACCAGGCCAGTTGATACTAGTCGTGATGTCACTGGGCCAGCGGTAAACAGCGAGAAGGCCGCGGCGCTGCTGGAGCGCCGCTTCCTTCTCAAACAGCTGAAGCCCTTCAAGACAAATTGGTCAGGATTAGGACCCTGCCAGTTTGACCTCTCTCCTGCATATCTCCACCTCCTTGACTCCTAAAAAAGATAATTTGCATACAGTATAAAGAATAAAGTAATTTTTTAACAACATCCTGTATCTCCTTTGGCTAATATGGACACCTTTAGAAAAACAAGAATAGTCTGCTATAGTGGCAGTTTGGAGTGCAAAAAGCCCTTGAAAGGTTCCCTTTAAAGAAGACCTTTTTACCAATATAAAAAATGGAGATTAGGGATGAGCGAACCCGAACATTTACGTAAAAGTTCGGGTTCGGTGTTCGGCGCTTTCTTGGCGCTTTTTAAAAGGCTGCAAAGCAGCCAATCAACAATCGTCATACTACTTGCCCCAAGAGGCCACCACAGCCATACCTACTATTGGCATGGCTGGGATTGGCCAGTGCAGCATGTGACCCAGCCTCTATTTAAGCTGGAGTCACGTAGCGCCGCACGTCACTCTGCTCTGATCAGTGTAGGGAGAGGATGCAGCTGCTGTTAGGGCGAGATTAGGCAGGGATTAACTCAGCAAAAACACTTAATGAAGTGATCGATCTACAGCTGTGAATCATTCAACTTCTGCTAGTTAATTGCTCACTGTTTTTAGACTGCCCAGAGCGTTTTTCTGTCACTTTTTTCTGGGGTGATCGGCGGCCATTTTGCGTCTTGTGGTGCGCCAGCACAAGCTGCCACCAAGTCCATTTAACCATCAATAGTAGTTTTTTAATTTTTTTTTGCTATATCCTACATCAGGGGCTTGGCTGTGCTTATTGTCACCCCTAGAAACTCAGGATAGAATTTTCTATATTTTATTGAGGGGTGAAATTCACTTGCAAAAATAGCAATCCCCTAAATATGGTGTTCCAGCTGTGGCTTAACATAGTAACATAGTAACATAGTACATAAGGCCGAAAAAAGACATTTGTCCATCCAGTTCGGCCTGTTATCCTGCAAGTTGATCCAGAGGAAGGCAAAAAACCCTGTGAGGTAGAAGCCAATTTTCTCCACTTTAGGGGAATAAAAAATTTCTTCCCGACTCCAATCAGAATAACTCCCTGGATCAACGACCCCTCTCTAGTAGCTATAACCTGTAATATTAGTACGCTCTAGAAACACATCCAGGCCCCTCTTGAATTCCTTTATTGTACTCACCATCACCACCTCCTCAGGCAGAGAGTTCCATAGTCTCACTGCTCTTACCGTAAAGAATCCTCTTCTATGTTTGTGTACAAACCTTCTTTCCTCCAGACGCAGAGGATGTCCCCTCGTCACAGTCACAGTCCTGGGGATAAAATAGCTGATGGGATAGATCTCTGTACTGACCCCTGATATATTTATACATATTAATTAGATCTCCCCTCAGTCGTCTTTTTTCTAAAGTGAATAACCCTAATTTTGATAATCTTTCAGGGTACTGTAGTTGCCCCATTCCAGTTATTACTTTAGTTGCCCTCCTCTGAACCCTCTCTAGCTCTGCTATGTCTGCCTTGTTTACAGGAGCCCAGAACTGTACACAGTACTCCATGTGTGGTCTGACTAGCGATTTGTAAAGTGGTAGGACTATGTTCATATCACGGGAATCTATGCCCCTTTTGATGCAACCCATTATCTTGTTGGCCTTGGCAGCAGCTGCCTGACACTGGTTTTTGCTGTTTATTAAAATTCCTAGGTCCTTTTCCATGTCAGTATTACCGAGTGTTTTACCATTTAGTATGTACGGGTGACTTGCATTTTTCCTTCCCATGTGCATAACCTTACATTTATCAGTGTTAAACCTCATCTGCCACTTATCTGCCCAAGCCTCCAATCTATCCAGATCCCTCTGTAGTAGTATACTGTCCTCTTCAGTGTAAATTACTTTACACAGTTTAGTGTCATCTGCGAAAATTGATACTTTACTATGCAAGCCTTCTACAAGATCATTAATAAATATATTGAAGAGAATAGGGCCCAATACTGACCCCTGAGGTACCCCACTAGTGACAGTGACCCAATCTGAATGTGTACCGTTAATAACCACCCTCTGTTTTCTATCACTCAGCCAGTTACTTACCCACATACAGATGTTTTCTCCCAGTCCGAGCATTCTCATTTTATATACTAACCTTTTATGCGGTACAGTGTCAAATGCTTTGGAGAAGTCCAGATATACGACATCCATTGATTCGCCGCTGTCAAGTCTAGAACTTACCTCCTCATAGAAACTGATTAAATTAGTTTGACATGACCGATCCCTCACGAAGCCATGCTGATATGGCGTTATTTGCTTATTTCCGTTGAGATGCTCTAATATAGCATCTCTCAGAAAACCTTCAAACAGTTTACCCACAACAGATGTTAAACTTACCGGCCTATAGTTTCCAGGCTCTGTTTTTGGCCCCTTTTTGAATATTGGCACCACATATGCCACGCGCCAATCCTGTGGGACATTCCCTGTCAGTATAGAGTCTGCAAATATCAGAAATAAGGGTCTGGCTATGACATTACTTAATTCCTTTAGGATACGGGGGTGTGAACCATCCGGTCCTGGCGATTTGTCTATTTTAATCTTTTTAAGCCGCTGATGTACTTCTTCCTGGGTCAGACAGGACACTTTTAATGGGGAATTTATTTTTGCATTCTGCATGTCATCTGACAATTTATTTTCCTCAGTGAATACATTGGAGAAAAAAATATTTAACAGCTTTGCTTTCTCCTCGTCGCTCTCTGCGACTCCCCCCTCATTACTCTTTAAAGGGCCAACACCTTCAGCTTTATACTTTTTAACATTTATATAATTGACGAACATTTTAGGGTTGGTTTTACTCTCTTTGGCAATTAATCTCTCGGTCTCTAGTTTGGCCGCTTTTATTTGTTTTTTACATGTTCTATTTTTTTCCTTATAGTTTTTCAGTGCTTCCGTGCAACCCTCCTGTTTTAGTATTTTATATGCTTTCTTTTTGTCATTTATTGCTTTCTTTACAGTTCTATTTATCCACATTGGTTTCTTTTTGTTCCTTAACCTTTTATTACCATACGGTATGTACCTCTGACAATGAGTTTTTAGGATGTTTTTAAAGATATCCCATTTTGTGTCTGTATTTGTGAGGACTTTGTCCCAGTTAGTTTGGCCTATGGCCTCTCTTAGTTGGCTAAATTTAGCTTTTTTGAAGTTTGGTATTTTTGTTCCTCCCTGTAGAAACGCTCTTTTGAATGATAATTGGAAGGTTATTACTTTATGGTCACTATTTCCCAGGTGTCCCCCGACCTGCACGTCTGTTGTTCTGTCAGGTCTATTGGTTAATACTAAGTCCAGTATGGCCGTCCCTCTAGTCGGGTCCTGAACCAGTTGGGAGAGGTAATTGTCTTTGGTTATAGCCACGAACCTGTTTCCCTTATGAGATATACAAGTTTCAGTTTCCCAGTCTATATCTGGGTAGTTGAAGTCCCCCATAATAACCACCTCATTATGATTTGCCGCCTCGTCTATCTCGTTTAGTAGTAGATTTTCTGTGGACTCTGGTATATTAGGTGGTTTATAGTAAACTCCTATTAGTAATTTATTGTTGTTTTTAGCTCCATGTATCTCTACCCATAGTGACTCCACATGTTCATGTCCCTCACTTATATCTTCTCGGACTGTGGGCTTTAGACAGGACTTTATATAAAGGCAGACCCCTCCCCCTCTCCGGTTTTGACGATCCTTTCTAAACAGACTGTAACCTTGTACATTAACTGCCCAGTCATAGCTATCATCCAGCCATGTCTCAGTTATTCCCACTATGTCATAGTCCTCCTCACACATCACTAATTCCAGTTCACCAGTTTTATTAGTCAGGCTTCTGGCATTAGTATACATACATTTGAGAGGTTTATGTATATTTTTTACCCTACACCTTTCCTTCTGAATTGTTCTAGTCCCTCCTTCCATTCCTCCCCCATTCTTATTACCTTGCCCCCGGTCTCTATCTGCACTATCTTCCCCTCCTATAACGTAGTTCTGTGGGGGAGGTAGGTATAATGGAGGTTCTGTGGGGGAGGTAGGTATATTGGAGGTTCTGTGGGGAGGGGGCTCAATTTATAGCACCTGGTTGCCCCAGGCACTCGCCTTAATTAAGCAGAGAAAAAAAAAAAAAAAAACGATTTTAAATGCAAGTACAAAAATACAAACACTTAACTTTCAATGATCTCTGCTGCAATCCACACTCAGCCACCTGCAATCACTCCCACAAAACCACACACAGCTCTAGAACTCCTTATTTTTTAACTCCACTTAATAAGAAGCCACTTAGTAGAGCAAGCCTCAGAAAGAGCAGGCTCTGAAGAGTATAAGTGGCTCAATTTATAGCACCTGGTTGCCCAAGGCACTCGCCTTAATTAAGCAGAGAAAAAAAAAAAAAAAACGATTTTAAATGCAAGTACAAAAATACAAACACTTAACTTTCAATGATCTCTGCTGCAATCCACACTCAGCCACCTGCAATCACTCCCACAAAACCACACACAGCTCTAGAACTCCTTATTTTTTAACTCCACTTAATAAGAAGCCACTTAGTAGAGCAAGCCTCAGAAAGAGCAGGCTCTGAAGAGTATAAGTGGCTCAATTTATAGCACCTGGTTGCCCAAGGCACTCGCCTTAATTAAGCAGAGAAAAAAAAAAAAAAAACGATTTTAAATGCAAGTACAAAAATACAAACACTTAACTTTCAATGATCTCTGCTGCAATCCACACTCAGCCACCTGCAATACTGTCTGCTGTCTGGCAAATGATATATTTTTTTCTGGGGTGAAATTCAATTGCCAAAATAGCAATACCCTAAATCTGGTGTTCCAACTGTGGCAGGACAAGTTTTATAGTGTCCGTCAAAGCATAATTTTTGTTCTGGCTTGAAATTCAATTCCCAAAATAGCAATACCCTAAAGCAGTGGTTTCTGCTGTTGCAGGCCAAGTGTAAATCTGTCCGTAAAAGAGGATATCACACTCAGCGTGTATCTCCAAGTGTATTTTTTTACGTAAAAGGGTATATTACACAAAGTGTTAAATTACAATTGCTGATAGCATAAGCCTTTAAATTTGCATGCACTATTGTGCATCTCATAGTGTATTTCTGTCCGTAAAAGGGTATATTACACTCAAGGTGCAAATTCAAGTGCTGATAGGGTCATCCTCAATAACTTCACACGCTACCGTGCATCTCCAAGTGTAATTATGTCCGTAAAAGGAAACCTTTCATCCAGCGCCTAAATACTAGGCCTACAATTTATATTCAGCTAAATCTGTGGTTACTGCTGTGCCTGTATTAGTGTAATACGGTACCTAAATAGATAGCCAGATAGTGTTAGGTGCCTGTAAAAAAAGGCCTGAATTTGAATTCAATACATTGGGCCAAATAATTTTTTTCTTATTGTGGTGAACGGTAACAATGAGGAAAACATCTAGTAAGGGACGCGGACATGGTCATGGTGGTGTTAGTGGACCCTCTGGTGCTGGGAGAGGATGTGGCCGTTCTGCCACAGCCACACGTCCTAGTGAACCAACTACCTCAGGTCCCAGTAGCTGCCAGAATTTACAGCGATATTTGGTGGGGCCCAATGCCGTTCTAAGGATGGTAAGGCCTGAGCAGGTACAGGCATTAGTCAATTGGGTGGCCGACAGTGGATCCAGCACGTTCACATTATCTCCCACCCAGTTTTCTGCAGAAAGCGCACAGATGGCGCATGAAAACCAAGCCCATCAGTCTGTCACATCACCCCCATGCATATCAGGGAAACTGTCTGAGCCTCAAGTTATGCAGCAGTCTCTTATGCTGTTTGAAGACTCTGCTGGCAGGGTTTCACTAGGGCATCCACCTTGCCCTTCCCCAGCGGTGGAAGACATAGAATGCACTGACGCACAACCACTTATGTTTCCTGATGATGAGGACATGGGAATACCACCTCATCACGTCTATGATGATGACGAAACACAGGTGCCAACTGCTGCGTCTTTCTGCAGTGTGCAGACTGAACAGGAGGTCAGGGAGGAAGACTGGGTGGAAGACGATGCAGGGGACGATGAGGTCCTAGACCCCACATGGAATGAAGGTCGTGCCACTGACTTTCAGAGTTCAGAGGAAGAGGCAGTGGTGAGACCGAGCCAACAGCGTAGCAAAAGAGGGAGCAGTGGGCAAAAGCAGAACACCCGCTGCCAAGAGAGTTCGCCTGCTACTGGCCATCGCCACCTGGGACCGAGCACCACAAAGGCAGCTTCAAGGAGTTCCCTGGCGTGGCAGTTCTTCAAACAATGTGCTGACGACAAGACCCGAGTGGTTTGCACACTGTTCCATGAGAGCCTGAAGCAAGGCATTAACGTTCTGAACCTTAGCACAACCTGCATGACCAGGCATCTGCATGCAAAGCATGAACTGCAGTGGAGTAAACACCTTAAAAACAAGGAACTCACTCAGGCTCCCCCTGCTACCTCTTCTGCTGTTGCCTCGGCCTCTTCCTCCGCCTCTGGAGGAACATTGGCACCAGCCGCCCAGCAAACAGAGGATGTACCACGAACACCACCACCTCCGTCACCTAGCATCTCCACCATGTCACACGGCAGCATTTAGCTCTCCATCTCACAAACATTTGAGAGAAAGCATAAATTCCCACCTAGCCACCCTCGATCCCTGGCCCTGAATGCCAGCATTTCTAAACTACTGGCCTATGAAATACTGTCATTTAGGCTGGTGGACACAGACAGCTTCAAACAGCTCATGTCGCTTGCTGTCCCACAGTATGTTGTTCCCACTACTTCTCCAAGAAAGCCGTTCCTTCCATGCACAACCAAGTATCCGATAAAATCAAGTGTGCACTGCGCAACGCCATCTGTGGCAAGGTCCACCTAACCACAGATACGTGGACCAGTAAGCACGGCCAGGGACGCTATATCTCCCTAACTGCACACTGGGTAAATGTAGTGGCGGCTACGCCCCAGGCGGAGAGCTCTTTGGCGCACGTCCTTCCGCCGCCAAGGATCGCAGGGCAACATTCTTTGCCTCCTGTAGCCTCCTCCTCCTACTCGGCTTCCTCCTCCTCTTCTTCCACCTGCTCATCCAGTCAGCCACACACCTTCACCACCAACTTCAGCACAGCCCGGGGTAAACGTCAGCAGGCCATTCTGAAACTCATATGTTTGGGGGACAGGCCCAACACCGCGCAGGAGTTGTGGCGGGGTATTGAACAACAGACCGACGAGTGGTTGCTGCCGGTGAGCCTCAAGCCCGGCCTGGTGGTGTGCGATAATGGGCGAAATCTCATCGCAGCTCTGGGACTAGCCGGTTTGACGCACATCCCTTGCCTGGCGCATGTGCTGAATTTGGTGGTGCAGAAGTTCATTCACAACTACCCCGACATGTCAGAGCTGCTGCATAAAGTGCAGGCTGTCTGTGCGCGCTTCCGGCGTTCACATCCTGCCGCTGCTCTCCTGTCTGCGCTACAGCGTAACTTCGGCCTTCCCGCTCACCGCCTCATATGCAACGTGCCCACCAGGTGGAACTCCACCTTGCACATGCTGGACAGACTGTGCGAGCAGCAGCAGGCCATAGTGGAGTTTCAGCTGCAGCACGCACGGGTCAGTCGCACTGCGGAACAGCACCACTTCACCACCAATGACTGGGCCTCCATGCGAGACCTGTGTGCCCTGTTGCGCTGTTTCGAGTACTCCACCAACATGGCCAGTGGCGATGACGCCATTATCAGCGTTACAATACCACTTCTATGTCTCCTTGAGAAAACACTTGGAAGATGATGGAAGAGGAGTTGGCCCAGGAGGAGGAGGAGGAGGAAGAGGGGTCATTTTTAGCACTTTCAGGCCAGTCTCTTAGATGTGACTCAGAGGGAGGTTTTTTGCAACAGCAGAGGCCAGGTACAAATGTGGCCAGACAGGGCCCACTACTGGAGGATGAGGAGGACGAGGATGAGGTGGAGGTGGAGGAGGATGAGGATGAAGCATGTTCACAGCGGGGTGGCACCCAACGCAGCTCGGGCCCATCACTGGTGCGTGGCTGGGGGGAAACGGAGGATGATGATGATACGCCTCCCACAGAGGACAGCTTGTCCTTACCTATGGGCAGCCTGGCACACATGAGCGACTACATGCTGCAGTGCCTGCGCAACGACAGCAGAGTTGCCCACATTTTAACGTGTGCGGACTACTGGGTTGCCACTCTGCTGGATCCCTGGTACAAAGACAATGTGCCCACCTTACTTCCTGCACTGGAGCGTGATAGGAAGATGCGCGAGTACAAGCACACGTTGGTAGACGCGCTACTGAGAGCATTCCCGATTGTCACAGGGGAACAAGTGGAAGCCCAAGGCGAAGGCAGAGGAGGAGCAAGAGGTCGCCAACGCAGCTGTGTCACGGCCGGCTCCTCTGAGGGCAGGGTTAGCATGGCAGAGATGTGGAAAAGTTTTGTCACCACGCCACAGCTAACTGCACCACCACCTGATACGGAACGTGTTAGCAGGAGGCACACCCCTCCACGTACTGACTGATGGTTCGGCCCCATTCAACTTCTGGGTCTCCAAATTGTCCACGTGGCCAGAGCTAGCCTTTTATGCCTTGGGGGTGCTGGCCTGCCCGGCGGCCAGCGTTTTGTCTGAACGTGTATTCAGCACGGCAGGGGGCGTCATTACAGACAAACGCAGCCGCCTGTCTACAGCCAATGTGGACAAGTTGACGTTCATAAAAATGAACCAGGCATGGATCCCACAGGACCTGTCCATCCCTTGTGCAGATTAGACATTTATAACTACCTCCCCTTAACCATATATTCTTGTAATCCAGGGCACTTCTTCATTCAATCCTCTTTTTTTAATTTTACCATTATATTGCGGGGCAACCCAAATTTGAATGAACCTCTCCTCTGTCTGGGTGCCGGGGCCTAAAAATATCTGACAGTGGCCTGTTCCAGTGGTGGGTGACATGAAGCCTGATTCTCTGCTATGACATGAAGCCTGATTCTCTGCTATGGGACCTCTCTCCTCTGTCTCTTTGTCGGGGCCTAAAAATATCTGACAGTGGCCTGTTCCAGTGGTGGGTGACATGAAGCCCGATTCTCTGCTATGACATGAAGCCTGATTCTCTGCTATGGGACCTCTCTCCTCTGTCTCTGTGCCGGGGCCTAAAAATATCTGACAGTGGCCTGTTCCAGTGGTGGGTGACATGAAGCCCGATTCTCTGCTATGACATGAAGCCTGATTCTCTGCTATGGGACCTCTCTCCTCTGTCTGGGTGACGGGGCCTAAAAATATCTGACAGTGGCCTGTTCCAGTGGTGGGTGACATGAAGCCTGATTCTCTGCTATGGGACCTCTCTCCTCTGTCTGGGTGCCGGGGCCTAAATATCTGACAGTGGCCTGTTCCAGTGGTGGGTGACATAAAGCCTGATTTTCTGCTATGGGACCTCTCTCCAATTGATATTGGTTCATTTTTATTTATTTTCTTTTATTTTAATTCATTTCCCTATCCACATTTGTTTGCAGGGGATTTACCTACATTCTGCTGCCTTTTGCAGCCCTCTAGCCCTTTCCTGGGCTATTTTACAGCCTTTTGAGTGCCGAAAAGTTCGGGTCCCCATTGACTTCAATGGGGTTCGGGGCGAAGTTCGGGGCGAAGTTCGGGTCGAGTTCGGATCCCAAATCCGAACATTTTCGGGAAGTTCGGCCGAACTTCTCGAACCCGAACATCCAGGTGTTCGCTCAACTCTAATGGAGATGTTTATTCACTCACCTAAAAAATTATTAGGAACACCTGTTCTATTTCTCATTAATGCGATTATCTAGTCAACCAATCACATGGCAGTTGCTTCAATGCATTTAGGGGTGTGGTCCTGGTCAAGACAATCTCCTGAACTCCAAACTGAATGTCAGAATGGGAAAGAAAGGTGATTAAGCGTGGCATGGTTGTTGGTGCCAGACGGGCCGGTCTGAGTATTTCACAATCTGCTCAGTTACTGGGATTTTCACGCACAACCATTTCTAGCGTTTACAA
This sequence comes from Bufo bufo, assembly GCF_905171765.1. Classification (NCBI taxonomy): domain Eukaryota; kingdom Metazoa; phylum Chordata; class Amphibia; order Anura; family Bufonidae; genus Bufo; species Bufo bufo. Next base: position 600,158,813 of record NC_053390.1, on the reverse strand, counting down.
AGAATGGTGTGAAAAGGGAAAAACATCCAGTATGCGGCAGTCCTGTGGGCGAAAATGCCTTGTGGATGCTAGAGGTCAGAGGAGAATGGGCCGACTGATTCAAGCTGATAGAAGAGCAATGTTGACTGGAATAACCACTCGTTACAACCGAGGTATGCAGCAAAGCATTTGTGAAGCCACAACACGCACAACCTTGAGGCGGATGGGCTACAACAGCAGAAGACCCCACCGGGTACCACTCATCTCCACTACAAATAGGAAAAAGAGGCTACAATTTGCACGAGCTCACCAAAATTGGACTGTTGAAGACTGGAAAAATGTTGCCTGGTCTGATGAGTCTCGATTTCTGTTGAGACATTCAAATGGTAGAATCCAAATTTGGCGTAAACAGAATGAGAACATGTATCCATCATGCCTTGTTACCACTGTGCAGGCTGGTGGTGGTGGTGTAATGGTGTGGGGGATGTTTTCTGGGCACACTTTAGGCCCCTTAGTGCCAATTGGGCATCGTTTAAATGCCACGGGCTACCTGAGCATTGTTTCTAACCATGTCCATCCCTTCATGACCACCATGTACCATCCTCTGATGGCTACTTCCAGCAGGATAATGCACCATGTCACAAAGCTCTAATCATTTCAAATTGGTTTCTTGAACATGACAATGAGTTCACTGTGCTAAAATGGCCTCCACAGTCACCAGATCTCAACCCAATAGAGTATCTTTGGGATGTGGTGTAACGGGAGCTTCATGCCCTGGATGTGCATCCCTCAAATCTCCATCAACTGCAAGATGCTATCCTATCAATATGGGCCAACATTTCTAAAGAATGCTATCAGCACCTTGTGGAATCAATGCCACATAGAATTAAGGCAGTTCTGAAGGCAAAAGGGGGTCCAACACTGTATTAGTATGGTGTTCCTAATAATTCTTTAGGTGAGTGTATATTCTAGTAGGACATGATTCCCCTGAGCATAGCATACATTCACTTATGAGTATGCCCCCCCCCCCCCTCCATTCTACAGTAATGTTCCCCAAAAGGTGTGGCTAGTCACTTCTTTCTTTGCTAGGCAAGGTTTCCTCCTGCTGTGGCGTTCTCCATCACACAGCCTCCTGATGCAGTGTGGTCTCACGGCTTCTTGCGCTGTACTATATATTCTGAAGGTACGGCGTCTTACTCAGACCATTCATAAGTGAAAGTATGCCATGCTCAGGGAAGCATGGCCAACTATAGTATATAAAAAATCTCACTTTTTTGAATTGGTGATGAGTCCTCTTTAAAAGGTTTTCTCAGGACCCTGATGATGACATATTCTGGTTACAAGGTAAGAGAGATGAGGCTTGCACACCTCATCTTTTTTAACTTGTAGAAGTGCCAGAAGAGGACTAAGTAGTCATCAATAGTTCAATAACGAATCAACAGCACACACAAGGTTAGTATTTAATGGTGTGGAATTTTTATTCACATTCCGGTATAGACAGGATCTAGATAATGCCAAGGGCATTTTGGCCCACAAGGACCTTTCTCAATGGCAAATCTGTGATGTGTGTAAGGTCCTACGGAGTGTTTCTGGATGCTCTCACTAGATTAGAAGTTGAACTGCAGTAACCCAGCACGGCCACTACACAGTGCATGGAGCTGTCTGCTTTCTGCTCCATACACTGTTTGTTCTGGTCCAGCGGCTCCTGCTGGCAGTTGATCGGTGGGAGTGACACTGCTGATCTGATCATCATTATATAAGCCTGGGAAAACCCCTATAATATTTTTTTATATGATTTTGCAAATGTCCATTAGGAATGGAGTCTTAAACTTTATTATCACCTTTTCCAGTTAAATTCTGAGAGCACTTTTTATTTGGTGTTTGTTAACCCATTTCCAAGTATTGTATTACAAAATTCTGTCTTACTAGACAGTTGTCCCCCATTTGGTACCCCAAATAATTATCCAATGCAAAAAACAAGTTGTACTTTCTAATATCACCATTTACTGTTGCATACGATGTAGTGGAAAGCTGGAAAAATTGAAAATGGGTTGGAATTATTAAAAATAGAATATTCACGGATAATTGATGTGAGAAATGATAACGTCTAATGGAAAAATGTAATCACGGATAGGGAAGGAGACGCTAAAACTGCAAATTTATTAGGTATGCGCTAAAAAACCTTCTAAGGAAGGGAAGGAAAACCTTATCAAATCCCTATAATGAAACTCCCTAATGGCGGCAGAGCTAGCCTCCTCTGTGTACAGAGGACTTGAATGGATAGGTCGTGAACCAGCGGGGTGGATACAGTATGATGCTAGTGGGTAACTGCCACCATTGCTATTCTTGCATGGGAGTACTTCTTTATTTCACTTAACCTGGTTGTTATTGGTAAACCACTGAACGCAGGGTGTGTAGTACTGTGTAGTACTCAACCCCTGTATGTAGGAAACAACAGAGGAGGAAGATGTGTAGGTGATTATGCACACCTGAGGCTAAACTAGCTCAGTGAGCACACTAGACAAGTGGCAGTAAAATCCACCACCAGGGATCCCAACATGCACCATGGGATTCGATTTGTTACCCTGTAGGTGAAAAACTTAGAGGAGCACTACACCATCTGCCTACTAATAAATCCCTAGACCGGGTGTAGGACGACACTCCTGACTGTCACTTGCACACTGGAGCTATATCGCTAACTCAGCTTAAACTCAAAGCAGGATGTATATGCTCGACGCGTTTCTTCTGAAAGGAGTCATCAGGAGCTATCACAGCTGCCTAGATTAATACATTTGCCCAGATTCCGCTGTCCCACCGACGTGGTGACAGCCTCCGGCGCTAGTTCGGCCTTCCATGGTGCATGTTGGGATCCCTGGTGGATTTTACTGCCACTTGTCTAGTGTGCTCACTGAGCTAGTTCCGCCTCAGGTGTGCATAATCACCTACACATCTTCCTCCTCTGTTGTTTCCTACATACAGGGGTTGAGTGAAGTCACATTGTTTCTCTCTTACCTGATTGTTATTTTGGTGTAATCTTCATACGTATTGGGTGCTTTGATGTACTACACACCCTGCGTTCAGTGGTTTACCAATAACAACCAGGTTAAGTGAAATAAAGAAGTACTCCCAGGCAGCAATAGCAATGGTGGCAGTTACCTACTAGCATCATACTGTATCCACCCCGCTGGTTCACGACCTATCCATTCAATTCCTCTGTACACAGCGGAGGATAGCTCTGCCGCCATTAGGGAGTTTCATTATAGGGATTTGATAAGCTTTTCCTTCCCTTCCTTAGAAGGTTTTTTAGTGCATACATAATAAAGTTGCAGTTTTAGCGTCTCCTTACCTATCCGGAATTATTAAAAAAACACAATTACCCCACAGTTTTATGGGTTTTGTTTTTATAGCCTTTCTTATGCGCTAAAACTGACCTGTTACTTCATTTTCTGGGTTAGTATGATTTTAATACCAAAAAATGTAAAAACAAAAATTGCCATAACTTTTTATTTTTATGTGTACTGACCTGTGTGAGGGATTTTTTGAGGGATGATCTGTAGTTTCTATTGATACCATGTTGGAGTGTGTATGACTTGATCACTCTTTGTTCAAGTTTTTTTGAGGAGGTGAAGTGACAAATAAATGTAGAATTTCTGATTTTGATGTTTCATTTTCCATGACTCCATTTGCTATATGGCATAAATATTTTTATATTTTAATAGTACAGGCATTTTTGCATGTGGCAGTGCCTATGACGTTTATTTTTTTACTTGTCTATTTTTATTCTAATTTGGGGAAAAGGAGGGTGATTTGAATTTTTATATTTCTTTTATATTTTAAAAACTTTTTTTTAACACTTTTTAATAGTTCCCCTATGGAACTTGAACATGCAGTCATTAGATTGCTTCTCTCATAGACTTCAATGCATTAGAAGTGGAGTTTTTGAGAATTTCACTGTGTTCCTATGGAGAATTGCAACAGACAGGGTCTTCATGGGAACCTACGGATCATTCAGGGGGATGGAGGCTGCCACACACACTATCCAGCTACACGATTACCGCAAAGGAGAGCCGTCACACTTCCGGGAGTGCGCGCTCCCGGGTTTGTGAGCTCCCAGATGCCGTGGTCACATCTGTCCACAGCATCTGGGGAGTTAAATGTCTGCAATCAATGTTATTGTCGATCGCATACATTAACCCTGTGTGTCTGCTTTTTAAAACAGCAGACAAGCGGCGTCTATGGTGCCTGCTGCGCTCTCGAGCGGGCGCCATATTTAAATACCCAACTGCCAACAAATTCTTGTTGGACGGTCAGGGAGGGGTTAAATCAAGGTTTTTATATTAATCATATGTTTAAAGAATCTTTGGTGATGCTATTTTCTATGTCGTTATCTAAAACCCGAATTTCAAAACTGTTGGGAAGCTGTATAATATGTAAATAAATGAAAATAAAAACAGAATGCAATAATTTGCAAATGTCATATTTTATTCAGAACAGAACATAGAACACATATCAGATGTCGAAAGTGAGACATTTCACCATTTCATGAAAATAAAAATTAACTCATTTAGAACTTGAAAGCAGCAACACATCTTAAAAAAGTTCGGACAGGGGAAACAAAATGTTAAAAAAAGTAAGTGGTACTAATAAAAACATTGGGAGGAGCAATTGGCTACTAATTCACATGACTGGATGACTGGGTATAAAAAGAGCATGTTAGAGAGGCAGATTCTCTCAGAAGCAAAGGTTCACCAGTCTGTAAAAAACTGTGTCTAAAAATTGTTGAACAGTTTTAGAAAAATGTTCCTTATCGCAAAATTGTGAAGACTTTGAATAGCCCGCCATCTACAGTACATAATATCATCAAAAAAATCTAGAGAAATCCATGTGTATGCAAGGGACAAGGCCAACAGTCAGTATTGAATGTTCATGATCTACAGGCCCTCAGGCGGCCCGGCATTAAAAACAGATATGATTCTGTACTGGAAATCGCTGCATGCACTCAGGAACCCTTCCAGGAATCATTGTCTGTGAACTCAGTACACCATGCAATCCACAAATGCTGTGTCATGCAAAAGTCATATGTCAAAACAATCCAGAAATGAAACCATCTTCTTGGGGTCAAAGCTCGTTTAATATGGACTGAGAAACATTGAAAACTATTCTGTGGTCAGATGAATCAAAATTTGGAAACCAAGGATGTCGTGTTCTGGGGGCTCAAGAGGCGAGTGAACATCCGCTTGTTATCAGTACGCAGTTCAAAAGTCTGCATCTCAGATGGTATGGGGTTACATTAGTGCCTATGGTATGGGCAGCTTTGTGAGGCACACTGATAATGCTAAACAGTACATAGAGGTTTTAGAAAAATGTATGCTCCTATCCAGACAGCATTATATATTTGAGCAAGACAATGCTAAGGCACATACTGCATCCGTCACTAGTGATGAGCGGCATAGGCAAAATTCGAATTCACAATATTTTGAAATTTTTGGCCGAATATTCACCATAAATTTGCAAATTCGAGAATTCGTGATCTCCAGTCATTATTTACTTGATTGCGAAAATCGGCAATGTAATGTATTTGCGATAAAAATTCACGATTAGAATATTTGTGATCAACACTAAGGGGTAGGCAACTTTCCTATTGGTTGATAGGGATGTTGCTAAGTGCCGATATTCACGATAAATTTGCGATAAATTCGCAATTAGAATATTCGCAATCAACACTATTCGCGAATACAAATATATAGCACTATATTCTAAATATTCGTGAATTCTCGAAGTGGCGATATTTGCGATTAAAATTCACGATTCGAATATTCGCGATCAACACTATCTGTCACAACAGCATGGCTTTGCATAAGAAGAGTCCGGGTGCTTAACTGGCCTGCTTGCAGTCCTGACTCCAGACCTTTCACCAATAGAAACATTTTTGGCGCATCATGAAACAAAAAAATCAGACAAGAAGACCCAGAACTGTTGAGCAGCTCGAATCAGACAAGAATGGGACAATATTCCTCTACCAAAATTCCAGCAATTGGTCTCCTCACTTCCTAGACATTTACAGAATGTTGTTAAAAAGTAAGGTGATGGGTAGACATGGCCCTGTCCCAACTTTTTTGAGATGCGTTGTTGCCATCAAGTTCTAAAATAGTTAATTTTTTCATGAAATGGTAAAATGTCTCACCTTCAACATCTGCTATGTGTTCTATGATCTATTCTGAATAAACCCCTGGGTCTATGAGATTTGCAAATCATTGCATTCTGTTTATATCTACATTAATTTACATTTTTTACAGCGACACAAATTTTTTGGAATTAAGTTTGTAAATATATATATTTTTTAAATCTTAACCACTTAAGGACCACAGGTTTATACCCCCCAGTGACCAGGCCCTTTTTTACAAATCGGCACTTCACAACTTTAACGGTTTATTGCTCGGTCATGCAACTTGGCACCCAAATTAATTTTACCCCCTTTTCTTCTCACAAATACAGCTTTCTTTTGGTGGTATTTGATTGCTGCTGAGATTTTTCGTTTTTCTGATATTAATCAAAAAAGACCGCAATTTTCTCAAAAAAAGTGTATTTTTAACTTTTTCTGATAAAATTGTTCAAATATAATTACATTTCTATACAGGTTTGTGTCAGAATTTATTGTGCTACATGTCTTTGATAAAAAAAAATCCAATAAGTGTATATTTATTGGTTTGCGCCAAATTTATAGCGTTTACAAACTATGGTACAAAAATGTGAATTTCCGCATTTTGAAGCAGCTCTGACTTTCTGAGCACCTGTCATGTTTCTTGAGGTGCTAGAATGGCAGGATAGTATAAATACCCCCCAAATGACTCCATTTTAGAAAGAGGACACCCCAAAGTATTCGCGGAGGGGCATGGTGAGTTCATGTATGATTTAATTTTTTTTCACAAGTTAGCGGAAAATGACACTTTCTGAGGAAAAAAAAAATAATAATAATAAAGTTTCCAGTTCTGCTAACTTCTGGCAAAAAAAATAAAAATCTCCCACGGACTCACTATGCCCCTCAGTGAATACCTTGGGGTGTCTACTTTCCGAAATGGGGTCATTTGTGGGGTGTGTTTACTCTTCTGGCATTTTGGGTGGGGCTAAATTGTGAGCAACCCTGTAAAGCCTAAAGGTACTCGTTGGACTTTCGGCCCCTTTACGCACCTAGGCTGCAAAAAAGTGTCACACATGTGATATTGCCGTACTCAGAAGAAGTAGGGCAATGTGTTTTGGGGTGTATTTTTACATATACCCATACTGTGTGTGAGAAATATCTCTGTAAATTACAACTTTTTCAATTTTTTTATACAAAGTTGTCAATTTACAGAGATATTTCTCTCACCCAGCATGGGTATATGTAAAAATACACCCCAAAACACATTGCCCTACTTCTCCTGAGTATGGCGATACCACATGTGTGACACTTTTTTGCAGCCAAGATGCGCAAAGGGGCCCAAATTCCAATGAGTACCTTTAGGATTTCACAGGGCATTTTTACGCATTTGAATTCCAAACTACTTCTCACGCTTTAGGGCCCCTAAAGTGCCAGGGCAGTACCCCTTTTTTGACATTTTGGGCAAACTAAATTTAGGGGGTATTCCTCTGAGACTACCCAGGAAAAAGAGAACACCTGCCTAGTAAAAAGGAGTGCTTGCGAAGTAAAGCTGCAATCGCTAATAAAGATCCAAAAAGCTCAAAAGTAATCTTTATAGCGCCGCAGTGATTTTACAGTGTTTTTGCAGTGATCAGAAAAAAATAAATTCTGTCACTACGGTGGGGCGGACTGAACGCAAGTGTGGGCACAAAATCAGGCCTGATCGGGCGAACACTGCGTTTTTTGGAGAGCCTAAGGTGACCCTAATGTACTGATATAGATCTGATTGCGATCAATCTTGATCACTTACAGATATTATATAGTACTAGTGCTGATTAGCGACAGCGATGACGCTAATCAGTGACTGCGGTGCGGTGGGCTGGGCGCTAAATACCTAACAAGTAGCTAACTAACTGGCGGTGATAAGGGACCCTAACAGGGGGGTGATCAATGACAGGGGGGTGATAAGGGGTTAATAAGGGGTTAATAAGTGACAGGGGGGTGTAATGTGTGTGTGGTGCTTGGTGCTACTTACAGAGCTGCCTGTGTTCTCTGGTGGTCGATCCAAGCAAAAGGGACCACCAGAGGAGCAGGTATATCAGACGCTATTTACAAAATAGCATCTGACATACCTATTTCATTGGTTATTTTAAAAATCTACAGCCTGCCAGCCAATGATCAGCGCTGGCAGGCTGTAGTTAAACTTGTATTCTGCGCAATCCTGTGAACGCGCGCTCCTGTGAGCGCGCGTTCACAGGAAATCTCAGGTCTCACGAGATGACGCCAATAGGCGTCACTGAGACCTGAGAGCGCTGCCGTCCGGACACCTATCGGCGTTACCGTGACGGCAAGTGGTTAAAATCCTGCAGTTTTCGCACTGGCCACTAAAGCCTTATAATAGGAGCCACTTCTTGCTCTGTTCAGATCACTGTTATTAGTAGTTATTTGTGCCGCACATCATTGAAACATTGACATTGAATTCTGCCTGTTAGCAGCGCCCACTACAAGGCCACTGTGTTACACCACTGACTCCAGTTTTGAAATGTGGGTGGTAAAGTGAGCCTAGTTAGATATGTTAATGAGTTTTACTCCAGATTCATCACTTTTCATCATTCATCATTTTTTTTCAAGAAGTCATAATCTCACTCATTCAAATTCGTGTGGCCATTAACAATGCAGACCGACTAAAAAGTGGGGTCTTCATTAGCTAAATGAAATAAAGCTGCAGGCTAATTGGCCGTGTGGTTCATGACCGCAGAACGGCCGCAACCTGAGCAGATCACGGTCGCTCCGTGTGGCCATACCCTTAGGTTTAACGATTAGAAAAATTTATCAAACAACATGAGACATTTGATAAATGTGGCATAAAGTACACCAACACAGACTCAAACAAAACTGATTTCAAATATTCCCCTCATGATAAATTCCCGTAAACAGTGTTTGTGAATTTTTTATGCCAGAAATCATGTGCAGGGAGATGATAAATCTCCCCATAGTGTTGTAGTGTACGGGGACTGTAATGCCCGTCACTACAAAAGTGTCACTTGGTGTGCTGTCGTCCCCCCTTAATTATGGGGAAGTTGGTATATGTCATTTTTATAAATTGTCATGTAATGTAATGTTATGTATTTCCCTGTTACTATGACACTTGCATGTACAGGCCTGCTAGGGGTGTCATTCCAGCTTCTAGTCACTAGAGGGAGCTAGAGAGCCCTAGTTTATATAAGGCCGAGTCAGGGAAAGGAAGGTCAGTCTAGTCTAAGTGTCTGTCTAAAGCTGCAGCCTGTAGTCTGTAGCTGGAGCTTAGACTATGTCAGAGACAAGTCCAGGCCTGAAGCCTGCGGACCAGGAGAGGGTATTGCAGTCCCTGTAACCGGGTTCCGAATCCAAGGAGAAGGTTCCCCTCCTGAATATATATATATGCAGAAGCAGGAAGACCACTGTTCAGAAACTTCTAGAGTCTGAGGAAAGAGGGAGAGAGACAGAGGCAAAATCCAGAAAAGCAAGAGGTACTCAAGATAACAGAGGAGGTACTTTATAAAGCTAAAACCAAGGATATACGCCAGAGTTAAGGTATTGGGCCTTGGAGAAGATTTGCTATGTTCCAGGATCAGTCAGAGATAGAGTGCAAGCTCCTGTACTGCAAGTCCTGTGTGTTTAACACTCTGTAGTCACCTTGCTCAATCTGTATTGCCTGCATCAACCGTATTGAAAAATCGACTGTATGCAAAGGAACTGCGCTTCCGTGAATGTCTCTATATTTAAAACTACTAAAGTTGGAGTTCTGTTTTAACATCACGGTGTTCCTCATTTATTCCTGCTATCAGCAAACGGCGTGCCACCGTTTAATTGGCACTGGCGTCACGAACATTTTCCTACCATCACCTGCCTATGCAGAGAGTCAGCCGTCTCAGGTTAGTGTCTATTGCACTACTACACCCAGGAACACATTTCTACACACAACTTGAGTACGCTGCACCTCTCTTTTGGCGTCACGAACAGGATACGCACGCTTTCTAGTGCAAGAAGCGTGAACTTTGTGCCTTATACAGTTGCCCTGTGACCAAAGTGACAAATTGCCTGTTTATTTAAAGTGGACTTTGTGAACTGAAAATCATACCAAAAGTGTTCCTAAAACCTCTAAAAAGCGCTGTGCAGTGTTGCGCTATCAAGAGGAAGGAAATCGCCACATCGGAGTGTGGTTTTGTGGACTTTTCATCATCCTGCTTGCTGTCAGTGAATAGACAGCGTTTCTTGCTAAAGATGGCCGCTGAGCTTGCTGAAATAACTGCTGTGTCATCTTCATCCCGAAAAGGCGGGAAAAATTGGCGCCTTTCTGAGGAAATAGCGGGAAGGAGTTCAAGGTCAGGCGCCACTGCTTATCTGGACATTTGCATGTCTGCCAGCATGGACACCGCCTTCCATATACTGGAATACCTGGGGGGCGGCCTCCCAGTGCAAGGGGAGGAGCTGGCTGATTTAATTGACGCGACCCTATCGCTCTCCAGAGAAGGATCGAGCATGTTGGAAAGTGAACAGAGCGTTGCTGCAGCGTCCGCGCCTGACATACCAGAGATGTCTGATATTGGTGTAGAGCCAGAGGAGGCTCCACCGGCCTACTCTCCGGGACCGGAGAAACCCGCCTGCCGCCCAAGGGAGAAAGAACCAGAGCCCTGCTATGGCTCGTGGAGAGACTTCTTTCAGCCCTCTTTCAAATGGTCCTCACTCATGGCGGAGATCCGGGAGGCCGCAATAAAGCGAAATACCAAGACCAAGATCTACTATGAAGAGTTGACCAAGACAATTCATGAACGACACACCAACACCCAACCCCGCCTGGAAAGGAGAAAGGGAGTGGTGGTGTCCTTTGACAAAACCCGTGGCTACGGGTTCATCCAAGATTACCTGACTGGCAGAGACCTATATGTTAACCGAAGGTCTGTCAAGAGAGACTACCTCCCTTCCTATCAGCACAGCCTCCGCGAGGGAGAGGAAGTGGAGTTCACCCCTGCCGTGAGCCTGAGAGGCCCTTATGCCACTGCCGTGACCCGTCCCAAGCGAGAACCTGAGGACTGGGAGGCAGAAGAAGAAGACTACTCTGGCTGCGAGCGGGAACCGGAACGCTCTCCAGAGCCGGCCCATCACGCCTTCTAGGAGTGGAGCTCCTTCATTGGGCCTAACGTCTTCTGGCAGCCAACCGTGTTGGAAAAATGGGTGAGCCCTTACCCTTCCCCCGAGCTGCCTCGTCGGGAGAAGACCATGCAAGAGATGGAAAATCTAAAGGGACTTCGAAATACCTTTGAGAACATCCGGAGGGGTCGGAGACCCGATGCATCACCAGAACCTGCAGAGGCCGAGTCCGCGCCATCGGTGACTGTACCTGCGCCGGCGGCGCCAGCAGATGACCGCGACTCTGACACGGAGAGCATCGGTGAGCAGATTGTCCGGCTGGAGGAGAAGTTGCGGGAGCTGCGCAAGATCGCGACCGCCAGGATCCAGACGCCGCCGAAGAAGGACGAGGTAAGGGTGCCTGTCACCACCCGTAGACTACCTTCTGCTGCCACCGCTCCGCCAGTGCCCCAAAGAAGACCCCCTGTTGCTGTGAATTGCTGCACAGAGCCCACTGGACCGCTTGCGGCGGCGGTATCCACTCCAATCCGTCCCACCATTATCATGCCGGGACCGGTACGGTCCACCCAAGGGTTTACCCCTAGGCCCATGGGGCCAATACCTATTAGGGGCCCCTTTACTCTGCAGCTGCCCCCTAACACCGTTATGTGGGCCCATCCTCCTGTAGAGGACTACTACAGGCCATATTTGCCAGCAGGGTCAAGTGATTATGATATGCCTCTGTAAATCAGCCTGCTAGGCCTTTTGATTTATTTCATCAATGAATGAGGGTATTAACCCTTCCAGGACAGGAGTCCTATGTTTCCTGGTCGTTTGTTGCTGCTGCCAGTTTATCCACGGCTCAGTGGTGGGTGTTGACCACTGAAGTATTAAAGTCAACAAAGCCAAGTTTGTTTCCAGGACCTCCTGCCTGCTTTTGCTACCCCACGCCAAGTTGTGCCTGTTCCTTAGTTGCACCTTTTACCCTTCACCCCCTTTTCAGGTTGATCAGGGGTATTACAGCACTTGTTTTATATTCTACAATTTTATTGTGCAACTTGATACTAAGGAACCGTGCCCAGAGACAGACTCAAAAGAACCTGAGCCTCTGAGATTTTTGCTCTTTTAAAAGGAAATGTGCCCAGAGATGGACTCCACCGCATGAGAGCCTCTGTGATTTATTAGGAAAATAACCTGGGTACGGACTCATGTTTGTTCTTTGAGCCTCCAAGAACTTTTATACTGTTTTACCTATTGTGCTGTTCTATTATGGACTTATTCATTGTCATGGACTATCCTGGTTATAATGTTACGCTGTGCCAGGTCAGCGCCCCAGTTCCATTCACTATCCTGAGAGAAGAGAACGACGCCCCTTGTCACTACCCTTCACCTTTGCCAATTGGACCTTATATGAATGTAAATGCAGATGAATTACATGTATGTATGCCTGCATGTCTCTTTTTTCTGTTTCAGGTAGAGATTCCAGTTGGGCGAGCCCTGATGGAGTACGAGGCCGTACTCAGCTTAAAGCAGTGGGGTATGTAGTGTACGGGGACTGTAATGCCCGTCACTACAAAAGTGTCACTTGGTGTGCTGTCGTCCCCCCTTAATTATGGGGAAGTTGGTATATGTCATTTTTATAAATTGTCATGTAATGTAATGTTATGTATTTCCCTGTTACTATGACACTTGCATGTACAGGCCTGCTAGGGGTGTCATTCCAGCTTCTAGTCACTAGAGGGAGCTAGAGAGCCCTAGTTTATATAAGGCCCAGACAGGGAAGCAAAAGGCAGTCTAGTCTAGAGCTCAGAAGTTTCTAGAGCCTGAGGAAGCTGAGAGGGAGACAGAGGCAAAGCGCAGGAAAGCAAGAGGTACTCAAGATAACAGAGGAGGTACTTTATGTCATGGTCTTACCTGCTTGCTGCTCTCCTTCGTTTGACATGTGCTGGCGGCCATCTTGGGTCCTGGGTTTCTTGTAGCCTTCCACCCTGCGGCTCCTCCTTCCCCTGGGAGGAGCTGGATGCCTAGCTCATATATATAGGAGGTCTGTGGCTTCAGTTCCTTGCTTGGTCCTCTTGTGTTCACATGCTTCTAAGACTGCTGCTGCTTCTGGTTCCTGATCCTGGCTTCGTCTGACTACCCTGCTGGTTCCTGATCCTGGCTTCGTCTGACTACCCTGCTGGTTCCTGATCCTGGCTTCGTCTGACTACCCTTCTGGTTCCTGACCTCTGGCTTCGCAAAGACTCTGCTCGGTTTCACCATCCGTTTGGACTTTTGCTTTACAGCTTTATTTTCAATAAAGCCTTCTTATTTTCATTTATCTCTTGTTGTACGTCTGGTTCATGGTTCCGTGACATTAGGACCAAGCCATGAATTCTGACGGTACAGGGCCATCCTCGCTACCCACGCTGGTTGCCAGACTTGATCAGCAGGATCACCTGTTGGGTCGGTTCGCTGTGGCGTTGCAAACCCTGCTTGAACGCACGGCTCATTTCGCTCCCGTTGCCGATGGGTCGGTTGTCGCTCCTGGGCTCGCTCCTACTGCCGCTCCGGTTGTTGCGCCAGAGTCTACCCCGACACCTGTTGTTGCGCCTGCGGTATTTCGGGGTATGACCGGTTCTGCCCCTCTTCCACAGCGCTTTGGGGGAGAGCCAACTCAGTGCCGAGGTTTCCTTAACCAGGTGGGCATTTATTTCGAGTTGCTGCCACATGCCTTTCCTACTGAGAGATCAAAGGTGGGCTTCTTGATCTCGCTGCTCTCGGACAAGGCCTTGGCCTGGGCCAGCCCTTTATGGGAGAACAACAATCCGGTGGTTGCCGAGTTTTCCGGTTTTGTTGCTTCTCTTCGGAAGGTATTCGATGTGCCGGCTCGTGCTGCCTCTGCTGCGAAGCTCCTTATGTCCATCAGACAGGGTTCACGATCCGTAGCTGAATACGCCATTGAGTTTCGTACCCTGGCAGCAGAGGTGGGCTGGAATAATGAGGCTCTGGTCGCTGCTTTCTCTCATGGTCTCTCGGATGCCTTGAAGGATGAGGTTGCAGCTAAGGACCTACCAGTTGAGCTCGAGTCTCTTATTTCTTTCCTGATTTTGATTGACACCAGACTCAGGGAGAGACCTTCCTTTAAGGAGAACCTGCGGAGGTCTTCTAACAGATTGGTGCCTACGTTTGCTGTCCCACCCGTGCCTCCCTCTCCTCCCACGCCTCCTGGGGATGACTTGTCTGGGGGTGAACCCATGCAGCTGGGGTTTGCTCGCCTGTCCGCGGGGGAGAGGGCACTCCGGAGACGCGAGGGCCGATGCATGTACTGTGGTCTCGGTGGGCATTTTCGGTTGGCATGTCCGAACCGTCCGGGAAACGCTCGTACCCTGAGATCCTGTCGGGGGCAGATCTTGGGTGGAGTCTCCTCGTCCCCGGTTTCCCGTGTTGACAAACCACTGATCACTGTTGTCCTCTCCTGGGTCGGGGGCTCGGTGACGACCCAGGCGTTGGTGGACTCTGGTGCTGGTGGTTTGTTCATTGATAGTGTGTTCGCTGCCGCCAATTCCATTCCTCTGCAGGCTCGAGGTTCCCCACTGGCTCTTGAGGCGATAGACGGCAGACCCCTTCTGCCGCCACACGTGACTCATGAGACCCTTCCAGTGGGGATAGCCATTGGTGCCGTTCACAGAGAGTCGGTCTGCCTCCAGGTTATTTCGTCTCCACACTACTCGGTGGTCTTGGGGTACCCCTGGCTCCAGAAGCATAATCCGACTTTCGATTGGAGATCGGTCGAGATCCTCTCGTGGTCACCGCAGTGTGGGGCTAGTTGCATCCATGGGTCTGTCAAGTTGCTGTGTACTTCCTCGGACTCTCTGTTGCCTCCTGAATACGAGGAGTACCGGGATGTATTCGATAAGGTGCGCGCGGTTGCCCTACCTCCGCACCGCCCATACGATTGTGCCATAGAGTTACAATCTGGTGCCGTTCCTCCTCGTGGCAAAGTCTATCCACTGTCGGTAGCGGAGAATCAGGCCATGGAGGAGTACGTGAGGGAGGCGCTTTCACGCGGACACATTCGCAAATCTTCGTCCCCGGCAGGGGCTGGATTTTTCTTTGTGAAAAAGAAGGGCGGTGAGTTGAGGCCTTGCATCGATTACAGGGGTCTCAATCGCATCACGATCAAGAACGCTTACCCGATACCCTTGATTTCCGAGCTGTTCGATCGCCTTAAAGGGGCCACGGTCTTTACCAAACTCGACCTGAGGGCGGCATATAACCTGGTAAGGATCAAGGCGGGCGATGAGTGGAAGACCGCGTTTAACACCAGGACCGGTCATTACGAATCCTTGGTTATGCCCTTTGGGTTGTGCAATGCGCCCGCAGTCTTTCAGGAATTCATCAACGATGTTTTCCGTGACCTGTTGCAGCAGTGTGTGGTAGTCTATTTGGATGACATCTTGGTATATTCTGAATCCATGGAGGCCCACATTCTGGATGTCAGACGAGTGTTGCAACGGTTACGAGAGAACAAGCTGTTCGGTAAGCTTGAGAAATGCGAATTTCACCGATCCCAGGTAACCTTCTTAGGTTACATCATTTCCGCTGAGGGGTTCTCCATGGATCCTGAGAAGGTTTCGGCTGTCTTACAGTGGGCCCAGCCCAGTGGTCTTCGTTCCCTGCAGCGCTTTTTGGGCTTCGCCAATTATTATCGGAAGTTCATCAGGGACTTTTCCATGCTGGCCAAGCCTCTCACGGATCTGACCAGGAAGGGCAGTAATTCCCAGGTCTGGCCGCTCGAGGCCATCCGAGCTTTTGAGGCCCTAAAGTCCGCCTTTGTGTCGGCTCCGATTCTGTCGCATCCCAACCCTGGGTTGCCCTTTGTCCTCGAGGTGGACGCGTCTGAGACGGGAGTAGGCGCCCTTCTGTCTCAGCGTAGAACACCAGAGGGTCCTCTGCTTCCTTGTGGGTTTTACTCCCGGAAATTGTCTTCCGCGGAGTGCAACTATCAGATTGGTGACAGGGAGTTATTGGCCATCGTGCAGGCCCTTAAAGAATGGAGGCACTTGCTCGAGGGTTCGGTGGTTCCGGTTCTCATCCTGACGGACCACAAGAATCTGACCTACCTTTCTGAGGCCAAGAGATTGACACCACGTCAGGCCAGATGGGCTCTGTTCTTGTCACGTTTTAATTACGTGGTCTCCTACCTACCCGGTTCCAAGAACATCAGGGCGGATGCCTTATCACGGCAGTACTCCGAGCTGTCCAGGGAGGAGTCGATTCCGACTTCGGTCATACCTCCGAATCAGATCCTGGCCGCCATTCGCACCAGCCTGACCTCTCCCCTGGGTGAGCAGATTTTGGCGGCTCAATCTGGTGCTCCCTCTGGGAGACCCAACGGCAGATGTTTTGTGCCTGAGGAGTTGCGCACTCGGTTGTTGCGAACCTACCATAACTCCAAGACCGCGGGGCATCCTGGAAAGAATCAGCTGTCCTGGGCTGTTTCACGTCTGTTCTGGTGGCCTTCCCTACGTTCCGACATCGCCGCATATGTAGCGGCATGCTCCGTTTGTGCCCAGAGTAAGTCCCCTCGGCACCTTCCGTTGGGCCTTCTGCAACCCATAGCCACCGGGGAGCGCCCATGGTCACACCTGGGGATGGATTTCATTGTGGACCTCCCTGCATCCCGAGGCCATACGGTCATTCTCATGATTGTGGATCGGTTTTCCAAAATGTGCCACTGTGTTCCTCTCAAGAAGTTACCCTCTGCACAAGAGTTGGCCACGATTTTTGCCAGGGAGGTCTTCCGGTTGCACGGTTTGCCTAAGGAGATTGTGTCGGATCGGGGGAGTCAGTTTGTGTCCAGGTTCTGGCGCGCCTTTTGCTCCCAGTTGGGGATTCATCTCTCCTTCTCCTCGGCCTACCACCCTCAGTCCAATGGGGCCGCAGAACGATCCAATCAGGCCTTGGAGCAATTCCTTCGTTGCTATGTCTCCGATCACCAAGACAATTGGGTTGACCTCCTGCCTTGGGCTGAGTTTGCCAGGAACACGGCGGTGAACTCTTCCTCTGGGACGTCTCCCTTCATGGCCAATTATGGGTTCCAACCTGCCGTGTTACCGGAGGTATTCTCTCCCCAGGATATTCCGGCTGTGGAGGATCACCTTTCCGTCCTACGTGCTTCTTGGGTACAGATCCAGAAGTCCCTTGAGGTCTCTGCGCAGCGCCAGAGATTCCAGGCTGATCGCAGACGAGCGCCTGCTCCTTCCTACCAGGTCGGAGACCGTGTATGGTTGTCCACCCGCAACCTCAACCTTCGAGTGCCCACTCCCAAGCTGGCGCCTCGCTTTGTTGGTCCCTTCCGAGTGCTTCGCAGGGTAAACCCGGTAGCCTATGCCCTTGCGCTTCCTCCTGGCATGCGGATCTCCAACGTGTTTCATGTCTCCCTGTTGAAGCCACTGGTGTGTAATCGTTTCACTTCCTCGGTTCCTCGGCCTCGTCCGGTCCAAGTGGGCAATCGTGAGGAATATGAGGTGAGCAATATCCTGGACTCACGCCTGGTCCGCGGTCGGTTGCAGTTTTTGGTCCATTGGCGTGGTTATGGTCCAGAGGAGCGTTCCTGGGTTCCCTCCGCAGATGTCCATGCTCCTGCCTTGCTCCGAGCCTTCCACGCACGCTTCCCTCAGAAACCGTTTTGTGCTCCGCGGAGGAGGGGCCCTTGAGGGGGAGGTACTGTCATGGTCTTACCTGCTTGCTGCTCTCCTTCGTTTGACATGTGCTGGCGGCCATCTTGGGTCCTGGGTTTCTTGTAGCCTTCCACCCTGCGGCTCCTCCTTCCCCTGGGAGGAGCTGGATGCCTAGCTCATATATATAGGAGGTCTGTGGCTTCAGTTCCTTGCTTGGTCCTCTTGTGTTCACATGCTTCTAAGACTGCTGCTGCTTCTGGTTCCTGATCCTGGCTTCGTCTGACTACCCTGCTGGTTCCTGATCCTGGCTTCGTCTGACTACCCTGCTGGTTCCTGATCCTGGCTTCGTCTGACTACCCTTCTGGTTCCTGACCTCTGGCTTCGCAAAGACTCTGCTCGGTTTCACCATCCGTTTGGACTTTTGCTTTACAGCTTTATTTTCAATAAAGCCTTCTTATTTTCATTTATCTCTTGTTGTACGTCTGGTTCATGGTTCCGTGACACTTTATAAAGCTAAAACCAAGGATATACGCCAGAGTTAAGGTATTGGGCCTTGGAGAAGATTTGCTATGTTCCAGGATCAGTCAGAGATAGAGTGCAAGCTCCTGTACTGCAAGTCCTGTGTGTTTAACACTCTGTAGTCACCTTGCTCAATCTGTATTGCCTGCATCGACCGTATTGAAAAATTGACTGTATGCAAAGGAACTGCGCTTCCGTGAATGTCTCTATATTTAAAACTACTAAAGTTGGAGTTCTTTTTTAACATCACGGTGTTCCTCATTTATTCCTGCTATCAGCAAACGGCGTGCCACCGTTTAATTGGCACTGGCGTCACGAACATTTTCCTACCATCACCTGCCTATGCAGAGAGTCAGCCGTCTCAGGTTAGTGTCTATTGCACTACTACACCCAGGAACACATTTCTACACACAACTTGAGTACGCTGCAGTGTTCTTGAACTTCACAAAGACATTTGATACTGACCCTCATAGATGCTTAATAGGTAAAATAAGGTCTATAGGCTTTGAAAGTATAATATGTAATTGTTCTGAACGGTCCCAAGTTATAAATTGTGAACCACAAAGTTCGGTTAAAATTAATAATTTATATAGAGGCTGGGATTAAAGAGATTGTCTGAGATAATTTAAAATATCTCACAACAACTCCAATCACCTAAAATAAAAAATCTATACACACCCTTTTCTCCAGCTCCATTCTCTGTTCTGCTGGCCCTGTCCTCCAGGCACTGCTAGTTTCCAAACTGCAGTGGTGATGTGTCATATACCTGCATGTCACTGTGCATGTTACCAATACTGTGATGTGCAGATGTATGGCACGTGACTGGTGCAGCAAATCACTGGGAAAGCACCTTGTGGAGAAGAAGGATTTGGGTGTACTTGTTGACAATATAACAATATGCAATGTCCAGGGCCGGAGCTTCCATAGAGGCAAGGGGGGCAATTGCCCCCGGGCCCCAGAGTCCTTAGGGCCCCCCCCCCCCCGTGCCGACCCGCAACTAACTATAGGCAGGCAGGACAGTCAGTGTCACACGGAGATGAGCGCTTCCATTGTGGAAGCGCTCATCTCCATAGTCATCTGTATCGCTGTCCTCAGGACAGCGATACAGATGGCTGTGCAGCAGGGCAGGGGAGGGAGAGGTATGTGCCTGCAGCCCATCAGAAGCCGGCGCAGGCGGCGCGATGACGTTATCGCGCCGCCTGAGCCCTGAGCCGTACAGCGCGGGACACAGGCCGGAAGAGGCCTGCATCGCTGCCAAAGAAGGTAAATATAAGTGTTTTTTTTTTTTGTGTACAATACTGGTGGCTACTGACACATGATGGGGGGCTCAGGGTACTGGCACATGATCGGGGGGGGGGGCCTATGGCTAATGGGACATGATAGGGGGGGCTATGGCTACTGGAACATGTTGATGGGGGGCTCAGGCTACTGGCACATGATTGGGGGGCTCTGGCTACTGGGACATGATAAGGGGGTGGGCCCTATGGCTACTGGCACATGATAGGGGGGCCCTATGGCTACTGGCACATGATAGGGGGGCTATGGCTACTGGTACATGATAGGGGGGGCTCTGGCTAATGGGACAAGATAGGGGGGTGGGCCCTATGGCTACTGGCACATGATAGGGGGGGGCCTATGGCTACTGGCACATGATATAGGGGGGGCTCTGGCTACTGGCACATGACATAGGGGGGCTCTGGCACATGATATAGGGGGGCTCTGGCTACTGGCACATGATATAGGGGGGCTCTGGCTACTGGCACATGATATAGGGGGGGCTCTGGCTACTGGCACATGATATAGGGGGGGCTCTGGCTGCTGGCACATGATTTAGGGGGTGCTCTGGCTACTGGCACATGATATGGGGGGGCTCTTGTTACTGGCACATGATTGGGGGCAGCTATGAGGGCACATTGTACTGGCACATTATTGGGGGACATCTATGGGGGCACTTCTTACTGGAACATTATTGGTGGGCACTATAGGGGCATCTACTGAGGCCACAAAGAACGGTTATTTTATATGGGGCTCTGTATAGGGGCATTTTATACTGGGACACATTATGGTGGGTACTATGGGGAAGGGGGGAGAGGACTACTATGGCGTCATCTACGGGGGCACTGAGAAAGGGTATTTTATACTTACAAATTATGAGGGACACTGAGGGCATCTACTGGAGCACTATATATGGGGCATTTTATACTGGTACATTATGGGGGGCACTAGGAGGGAGGGGGGAGAGGAGCACTTTGGGGGCATTTACTGGGGTCACTATATAGGGGTATTTTATACTGGCACATTATTGGGGCACTATGGGGACATTAGCTCAACTGGGGGCATTACAAGGGGGTATTTTTTGCACTGTCACATTATAAGGAGAATTATTTCTACTAGGGGGGGCATTATGGTGGGCTTTATTACTCCCCCACGTTATGAGCCCCCTAGTAGCAGCACCAGCCTCTCCCTGCTCTGCTATTCCTCTGCCCCTTCTCCAAATCTTTATTATGAAATCTTTCTCATTAGGATAAAACACAACATCAGCTCCACCGAGCCCCCGGCCAAAGTGTTGAAGTGGTGTCCGAGATCCCCAAGGGTCAAGCCAAGTAATTGTAAGTTTTCATGTGAAATATGTTTATGTTATACACATATAGCATACACTGTGCCCCACAATATACAGTTTCTTCTGTAAAAGTCATCAAGTGTCATTGGGGGGGCTTATTGTTTTTCGCCCCAGGGCCCCATTTCACCTAGAACCGGCCCTGGCAATGTCAATCAGCTGCTTCTAAGGCCAGCAAATTACTTTCATGCAGGGCCAAGACGAGTAAGTCTGCCATACAAGAGTAAGAAGACACCAGCATTACTATATGGCACATGGAGGGCTGTTACAGATTCTGCAAATCAGTCCCCAAATGTATACAGGCCACTGTCATCCTGCTGCTCCTTCCAATACTGCACCCACTGTGCTCCCCCATGCCCAGAAACACTATACTCCCATATTAATAGTGCTCTCAGACGGCCCTCATTAGTAATAGTGCCCCCCAATAGTGATAATACTCCCCAAGAGTGCGCCATTAGTAGCAATGCCTACATATTGTGCCCAATAACAATAGTGCACCTACAGTACCCCTAGTAGAATGC
Source organism: Bufo bufo (assembly GCF_905171765.1). Taxonomy (NCBI): domain Eukaryota; kingdom Metazoa; phylum Chordata; class Amphibia; order Anura; family Bufonidae; genus Bufo; species Bufo bufo. The sequence continues at coordinate 600,137,285 of NC_053390.1, read as the reverse complement.
CCCCAATATTTATAATGCCCCGCCTACAGTGCACCCTGTAGCTATAATGCCCCCTTGCTGTTATAACTCCCCTGTAGTGCCAATATATATATATATACAGTCGTGGCCAAAAGTTTTTAGAATGACAAAAATATTAGTTTTCACAAAGTTTGCTGCTAAACTGCTTTTAGATCTTTGTTTCTGTGATGTAGTGAAATATAATTACACGCACTTCATACGTTTCAAAGGCTTTTATCGACAATTACATGACATTTATGCAGAGTCAGTATTTGCAGTGTTGGCCCTTCTTTTTCTGGACCTCTGCAATTCGACTGGGCATGCTCGCAATCAACTTCTGGTCCAATTCCTGACTGATAGCAAGCCATTCTTTCATAATCACTTCTTGGAGTTTGTCAGAATTAGTGGGTTTTTGTTTGTCCACCCGCCTCTTGAGGATTGACCACAAGTTCTCAATTGGATTAAGATCTGGGGAGTTTCCAGGCCATGGACCCAAAATGTCAACGTTTTGGTCCCCGAGCCACTTAGTTATCACTTTTGCCTTATGGCACGGTGCTCCATCGTGCTGGAAAATGCATTGTTCTTCACCAAACTGTTGTTGGATTGTTGGAAGAAGTTGCTGTTGGAGGGTGTTTTGGTACCATTCTTTATTCATGGCTGTGTTTTTGGGCAAAATTGTGAGTGAGCCCACTCCCTTGGATGAGAAGCAACCCCACACATGAATGGTCTCATGATGCTTTACTGTTGGCGTGACACAGGACTGATGGTAATAAAAGCAGGCTTCGTTCAGCTGTAGAACAAAAAAATGGCGCACCATAGGGTAATAACGTTTTAGATGGGTAATAAGTAGTATCTCCAAAAAATGGAGGCTCACCTGGTAGATTTGTGCTAAATTAGGCACAACTCTAATGAAGACGTATGTCAGGTTGGCATAAGCCCCTCACGGCGGATGGTATGCAGCCCGGGATGAGTGCTTCTGTTCAGGGACGCCTGGAATCCCTCAGAAAGCCAGTAGTTCAATAGAGAAAAGGAATATCCCACGGCGCAAGAACCACCCAGTGGTTGGAATAGAATGAGGGTTCTTTTTTATTAAGCAAGCGGTACAACGCGTTTCGGGGATATACCCTTTCTTCAGGTACAAATGACTCGCATCGTAGGACTGATGGTAGCGCTCACCTTTTCTTCTCCGGACAAGCCTTTTTCCAGATGCCCCAAACAATCGGAAAGAGGCTTCATCGGAGAATATGACTTTGCCCCAGTCCTCAGCAGTCCATTCACCATACTTTCTGCAGAAGATCAATCTGTCCCTGATGTTTTTTTTTTTAGAGAAGTGGCTTCTTTGCTGCCCTTCTTGACATCAGGCCATCTTCCAAAAGTCTTCGCCTCACTGTGCATGCAGATGCGCTCACACCTGCCTGCTGCCATTCCTGAGCAAGCTCTGCACTGGTGGCACTCCGATCCCGCAGCTGAATCCTCTTTAGGAGACGATCCTGGCGCTTGCTGGACTTTCTTGGACGCCCTGAAGCCTTCTTAACAAGAATTGAACCTCTTTCCTTGAAGTTCTTGATGATCCTATAAATTGTTGATTGAGGTGCAATCTTAGGAGCCACAATATCCATGCCTGTGAAGCCATTTTTATGCAACGCAATGATGGCTGCACGCGTTTCTTTACAGGTCACCATGGTTAACAATGGAAAAACAATGATTTCAAGCATCACCCTCCTTTTAACATGTCAAGTCTGCCATTTTAACCCAATCAGCCTGACATAATGATCTCCAGCCTTGTGCTCGTCAACATTCTCACCTGAGTTAACAAGACGATTACTGAAATGATCTCAGCAGGTCATTTAATGACAGCAATGAAATGCAGTGGAAAGTTTTTTTTGGGATTAAGTAAATTTTCATGGCAAAGAAGGACTATGCAATTCATCTGATCACTCTTCATAACATTCTGGAGTATATGCAAATTGCTATTATAAAAACTTAAGCAGCAACTTTTCCAATTTCCAATATTTATGTAGTTCTCAAAACTTTTGGCCACGACTGTATATTACTCGCCCAGTGCCAGCATTAAATGCTGCCCCCCCAGTGTCAGTATAAAATGCTGCCCCCCCCCCCAGTTCCAATGTATAATTCTCCCCCTTAGTGCCAGTATATAATGTTCCCTCTTAGTGTTGGTATATAATGCTCCCCCCTTAGTGCCAGTATATAATGCTCCCCCAGTGCCAGTATTTAATGCCCTCCACCCTTAGTGCCAGTATATGATGTTCTTCCTCTTAGTGCCAGTATATAATACTCCCTCCCACCTTAGTGCCAGTATATAATGCTCTCTCTCACCCTGTACCAGTATATAATGCTAACCCCACCCCAGTGCCAGTATTTAATGTTCCCACTTAGTGCCAGTATATAATGCTCCCCCACCCCAGTGCTAGCATTTAATGTCCCCCCCTTAGTGCCAGAATATAATGCCCCTCACTCCATTGCCAGGATATAATGCCCCCCCCTCTTAGTGCCAGTATATGATACTCCCTCCACCCAGTGCCAGTAAATAATTCTCCCTCTTAGTGCCAGTATATAATGCTCCCCAACCCAATGCCAGTATTTAATGTCTAATGCACCCCCCTTAGTGCCAGTGCATACTGCTCCCCCCAGTGTCAGTATTTAATGCCCCCCCCCCCTTGGTACCAGTACATAATGCCCCCCAGTACCAGTATGTAATGCTCCTCCTTCCTCAGTGCCAGTACATAATGCTCCTTCGTGGCCCCAGTATGCCACTGCTTAGCCACACTTACCTCACTACCGTTCCACCGCCACCATCTGCGCTGAAGGCCACAGACCTCTTCCAATCTATTGCCTGTGCTGCCACATCCTAGTGCAGGTAGTCCACATGACATCCTCACTCCTACGCTGGGTCTCACATTATGACGTGATCACGCAAGACCGGTCATAGGAGGTTGTGGTGGCGTCATTGCGACCTGTTGCGCCACTCTACTCCCTCATAGGCTGCAGGTCTAGCGGCCTGAAGCCAATGAGGGTGAACAGCCACAAATGTGGCCATGATTGCGCCCTCTGTAATCAGTGGCGAAGTGGCACTTTAAACTCGTGGGATAGGGATGCATTATTACCACTTTACAAAGCTTTGGTGCGTACTCATCTGGAATATTCAGTTCAGTTCTAGGCAAAATTTAATAGGATGCTCTGGAGCTGGAAAAAGTACAAAGAAGGGCAACAAAACTGATAAGGGGCATGGAGGGTCTTAGTTATGATGAAGATTAAAATAATTACATTTATTTAGTTTTGGGAAGAGGTGTCTAAGTGGGTCAAGCTTATCCTGTATAAATATATAAATGGCCTGTACAAAATATATGGTGAAAAGCTGTTCTATGTAAAATCTACTAAAGTGACAAGGGGCACTGCCTCCGACTGGAGAAGAAAAAGTTCAGTCTCCAGAGATGAGAATGCTTCTTCACCATAAGAACTGTGAATTTGTGAAATAGTCTACCTCAGGACGTGGTCACAACAGGAAGAGTTGACTGATCAAAAAACAGGCTTAAGCTAAGTTCACATCACCATTTATTTTTCCGTTCTTCTGATCCGTCAGAAGAACAGAAAAATGAAGGAATAAAACGGATCCTGTAAAAATAATGGACTTGCTCACATAGTCCTTCTTGCAGTTACCCATTCACTGTAGACAGGCACCACTTACCTGCCCTGACTAAATCTGTGGACTCACCTATGTTATGCTGCCTTCTGCTGGCCTCAGCCAGTACAACTAGTAATTTAACATTGCCATTACTAGTCAACATCTCCCCATGATCCTCACAGTTGTCAGGTACAGGGGTCATGTTTGTTTTGCTAAGAGAGATAGTGACTTTCTTCTATTAGCTTGCACTGGCCATTATAGTAAGTAATTGGAAAGTGTGCAACGGGCACCTCCCCACAGGGCCCTCTATAAGGCGTCCTAGGTGTAGGAATTGCCGAGTGGTGTAGTGCGGCCAAAATGTCTCTTTATGTGTGTCACGGTGCTCCTACCTGGATACCGCTGGACCCCAGGCTTTGGATCCGAAGCAATAAATAGGTGGAATAATTGAGGGATTTGAAAGAAAGATTGAGTCCAGACCTTGTATGTAGTTGAACAGCAGCTTTACTTGAATGAACGTTAATCGTAAACAGTCTTCAAGCAGGCTTTAGCATTAAACTGGCAAGCTTCTTCAATAACTCTGCTTGCTTTATCTCTCTCTCTCTCTCTCTCTGCTGTACTGACAGGCTGAATAGGTAATTTGGCTTCCTCTGTAAGCTGCACTTTCTCTCTGTAGTCTGACTCTAGGTGATGCCAGGGAACTTTCCTCCTGTCTCCTGAGGCTTTAAGCTTTGGCCTCCATGGCCAGCAGAGCTTAAGGTGCTCTGGCTGGCAGGGGCACGTCCAGCAGAGACATGCTCCTGCACACCTTTCCCCTAGCTGGGGGTAAGCTAGACTGAAGCTAACTGGTCCCCACCCTTTCTGCAGGATGTAGGGCTCGCCTACTTCTCTCCAGAGGGGGGTTAGAATGGAATGGTAAGTTCCATCCTATCTACATACAGCTCTGCCGTGTTTGCTGCCACCTGCTGGTGAACATAACAGTTGCATAACAAAATAGGAATGCACACTGTGGAGGACCTGGAAAAAATACATAGATGGCATTGGTGTTAGCCCAATAAAGACAGTAGCAGGGTCCAGGACTGGTAACACTACTCTGGGGTGTTACAAGTGCAGCCATGCTAATTGTCATTTTTAATAACCTGCTCAGGAACTGAAAACTGACAAACTCAGTTTGTTCACTCAATAACATCGTAATATGGCTGCACTTCCTGTCACCCACCGATTCCCCAGATGCTTCATTCTCATGACAATTTTTTGTGATATGCAATCACTTTATGAGATAGGAAAACCTCTTCAAAGGGATTGTCCAGGACTCAAAAATCTATGACCTATCTTCAGGATAGGTCACCTGCAGTGACCCAGGGGATCATTGCTAAAAGTTAAAGGGATTGTCCCACGAAAAATATTCTACAGTTGCTTTGAGAATGGTGATTTTTCTGATGTTTTTCTCATAGACTTCTCTGTTAGACCTGAAAAATGCCAGACAAAATAATGGCACAAAAAATACCACCACCAAAAGCACCATGAAAAATGTTTCACATTTTAACAAGCATTTAACCTCTTCAGGACACAGGGCGTACAGGTACGCCCTTATGTCCTGGTACGTGATCCGTGTCCGTTTTTTTCTTCCGTGGGTCTTCCTTGATTTTTGGAGGATCCACGGACATGAAGGAAAAAGTCGTTTTGGTGTCCGCCTGGCCGTGCGGAGCCAAACGGATCCGTCCTGACTTACAATGCAAGTCAATAGGCACGGATCCGTTTGACGTTGACACAATATGGTGCAATTGCAAACGAATCCGTCCCCCATTGACTTTCAATGTAAAGTCAGGAGTCCCTATTATATATTTTAACTTGATTCTATGTTAGAATATACCATCGGATTTGAGTTAGATCGTGAAAACTCATATCCGACAGTATATTCTAACACAGAGGCGTTCCCATAGTGATGGGGACGCTTCAAGTTAGAATATACTACAAACTGTGTACATGACTGCCCCCTGCTGCCTGGCAGCACCCGATCTCTTACAGGGGGCTGTGGTCTGCACAATTAACCCCTCAGGTGCGGCACCTTGTGGGTATCATAGCACCCTGTAAGAGATCAGGTGCTGCCAGGCAGGAGGGGGCACACCCTCCTCCCTCCCCAGTTTTAAATTCATTGGTGGCTAGTGCGGCCCCCCCTCCCTCCCCTGTATTACTGTACATTCATTGGTGGCCAGTGGGCCCCCCTCCCTCCCCTGTATTACTGTACATTCATTGGTGGCCAGTGGTCCCCCCTCCCTCCCCCTCCTAATTAAAATTCCCCCCCCCCATCATTGGTGGCAGCGGAGAGTTCCGAGTTTAATCGCTGGGACTCCGATCAGTAACCATGGCAACCAGGATGCTACTGCAGTCCTGGTTGCCATGGTTACTTAGCAATTTTAGAAGCATTATACTTACCTTCGCTGTCTGTGGCCGGCAGGGTGCTCCTCCTACTGGTAAGTGAAAGGTCTGTGCGGCGCATTGCTTATAGCACAGACCTTTCACTTACCAGTAGGAGGAGCGCCTGGCCGGTCACAGACATCGCAGGTAAGTATAATGCTTCTAAAAATTGATAAGTAACCATGGCAACCAGGACTGCAGTAGCGTCCTGGTTGCCATGTTTACCGATCGGAGCCCCAGCGATTAAACTGGGACTCCGATCGGAACTCTCCGCTGCCACCAATGATGGGGGGGGATTTTAATTAGGAGGGAGGGGGGCCGCACTGGCCACCAATGAATGTACAGCAATACAGGGGAGGGAGGGGGGGGCCCACTGGCCACCAATGAATTTAAAACTGGGGAGGGAGGAGGATGTGCCCCTTCCTGCCTGGCAGCACCTGATCTCTTACAGGGGGCTATGATACGCACAATTAACCCCACAGGTCCGGCACCTGAGGGGTTAATTGTGCGGATCACAGCCCCCTGTAAGAGATTGGGTGCTGCCAGGCAGCAGGGGGCAGTCATGTACACAGTTCGTAGTATATTCTAACTTGAAGCGTCCCCATCACTATGGGAACGCCTCTGTGTTACAATATACTGTCGGATATGAGTTTTCACAATCTAACTCACATCCGATGGTATATTCTAACATAGAGGCGTTCCCATGGTGATGGGGACGCTTCAAGTTAAAATATACCATCGGATTGGAGAAAACTCTGATCCGATGGTATAATAGGGACTCCTGACTTTGCATTGAAAGTCAATGGGGGACGGATCCGTTTGCAATTGCACCATATTGTGTCAACGTCAAACGGATCCGTCCCTATTGACTTGCATTGTAAGTCAGGACGGATCCGTTTGGCTCCGCACGGCCAGGCGGACACCAAAACGACTTTTTCCTTCATGTCTGTGGATCCTCTAAAAATCAAGGAAGATCCACGGAAGAAAAAACGGACACGGAGTGAAAACTCAGCTCTGAAAAAGCTTTTATGCAGACGGATCTGCGATCCGTCTGTGTGAAAGTAGCCTACGGCCACGGATCACGGACGCGGATGCCAATCTTGTGTGCATCCGTGTTTTTTCACGGACCAATTCACTTGAATGGGTCCGTGAACCGTTGTCCGTCAAAAAAATAGGACAGGTCATATTTTTGGGACGGACAGGAAACACGGATCACGGCCGCGGATGAACAACGGTGCATTTTCTGAGTTTTCAACGGACCCATTGAAAGTCAATGGGTCCCCAGAAAATCACGGAAAACGGAACAACGGCCACGGATGCACACAACGGTCGTGTGCATGAGGCCTTACTCATACAGCCAATGCATTCCAATACAGAAATATTGGAATGCATTGTAAAGGATTAGACATCCAAAAGTTCAAGTCCTAAATTGGGACAAAAAATAAAGTGAAAAATAAGTTGAAAAAATAAAGTTTTCCCCCAAAAAAATAAAAGTAAAAATAAACAAAAACGTCATTTTCCCCAAATTAAGTAAAAAAAAATTGGTAAAAAATAGGGGGGGGGAGTATACATATCAGGTATCGCCGAGTCCGTATCGACCGGCTCTATAATCATATCACATGACTTAACCCCTCAGATGAACACCGTAAAAAAATTTTATTAAAAACTGTGCTAAATAAACCATTTTTTTGTCACCTTACATCACAAAAAGTACAACAGCAAGGAATCAAAAAGGCGTTTGCCCACCAAAATAGTACCAATCTAACCTTCACCTCATCCCGCAAAAAATGAGCCCCTACCTGAGACAATCGCCCAAAAAATAAAAAAACTTTGGCTCAGAATATGGAGACACTAAAATATCATTTTTTTGGTTTTAAAAAAGCTATTATTGTGTAAAACTTCATAGTCATATGCACCCCCAAAATAGTGCCAATCAAACCGTCATCTCATCCTGCAAAAAATTAGACCCTACCTAAGATAATCGCCCAAAAACGGAAAAAATTATGGCTCTCAGATTATGGAAACACTAAAACTGATTTCATTTTTGAAGCAAAAAAAATCATTTGTGTAAAACTTACATAAATAAAAAGAAAGTATACATATTAGGTATCGCAGCGTCCGTAATAACTTTATAAAAATATCATATGACCTAACCCCTCAGATGAATACAGTAAAAAAATAAAAATAAAAACGGTGTAAAAAAAGCAATTTTTTGTCACCTTACATCACATAAAGTGTAATAGCAAGCGATCAAAAAGTCACACGCACCCCAAAATAGTGCCAATAAAACCATAATCTCATCCCGCAAAAACCATACCCACCCAAGGTAATCGCCCAAAAACTAAAAAAATTATGGCTCTCAGACTATGTAAACACTAAAACATTATTTTTTTTGCTTCAAAAATGAAATCATTGTGTAAAACTTACATAAATTAAATTTAAAAAAAAAGTATACATATTAGGTATCGCAGCGTCCGTGACAACCTGGTCTATAAAAATATCACATGATCTAACCTGTCAGACGAATGTTGTAAGTAACAAAAAATAAAAACAGTGCCAAAACAGCTATTTCTTGTTACCTTGCCTCACAAAAAGTGTAATATAGAGCAATCAAAAATCATATGTACCCTAAACTAGTACCAACAATACTGCCACCCTATCCCGTAGTCCAGAAGGTGAAATAAGGCTGAGTCGTTAAGGGGTTAAAGAGTGGCCAATCCCTTTAAGGAATTCTGTGGTTGACACTTTAGTCAGATGGGGAATGTATGAATGTTGGCTTTTGGCCCCTCCTTTATAGGGACTGATGGCCAACTTACTGTTGATCATGTCCCTGTAGGGGCCATAGCCTAGCATGAAGATCCAAGTCACAGCTGGAATTACCTGATCAACGATCCCAGCCAGGTGAGATCCTCATGTACCCTGGCCAACTTTATATCATCACCCCTGTCCTCGTTTAGCTGCTGGTATATATGGACTATTTATTTGCTGCAGAGGGGAAGCGATTCTCGCTCTTTTGGGGATCGCCCCCTCTCTTCAGCAACAATAGAAGTCACGGACGCCTGTGCCCTGGATTGGTGCTGCGGACGGAGGGCGTTCCCTTAACCAGGATCTGCCCCCTGCCCTCGGCAACACCGGACTTCACAGGCGCCCGATTTTTCCATTGGCCGCCTTAGAATCCCTCCCCCTGTGGGTGTGGGGACTCGGCGCATGCGCATATAGACTCAGAGTACGCCGGATTTTGGCGCGAACTCACTTCTGAATGCAGCGCTGGTTTTTTACATGGACCCTCCTCCACCAGTAAGTATTATTCCATTTTAAATATAAGCAATGGATTAATTATGTAATTAACTTCACTTAAAGGGAACCTGTCATGTGGATATTTGATTATAATCTAACTAATTATATACAATCATTAACTACTAAAAAGTACCTTAGATGTATTCACTTACTGGTGTGACAGAATCAGATGGTTACCTCATAATATACACACAAAGATGCTGCATGCTAATGAGCTGATTTGAGTCCAGTGTAATGTCATTGAGTCCAGCGTATATTTAATTCAGAGCTATAGCCACTCCCCTGCCCACCTGCTGCTGATTCATATGGAAAATAACTGTCAATCAGCAGCAGGTAGGCGGGAAGAGTCAGGAGCTCATAAATATTCATAACTCATCATTATCAGCTGGAGCTTTTCAATACAAGATGTTGGCAGATTGACTGGGTCAATTAAAGAAAGTGACCCAGCATTTTGCTAAGAGAATCAGTCACTTATTTATGTTGCCCTTAGTTAGGACACCATAAAACTGGTGACAGGTTCCCTTTAAGACACTACAGATGTAGAATTTAGATCATGTGATGTAACGCCCCACAAGAGACACACCCACTGACCCACTATTTAAAGGCACATTCCACTATATGATTTCATAGCTTGAGAAAGACCAGAGATAGTTGAAATGTTGCTATCTGTATGCTGCTGTTACTAATTTAGGCCTCATGCACACAACAGTATTTTTTCACGGTCCGCAAAACGGGGTTCCGTTGTTCCGTGATCCGAGTCTGTTTTTTTTTCCATGTGTCTTCCTTGATTTTTGGAGGATCACCAGACAAGAAAAGTGAAAAAAAAATCTAAGTCAAGTTTGCCTTGAAAATGATAGGAAAAAAACGGACACAGATAATGGACGCGGATGACAATCTTGTGTGCCCCCGTGTTTTTTCACAGACCCATTGACTTGAATGGGTCCGCAAACCGTTGTCCGTCAAAAAAATAGGACAGGTCATATTTTTTGGACGGACTGGAAACACGGATCACGGACGCGAATGACAAACGGTGCATTTTCTGAGTTTTCCACGGACTCATTGAAAGTCAATAGTCCGCAGAAAATCACGGAAAACGGAACAACGGACACGGATGCACACAACGGTCGTGTGCATGAGGCCAAAGTAACAGTTTTTTTCACCTGAATTGAAGATTGCTGTGGATTTTTCTATTATCTATCTACAGGATAGGTCATCTGCAGTGACCCAGTGGATTATTGATAAAAGTTAAAGCCGTTGTCCGACGAAAAAAATATTCTGCGGTTTTCAAACCAGCACCTGGATCTGAATATGTTTGTAAATACATGTAATTAAAAATTTTGCATAGCCACTGAGTTAATTAAATAAAAAGTATCTTTATAGCTCCACCTGCTGTTTGTTTTTTTCATAGATTGTAAACTCTTGCGAACAGGGTGCTCATTCCTCTTGTTCTAATTATTGACTTGTCTGTTGCTATACTATTTATGAGTGATTGCACATAAACCCCTGAATTGCAAAGCAATGCAGAATATGTTGGCGCTATATAGATAAAAATTATCATTATAATTTTTTTGTCTGACTCACTGATAATAGCCCACCCCAGTCCAGGTACAACTGTAATGTTTATCTAGCACTGTTACGTACTCACCTACAATTTATAGGGTTGACACCCCTTGTGACATCGGCACTTACACCTGTGACATCACCATCTGGCTTTAAATGTGACATGCCTGGTAATGTCACTGATTGTACTCATTATAACTACAGTACCCTTGCGATCTCACCACCTTTGTGACATTACAACCACTGTGGCATCGTTAACCCTGTGAGGTTACCATCTGCACTCATGACCTACAGGTGACCCACAAGCCCATGTCTCTAACTTAGGCTGGTGGCTAGTGACTCCATCTCCAAAGCCTTAGGGCTCATGCACACGACCTTGGTTTTGGTCCTCATCCAAACCGCATTTTTTGCAGATCAGATGTGGACCTATTCATCTCAACTGTCTGCATCCGTAAGTCCGTTCTGCAGCCCTGCAAAAATTAGAACATGCCTTATTAGGACATTTCTGAAAAAGTGAAAAAAAAAAAATGGCAGCAGAATCTCGGCCGGTATCTGTGTTTTACGGACCGCAAAAACAGCTAAGGCTACTTTCACACTTGCGGCAGGACGGATCCGACAGGCTGTTCACCCTGTCGGATCTGTCCTTCCGCTATTTCGCTGTGCTGCCGGACCGCTGTGCTGCCGTTGTGTGCATGAGGCCTTATTCACACATCAGTCAGTGATTTCCAGCCATTTTGAGCCAAAACCAGGTGCGGTTCTAAATACAGAACAGGTGATGATATTTCCCTGTGGAGGCTCCAATCCTGGTTTTGGCTCACAATTAGGGCTCATTCAGACGGCCGTATGCTGTCCGCAAAAATACTGAATGCTATCCGTTTTTTTGCGGATCCGCAAAAAAAACGGATCTGCAAAAAAACGGATAGCATTCAGTATTTTTGCGGACCCATAGACTTCAATGGGGCCATGTCCTGATTTTCACGGACAAGTATAGGACATGTTTCATTTTTTTTGCGGATCCGCAAAAAAACGGATAGCATTCAGTATTTTTGCGGACAGCATACGGCCGTCTGAATGAGCCCTTACTGATGGGAATCACTGACCAAAACACTGATGTATGAACAAGGCATTACAATGAGATATGGATTTGTAAAAGGTATTCATTCTTCTGTTAATCACCTCTATGACATCACCAGCACTATGATGTCATCACCCTATGACATCATCACATGCACTGGTGTCCCTCAGGAGAACTAGCAACATGTGTCCCTGAAAACATCCCTAAATTACATCAGAAAAATAGTGACTTCAGCACCCATTATATAGGTTTAAAGTGGGGGCACCCTGCTTTTAGCTGTGACATCGTCACAATAAGTAAATCCTTGCACTTAAAAAATTGTAGATCCCCTTTAACAGTAAAAATCTCAAAGATGAATTTTTAGACATTCCTCTCTGCAATTGTGTTTCAGTTTATTAATATTTCTGGAATGCTTTGTATGCACAGCACTATTCAGATCATGTAACACCATCCCTAAACCATGCCCCCTCTACCATGCTTCACAGTTGGGAGAAGGTTTTGGTGTTTAGTGTTTATTTTATCCCTCCATGCATAGCATTCTGGGTAAAAGAATGGTGGGCACCTGAAGCAATATACCCTTTCCTCTAGCTGTAAGGCCTGTTGCCATTAATGAGCAATTGCACTTACTGTCTGTGATTTGCACCAATCAATGGCCCTCAACGCTCTGTATATTCAGTAATTCTTTTTGTCTCAGAGGCTGGTGGTAGTTTTTTGGCATGCAAGGATGGATGATTCCTGCAGCAGGTCTCACTTCTGCATAGGCACATGCGGAAAATCCCTCGCACTTTAGCCTGTCTAGACTAGACTCACTAGCTCCTCACTCAGAGGGAAAGGGCCGGCCTTCTGTTGCTGAGTAAGGCCAGGGCTGTTTCTGCCATGAGGCAAGATGAGAATCTCGCCTCAGACGGCAATTTTGACTATCTTTGAGGGTGCGGCATCCACACAGCAGTTAAACACTGCTGGTGGATGCTGGCAGTGTTCCCTTTAAGCTGCACAGAACAAACAGGCCCTCCCTTGGGAGTGCTGAGGCTGCGGTCCTGTCACTCACTGATCGGTCAGCTCCCTGGCCTCCTCCCCTTCTTCAGGCCGGCGGTGCACAGAATGGTGAAGCAGGAAGACTTCTCCCTGCTCCACCATTCAGCCTGCAGGCACAGATCGTTCTGCCGGCCTGTGTTGGAGGAGCCTGCAGCCCGGGGATTTGACTAAGCTCCTCCCACTCAGGGCTGCATTGTGATCTGTGTCTGCAGGAGAGAGAGGACTGTGAGCATCAGGAACGGGACGTGGTTTTACATAGGACTGCAGGTAACACTACTACATTATCAGCACTAGTGTTATCTGTGGTTTTACATAGGACTGCAGGTAACGCTACCATATTATCAGCAGTAGTGTTTGTTGGGCAATATACTCTCTTGCCTAACGTGTCCCTGACACATGATTTCGGTGATCAGCTTGAATTAAGTCTATCCGGTACCGGGAGAATGAATCAGATGAACACTGAACACATGTCTAGTTCCAATCCATTCTGGTTTATTTCACAGTTGGCAAACAGTTATAATAGAGGGGGTTGAGCTTCCTTGACATCCAATCATATGTTAGCATTTGTTTGACCTATGGTATGATCACACATGAGCTCTGCATTAACATAATAGATGACTCATAGTAACAGCATTTGACCAATCAGGTATAGACACATAGGCCAGCAGACACTTGAGCCAGATGACCTTATATGGTAGGACTGTTACAAACTAAGGAATGTAAGTGTATCTCAAAACCGCACAGGAAGTTTCACACATTCCAAAAGGGGGAAGGGAGAAGGGAGATTTTGTAAGTGCACTAAAAAATGTAATACACGTTGCTGAAAGGACAAAATGGAGTTACTTATACCCCATCAATCCCCTCTAAGAACCTTATATATATACCTAATACTATATGGTTCTTTCTCTGCTCTTCCTTTGTTTGCTTGTAAGCCTTTAGGTATTCCATATACCCTTCAGGAGTATAATCCTCAGGCTTTGTTGGGGTTGTGTTTGCCTTTTCTACCTCTACCGGAGTATAGAGGAATGTTGAGTGTACCCCTCTTTCGGCCACCTTTTGACATATGGCTAGAAGTGAGGGCACATACTGTAGACAACAGAAGAGACACACTATTGCAGCGACCACAGCGAGTACCACTCCTAAAACATATCTTATTTGACCAAAGTCCGGTATCCAGCCAAAAAGCCAGTCCCCCCAACCTTGGTCAACATCTTGTTTTATATGTTTTCTCATCTCTTCTAATTGGCCTATTTTATCTTTTATTCCACGGGAGTGATCTGATAAATTGAAACAACACATCCCTGCGAACGCTGAGCATCCTATACCATGTTGGAGCAATAAATAGTCAATAGTTGCCCTATTCTGCAAGATAGCCTTTTTATATGATTGTATATCCAGCAGCATATCTTGCAGAGTTGCACTAGTGACATTTATCTGTTTTACCATATAACAGGCAAGTTTTGATATTGTCCTGTGGTTATATATGGCCAAACCTGGTACTCCTATCAAAGACATCCCTAAACTCATATATTCTGATCTAGAGAGGAGATTCACATTATAATCACAATTTTCTGGTAACTGTAGGGAAGTGTCTCTCGTGTGTCGTGTCTGCATTGCTGGGAATAGTGATATCATTGCTAATGTCAACCTAGCTATTGTACAGGGTCCCTCTGTAATATTGGCTGGTATGTATGTGTGGCTAGTATTCCCACAGGCCAATACCCATCCTGTTGGTAGAGGTACATGTTTGTCTAGGGATGGTACTGTTTTTGTAATATTACATTGCATATTCTTTCCTGATACTATCTTTTTACAACTACCTAAATCTCTATCACAAATATTTGGTTTAGTCTTATTCTGCATTTTTGCTTGTATGCAGGGAGACAATAGTGTCTCATCACAGGTGAAGTTATAACATATTCCTGCTGCTGTGACAAGACCTGTAATTATTTCTATCATATTACTCTGCAGAGTCTCATATGTAGGACAGTCATAACAAGCATGATAAGGATTTACATATCCATATTTAACATCATGATCCTCCAAGTCTGTGTCATTCCATTGGGAACGTAGTAGCTCCGTCCATACATCTACTGGGGTGGGGACTGCTACCAAACATGTCTCCAAAATGTTAAATACAGATAAAGTGGTTCGGAGACAAAAGTCAGTTAAGTTCAGAGTTTTGGCCAGGTACAGCCATAAGTTCTCCTTTGTCTTCCATAGATTGTCTTCCCCTCTGCATTCTGTTTTCAGGTATATCTGTCTGCTCCACAGCCATGGGACAGTAAATAGGAGACACAAAACTGCAATTATCAAAGCACTACATTTCAGCCATCTCGAGGAATTTCCCAACTGCGTCATCTCGTTGGGGGTCAAGGCAGTCTGCCTCCATTAGTACCTCTGGGCCTCGTTGGAGGTCAGGGCTGTCTGCCCCCGTTAGTACCTCTCTTTTCTTTACCAACTTAATCCTTGTGGCGTGGATCCACGTGGGCGACTGTTCAGTGAGGACTGCTGTTCTGGTGATCGCTACTACCTCGGTGGGTGGTCCGTAGGTGAAGCTTCCTGGTTCCTTTCCCTACTTTAAGATCGTGATCATCACCTGGTCGCCTATCCGGAATGGATGGGTTGGTTCCTGTGAAAGAGAAGGAGACTTACAAGCAACATTTTCTTCAGTTTTACTGAGGACTTTGATCAGATTAGTAACATACTCCTCCCTGATCAGGTCAAAGTCCCCTTCCTGCACTACCAGGGGGCGTCTTGCCCATGGTGTGGGGAAAAGGCCTACCCATGAGTATCTCAATGCTGTTTATGTCCTACTCTGTGGAAATGTGCTATTAAGATGGAAGCACTGTGTTGGGGAATGCATAGCTTCCCCTCTTCGCAGACTAATCCTATCTCAGGATTTTTCTGCAATACTGAATAACACCAGTCTTACTGTTCCTGTTCAGTGGCATACCACTGAAGATCAGTAAGCATTTGCAACATCTCAGGGGTTGAAGGTGCCAAACATGGCATCTCCCAATGGTTACACAAACCTGTGAGGTTGCATTTGGCCACTCATTTCGCCACCTTAACTGCCAGTGCATTGCCCTGTGAGACATGATCCTTACCATCTGCTGCCGTGAATCCTCTCCTCTGCCAAATCATACCATGGTCCCACACTACACCATGTGTGTACCTACTGTCAGTATAGATGGTGACAGGTCTATCAGTATGTAGAATACATGTCCTAGTGAGTGCAATGAGCTCAGCTGCCTGCTGTGTTGAGTGTGGATGTCCTTGAGTAGGCCTACAACATCATGAGTGGTGTGCAAAATGGTGTAATGTCACATTGTGAAAGAATTTGTCAACTCTACCATCATAGCACAGGCTGCAAGAGAACACAGACATGCCGACATCCCTTGAACAGAGGTGGGCATTACCTTTGAGAAAAACACACAAGGACGCAACTTGCCTCCGTTTTCTTGTGTCAGTACACCCGCCATGGTTTTACAATTTTGGTGTGCAAACATGTGGAAGGGCATATTATAGTCAGGGAGGCCCAGCCCTGGACTCGACATGAGTGAACATTTCAGATAATCAAATGCATTGTACATTTCAGAAGACCATTTAATCAAATCTGGATTTTCTTCCAGAGTGGCTTGCCTCAAAACATTGGAAAAGAGAAATGTAGCAGCTCTCACCTGCCCTTCCTTTAGTTGTGAGCACGGATGGCCCGTGTCAGGTGCGGGCAGCAAATGCAGAAAGAAGTTGAGAAAAATCCAGCTCCACTTTAAAGGAATTGCGTTTATTCAGCTTGCGGTTAAAAACTCATCCAAGAAATACAAAATTTAGCAGTCTTGTCTTGTCTACATGTTTCGGTCTATCAGAGACATTTCCAGCCCTTCTTCATGACACAGAAAGACATTAAAAGTGAGACCTTTTAAAGGGGAGGGTACACCTGTGTTCACTAATTGCTTCCACAGGCCTGTAACCGCCCCCAGGAAAAGGTGCCACACTTCCAGTTAACTCTTCTCATGAAAATTAAATGAAAGAAAAAACAAAAATATATAACCATATGTATGCATAGAGAAAATAAAAGTATAATCACTACGAAAAAAACTATGTCATACAAGGGTATACATATATAGAGGATACATGGGGTATGAGCCGGATATACAGCAATATTCTAGCAAACCATGGTGGAATGTAATGGAAATCAGGTCACCAGAAATGTGTTGTAGCATTCTCAGGAAAGGAAGAAATTCACATGCCAAAATATTATTAGCATGAGAATTATTGCTGCAAAATCAGATCTAGGCGTTTATTGAGCCCCTCAGGTTGGCGTGTATTCAGTGAAAAAATCCAAAAGGAATCCCTGTTTAATAGTTTTCTTCTATGGTCTCCTCCACGTTTAGGCAGAAAACCTTTTTCTATGCCTTGTACTATCATATCTGATGTGTCCCCACCATGGCAGACAGCAAAATGCAGACTAGCTGCAGACACATTGCGACTGCCATGGTGGGGCACATCAGAAATGTGTTTGCGTATCCTAGATTTTATTATGCGTATCCTAGATATATTATGAGTCTAGATTCTTCTGCAGGTAGAATGAAGCCTCACAATATCCTAAGACTACATCTCAATATGGAGATGATCAATTAATTTAATCATTTATTTATTCGCCAATCTAGATGGTATAATTTCACCCACACTATCAAATTAGTCTTAATAAAATGAAATATCATTTTCTGTGTCTCTTACCAAGTCCTAGTAGGAATCTCACTTCTGCTCCTAGGAAAGCTGGGTGGTCCATCATAGCGCATCTCACCATGGCTTTCATCTTGATAAACCCCTCTAGAGAGCTCAACTTCTCTTCTCTTTCTCCTTTTCTCTCTTTTCCTCTCTTTTCTCCTCTCTTTTCTTCTCCTTTTTTTGTATGGCTTATGATCCCAAACTTATCAGTTAGACACACCTTCCTAGTTTGGAACTTTCCAATCATTGTCGGATGGGCGTGACCATTGATAAAAATGTGACATCATAACCTTACCCAGAATGCACTTTTGCTACTGTTGTAATGTCACCTACTGATACATAGGGGGCACTGCTGTATAAGCTATCTGCATCATAGTATAAAGGGTTAACTTATGTAAGTCTGAATATACATTTTGACCTTAGAAGCTTTAATTCAAAGCTATAGGGATTAATTCTGACACTTGTAGCAATTAGAGACAGACCTCTAGGCGTCTCTCTGAACGTTTCTCACACTTAATTTATGGATCGTAAATGGCTTTGTTTTCTCACAGAGATATCAGTACCTCCTGTCATACCAAAGATGTGATTAATTGTTACAAAACACACATCTTCACAGACACTCCTTTAGAGACAGATATTCCTAATGAGAAATATATATATACTGGATACATGTTGTCTTCGTAACATATAACAATATAATATAAACAAATATATATATATATGTCCTACTGATTGTCTTATGCTAAGGACTAACTAAGGCTCAATAAATGAATACATATTATATATTTTGCTTCATTAATAAATGCCTAATTGTATAGGTAATTATCACCAGCTGCATAGAGCTTATCTTTATCTACCGTCGTAAATTTAAAAGTAAACAAGGAGGCTTCTTCTCGGACTGGTACATTCATGAGAAGGATAACACTGAAGAGTATAAACCTTTGTGTGACCTTAATTTGGCCTACTCAAGACATACAAAATTGTAACTATAGTCGAGCATGGCTCTTAAAGGCAATGAACATCCCTCTTGACAATAATGAATTGGATATCAATGCATTTACCTATGAAAAGGCACAACAATGTATTCCCTGTCCATGGTCTCGAGTAGTAGTGAGTCAGTTTTGAAAGTTTTATTTTATTTTTTCCAAAACCCCTTTAATTCACATAGAAGGCTCACACTTCCTTCCTCCCACTCTGAGTCATCTAAGTCCACCCCTTTTAGTCAGACGCTGTGGTCCTTCTTCTGTTCTGCCATTAGTATCCTAGCTGTCCATACGAACAGAGCTCTGATGTTAAGCACAACACTTAACATGTAACATGTAACTGCAAACATTGAAACGAACAGATTTGACAATACAGACATGAACACGCAAAGGGCCCATAAAAACTTTTTATTGACTTCAATAAATAAAAATGTACAGCTTGATCAATGCTGTTGGTACCAATAAAAACCAAAAACTTCCAAGAAAAATAAAATAAAATTCTCAATGCACATATTTAAAAACAAATATCGTACTCCATACGCATTCATATACATTTTTCATGTACTCATTTTCATTAACAACT
Organism: Bufo bufo; assembly: GCF_905171765.1. Classification (NCBI taxonomy): domain Eukaryota; kingdom Metazoa; phylum Chordata; class Amphibia; order Anura; family Bufonidae; genus Bufo; species Bufo bufo. The sequence goes on along the minus strand of NC_053390.1, from coordinate 600,117,963 downwards.
CATAACCACACCCTTACACATAAAATATGAATTGCACACACAGCTCTGCTACAAACATACCACTCAGAGCCACACCCATTCACATTCCACTGAATCATGTATCTTTCACCCAATCACAAAATTATTTTGTTACATTCCAAAATTTGCAGCACAGACAAACACAGCTTTCCTGGAAACAGATAGCCACACCACACCCAGAATTGCTGATGGTCTGTCGCTGTAAGACAATAAACATGTTATAATCATACAGTCATTTTGTTAAAATTCAAATCATCTTATATGCCATGTAGTTTTTTAGTTTAGTGTTACACACATCGCCACTTATTCTATATAATTACCCTTCCCCCATTTCCTTTGCCTTGCGTCTCTTATTTCAGGAATGTTCAAACAGGGGAAGTAAAGCAATCAATCACAGGACGTTCAACTGTCCCAAATGTTCCTCAAACTTTTACTCATATCTGAATAAGGACTTAGAATGGGTGCAACCTTAGATTGATAGAAGTGGACACTTCCAATTAGCATAATCACTGCAGGCACATTTTAAACCATCGGAACATACAATTTGGAAAGGTTATTTTTGCAAACATTATTGGATCTAATCCAATACCAGAGCCCTGTCTGGAAGATCAGGTTAGTATCTGCACAATCTGCAGATGCATTTACCAATTCTCACATCCTGCCAAATTGTCTACCCATGTGTTAACTAGGAAGTAATTTGGAGACTAGACCGTGCAACATAAAGTTTACATGTTGGCAGTGATGGAAACAGAATGATTTCACAGTGGGATGTGACCGTACACTTACCACCCGGTCAACATCTCACACAGACAGATAATCTTAATACTTCTAGAATACTTATACTATATACAGGGAGTGCAGAATTATTAGGCAAGTTGTATTTTTGAGAATTAATTTTATTATTGAACAACAACCATGTTCTCAATGAACCCAAAAAACTCATTAATATCAAAGCTGAATATTTTTGGAAGTAGTTTTTAGTTTGTTTTTAGTTTTAGCTATTTTAGGGGGATATCTGTGTGTGCAGGTGACTATTACTGTGCATAATTATTAGGCAACTTAACAAAAAACAAATATATACCCATTTCAATTATTTATTTTTACCAGTGAAACCAATATAACATCTCAACATTCACAAATATACATTTCTGACATTCAAAAACAAAACAAAAACAAATCAGTGACCAATATAGCCACCTTTCTTTGCAAGGACACTCAAAAGCCTGCCATCCATGGATTCTGTCAGTGTTTTGATCTGTTCATCATCAACATTGCGTGCAGCAGCAACCACAGCCTCCCAGACACTGTTCAGAGAGGTGTACTGTTTTCCCTCCTTGTAAATCTCACATTTGATGATGGACCACAGGTTCTCAATGGGGTTCAGATCAGGTGAACAAGGAGGCCATGTCATTAGATTTTCTTCTTTTATACCCTTTCTTGCCAGCCACGCTGTGGAGTACTTGGATGCGTGTGATGGAGCATTGTCCTGCATGAAAATCATGTTTTTCTTGAAGGATGCAGACTTCTTCCTGTACCAATGCTTGAAGAAGGTGTCTTCCAGAAACTGGCAGTAGGACTGGGAGTTGAGCTTGACTCCATCCTCAACCCGAAAAGGCCCCACAAGCTCATCTTTGATGATACCAGCCCAAACCAGTACTCCACCTCCACCTTGCTGGCGTCTGAGTCGGACTGGAGCTCTCTGCCCTTTACCAATCCAGCCACGGGCCCATCCATCTGGCCCATCAAGACTCACTCTCATTTCATCAGTCCATAAAACCTTAGAAAAATCAGTCTTGAGATATTTCTTGGCCCAGTATTGACGTTTCAGCTTGTGTGTCTTGTTCAGTGGTGGTCGTCTTTCAGCCTTTCTTACCTTGGCCATGTCTCTGAGTATTGCACACCTTGTGCTTTTGGGCACTCCAGTGATGTTGCAGCTCTGAAATATAGCCAAACTGGTGGCAAGTGGCATCTTGGCAGCTGCACGCTTGACTTTTCTCAGTTCATGGGCAGTTATTTTGCGCCTTGGTTTTTCCACACGCTTCTTGCGACCCTGTTGACTATTTTGAATGAAACGCTTGATTGTTCGATGATCACGCTTCAGAAGCTTTGCAATTTTAAGAGTGCTGCATCCCTCTGCAAGATATCTCACTATTTTTTACTTTTCTGAGCCTGTCAAGTCCTTCTTTTGACCCATTTTGCCAAAGGAAAGGAAGTTGCCTAATAATTATGCACACCTAATATAGGGTGTTGATGTCATTAGACAACACCCCTTCTCATTACAGAGATGCACATCACCTAATATGCTTAATTGGTAGTAGGCTTTCGAGCCTATACAGCTTGGAGTAAGACAACATGCATAAAGAGGATGATGTGGTCAAAATACTTATTTGCCTAATAATTCTGCACGCAGTGTATACATAAGAGTTAATCCAAGTTTGTAACCGTCTGTTCCCTAAAACAGATTTATTCATAGTGCACCCTGATATGAGCTCCCTGAGCTTCTTATATTCAACTTTTAAGCTCCCAGAGCTTTTGTGTGTCCCGGACACCGCAATCCACCGAAATCATAAATAGATGGTTCGACTTACTTGAATGAGATTTTGGTCATTGCTCCAGGTCCAAGAGGAGGACAAGAATTGATGTCTTTCACTGTAGACCTGAAGAGGACCCTCTCAATCACGGACCCGAGCCCCCAAAACTGTTGGGCAATATACTCTCTTGCCTAACGTGTCCCTGACACATGATTTTGGTGATCAGCTTGAATTAAGTCTATCCGGTACCGGGAGAATGAATCAGATGAACACTGAACACATGTCTAGTTAAAATCCATTCTGGTTTATTTCACAGTTGGCAAACAGTTATAATAGAGGGTGTTGAGCTTCCTTGACATCCAATCATATGTTAGCATTTGTTTGACCTATGGTATGATCACACATGAGCTCTGCATTAACATAATAGATGACTCATAGTAACAACATTTGACCAATCAGGTATATACACATAGGCCAGCAGACACTTGAGCCAGATGACCTTATATGGTAGGACTGTTACAAACTAAGGAATGTACGTGTATCTCGAAACCGCACAGGAGATTTCACACATTCCAAAAGGGGGAAGGGAGAAGGGAGATTTTGTAAGTGCACTAAAAAATGTAATACACGTTGCTGAAAGGACAAAATGGAGTTACTTATACCCCATCAGTGTTATCTGTAGTTTTTATATAGGACTGCAGGTAACACTACCACATTATCAGCACTAGTGTTATCTGTGCTGTCACATAGGACTGCAAGTAACATCTACTATAGTATCTGTACTCAGAAATTTATCACTGTGTTACCTGTGGTGTTAAATAGGATTGCAGGTGATATCACATTATCGCCCTAGATCTGGCAGGACAGTCTCGGAGTTCGGTGGCTACTTGGCTTCCATACTATTTTTAATGGGAGGGGGACGCCATTAAAATTTTTGCCTCAGGCAGCAGAAGAGCTATGCTGTGTTCCCATTTCAGCTCTTGCATTACAAACATGGCATAGAAAAAGTGCATTATTATCAACAATGAAGATTACCCATTTAGTAGCAAATCAACCTATCTGCAGTAGTCCTTTGGGTTGCTGCAATACCAACATTAAAACCTCATCACAACTGTGAAGCAGGGTGGAGGGAGCATTATGGTTTTGGGTAGCTTTGCTGCCTCGGGGCCTGGACAGCTGGTGATCATTGGAGGAACAATGAATTTTAGGCCCCTTGCAGACGAGCATGTGTCAGACTGCGAGTCCACAGCGCAGCTCCCGGCCTGACCTCCCAGCACTGACGGGGTCACATAGCATTATATTGATTTATGATGCTATGTAACCCTTAGGCCCCTTTCACACGGGTGAGTATTCCGCGAGGATGCGATGCGTGAGTTGAACTCATTGCACCCGCACTGAATACCGACCCATTCATTTCTATGGGGCTATTCACATGAGCGGTGATTTTCACGCATCACTTGTGCGTTGCGTGAAAATCGCAGCATGCTCTATATTCTGTGTTTTTCACGCAACGCAGGCCCCATAGAAGTGAATGGGGTTGCGTGAAAATCGCAAGCATCCGCAAGCAAGTGCGACTTTTGCAGAGGTGTCTACTAAAACTGTGCCATCATTTCTCTCTGATTTCTCGGACGTGTTTTCCGAGAGCGGTGTTCAGGAGCTACCTCCTCACCGGGAGTTTGACTGTCCCATTAACCTCATTCCCGGCGCCAAGCTGCCAAAAGCACGCCTCTACAATCTCTCACAACCGGAAAGAATCGCAATGCGAACTTATATCTCCGAGAGTCTCGATAAGGGGCATATTCGTCCCTCAAAGTCACCTGTGGCCGCGGGTTTTTCTTTTGTTAAAAAAAAGATGGCTGAGACCTTGCCTAGATTTTAGGGAGCTGAACCGTATCACGATTCGCGATCCCTATCCCCTTCCTCTGATCCCGGACCTCTTCAACCAAATTTTTGGGGCCAAGGTGTTTTCCAAATTGGATTTGAGAGGCGCGTACAACCTGGTCAGGGTCAGAGAGGGGGATGAATGGAAAACGGCCTTTAATACCCCTAACGGGCATTTCGAGAATCTCGTTATGCCTTTCGGCCTGATGAATGCTCCGGCTGTCTTTCAGCATTTTGTTAATAGTATTTTCTACCATTTAATGGGGAAATTTGTATTGGTGTATCTTGATGATATTTTGATTTTTTCCCCTGATGTTCAGACCCATCAGGATCATCTTTTTCAGGTTCTGCAGATTCTGCGGGAAAATAAATTGTACGCCAAGCTGGAGAAATGTCTTTTTATGGTATCGGAGATTCAATTTCTGGGTTTTCTCCTCTCTGCTTCTGGTTTTCGCATGGATCCGGAGAAGGTCCGTGCTGTACTTGAGTGGGAGCTTCCTGAGAATCAGAAGGCATTGATGCGCTTTCTGGGTTTTGCGAACTATTACAGAAAGTTCATTTTGAATTATTCCTCTGTTGTCAAACCCCTTACTTACATGACAAAAAAGGGGGCGGATTTTTCCTCTTGGTCGGAGGAGGCGCTTGCAGCCTTTTCTAAGATTAAAGAGAGTTTTGCGTCTGCTCCCGTCTTGGTGCACCCCGATGTTTCCTTACCTTTTATTGTTGAGGTGGATGCTTCCGAGGTGGGTGTGGGTGCAGTTTTGTCCCAGGGCCCTTCTCCTGCCAAATGGCGACCCTGTGCCTTTTTCTCTAAAAAACTCTCCCCGGCAGAGAGAAACTATGCTGTGGGAGATAGGGAGTTGTTGGCCATAAAGCTGGCTTTCGAGGAATGGCGCCATTGGTTGGAGGGGGCCAGGCACCCTATCACCGTTTTTACCGACCATAAGAATCTGGCATACTTGGAGTCGGCCAGGTGTATGAATCCGAGACAGGCCAGATGGTCTCTGTTCTTCTCCAGATTCAATTTTGTCGTTACATTCCGACCTGGGATCAAAAATGTGAAGGCTGATGCTCTCTCTCGCTGTTTTCCGGGAGGAGGAAACTCCGAGGACCCGGGTCCCATTTTGTCGGAGGGGGTAGTTGTTTCTGCTCTATATTCTGATTTGGAGGCCGAGGTCCAGGCTGCCCAGACTGAGGCACCTACCCGTTGTCCTTCTGGGAAGTTGTTCGTGCCTCCTGAGCTACGTCACAAACTCTTCAAGGAGCATCATGATACGGTTCTTGCTGGTCACCCCGGGAGTAGAGCCACGGTAGATCTCATTGCTCGGAGATTTTGGTGGCCGGCTCTTCGTAAGTCGGTGGAGGGTTTTGTGGCTGCTTGTGAGACGTGCGCTCGCGCTAAGGTCCCTCGTTCACGGCCTTCAGGTTCCCTTCTCCCGTTACCCATACCTTCCCGTCCTTGGACACACCTGTCCATGGACTTTATCATAGATCTTCCTCATTCCTCAGGGAAGTCGGTGATCCTGGTGGTGGTGGACCGTTTTAGCAAGATGGCTCATTTCGTACCTTTCCCTGGTTTACCCAATGCTAAAACGTTGGCGCAAGCTTTTGTCGACCATATTGTTAAATTGCACGGCATTCCCTCTGATATTGTTTCCGATAGAGGCACGCAGTTTGTGTCCAGGTTCTGGAAGGCTTTCTGTTCTCGCCTGGGGGTTCGGCTGTCCTTCTCTTCTGCTTTTCACCCGCAGTCGAATGGTCAGACTGAGCGCCTCAATCAGAATCTGGAGACATATTTGCGCTGTTTTGTGGCAGAGAACCAGGAGGATTGGTGTTCATTTCTCCCTCTTGCTGAGTTTGCTCTGAACAACCGTCGTCAGGAATCTTCTGATAAGTCACCATTCTTTGGTGCATATGGGTTCCATCCGCAGTTTTGGACATTCTCGGGAGGGGCTCTTTCTGGTTTACCTGAGGAGGAGAGATTTTCCTCGTCTTTGTCTACCATTTGGCAAAAGATTCAGAGTAATCTTAGAAAGATGAGTGAGAAGTATAAGCGTGTGGCTGATAAGAGACGTGTGCCTGGTCCGGACCTGAATGTGGGTGATCTGGTGTGGTTGTCTACAAGAAATATTAAACTGAAGGTTCCCTCCTGGAAATTGGGTCCCAAGTTTATTGGGCCTTATAAAATCTTGTCAGTCATCAATCCTGTTGCCTTCCGTCTTGATCTTCCACGGGTTTGGAAGATACATAATGTATTTCACAGATCTCTCTTAAAACTATATGTCCAGCCCACGGTACCCTCCTCTTTGCCTCCTCCTCCGATTTTTGTTGATGGCAATCTGGAGTTTGAGGTTTCCAGAATTGTGGACTCTCGCATTGTCCGCGGTTCTCTTCAGTACCTCGTTCATTAGAAGGGTTATGGTCCTGAGGAGAGGATGTGGGTTCCGGTGTCGGACATTAAAGCCACTCGCCTCATCAGGGCATTTCATAGGGCTCATCCTGAGAAGGTGGGTCCTGGGTGTCCGGAGTCCACCCGTAGAGGGGGGGGGGGGGGAACTGTCACTACCAGAGCTTGGAGACTTTCTCACAGCTCTGTTTCTCCACCCCTGTGATGATGTCACTACTAGAGCTTGGAGGAGTTCTCACTGCTCTGTTTCTCCACCCCTGTGATGAAGTCTTTACTTTCTGTTTCCTTCCTCCCAGCTGTTCCTCCTGCGTTTGATTTCCCTGCCTTTAAATCACCCCTCCTCCTATTGTAGGGCGTGGATTATATTTCTCATTTCAGTTGTAGCTCTTGCTTGAGTATCTTCACTTGTAGCTATCAGTTCACTGGACCTGTGTTCTGCTGCAGCAAGCACTCCGGATATTGCCAGCTGTCCTTGGATCCGTCTTCTCTGCGGCTGCAGCTCCTTCAGCTAAGTGTGCAGACATTGTTGTGTACCTGGTTATTTTCTGACTGGATCTGAGGTGGCCACGGTTCCCTCCATATACTGAGCAGGGCACCGGTGGCCGTGCCCCTTCCACTATTGTAGGGGTTACAGTGGTCATCAGTCTTAGGTACGCGGGCATGCCTCGTTCCGCCATTTGGATCCGGGCATGTGCTTTAGCAGCATAGGGAGAGCTTTGAGGGTCTGACAGGGGTCACCCTTTATCCTCCCTAGTTTGGGTCCGGTCAGTAGCTCTTTTTACTGTGTATACTCTTGTTGCTCACATACAGCCGTGACAATAGCATTCTGAATACAGAATGCATAGTAAAATAGCGCTGGAGGGGTTAAAAAATAAATAAAATTATTTAACTCACCTTAGTCCACTTGATAGCGCAGCCCGGCATCTCCTTCTGTATTCTTTCTTCAGGACCTGGGTAAAGGACCTGTGGTGACGTCACTCCGGTCGTCACATGGTCCATCACATGATTCATCACCATGGTAAAAGATCATGTGATGGATCATGTGATGACCGGAGTGACGTCACCACAGGTCCTTTACCCAGGTCCTGAAGAAAGAATACAGAAGGAGGTGCCGGCTGCGCTATCAAGTGGATTAAGGTGAGTTAAATTATATATATTTTTTTAACCCCTTCAACGCTATTTTACTTTGCATTCTGTATTCAGAATGCTATTATTTTCCCTTATAACCATGTTATAAGGGGAAATAATACAATCTACAGAACACCGATCCCAAGCCCAAACTTCTGTGAAGAAGTTCGGGTTTGGGTACCAAACATGCGTGATTTTTCTCACACGAGTGCAAAACGCATTACAATGTTTTGCACTCGCGCGGAAAAATCGCCGGTGTTCCCGCAATGCCCGTGTGAAAGGGGCCTTACAGTTCTGTAATTTATTGGATAACACTGGCAGCATTATGTCAGTGTCATCTAATACATTCCAGAACTGTAAGGCCTCTTTCGAACGAACAGTCAGTTCTGTTTGCAATTGCGTTCAGTTATTAATTTTTTTCCGCGCGGGTACAATGCTTTTAAATGCGTTTTTCACACGCGTGATAAAAAACTCAAGGTTTACAAACACAATCTCTTAGTGACCATCAGTGAAAAACACATTGTATCCGCACTTGCTTGCGGATGGAATGCGTTATTCACAAAGCCCCATTCATTTTTATGGAGCCAGGGCTGCATGAAAAACGCAGAATATAGAACATGCTGCGATTTTCACGCAACGCCGAACTGATGAGTGAAAAATAACGCTCATGTACACAGACCCATTGAAATGAATGGGTCAGGTTTCAGTGCGGGTGCTATGTGTTCACGTCGTGCATTGCACCTACACGGAAAACTCGCTCATGTGAAAGGGACCTAAGGGTTATATAGCATCATAAATCAATATAATGTTATGTGACCCCCGTCATTGCTGGGAGGTCAGGCCGGGAGCTGCGCTGTGGACTCGCAGTCTGACACATGCTCGTCTGCAAGGGGCCTTAACTTTGCATTTTCATACTTACCTGCTGCCAGCGCGCAGCGTTCACTTCCTTCTCATCATTTTGCTAATTTTATTTGCAGCTACAGAAAACGTCTGGTTGAGTTGATTGCTACTAAAAAGGTATCTATAGATGCCTTTAAATTCTATATTAAATTCTAGTGTTCACTTACTTTTGCCCCTGCAATGGGTATGCTTACTTAATGTGCTTAATAAAACAGTCAAGAATGCTACAACTGTTTGTGTGTTATTAGTTTAGTTACATTTTGTTCATCTATAGTTGTGTCCCAGATAACAAATATCAAACCACAGTTGATTAGTAATAAATCCAGAAATTGAATCCATATAATTCCCAAGGGTTTTACTTATTCTTGCAACTGTACAAGGGATCTAACTGCCCAAGTCCTTGGCAATCCCCATCCTGTTGATTTCACCAGTGGTGACACAACCAAGGTAGTAATATTGTCACCCTTGTAATGTCAGCGATGTAATTTCCCATTTTGCTCCACCACAGCAAAGTCTCCCATTATCTTTTGTAGCTTACCATCCCCTTCCACCAGAAGACCCTTACTATCATCCTGTCAGCAACACAATTATTCTCATACAGCAGCAGATCATCGCCCCCGTAACAGCGCATCTTTTTCTCTCCACAGCAGCACAGTCTCCACCCTGTACAGCAGCACAACATCTCCTCGCCCAATTGTAGAACATCCCCACTCACAGTATCCTCTGACCCTCACAATTACAATACCAGTATCTGAGGTAGGTCCCATTCAGACATGCCCGTGTATCGGACCACAAACAGTGGATCAGCAATACATGGGCACTGGCCGTGTGAACTCAGTGCTGTCATGCGGACCCATTGACTTGAATAGGACAACAATCCGTAACATATGGCAAAAGATAGGACATACCTTATCTTTTGCGGTGCAGAACATGTCCTATCTTTTGCTGTATGTTGGGCATCGTGGACCCATTCAAATCAATGGGTCCGCATAGCAGCACAGAGTTCACATGACCAGTGCCTGTGTAGTTTGTAGTCCAGCTGCTTGCGTAGTTCCGGGTCTCTTCTTTACTTCGTAAAAGATGAACTACCGGCTAGGACCTGTGGTGACGTCAGATCACATGCTCCAATCACATGGTCCATCACCACGGTTATGGACCATGTGATTGGAGCATGTGATCTGACGTCACCACAGGTCCTTGCCGGTAGTTCATCTTTTAAGAAGTAAAGAAGAGACCGGGAACTTACGCGAACAAGAGGAGAAGGTGAGCTAATTTTTTTATTTTTTTTAACCCTCAATTGATCACCTACTAAGCATTCTGTATTCAGAATGCTATTATTTTCCCTTATAACCATGTTATAAGGGAAAATAATAACATCTACACAACACCTAACCCAAACCTGAACTTCTGTGAAGAAGTTCGGGTTTGGGTACCAAACATGCGTGATTTTTCTCACGCGAGTGCAAAACGCATTACAATGTTTTGCACTCGCGCGGAAAAATTGCGGGTGTTCCCGCAACGCACCCGCACATTTTCCCGCAACGCCCGTGTGAAAGAGGCCTAAGAGATTCAGAATGTCAGTTACCTAAGACCGTAATGAGATAGATCACTCACAACTGCAGCCAAAGGTAAGAGGATTACCTTTACTGCAATATACGTCGTGTACCTTTCTAACAAACTGCAGAATAACATTTTTTTGGGAGTACTTCTTTAAGTAGGTTTAGAGAACCACAGCGTATCTGCTCTTTTTAAAATGGTACATGGATGTTCACCCAAAAGTTTAGAATTTGAGGAATCGATTTAATCAATAAAAAAAATGGCAAGGTGTAGATCGGTACTGGTAATAGAGATTAATTAAAATATGAGATCTACTAGATATTCCAGCTGGGAACTCTGCACCCATGAGGGTTAAATATCAGTATTCGATTTTGTATATAAACCTGCCATATACATCCTTTGCACCACAATGGGAAGGTAAGCAAGTTTTTATTTTTTTTTATCACATGGGAAATATCAATTTAAGCTATTGGTTTTACTTCCTGGGTGTCTCCTAACGACAAGGAAGCATTCTGTATTCAGAATGCTATTATTTTCCCTTATAACCATGTTATAAGGGAAAATAATACAGTGAATAGACTGTCACCTAGCAACCATGCGTGAAAATCGCACCGCATCCGCACTTGCTTGCGCATGCTTGCGATTTTCACGCAACCCCATTCACTTCTATGGGGCCTGCGTTGCGTGAAAAACGCAGAATATAATGCATTAATGGGTCGGTATTCAGTGCGGGTGCAATGCGTTCAACTCACGCATCACATCCGCGCGGAATACTCGCCCGTGTGAAAGGGGCCTAACTGCCACAGCATCTTATGTGTGGACAGGAAGTCAGTTTCTCTGTTCATTCCTATGAGACTGAGGGCTCATGCCCACGAACGTGTGTGGCCCGTGCTGCGGACCGCAAATTGCGGTCCGCAATGCACGGGCACCAACCGTGGGGCAGCCGCATGCGCATCGCGGCCCCATTCATCTTTTTTGCGGTGCAGAGGCATGTACAGTAAACCCACGGAAGCACTCGGTAGTGCTTCCGTAGGCTTCCAATCCGTGCCTCCGTTCCGCATCTCCCGGATCGCGGACCCATTCAAGCTAATGGGTCCGTGATCCGTGATGCACACGGCCGGTGCCCGTGTATTGCGGACCCGCCGTATGCGGGCCGCAATACGGCAATGGCCGGCACATGTTTGTGGGCATGAGCCCTGACACTGAGACTTTAATAGGAATGAGCAGAGATATTGACTTCCTGTACATACACAAGATGCTGTGTTAGTTGGAGAATCAGACTTGCTCTGATTTTACAGACCAGAGGAATCCAACCTGAAGTTTTTCTCCCAAAAGGAAAATAAAACTAAGCATCTTACACATAACTGGATGTTATGTAGCTGTCCAAAAGTCAATGCTCAGTTTTTAAAACAGGTCTTAAATATACAAATCAGCCCTTTCAGGGTGATTGCCCTTTATCAGAGCAGAGAGAATTGGCTTACCTATCTGAAAGACCTTGGTCAGAGTCTGGAGGTTACTATTTCTGCTTATGGAGAACGCCTAGTACAGTGAGAAGTATTGTAGGCCAGGCAACCATCCTCTGGGTTTCTGGGAAACATATACACAAATTAGCGTATCTTACATCTGTAGCATCAGAGAAGCTTAGCTTTCTTTTCCTTCTGGATGGAAAGCTAATTTCAATACCTACCCCAGTACTCCAAAAATATGCAAATTAGCCTAGCTTCCAAAAGGGAAAGAAAGCTAAGCCTCTGTGATGCCACCAGATGGAAGATATGCTAATTTGCATTTTTTTTTTTTGCCAGAAACCCAGTGGAGCATTGTCTGGCCCACAATACTCCTCACATGTAACAAACACTCTCCAAAAGCTGAAATAGTACCTCCCCAGATCCCAACTAATACCTCTTAACTAGCTAAGCCACTTCTCTCTGTTCTGCTTTGATAAAGGGCTGTTAGCAGATGAGATGCTGGCTTAGCTCATATTGAAGTTAGGCTTTAACAACTCAGGAGGTCTGTCTTTTCTGCTGAAGCTCTCTCCATATCTGCTAAGGAAACAGTTGAAGGATGAAACTGAGCATGTATGGTCTTCTCAGTGAGCCAGTCAAAGAAATAACAAAAAGAACAAAGAGCAGGTGCCACTATACAGATATAATAATGAATAACTCAGTGATCATACAAAATTTTAATTACATGCAATTACAAAAGTAATTATATCTAGGTGCAGGTTTGAAAACTACAGAATATTTTTCGTGGGACAACCCCTTTAAAGTACTGATTCAATGGGCATTATAATTACAACCCTGTCAGTGCTTATTGTATAAAGTAACACACCACTACCTGGACAAAAGTCTCTGACGTTTGAGTAATGGGAGCATTGAGGCACTCAGATCACCTCCGAATGCTAGAATGAATGGGCTGTGGTGCTTACCCTTCTCTCAGTAAATAATATGAGCTACAATCTATCATACTATGTCTGCACTAGCCTATTAGCACAAAGCCATGCATGTGAAAGATATAAAGGCAGCAGACCTGTATCTGCGACAGACAATATCATAACTGCCTATAGGTGGCAATGATTGCTTGCAATGTATTCAGTGACAACACAATGAAAAAAAAGAGTCTTCTGGGACTAGTCTGATGTCTTGAACATGATGCACATGTAGCACAGACAGTACATTGTTATTAATAGAAGCCGCAAAAACACTTAGCTATGCATAATGTTTCAGAAACCAACTGCCCTGTGTCAGATGCGCTCACAGAACGGCAACGTACAATGGGCTATAAATGGATATAAATTGATTAAAGTGCATTGGGGTCAGTCTGATGCCATTTGTAGAAACCAAGGAGTCATCACTTTGAGAAGACACTATTATTATTATTTATTATTTAAGCGCCATTCATTCCATAGCGCTGTACATATGATAAGCGGTGCACATACATAATACAGACAATTGCACTAATCATTCATAAACAAGACGAGTTACAAACTGCTACAGAAGGAGTATATTATGGTACAGAAGGAGTATATACACTATACCAAGTATTGTACTTTGCTAAAGTGAAATCAGGCGTAGCTCTGCACACTTCACCTTTTTGGGCAGTCATGGGGCCAAAACTGACCAAATAACTCAAGTATAAACTCAGCCTTACAGGTCGATGTTGGCGCCAAGAAGAAGCACACTCCTTTTACACCGTCGTCAGTTGATAACACATAGATGTCTACAGAACCTGTTCTATTAAACGCTTATACAAGTAGAGCCCCCCGACAGAGTGAAGAGGGTGTCAGCAGTAAGTTTGTGTGGACGTTCCTCTGATCTGTCAAAACAATGACCCCAAAAAAATTGATCCATCAGAACAATAACCCCCAAAAAACAGACCCAACACTACGCACTGACTGATTGCTATCGCCGCTGCCTCCGTGAACCCGTGCACCGCTACTTCCTGGGCAGGTAGGCTCCTGCGAAGCGGGTGGTCTACCCCGGGAACGTTTGGCTACCGACCTCCCACTGCTGCCACCCTGCTGACTCCCGAACGCGCTAGTGACTTGCTGGCTCCGCGCGCTGCCTCTTGGGCAAGCAGCCACCCTCTTCTCCCGATGATGAAGCCCCTTCGTCTCCCGGCTCCCAAGTGCGATCAGCTACATCATCATCATCGAGTACTGTCTGCACGTCCCTAATGTCCTCCTCAACCGTCTCTGGGTCAGCAGCCTCACCGCTCCCAACACCAGCTCACACGCCACTCTCCTCATCACTACTTGCCCGCCTACCGAAGGAAGCGGTGGATGTCTCCTCCACATCTTGGCTGGCCAGTATCTGTTGACTGTCCTCTAGTAGCTCGTCCTCGCTGAATAGTGGGGCTGAGCCCAGAGCATATAATACTTCTCTGGCTGAGGGAACAGAAAAGGACAGAGGCAGGTTGAAGACAGATGAGGGCACAGGGCCTGCTCCCGGGCCATGCCAACTAAGGGTCCATTCACATGTCCGCAACGTGTTTTGCGGATCTGTGGATCCGCGAAACACGGACAGCGGCAATGTGCATTCCGTATTTTGCGGACCGCACATTGCCGGCACTAATAGAATATGCCTGTTCTTGTCCGCAATTGCGTGTCCGGGCAGCACATCGTGCTGCCCCATAGAAGTGAATGGGTCCGCAATTCCGTTCCACAAAATGCGGAACGAAATTGCGGACGTGTGAATGGACTCTAAGGGTTGTGTCTGATGAACCCACTGACTGCTGGGGGTGTCTGATGTCACTTGGGACGAAGTGGATGACCGAGTCAACCATTCAAGAACCGCTGGGTTGCTGGCCAAGACACGACCGCTAGCTGACACTGGGAGCTCAGGCCTCTTGAAGTAACCCCTGCTGCTACGCCCCCTTACTCTGCTGCGACCTCTGCCTGCGCCAGAAACATTTAGGCCTCTGCCACTCCCCTGTGCAGGGCCTGGCAGTTCTCTGTCTGACATACTGTTAGATCAAAAATAATAATAAAAAGGAAATTAAAACACCCCAAAAAAGTCTGTAATTTTCTCACTTTACCACACAACGGCAAATACTTTTTTTGTGCCACTAATACACAACAAAAATGGCTTTAGAACATATAACTGCACCGCTGAACGGCAAATATATTTTACTTTTGCCACTAATACACAACAAAAAGGTATTTTCGAACTCCACCACACAACAGCTAATAAGCCCTTTTTTCCCACTAATACAAGCCATAAAATGCTTTAGAACATATAACTGCACCGCACAAGGGCAAATAAGACGTATAAATATTTCCTTGTAATAAACCCTGTTAATGCCTTTTTTAAACAGCACTTGCACCCTAATAAGAACAGTTTGCTGGAATTACAGAGCTGCATAATGGCAATTTGGGTCCCCAGTCAGTGCAGCAAGGTGTAATCGGATTGTTCCTATTACCCAGGCTGTAACCTCCCCTACTGAACCCTGTTCTACATAAATGCTGTGGAATGATTCCTCCGTATCCTTTCCCTACACCTTGAATAATCTTGCCCTGCACTTGTAAATCTTTTTTTTTCAGCACAATGAAGTCTTTCCTAGCATTGTCCCTAGCGCCTGCAGGCGTCTCTCCCTGCACTAAGTACACTGGTAAATGGCAGAATCCAAGATGGCTGACGCTATTTATAGGGCTGTGACATCACAGGGCTGGCTAGCTGCTGATTGGCTGCATGCATGGCATTATGGGTGATCACCACAAATCGCGAGGAAATTCGCTTATCTCTAATGCCGATGCTTAGAAAAATTGTATCATAGATCAGCATTTGATGGCAGTGTATGTTTTCCCCTGCGCTGCTGTAGGATGCATCTAATTTATGACTGGTGCACACCTCGTCATAAATCCTCCAGGCGGTCCATGCGCCTAAAGTGAAATCTATGCCATCTCGGGTGTCTGTCACCAGGGCAAATCCCTTTAAATTGACTATATGACGTTCATTTTTAGGGGTTATTCACTTTTTGTTTTACAAGTGACGGCCTATCCTGAGGATAGGCTATCTCTATCTGATCAGTGGGGGTCCAACACCCTGCACCTCTTGCCGATTAGCTGTTCTTTTGTAGCACCAGTGAAGGAACTACAGAGTTCCATTTGTTGGACAGAACTGATTACTGCAGCCACCCCCATTTATTGCAGTGGGAGCAGCACTGCAGTAACCAGCTCAGTCCACTGCACAATGGAAGGCGCTGTCTAGGTCTGGCACTGACTTGTGGTTACTGTAGAACAGCTGATCATGGGGTGTACAAGCTGTGATAGCCCCACTGATCAGATTGTGATGACCTATCCTGAGGACAGTTCATAACTTGTAAAAGAATGGAAAACACCTTTAAGAATGCAATGATTTTCTTTCTTGTATTTCAATTGTTACATTACAAAAGCCATAACTTTTTTTTTATCAATGCAGCTGTATGAGTGTTTGCTTTTTTATTAAATTTTTTATTAATAGCACCATTTAGGCCACACACAAATTTATAAATTTTCAAACCAGCACCTGGATCTGAATACTTTTGTAATTGCATGTAAGTAAAAATTTAGCATAGCCACTGAGTTATTCAGTAAAATGTATCTGTATAGCGCCACCTGCTCTTTGTTCATTTTTTTAATTTTTTTTTGTCCGTCTCACTGAGAAGCCCGCACATGCTCAGTTTAATCCTTCAACTTCCTCCTGAGCGGTGGTAGGGAGAGAATGGACACGCCCTCTTAGCTGCAGCAGAAAATACACTCCCCTTCAGCTATCAGCTTGATACAAATCTAGCTAAACAATGAATGGAGAGAGATCTGGATCCATGTAGGTACAGGGCTGGTTCTAGCTTTGTTAGAAAGAGATTGTCATGTTCTATGACAGTGATGGCGAACCTATGGCACGGGTGCCAGAGGCGGCACTCAGAGCCCTCTCTGTGGGCACCCACGCCCTGGAAAAAGTCTATGGTGTATCGATATGCCTTAGACTTTTCCTGCCATTCATCAGCGCAGGGCGCACTATGAACGGCACAGGCAGCGCACTGAATGTTGGCAGGATATTATAGCTAAATCATAAAGTACTTGGATAATATACTACAGTATATTGGACTGTAGTATTCACGTTAACTTGCCGTGTTGGCACTTTGCGATAAATCAATGGGTTTTCGGTTGCATTTTGGGCACTCGGTCTGTAAAAGATTCACCATAATTTTTCTATAATATCTGATTTTCATTTTTTTACATTAGTCATGGGATAACCCCTTAAAGGCCCCTTTATAGTGCCCCCAGTAGTTATAATGCCTCCTATAGTTCCCTTATTCCTTAGTGTATAATGCCCCCTTTAGTAGTTATAATGCTCCCACTAGTTATAATGCCCCCTATAGTGCCCCAGTAGATATAATGTCCCTTGTAGTGCCCTCAGTAGGTATAATTTCCCCTGTAGTGCCCCCAGTAGTTATAATGTACCAGTAAGTATAATGCTCCCTACAATGCCCCAATAAGTATAATGCCCCTATAGTGTCATAGTAGTTATAGTAGTCCCAGTAGTTCCTCCAGTAGGTAAAATTGCCCTCTGTAGTGCCCCCAGTATTAAAATGCACCCCTTATTTTGCCTCCCTGTAGTGCCCCCAGTTATTACAGTGCCCCCTGTAGTACCCTCAGTCCTTATAGTTCCTTTAGACATTATAGTGCCTCCAGACCTAATGGTGCCCCATGTAGTGACCCCAGACCTTATAATACCTCCTGTAGTGCCTCCAATCCTTATAGTGCTCCCAGTCCTTACAGGCCCCCTGTAGTGCCTCTAGTCCTTATAGTGCCCCCAAACATTTTAGTACCCCCTGTAGTGCCCCAGACCTTATAGTGGTCCCTGCAGTTACAGTGCTCCCCCACTCGATACTGCCCAGTACAATTTTTTCTCACAAAGAAAAAAAAAAGATACTCACCCGACTTCCCACTGCTGTCAGCAATGCAGGCAACAGACCTCTTTCGCTTGTGGCCTGAGTACCCGATTTCTCAGCTTAGATGGCGTGTTGAAGTCAAGGTACTGTCTGCGTCTTGGTTGTCTTGCTGCCTAATACCGGGCACAGGGTCTTGTACTGCCCTACTTCTAATAGGCCTCAGGCCTAGTGGCCTGTGAGAGAGAATGGCAGGGCAGGGAGCCCTTGGCTCCTGTCTCCCACTGCAGTGATTTGGGGCTGCGGCTCCATAGGAACTAATGTGCAGCAGCTTCTGATCATTCAGGAGGACAGAAGATGCTGCACAGTGCATCCGGCTCTCCCGACATCGCCAAGGGGAGCCGGAGCACACCCGGGTTTTAGCATATCCAGATGCCGTGGTCACATTTGACCATGACATCTGAAGAGGTAAAAGTCAGTGATCGGCATTACTGGCATACTTTTGAATGCCTGACCGCCAACATAAATTTACATGGGGCAGTTGGGAAGGGGTTAAAGTCTATGGACACCTTTACACTGTTTTGTTTTCTTTATTTGATTTCTAAATGCAAAGTTAAATGTCACTGAGCTTTCAAAAATGTTTCATACATTATAGAGATATATTAAATGTTTTGATAGGGAGGTCTGAGTGCTTAGACCCCACAGATCGCTAGAACAAGGAGAGAAGTGCTCATGCAGTGTCCCACTGCTACAGCAGTGTTCCACTGCAAAAGGGGTTTTATGTGCATCTCTAATGTGTACACGGCAAAAATGGTTAACCATGTGTTTTCTTATGTATTTATGCACTTTCCTGTATAAAGGAAAGTATGATGTTAACAGGCTGTAACAACTAGTTTCTAAGTGGAGCTATACAGTACATCTCTCCCCATAATGAGGAGCAAGGTCAGAGTAGTAGGTGAGCGTTGAGACAGTGAGAGAGGAGGAGGTACCTATAACACACATCCCTGCAGTGTGAACCAGCCAGAGAAGCAAAAATGAAGAGAAAAGTGGAGAAAAGAGCAAAAGAGAACATTACAAGGCAAGCCAGTGTTGAGAAGAGGCGCCTGTAGATGTTCTGTGAAGAAAAGCTGTCTGAACAGGACCTTTAAGTCTCCAAAGCTGAATGTTCAGGAAGTTTAAGTCTTATGGTACCTGAACATACACTGCCTGTCCAAAAAAAAAAGTCACAACCAAAAAAAAAAGGTCACACCGCCTTTAGCTTTGATTACGGCACGCATTCGCTTTGGCATTGTTTCGATAAGCTTCTGCAATGTCACAAGATTTATTTCAATCCAGTGTTGCATTAATTTTTCACCAAGATCTTGCGTTGATGATGGTAGAGTCTGACCACTGCACAAAGCCTTCTCCAGCACATCCCAAAGATTCTCAATGGGGTTAAGGTCTGGACTCGGTGGTGGCCAATCCATGAGTGAAAATGATGTCTCATGCTCCCTGAACCACTCTTTCACAATTTGAGCCCAATGAATCCTAGCATTGTCATCTTGGAATTTGCCCGTGCCATCAGGGAAGAAAAAATCCATTAATGGAATAATCTGGTCATTCAGTATGTTCAGGTAGTCAGCTGACCTAATTCTTGGAGCACATACTGTTGCTGAACCTAGACCTGACCAACTGCAGCAACCCCAGATCATAGCACAGGCTTGTACAGTAGGCACTAGGCATGATGGGTGCATCACTTCATCTGCCTCTCTTCTTACCCTGATGCGCCCATCACTCTGGAACAGGGTAAATCTTGACTCATCAGACCACATGACCTTCTTCCATTGAGTCCAATCTTTATGCTCCCTAGCAAATTGAAGCCTTTTTTTCTGGTTTGCCTCACTGATTAGTGATTTTCTTACGGCTACACAGCTGTTCAGTCCCAATCCCTTGAGTTCCCTTCACATTGTGCATGTGGAAATGCTCTTACTTTCACTATTAAACATAGCCCTGAGTTCTACTGTTGTTTTTCTTCGATTTGATTTCACCAAACATTTAAGTGATCGCTGATCACGATTATTCAGGATTTTTTTTCCTGCCACATTTCTTCCTCGAATACGATGGGTCCCCACTATCCTTCCAGTTTTTAATAATGCGTTGGACAGTTCTTAACCCGATTTTAGTAGTTTCTGCAATCTCCTTAGATGTTTTCTCTGCATGATGCATGCCAATGATTTGACCCTTCTCAAACAGACTAAGGGTGGGTGCGTTCTGGATTCCGTTATGGCTTTCCGTTATAAAATGGTTATAACGGAAAATAACGGAATCCATAAGACGGAAGTCAAAATGAAAGCCTTTAGAGGCATTCCATTTTGATCCGTCTTAATAGAAGTCTATGGGGAATCATAACGGATCCGTCTGGGTCCCGTTATGCAAGACAGAAAACAAAGTTCTGTCGACAGGACTTTTTTCTCCATTCTGCATAACGGAAACCAGACTGATCCGTTATGATTCCCTATAGACTTCTATTAAGACGGAAAGCAAAATGGAATGCCTTTTAAAGGCTTCCGTTTTACATTCCGCCATAATACAAGTCTATGGGCATAACGAATCCGTCCTTCCGTCTTATGGATTCCGTTATTTTCTGTTATAACCATTTTATAACGGAAAGCCATAACGGAATCCAGAACGCAGATGTGAACCCACCCTAACATCTTTAACACGACCACGAGATGTGTCTTTCGACATGGTTGATTAAGAAATGAGAAGCAACTCATTGCACCAGTTGGGGTTAAATAACTTGTTGCCAGCTGAAAGTAATCGCCCATGCAGTAATTATCCAATAGGAGGCTCATAACTATTTGCTTAGTTAAATCCAGGTGGCAAATTTTTTTTGGACAGGCAGTGTACTTTACAAGCACTGTGGAAGTTGCTAAGAATCCACATCCCGCCAAGAAACATTTATTATAAGTACTACTACTACTTATAATAAAAACCTGTAAAAAAGTGCAGAACTTAGTCTGACACTGAGATCTGTCACGTGGTTGCCTAGTGAGAAGTGTTGCACCCCTATTTCTGGATGGTTAGGCGTTAGAGAAAAGTACAGTGTGAGAAAAATTGTTTCAGAGAAAGACCAGGCCCGTGTTATTACCGCTTTGGGGCCAGTGGGCAGGCTCCTCTGCAGGCAGCGCCGCCGGCATCCGGTTGTCAGGGCAACTAGGTCAGGCTCTCCCTGTACAGGAGCGTCGGCCAATTACATGTTTTGCACCACACCAGATGCGTTAACACCACCGCGCCCAGTGTCACGTGACCAGGAAGCAAGTCAACCTGCTGGCCACATTCTCCTGGATCACGTCACTAGCCCTGTTCTGCTTATTAAATACCAGATTCTCGACCTCTGATTTGGACCCTGACATTGACCTTTGCCTGACGATTTGGACCCTGACTTTTCTTACTGGTTTTGACCCTGGCTTAGTATCGTATCTGATTTGTTTATTCCATGTTTTTCTCTGTCTGATATCCTGGTATTGACGTTTGGAGAGGCTCTGACTTTGATTTACAGTTCCTGATTCGGTTCGGTTTTGTCTCTCTTGGTTTTCGCCCAGCTTGTTTGTTTCCATCATACTCCTGTTTTTGTAGCTGCCGATCTGTCACTAGTTTGTTATTTTCCTCCTGTTATTCCCTTCCTGTATAGACCCCTACACGTATTTTAGAAGGAACTATTGACCAGTTGTAGGCTACTGCTTAGGGCGGATTGCACAAGCAGGTAGGGACAGTGGGACAGAAAGTTTACTGTTCCCTACTTTGACAGCCTATTAAATGCTACTGCAGTAGTGTAACCAATGAGATCTGTGGAATCTGTTCATTGTGTAAGAACTGCCAATCCATGCACGCTAAGAACCATGACTAACAGGGGCGTATTGGCCATAGACCCTACAGGGAAATTTCCCAGTGGGCCATTGCCTCGGACTCCAGGCTGTGTCTAATGTCTGCTCTCCCTATATCAGTGTTAGGGCTCATGCACACAAACAGCCAGCCTTGCTCGTGCTGTGGAACGCAAACCGCGGTCGTGTAGCCGCCGTCTGCAGGCGCGAACCCATTCACTTGAATGGGGTCTGTGATCCACACCGCAAAAAAGTAGTGCATGCACTACTTTTTTGGGGCGCAGAGGAACTGACAGAAAACCCATGAAAGCACTCTGTAGTGGGAGCATCTAAGGTTTCAGGGAGGGCAGATCACACAAGCTGTACTGCATCATACTATAAAAAGGGAACAGCATACATGCAAGGCAGTCTGCATAGCGAAGGGGATGAATCAAACAAGCTATGTATAAGTGTAGAGGAAAGGGATCGAACCCATGGCAGAATTTTGGAGAAGAACAGGGAATCACACAATCCTTAGTATCAACGTCTGTCACAAGGGAGAAAAAGATCCCTCAAGAGTTGTCCAGGTTTAAAAACATGCACTTTGTTTTCTAGAAACAGCGTCACTTTTGTCCACAAGCTGTGTCTGGTATGTTGATGGAATGGCATTGATTCTGGAAGCACAACATTTTCTAAGTTCAGACAACCTCTTTAACTATTGAAGGATGACATTTGAGGAGGAAATTGACAATCGTGGGATTCTCATGAGCAATGAAATGAGTTCATGTTAGTGGCTCTCATGACTGCATAGGTATGATTTCAAAAGTGAATCCAAGGCTGCTGCCACACTTCAGGCTTTTTGAAGCTAAAGTCAGGAGTACATCATAACAGGAGAGAAAGTATTAAGGGCAGATACAATTTCTCAGCTTTTTTAATCCACTCCTGGTTTTGGCTTCAAAAACTGCATCAAAAAACCTGATCGTGTGGCAGAGCCCTTACTGCTGAAGAGTACAATGTGAGCACTCACACGCTTGGTAATTAACAGCTGTGTCCTATGTGCCATTGCAGCAGAGTCAGCAGTAACTTGATTGGTGTGACAGTCAGTGACATCACCTTGCAGCTGTACAGCACAAGTAGTAACATCAGCACAAACTCCGTACATCACTCCATTCAGGCTGCAACTGCAGACCTATACATACAGGCTTCAGTGTGCAGAGCAAGTAGTGTCCCTTTATCCATTATTTCCATCCTTTTTTCACGATGATACAAAAACTGCCGAAGTGTGAAATGCAATGTGTACACAATTTTAATAGTATATGACTTATTTTGGTTTAATACAGGATGCACTAGCTGGAAGCCACTGCTATCAATTCGATAAAATTGGGCATAGACATAGGCCCAGATTTACTAATGAGTCTGAGCCAAAAATCTGTCTAAAAACCCTAGGTACTCCAAATTTCACCCCTTTTTTAGACCGATTTTTGGCACAGATATGTTAGTAAATCTGGGCCAAAGTGTTGCAAATAAGCATATGTCACAGAACAAAAATATCAACACAAAGCACAAAATATTAAATCACATATTTATTATATAGTCAATCAGAATAAAACATACAGTACGAAAATAGATCAAAGCAGATGAACACCTAGAACAATGGGATCTGGCAAGGTGGAAACACCCTCTATATAATAATGTCCACAACATCTAAGGGTGCTGGCACACAGTGCAGTTCTGACATGCATTCAGGATGCAGTTTTTTATTGTAGCAAGCTGAAATTACACTGAACAAAAATATAAACGCAACACTTTCGGTTTTGCGCCCATTTTGCATGAGCTGAACTCAAAGATCTGAAACATTTTCTACATACACAAAAGACCCATTACTCTCAAATACTGTTCACAAATCTGTCTAAATCTGTGTTAGTGAGCACTTCTCCTTTGCCAAGATAATCCATCCCACCTCACAGGTGTGGTATATCAAGGTGCTGATTAGACAGCATGAATATTGCACAGGTGTGCCTTAGACTGCCCACAATAAAAGACCACTCTGAAATGTGCAGTTTGATCACATAGCACAATGCCACAGATGTCGCAACATTTGAGGGAGCGTGCAATTGGCATGCTGACAGCAGGAATGTCTACCAGAGCTGTTGCCTGTGCAATGAATGTTCATTTCTCTACCATAAGCCATCTTCAAATGCATTTCAGAGAATTTGGCAGTACACCCAAACGGCCTCACAACCGCAGACCACGTGTAACCACACATCCAGCATGTTCACCTCAGAAACCGTCTCAGGGAAGCTCATCCGCATGCTCGTCGTCCTCATCGGGGTCTGGACCTGCCTGCAGTTCGTCGTCATAACCGACTAGAGTGGGCAAATGCTCACATTCGATGGCATCTGGCACGTTGGAGAGGTGTTCTGTTCACGGATTAGTCCCGGTTTTCACTGTTCAAAGCAGATGGCAGACAGAGTGTGTAGTGTCGTGTGGGTGAGTGATTTGCTGACGTCAACGTTGTGGATCGAGTGGCCCATGGTGGCGGTGGGGTTATGGTATGGGCAGGCGTAGGTTATGGACAACAAAGACAGGTGCATTTTATTGATGGCATTTTGATTCAGCTAATGCAAAATGGGAGCAAAACCGAAAGTGTTGCGTTTATATTTTTGTTCAGTGTACTTAAACCATTCCCACTATGCAGAACATTAAGTCTGCTAACTTGACTAAATTGAAAACTGCATCCTGAATGCATGTCAGAACTGCACTGTGTGCCATCACCCTAACAGTGGACAGTAGCATTCAGCATGACTGACATGAATCTAAGCATGTCCTCACACACAAACTAAGGCCTCTTGCACACGAACGTTGTGTGCCCGTGATTTCAAATGAATTCACTTGAATGGGTCCGCAATCACGGATATGCGGAACGGAAGCACGGATCGGAACCCCACAGAAGCACTACGGTGTGGACGGATCACGGACCCTTTCAACTTGAATGGGTCTCGATCTGTCCCGGCTGCCGCACGGACGTTGCCCATGTATTGGGGACCGTAAATTGTGGTCTGCAATGCACGGAACGGATGCACAATGTTCATGTGCAAGAGGCCTAACAGTATAGCACTAAAGCCGGATTTACACGGGCCGACTGAGCGGCTGATTGTCAGGAAGGAAGCGTTCGTCCTTATAACAGTCCTTATACTGTTTAGACAGCACGATCAGCTGCCCACAAAAGATGATCGGCGGTGTCTGCATGAACAACAGGATTACCCGATGAACGAGCGTTTTGCTCATTCATCAGGTGATCAACGCCACATTTACATGGCCAGATTGTCGGGAACGACTGTTCACTGGATAATCTGCCCGATTCTCGGGCCGTGTAAATGCACCTTAAGTAAATATACATAGACATAAGTTCAAATAATAACAGGGGCATACAAATCAAACAAGATGTTCAAAATCCCCAACACATGTCTCTTAAAGGGAACCTGTCACCTGCACTATGCTGCTCTCACTGTGTACTGACAGACCTGCTGATTTCAGCCGGCCATCTCTTCTTGTTACCTCACCCTCCCCAGCCTCTGGACAATGCACAACAGGAAAGAAACCTGTTACTCCTCGTCCGGAGGCTGGGGAGGGCAGAGACAACAAGCCTCATCAGACTCTTCTCCCTTGCAGCGCTGGTGCGCTCTGCGGGGTTCGGCATGTAGGTTCTCTAAAAGTACTGACTGCCATCCCAGAAGTGACAGACTGCTGTCAATATACTAAGCTTCCCTCAGTGAGAGTGGCATAATGCAAATGCTTCTTCTGGGGGTTCCTAGCAGGATACTCATTCACAAACAAGTATCAAATAGAAAATTATGTAGAACTATAAACCATAGTTATCCATGATATTTGAGGAAAAGTCCCTTCAGCTTTTCAATTATAATGTCCTAACAGTTAAATTATGAGATTGTATCAAGTGCATTTCAGCTTCTGGTCTGCTAACCCACTGTCATGCAGGGTAGAGGGGAGATATTACAGGATATGGTAAAAGATACAGAAAAAATACTATTAAACGTCTGAGGATTTTGTACTTTATCGTTCGGAATAACAAACGATATACTGGTGCAGTGTAATAAATATGTATGAAAAATATAAAACTAATTTGGTAATCCTCTCCAAATAGAGTGTAAGCGTTATTTGGAGTAAGGAACACCCGGAGGACTCTTAACCAGGATTCAACAATTCGATAAAAAAAGAATAATGCGATTTATTTTCGGTCTTCATAGAAGTTGATTACTTACAAAAATAGTTTAGGAAAAGTCTTAATCTATTTTCCATGCGTAAATATGAATGTCCTTAAAGTATCATTGCTGAAGGGTAGGACCTCCATCTCAGCCTCCATGTGTGGTGTAAGCCGTGTACCGGGGTGGGCTCCCCAGGATACAGTGAAGTCACGAACGAGGAAAACAGCTCCACCACCAGCTTTTGCCAAAACAGAATTTTACTTAAACGTGGTAATGAACACAACCACAAATGCTGGGAACATGCAATAAATTTACATACACCCAGCCGAAGTCTGATACCCTTGTGCTGCACAGCGCGGCGCACTCCGATGGATGCAGGAGGAAAGCGTGGTAATTTACCTACTGGCGGGCACAACTAAACTGCCACACCTTACCTGTTATTACCCTAAAAACAAGAATAACTGTATGGGTGTGTGGTACGGCTAGCCTGCGGTGCAGCACAGCAGCTTACAATCTTACAGTGCTCTACAGGATTCCCCCTCCCATAACTGGTCCTGTAGAACATGCCTGAGTTTTCCTTCTGAGCAAAGGGGGGGAAGATTTATCAGCTTTCCGGTGTGAAATGTCCCTTTATATTATGGAGTCCTTGCAATGAACAATAGCAAAACTTGTGGCCTGACACAAACAGAGACCCTGTCTAACTAAATACAGGCCTGGTCTCAGTCTCTAGGCGCCAACACTGTAATGAGGTGCGTGCACGATCTTACTGACCTGGGTCTGCTCTGCCTCCACTGGGTCTTGGACACGATCAGCTTCACTAAGCTGCAGCTCTGGTCACTGAGGGATGCTCCCACACCTGGATCCTGTCAGATCCTCTGCTGACACAGTTCCTTAGTTTCACCTCCCTCTAAGATTGCTGCTTCCTTTTTCCTTCCTCTCCAGGCTCTGTGTAACTCCACCTCTCATGAATATGGACATATATGCAGTCTGTAGCTGTGTTTAGGAAACAGCGGCATCTTGTGGCCAAACAGCAGAATGTCAGTCAAGATCATTTAATTGAATCTACAAAGTGTTCAAACAAGGAGAGCTGTTTCCCCATCTCACATGCGTCTTCCATCTTATTCAACAGCAACCCCTAACAGAGTGAGAGTAAGAAGACGACCACTTTGTCTGTCTCTGTCAGTCATTTATACCAGAGATACAGGCGTGTCTTACTAATGTATGTACTTCTACATTGTCATATATTGAGACTTCAAATATAGGTCTTGACGTTCCCATACAGACCTCCCATTGTCCTTGTGTATTACTATATATGGTGTCAATGTGTAGTGTAATAAATCCTTTATATTAAATACCAATTAATATTATATCACATATTATTTAACATGCAGCCAATTACTGGCCACAGCGATTTTGTGGCATAGGCTACCATGGTGCAGGAGTGGCAGGACTGTGTACAGGTGAGTGTGTTTTTTTTTTTCTAAGGCCTCATTTACATCTCCATTTGGAGGTCCGGTAGGCTGTTCCGGCACACAGCAGCCTGCTGGATCCTCTACTTCACCTCCAGATCCCCATTGACTACAATGAGGTCCAGCGGTGATCCGTTTGATTTGCGAACAGCCGGCATTTGCACCAGATGAGGCTGCTGGATCTCCAAAACAGAGTTGTGAATGCAGCCTAACTGAGCCCAGATTCCAGGGACTGGGTTGGTCAACTCCTAGGCTGGATAACCCCTTTAACGTATCTTTACCTATGTGCATACATTGTCCTGCATTTGTCACTTCAGTACAAAGCTATCGTGAGGGATAATAGGTTTGCAAAATCCGGATATATCGCATCAGCAACATTACCACCAGCATCCTGATTTGGACCTATTTCCTCATAGAAATTGAGCATGTTCGTTTTTCAAGAATCCAGGTTGGTTATCAGTTATTAGATGATTTACCCCTATATACATTTTGTGTTGGTAATTTTGAATAAATCAGATATTTTACATACCACAGATGTCAGACCCTGATTCTAATTTTTTTTACCCTTCCTAAATACTGGTACAACATCAGCCATCAGTCTTGCAACAGTAACCCTAGGAGAAAATCTACAAAGATAACATGTAATGATCTCTCAACCTTACTTACCATAATTCTTTGCCCTGCTTAGTGGGTTCCTCTTTAAGAAAATTGTCACAGAACACATTTTTTTTCTTTCACAATATTGGCACAAATGTGTTTTGGTTGCAGGATGCTGTGAAAGGTAAGCTGTTATCCTTCATAATGGAGTTACCTTAGCCCTGCTACTGTTAACGCACGTGTGTGGTCCTTTTGGACCTTTACCTTTATGTATCCACAGGTTGGCTTACTTGCGTTGTTGTATCCTTTGTAGCTTTGAGTCCCCTTGTGGATTCGGGCAAACCTTATAGTAACCAGTTGATTATTTGATCTTAAGTATCTAAAGTTACTCATCTATTGTTTGTTTACCCTTTTCTTTGTCTATTTATCCCCTGAGGAACCTGAAAATAAGGGGAAACGCGTCAGGATTTTTGTCAAGGTATACAGGGGCACACCAGGGGTAGGTACACGGACAGAGTGCACCCACCATAAGGGCGCTTCTCTGGGCTGAGGCATAACTAGGGAACATCTAGGGACAGTATTCCTACTATGCGTTTCCCACTACTCCGTTCCCCTTATGCATCGGAATATCTACATTGTGCAATCATTGATCAAGTAGTGTTTTTTATAACACTTGGGTTTTAGATATTAGCATATACAGTATAACCGATTTTACATTGTTAATTAATTAAATGTTAAGTTTTAATAGTACATGCCCTCTGTGAATGTGAAATTAAATTGCATGACCCACATTGAGACAACCAATGTATATGTTTTGAAAGGTATGCTATGCTTAATGATTACAGGAACATACCTGGTGATTGCAAATCATTCTTTGTAGTACAGAACAAAGTGTTTGGTTTAATAAAAATCTTAGCTAGCACCTTAAAATAGGATAAAACAACCAAAATTCAATAATTCTCGCTTTTCTCCCCTGCTGATTCCAGTGTCACGTTCTGGTCCTTAGTGCCAGTGTTTGTTTCCATGGTTGCAGCGGTGATGTTCGGTGCACGCCACATCACCGCTGCAGTCACTGACTGACTTCAGCAGTGACATCCTGTATATTTCTGAGGTCAGTGATAGACAACATGGTGACCTGTGTGCATGGAACGTCACTGCTGCAGCCAGGAAGGTAATATCAGTAGATACCAGCACAAAGCTGGAAAAAATGGAAAGTATTGCTTCTTTTATTATATTAGAACATTAATAGTTGCTGCCTGATCTTTTATTTAACTCTGACAACCCCTTTACGTCCAATCTTGGGTGGGCCTCTACCGAGGCTGGGTGACTGTGTGCTGTTCCATAGGTCCACTAAGAGTCAGTTTGCACCCAAAGTGGCTGCTGGCTTTTAGTCCATTCTACAGTGTCACTCTCTGCCATTAAATTCCAGCCTAAACATATCTTGCAATAATTTCTGGAGGCCACTATTTTTCATGGAATTCCCCTCCAACCACCCACAACTGTGTGTGCAAACATACAGTATGGTCCCAGACCACCAAGTGCTTAACACAGTTTCAGTGTAAGTCCTAGAATAGTAGAGATGTAACAGTACTTGATATAGATCATCAGGCCGTGTAATTACATCACTGCATTGTGCCGTCTGCACTGGGCAGTTCATGGCAGGCAGGAGAAAGTGCTTATCGTGGGAACAGGGATAGGTGAGTTTCATATTTTCATTGGTGCAAAGAGGGCATTACTATTAAACTACTGTGGGGACCTTACTGTACTAAAAGGCAACAATGGGGAAATTCAGTGGTGGACTGGAAACTAAAAGTGGCCCTGGAAAAAAAAGGTAAAAGTCGCCCTATGTTGCAGGTGGGTCTAAATTGACAGAATGTGGGGCAACAGTGCCTTGCAAAAGTATTCACCCCCCTTGACTTTTTTCATATTTTGTTACATTACAGCCTTAAGTTCAATGTTTTGTTAATCTGAATTTTATGTGATGGATCAGAACACAATAGTTTAAGTCGGTGAAGTGAAATGAAAAAATATATAGATAAAATGATTGTTTAGAAATAGAAAACAGAAAATTGGCATGTGCGTATATGTATTCACCCCCTTTGTTAGGAAGCCCATAAAAAGCTCTGGTGCAACCAATTACCTTCAGATGTCACATAATTAGTGAAATGATGTCCACCTGTGTGCAATCTAAGTGTCACATGATCTGTCATTACATATACACACCTTTTTTAAAAGGCCCCAGAGGCTGCAACACCTAAGCAAGAGACATCACTAACCAAACACTGCCATGAAGACCAAGGAACTTTCCAAACAAGTAAGGGACAATGTTGTTGAGAAGTACAAGTCAGGGTTAGGTTATAAAAAATATCCAAATCTTTGATGATACCCAGGAGCACCGTCAAATTTATCATAACCAAATGGAAAGAACATGGCACAACAGCAAACCTGCCAAGAGACGGCCGCCCACCAAAACTCATGGACCGGGCAAGGAAGGAATTAATTCGAGAGGCAGCACAGAGACCTAAGGTAACCCTGGAGATGCTGCAGAGTTCCACAGCAGAGACTGGAGAATCTGTACATAGGGCGACAATAAGCCGTACGCTCCATAGAGTTGGGCTTTATGACAGAGTGGCCAGAAGAAAGCCATTACTTTCAGCTAAAAACAAAAAGGCACATTGTGAGTTTTCGAAAAGACATGTGGGAGACTCCCAAGATGTAGGGAGGAAGGTGCTCTGGTCTGATGAGACTAAAATTTTACTTTTCAGCCATCAAAGAAAACTCTATGTCTGGCGCAAACCCAACACATCACATCACCTAAAGAACACCAGCAGCCGGGACTGGGAAACTGGTCAGAGTTTAGGAAAAAATGGATGGTGCTAAATACAGGGATATTCTTGAGCAAAACCTGTACCACTCTGTGCTTGATTTGAGGCTAGGACAGAGGTTCACCTTCCAGCAGGACAATGACCCCAAACACACTGCTAAAGCAACACTTTAGTGGTTTAAGGGGAAACATGTAAATGTGTTGGAATGGCCTAGTCAAAGCCCAGATCTCAATCCAATAGAAAATCTGTGGTCAGACTTAAAGATTGCTGTTCACAAGTACAAACTATCCAACTTGAAGAACCTGGAGCAGTTTTGCAAGGTGGAATGGGCAAAAATCCCAGTGGTAAGATGTGGCAAGCTCATAGAGACTTATCCAAAGCGACTTGGAGCTGTGATTGCCGCAAAAGGTGGCTCTACAAAGTATTGACTTTAGGGGGGTGAATAGTTATGCACACTGACTTTTTCTGTTATTTTGTCCTATTTGTTGTCTACTTCACAATGAAAAAAAAAACATCTTCAAAGTTTTGGGCATGTTCTGTAAATTAAATTATGCAAATCCTCAAACAATCCATGTTAATTCCAGGTTGTGAGGCACCAAAATATGAAAAAAGTCAAGGGGGGGGGGTGAATACTTTTGCAAGGCACTGTATGTAGGCAGGAACAAGAGAAGTAAGCAGGACCAGCAATACCGTAGTGCAGAGCCGTAGTTGAACCAAATACCACAGTGCAGCACAAAATACTGCTGCACCAAATTATTCAACTGTATCCCTGTCTTGAGGACTTCAATAAAGTTGAATTCTGGAGGGCACCTGCGGCTGCTGGCCATCTGCGTAAAAATCAGATCATTGTGAACCCGACTGGTGGCCATGAGGATGGCTTGGGTGGCCCTCCTAGTCAACAGCCCACTGGGAAATTTCCCTGTTGGATATATGGCCAATCCACCCATGGGGAAATTACTGGACTGAAAAGCACCAAGATAGACAATACTGGACTAGGTGACACCAAAATGGGGGACATAACTGCACTAAAGGGAACCATGAAAGGTCACATTATTATACTAAATGGCATTACTGTACTAAAGAGCCACAGAGGCACCAAGGGGGGCATTAATGGACTATAGGGCACCAAGGGGAACAATACTGTACTAAAGAGCCAAAAAAGGACGTTACTGTACTAAGGAACACCAAGAAGGGGCCTTTGCTGTAGTAAGGTGCACCAAGAGGGACATTACTGGACTAAGGGCATCATGAAGGGGGAAATTACTAGACTAGGGATCACCAAAAGAGACATAACTGGAATTAGGAGCACAATGAAGGGAGGAATTACTGGACTAAAGGGCACCAATAAAGACATTAATGTACAAAGGAGTACAAAGAGGGATAATTATTGTGCTAAGAGGGACATTACTGATGTAAGGGGCAGTAAGGGGGTCATAACTATTGTAAGAGACGCTAAGGGGGACATTACTATTCTAAGGGTACAGCTACACTGCAACTTTTTATAGTGCAACTGATTGATTTTAACTATTGAGTGGCAGCTGCAGTTCACAAGATTACATTCAACTGAATTAAAAATGCAAATGTGATCGCACTCTACATCCAGCACTCTGCCCTGCGTCCATGCTGGATGAGACATTGGTGTACATTTTGGCCAAAGCGTAATAAGCCACTCACCACGTCAAGGTTGCCTCATTTGAGTGGTCCCTAACACTAGTTCCTACCTGTTTATGGGCCATGACAGCCACACAAAGTCCAGGGAATGCAGGTCAGCATGCAAGCCAAGCACACTCTGCTTTTAACCCCGTCCGGTACACATACGGGTTGTGCTGACTCAACCCCCCACATTTTTTCTTTGTAGTATATATTGGAGGCGTGGCGATCTCCTTTGAGTCATGCACACCTGACCAGTCAATCTGTCCTGGAGGCTGGTTTTAAAGTCAGTATAAAACTGAGTCTGCTTATATAGAACCTACCAGTAACCATTTGGCTCCAGGAGAAGTATATGGTGGGCTCAGCATGCATGTTTCTTACTTGCATCCCTGGATCCGATGAAAGCTGTAATGGCACCGGACGGGGTTAAAAGCAGAGTGTGCTTGGCTTGCATGCTGACCTGCATTCCCTGGACTTTGTGTGGCTGTCATGGCCCATAAACAGGTAGGAACTAGTGTTAGGGACCACTCAAATGAGGCAACCTTGACGTGGTGAGTGGCTTATTACGCTTTGGCCAAAATGTACACTAATGTCTCATCCAGCATGGAGGCAGGGCAGAGTGCTGGATGTAGAGTGCGATCACATTTGCATTTTCCGTTTGTATATGTATTTCGCCATAGTGATGTGCACCTACATACGGGTTGTGCTGACTCAACCCCCCACATTTTTTCTTTGTAGTATATATTGGAGGCGTGGCGATCTCCTTTGAGTCATGCACACCTGACCAGTCAATCTGTCCTGGAGGCTGGTTTTAAAGTCAGTATAAAACTGAGTCTGCTTATATAGTACCTACCAGTAGCCATTTGGCTACAGTAGAAGTATATGGTGGGCTCAGCATGCATGTTGGTACTTGCATCCCTGGATCCGATGAAAGCTGTAATGGCACCGGACGGGGTTAAAAGCAGAGTGTGCTTGGCTTGCATGCTGACCTGCATTCCCTGGACTTTGTGTGGCTGTCATGGCCCATAAACAGTTAGGAACCAGTGTTAGGGACCACTCAAATGAGGTAACCTTGACGTGGTGAGTGGCTTATTACGCTTTGGCCAAAATGTACACCAATGTCTCATCCAGCATGGAGGCAGGGCAGAGTGCTGGATGTAGAGTGCGATCACATTTGCATTTTCCGTTTGTATATGTATTTCGCCATAGTGATGTGCACCTACATACGGGTTGTGCTGACTCAACCGCCCACATTTTTTCTTTGTAGTATATATTGGAGGCGTGGTGATCTCCTTTGAGTCATGCACACCTGACCAGTCAATCTGCCCTGGAGGCTGGTTTTAAAGTCAGTATAAAACTGAGTCTGCTTATATAGAACCTACCAGTAGCCATTTGGCTCCAGGAGAAGTATATGGTGGGCTCAGCATGCATGTTGGTACTTGCATCCCTGGATCCGATGAAAGCTGTAATGGCACCGGACGGGGTTAAAAGCAGAGTGTGCTTGGTTTGCATGCTGACCTGCATTCCCTGGACTTTGTGTGGCTGTCATGGCCCATAAACAGGTAGGAACCAGTGTTAGGGACCACTCAAATGAGGCAACCTTGACGTGGTGAGTGGCTTATTACGCTTTGGCCAAAATGTACACCAATGTCTCATCCAGCATGGAGGCAGGGCAGAGTGCTGGATGTAGAGTGCGATCACATTTGCATTTTCCATTTGTATATGTATTTCGCCATAGAGATGTGCACCTACATACGGGTTGTGCTGACTCAACCGCCCACATTTTTTCTTTGTAGTATATATTGGAGGCGTGGCGATCTCCTTTGAGTCATGCACACCTGACCAGTCAATCTGTCCTGGAGGCTGGTTTTAAAGTCAGTATAAAACTGAGTCTGCTTATATAGAACCTACCAGTAGCCATTTGGCTCCAGGAGAAGTATATGGTGGGCTCAGCATGCATGTTGGTACTTGCATCCCTGGATCCGATGAAAGCTGTAATGGCACCGGACGGGGTTAAAAGCAGAGTGTGCTTGGCTTGCATGCTGACCTGCATTCCCTGGACTTTGTGTGGCTGTCATGGCCCATAAACAGGTAGGAACTAGTGTTAGGGACCACTCAAATGAGGCAACCTTGACGTGGTGAGTGGCTTATTACGCTTTGGCCAAAATGTACGCAAGTGCAGATGCGGTGCGATTTTCACGCACGGTTGCTAGGTGACGATCGGGATGGGGACCCGATCATTATTATTTCCCCTTATAACATGGTTATAAGTGAAAATAATAGCATTCTGAATACAGAATGCATAGTACAATAGGGCTGGAGGGGTTAAAAAATAATAATTATTATTTAACTCACCTTAATCCACTTGTTCGCGCAGCCGGCATCTCTTCTGTCTTTATCTGTGAGCAATAGGACCTTTGATGACGTCACTACGCTCATCACATGATCCATCACATGATCCATCACCATGGTGATGGATCATGTGATGGACCATGTGATGAACGCATTCTGTATTCAGAATGCTATTATTTTCCCTTATAACCATGTTAATGGTCAAAATGATCTGGTCTCCATCCCGATCGTCACCTAGCAACCATGCGTGAAAATCGCACCGCATCCGCACTTGCTTACGGATGCTTGCGATTTTCACGCAACCCCATTCATTTCTATGGGGCCTGCGTTGCGTGAAAAACGCACAAAGAGGAGCATGCTGCGATTTTCACGCAACGCACAAGTGATGCGTGAAAATCACAGCTCGTGTGCACAGCCCCATAGAAATGAATGGGTCAGGATTCAGTGCAGGTGCAATGCGTTCAACTCACGCATTGCACCCGCGCGGAATACTCGCCCGTGTGAAAGGGGCCTAATGGTCACTTGTGAGACTTCTATTGTAAGGGGCACATTACTGCTATAATGGGCACTAAGGGGGACAGTACTTACTGTACAGGGGGCATAGAGGAAGACTTTACTATTGTATGAGTGCACCAACAGGGGCATAAGTACTGGAATAATGAGGAGCCAACGATGTGTTTGTATTAAACTCTGCAGACATAAGTCATGGCTGATGGAAGTCTTTATGGTGGTTTGGCCTAAATGAAGAAGAAAAGGGTAAGTCACTGGATATAGCTGTATCGTTTTCACTTACGTATGTGTATAACTGATATCTTCTACTGTAATTTTTGTTTAAGTAGAGTGGTTTTTATTCAGTATCAGTATAGTGGTATTCAGTCACTATGTGGTAGTAATTGTGTTCACGGTCTGGCGCTATATTTTGGTGGTGTTATTATTGGTAATATTGTCTTTAATGTTTTTTTCAGTTACAGTATGGTTGTAATATTTGTTATGGATCAGTGAAAAATAAAATCTAAAATAAAAAATATATATTAGGCTAGTTTCACATTTGCGGCTCAGCATTCTGACAGAGAACACACTGCCAGAGTCCTCCGGACACGGCATTGCCGGATTCTACCCGAATGCCTGCCGACCCCATTAACTTTAATGAGGTCCAGCAGAGATCCTGCCACAACCCAGCAAACATGGCGAGAGTCGACTGAACAGAAACCTCTGCGTGCGATTCCCCGCATTCTATTCTGGAACAGCCTGCTGGAAAGCTGTATCGCATATGTGAAAGAAGCCTTAATTTGAGCATCAGTTATAATCAGTTTGCATCAGTTTGTTTTTGCAGGAGTTTGGCCTCCTGCACACGACCGTTGTGTGCACCCGTGGCCGTTGTGCCATTTTCCGTTTTTTTTCGCGGACCCATTGACTTTCAATGGGTCCGTGGAAAAAACGGAAAATGCACCGTTTTGCAGCCGCATCCGTGATCCGTGTTTCCTGGCCGTGAAAAAAATATGACTTGTCCTATTTTTTTCACGGCCAACGGTTCACGGACCCATTCAAGTCAATGGGTCCGTGAAAGAACACGGATGCACACAAGATTGGCATCCGTGTCCGTGATCCGTGGCCGTAGGTTACTTTTTATACAGACGGATCCGAAGATCCGTCTGCATACAAGCTGTCACTTACCAGTAGGAGGAGCTCCCGGCCGGACCTGTCACTTACTAGTAGGAGGAGCTCCCGGCCGGACGCAGAGATCGCAGCTCGCAGGTAAGTATAATGGTTCTACAAATTGCTAAGTAACTATGGCAACCGGGACAGCAGTAGCGTCCTGGTTGCCATGGTTACCGATCGGAGCCCCAGCGATTAAACTGGGACTCCGATCGGTACACTCTGCTGCCACCAATGATAGGGGGGAGATTTTAATTAGGAGGGGGAGGGAGGGGAGAAGGCCCACTGGCCACCAACGAGTTAACTACAGGGGAGGGAGGGAGGGGGGGCCCACTGGCCACCAACGAGTTAACTACAGGGGAGGGAGGGGGGCCGGCCGCACTGGCCACCAATGAGTTAACTGCAGAGGAGGGGGGGCCCACTGGCCACCAATGAGTTAACTACAGGGGAGGGGGGCCGGCCGCACTGTCCACCAATGAGTTAACTACAGGGGAGGGAGGGGGGGCGGCCACACTGGCCACCAATGTGTTAACTACAGGGGGGGGCAGGGGGGGTCTGCCCCCTGCTGCCTGGCAGCACCTGCCAGGCAGCAGGGGGCAGTCATGTACACAGTTCTTTTAGTATATTCTAACCTGAAGCGTCCCCATCACCATGGGAACGCCTCTGTGTTAGAATATACTGTCGGATTTGAGTTTCACGATGTAACTCAAATCCGACGGTATATTCTAACATAGAGGCGTTCCCATGGTGATGGGGACGCTTCAAGTTAAAATATACCATCGGATTGGGGAAAACTCCGATCCGATGGTATATTAACTTCTGACTTTACATTGAAAGTCAATGGGGGACGGATCCGTTTGAAATTGCACCATATTGCGTCAATGTCAAACGGATCCGTCCCCATTGACTTGCATTGTAATTCAGGACGGATCCGTTTGGCTCCGCACGGCCAGGCGGACACCAAAACGACTTTTTTTTCATGTCCGTGGATCCTCCAAAAATCAAGGAAGACCCACGGACGAAAAAACGGTCACGGATCACGGAAAAACGGGACCCGTTTTTGCGGACCGCAAAAAAATACGTTCGTGTGCAGGAGGCCTTTCTCCCTTCAAAAATAATTGATCTCTGACAGAAATGACACAAGCTGGTGCAAACTGATCATAACTGATGCTTAACCACCTCAGCCCCCAGTGCTTAAACACCCTTAATGACCAGGCCACTTTTTACACTTCTGACCTACACTACTTTCACCGTTTATTGCTCGGTCATGCAACTTACCACCCAAATGAATTTTACCTCCTTTTCTTCTCACTAATAGAGCTTTCATTTGGTGGTATTTCATTGCTGCTGACATTTTTACTTTTTTTGTTATTAATCGAAATTTAACGATTTTTTTGCAAAAAAATGACATTTTTCACTTTCAGTTGTAAAATTTTGCAAAAAAAACGACATCCATATATAAATTTTGCTCTAAATTTATTGTTCTACATGTCTTTGATAAAAAAAAAATGTTTGGGTAAAAAAAAAAAATGGTTTGGGTAAAAGTTATAGCGTTTACAAACTATGGTACAAAAATGTGAATTTCCGCTTTTTGAAGCAGCTCTGACTTTCTGAGCACCTGTCATGTTTCCTGAGGTTCTACAATGCCCAGATAGTACAAACACCCCACAAATGACCCCATTTCGGAAAGTACACACCCTAAGGTATTCGCTGATGGGCATAGTGAGTTCATAGAACTTTTTATTTTTTGTCACAAGTTAGCGGAAAATGATGATTTATTTTTTATTTTTTTTTTCTTACAAAGTCTCATATTCCACTAACTTGTGACAAAAAATAAAAACTTCTATGAACTCACTATGCCCATCACGAAATACCTTGGGGTCTCTTCTTTCCAAAATGGGGTCACTTGTGGGGTGGTTATACTGCCCTGGCATTCTAGGGGCCCAAATGTGTGGTAAGGAGTTTGAAATCAAATTCTGTAAAAAATGACCTGTGAAATCCGAAAGGTGCTCTTTGGAATATGGGCCCCTTTGCCCACCTAGGCTGCAAAAAAGTGTCACACATCTGGTATCTCTGTATTCAGGAGAAGTTGGGGAATGTGTTTTGGGGTGTCTTTTTACATATACCCATGCTGGGTGAGATAAATATCTTGGTCAAATGCCAACTTTGTATAAAAAAATGGTAAAAGTTGTCTTTTGCCAAGATATTTCTCTCACCCAGCATGGGTATATGTAAAATGACACCCCAAAACACATTCCCCAACTTCTCCTGAGTACGGAGATACCAGATGTGTGACACTTTTTTGCAGCCTAGGTGGGCAAAGGGGCCCATATTCCAAAGAGCACCTTTTGGATTTCACAGGTCATTTTTTACAGAATTTGATTTCAAACTCCTTACCACACATTTGGGCCCCTAGAATGCCAGGGCAGTATAACTACCCCACAAGTGACCCCATTTTGGAAAGAAGACACCCCAAGGTATTCCGTGAGGGGCATGGCAAGTTCCTAGAATTTTTTATTTTTTGTCACAAGTTAGCGGAAAATGATGATTTTTTATTTATTTTATTTTTTCATACAAAGTCTCATATTCCACTAACTTGTGACAAAAAATAAAAACTTCCATGAACTCACTATGCCCATCAGCGAATACCTTGGGGTCTCTTCTTTCCAAAATGGGGTCACTTGTGGGGTAGTTATACTGCCCTGGCATTCTAGGGGCCCAAATGTGTGGTAAGGAGTTTGAAATCAAATTCTGTAAAAAATGACCTGTGAAATCCGAAAGGTGCTCTTTGGAATATGGGCCCCTTTGCCCACCTAGGCTGCAAAAAAGTGTCACACATCTGGTATCTCTGTATTCAGGAGAAGTTGGGGAATGTGTTTTGGGGTGTCTTTTTACATATACCCATGCTGGGTGAGATAAATATCTTGGTCAAATGCCAACTTTGTATAAAAAAATGGTAAAAGTTGTCTTTTGCCAAGATATTTCTCTCACCCAGCATGGGTATATGTAAAATGACACCCCAAAACACATTCCCCAACTTCTCCTGAGTACGGAGATACCAGATGTGTGACACTTTTTTGCAGCCTAGGTGGGCAAAGGGGCCCATATTCCAAAGAGCACCTTTTGGATTTCACAGGTCATTTTTTACAGAATTTGATTTCAAACTCCTTACCACACATTTGGGCCCCTAGAATGCCAGGGCAGTATAACTACCCCACAAGTGACCCCATTTTGGAAAGAAGACACCCCAAGGTATTCCGTGAGGGGCATGGCAAGTTCCTAGAATTTTTTATTTTTTGTCACAAGTTAGCGGAAAATGATGATTTTTTTTTTTTCATACAAAGTCTCATATTCCACTAACTTGTGACAAAAAAAAAAAACTTCCATGAACTCACTATGCCCATCAGCGAATACCTTGGGGTCTCTTCTTTCCAAAATGGGGTCACTTGTGGGGTAGTTATACTGCCCTGGCATTCTAGGGGCCCAAATGTGTGGTAAGGAGTTTGAAATCAAATTCTGTAAAAAATGACCTGTGAAATCCGAAAGGTGCTCTTTGGAATATGGGCCCCTTTGCCCACCTAGGCTGCAAAAAAGTGTCACACATCTGGTATCTCTGTATTCAGGAGAAGTTGAGGAATGTGTTTTGGGGTGTCTTTTTACATATACCCATGCTGGGTGAGATAAATATCTTGGTCAAATGCCAACTTTGTATAAAAAAATGGGAAAAGTTGTCTTTTGCCAAGATATTTCTCTCACCCAGCATGGGTATATGTAAAATGACACCCCAAAACACATTCCCCAACTTCTCCTGAGTACGGAGATACCAGATGTGTGACACTTTTTTGCAGCCTAGGTGGGCAAAGGGGCCCATATTCCAAAGAGCACCTTTCGGATTTCACAGGTCATTTTTTACAGAATTTGATTTCAAACTCCTTACCACACATTTGGGACCCTAGAATGCCAGGGCAGTATAACTACCCCACAAGTGACCCCATTTTGGAAAGAAGAGACCCCAAGGTATTCGCTGATGGGCATAGTGAGTTCATGGAAGTTTTTATTTTTTGTCACAAGTTAGTGGAATATGAGACTTTGTATGAAAAAAAAAAAAAAAATCAGCATTTTCCACTAACTTGTGACAAAAAATAAAAAATTCTAGGAACTCGCCATGCCCCTCACGGAATACCTTGGGGTGTCTTCTTTCCAAAATGGGGTCACTTGTGGGGTAGTTATACTGCCCTGGCATTTTCCAGGAGCCCTAATGTGTGGTAAGTAGGTAAATGACCTGTGAAATCCTAAAGGTGCTCTTTGGAATATGGGCCCCTTTGCCCACCTAGGCTGCAAAAAAGTGTCACACATGTGGTATCGCCGTATTCAGGAGAAGTTGGGGAATGTGTTTTGGGGTGTCATTTTACATATACCCTTGCTGGGTGAGAGAAATATCTTGACAAAAGACAACTTTTCCCATTTTTTTATACAAAGTTGGCATTTGACCAAGATATTTCTCTCACCCAGCATGGGTATATGTAAAATGACACCCCAAAACACATTCCCCAACTTCTCCTGAGTACGGCGATACCAGATGTGTGACACTTTTTTGCAGCCTAGATGCGCAAAGGTGCCCAAATTCCTTTTAGGAGGGCATTTTTAGACATTTGGATACCAGACTTCTTCGCACGCTTTGGGGCCCCTAGAATGCCAGGGCAGTATAAATACCCCACATGTGACCCCATTTTGGAAAGAAGACACCCCAAGGTATTCAATGAGGGGCATGGCGAGTTCATAGAAATTTTTTTTTTTGGCACAAGTTAGCGGAAATTGATATTTTTTATTTTTTTCTCACAAGGTCTCCCGTTCCGCTAACTTGGGACAAAAATTTCAATCTTTCATGGACTCAATATGCCCCTCACGGAATACCTGGGGGTGTCTTCTTTCCGAAATGGGGTCACATGTGGGGTATTTATACTGCCCTGGCATTCTAGGGGCCCTAAAGCGTGAGAAGAAGTCTGGAATATAAATGTCTAAAAAATTTTACGCATTTGGATTCCGTGAGGGGTATGGTGAGTTCATGTGAGATTTTATTTTTTGACACAAGTTAGTGGAATATGAGACTTTGTAAGAAAAAAAAATAAAAATTCCGCTAACTTGGGCCAAAAAAATGTCTGAATGGAGCCTTACAGAGGGGTGATCAATGACAGGGGGGTGATCAATGACAGGGGTGTGATCAATGACAGGGGGGT
This sequence comes from Bufo bufo, assembly GCF_905171765.1. NCBI lineage: Eukaryota > Metazoa > Chordata > Amphibia > Anura > Bufonidae > Bufo > Bufo bufo. The sequence goes on along the minus strand of NC_053390.1, from coordinate 600,076,325 downwards.
GATCAATGACAGGGGGGTGATCAGGGAGTCTATATGGGGTGATCAGGGAGTCTATATGGGGTGATAACCACAGTCATTGATCATGCCCCTGTAAGGCTTCATTCAGACGTCCGGATGCGTTTTGCGGATCCGATACATCTATCAGTGCATCCGTAAAAATCATGCGGACATCTGAATGGAGCTTTACAGGGGGGTAATCAATGACAGGGGGGTGATCAGGGAGTCTATATGGGGTGATAACCACAGTCATTGATCACGCCCCTGTAAGGCTTCATTCAGACGTCCGGATGCGTTTTGCGGATCCGATCCATCTATCAGTGCATCCGTAAAAATCATGCGGACATCTGAATGGAGCTTTACAGGGGGGTAATCAATGACAGGGGTGTAATCAATGACAGGGGGGTGATCAGGGAGTCTATATGGGGTGATCACCACAGTCATTGATCATGCCCCTGTAAGGCTTCATTCAGACGTCCGGATGCGTTTTGCGGATCCGATCCATCTATCAGTGGATCCGTAAAAATCATGCGGACGTCTGAATGGAGCTTTACAGGGGGGCAATCAATGACAGGGGGGTAATCAATGACAGGGGGGTGATCAGGGAGTCTATATGGGGTGATCACCACAGTCATTGATCACGCCCCTGTAAGGCTTCATTCAGACGTCCGGATGCGTTTTGCGGATCCGATCCATCTATCAGTGCATCCGTAAAAATCATGCGGACATCTGAATGGAGCTTTACAGGGGGTTGATCAATGACAGGGGTGTAATCAATGACAGGGGGGTGATCAGGGAGTCTATATGGGGTGATAACCACAGTCATTGATCACGCCCCTGTAAGGCTTCATTCAGACGTCCGTATGCGTTTTGCGGATCCGATCCATCTATCAGTGCATCCGTAAAAATCATGCGGACATCTGAATGGAGCTTTACAGGGGGGTGATCAATGACAGGGGTGTAATCAATGACAGGGGGGTGATCAGGGAGTCTATATGGGGTGATCACCACAGTCATTGATCATGCCCCTGTAAGGCTTCATTCAGACGTCCGGATGCGTTTTGCGGATCCGATCCATCTATCAGTGCATCCGTAAAAATCATGCGGACATCTGAATGGAGCTTTACAGGGGGGTGATCAGGGAGTCTATATGGGGTGATCACCACAGTCATTGATCATGCCCCTGTAAGGCTTCATTCAGACGTCCGGATGCGTTTTGCGGATCCGATCCATCTATCAGTGGATCCGTAAAAATCATGCGGACGTCTGAATGGAGCTTTACAGGGGGGTAATCAATGACAGGGGGGTAATCAATGACAGGGGGGTGATCAGGGAGTCTATATGGGGTGATCACCACAGTCATTGATCACGCCCCTGTAAGGCTTCATTCAGACGTCCGGATGCGTTTTGCGGATCCGATCCATCTATCAGTGGATCCGTAAAAATCATGCGGACGTCTGAATGGAGCTTTACAGGGGGGTGATCAATGACAGGGGGGTGATCAATGACAGGGGGGTAATCAATGACAGGGGGGTGATCAGGGAGTCTATATGGGGTGATCAGGGGTGATCAGGGGCTAATAAGGGGTTAATAAGTGACGGGGGGGGGGGGGGGGTGTAGTGTAGTGTAGTGGTGCTTGGTGCTACTTTACTGAGCTACCTGTGTCCTCTGGTGGTCGATCCAAACAAAGGGGACCACCAGAGGACCAGGTAGCAGGTATATTAGACGCTGTTATCAAAACAGCGTCTAATATACCTGTTAGGGGTTAAAAAAAACACATCTCCAGCCTGCCAGCGAACGATCGCCGCTGGCAGGCTGGAGATCAACTCTCTTACCGTCCGTTCCTGTGAGCGCGCGCGCCTGTGTGCGCGCGTTCACAGGAAATCTCGGCCATCGCGAGAGGACGCGCCGGCGCGTCCACTCGGAATTAATCAACCACCTCCAGGACGCGTCTGTGCGTACAGCGGTCCGGAGGTGGTTAAAATAACTGATCCATTTTTTTTATGTTCCTTTGACGGATCAGAATAATAATAATAATAAACGGTGATGTGAACTCGGCCTTGGGAGGGGGGACATATATTTTTATAGACCCTAGCAATGCTACTGGGTCCTATGGAGGAGTTCCAGGTCCAAAATTTGTACTGAGCTTCCTACCAACTCCCCCTCCCCCAAAGGGATACTATCTATTCACTTGACTTACACTTCAAAACTCCTCTTAACTTCCACGAATCTACTAGCCTCACAAAATTTGGGACTCACTGTTCACTTTACAGGCTACAAGGCAGCCAAAGGTCCACTTTCCACTTATCACTTGTGCTCAGGGTTGAAGTCTCACACAGCTTATAGGACACTTTCTCCCAACCAGCTTACTGGCTTCACTTTTGTGACAACACTCTGTCCTTCCTACTCAGTGGCGTAGCTATAGGGGTCGCAGCGGTCGCAATTGCGACTGGGCCCCTAAGTCAGGGGGGCCCCCAGAAGAGATGGAGTAAAGCGGGCCCGCAAGTGTTTTTTTATTAAGTGCGGCAGCCCGCCTATATTTTGTGTGGCTGCGCTTACTTGTCAGCGCGAGACCCGTGACCTCCGCGGCGGGTCTCGCGGGATCACAGCAGTAAGGATTCGGAATGACGAGCCCGCCGGCCGCCTCAGCCCTCAAGTGAAGAGAGCAGAACAAACAAGAGTAGGAAGTCTTTTTTTTTTTTTTTATGTAAAAAATGGCACACACCTGCGTCCGGCTTCATACGGAGGGACGGAGGGGGGACATGAATGATTATCAGTGGTGCCCCCCATCCCTCATATGAAGCCAGTGTGTGCCATACATTCAAAAATAAATAAAAAATACTCTAGTGACTAGAGTATTATTTTTTTTAAATGTATGGCTTCATACAGAGGGGGGGAGGGTATGGGTAGGGGCAGAGGATGGCGGGTAGGGGCAGAGGATGGCAGGGGGGGGCTGGTGGCGGAGGCTCGCGGGGGGCCCCAATTCAAAGTTTGCCCTGGGGCCCATAGAACTCTAGTTACGCCCCTGTTCCTACTGGGTACTGTTCTGGCATTTCTGAACCTCCGAGTCTCAGCCTAAACTCAGAGACTCCCTGTGCAGCTGTTTCCATTAAAACTTGTAAGACGGTCAAACCCTACAGATAGGATCTTTTTGGCCCTGAGTGGTATGAGTTGCTCCCCACTCTAGAATGACAGAAGGAAACAGTCAGACACAGACATAACTTAAAGGGGTTGTCTGGGTTCAGAGCTGAACTTGGACATAAATTCCCCTTCACTCATGTACCATGTCTGAGTGGAGCATCAGAGCACTTCTTACATCACACAGGACAAGGGCTTTTTCTTTACTACTGGTGACGTACTAGGCTTCACATAGGTATGCTAGGTAGACACTTCCGCCTAGCAGTCTTTAGTGCCTGCCCATTAGTGCCGGTGACATCACTGGGATCACTACTAGGTGGAAGCCTCTGCCTAGCATACTGAGAAAAAGCTGGGTACGTCACCGTAAACAAATAGCCCATGTCCTGCACTATGCAGCACAGGGCAAGGGGGAGCATCAGAGCTAGAAATGCTTCCATGCTCAACTCAGAAATGGTAAATGAGTATCACAGTGCAGTCCATTATTGGCAGTGTGTTTCTCACTGTCCCCGGTGTGGCTAGCCTGCAATGTTCATGTCATTCTGCACAAGCCAATATAACTTCCCCTAAATGGTGACAAGAAATTGCGGGCTGCCTGTGACTTTTCCTATTAGTATGTGGGTATGTCTCTAGGCACTGAACACAGGGCATTTCACCCTATTGTAATACATTTTCAATGTACCCTCGCTGTCGTACCACAGCAGTACCTGACCCACATTAGATGTAGAGCTAAACTTGATGGTTGACACGTTAAAGGGGTTATCCTATGACTAATGTAAAAAATGAGAATCAGACATCATATAGTACATGACAATCTGTAATGACCGGCGTCACGCACAGGGAGGGAAAAGGGAAAGCCCTGCCCAAGGGAGAGGGAAAGGTGGTGACCCCTGACTCACCTTGCGGCTGGCACCTGACTGCCCTGACGTCCCTAGACGGGTTCCTCACCCGTGCGGCGATCACGTGCCTAAACCCTGGCTTTCCCTAAAATGAGCCCTAGATAGTGAACGGGCCGGTGGGATCGCTAGTGCGCACCACTGACACTAAGAGGGAAACACCAGGGAGAGGACAGACAACACAGACAAACACATACACCCAGGTGGGCGACCACAGCAGACCACAAAGGTCCAACAGGGATCCGGAGGGTAGCGTTCTGGACCAACAACCAGAGAACGCAGCAACACAGCTCCAGAGGGTCAGAATAGATGTCCAGGCAGGAAGCTCTATATCTGGCAACCAGAGAAGTGTGAGAGGGGAATATAAGGAGGTTGGGAGTGCTGGACAAGGAACAGCTGAGGAGAAAGAGCTACGGATCCCTGAGTGAGCCAAAAGGGTTGCAAAGCAAACCCAGAAAGCTACCATAAGGAAACAGCCCTATCTTACATAGAGCGCGCAGCCAACCGATGCGACTTCCTGACCCCGGGTATAACGGAGTCAGGCGTGGTTCTTGACACCCTTGTGACACAATCTCTTTCTAACAAAGCTAGAACCAGCCCTGTACCTCACATGGATCCAGAGATCTCCTAAATCATTGCTCTGTGTATTTTCTGCTGCAGCTCAGGGGGCGTGTCTCAGCTCTCCCTATCACAGCTCAGGAGGCAATTGAAAGATGAAACTGAGCATGTGCGGCCTTCTCAGTGAGCAGGTCAAGGAAATAAGACAAAAAACAAACAGCAGGTGGCGCTATACAGATAAATTTGATTGAATAGCACAGTGGATATGCAACATTTTTAATTACATTCAATTACAAAAGTATTCAGATGCAGGTGCTGGTTTGAAAGCTGTAGAATATTTTTTGTGGGACAACCCCTTTAAGTAAACAATGGCAAGAAAATGTTAATTGACTTTTTCTATGGATTTCAATGACTTTTGTCAGGAGATAACACTGAGACGTGTGTTATCACAGTCAATTTTAGCTTAGCTGCATCTGTAATCTTGCTTAAAGGCACAGTAAAGATGGCATATCCAACATGATTGCAACACACATTACACACAAGTGCAGGGAGATATAATATCATGCATGAGTCACATCACATATCAACAATCCAACCTAGATGAAGTGGCCACCACAACAGAATCAAATGGTAATCCATAGGAACAGGTTAAAAGCAAGTGGCACGTAGTTTTCTTATACCAATGTCAATCAGTCTGGTGCTTGGAGTTCATCTAATAATCCTCCTCTTTACTATAACCTGTTACCTGGCTCTCTGCCCCATTTACACAAGGTTTCCCACTTATTACACCTCACTGCCCATATTAAATAGTATGCCCGCATTACTGCTCTGCCCATGACCCTGTGGTTCTCTCCCCATGTCCACACAATGCCCCCACTCTGCCAGACTCCCTCTCACCTCTTTTTTCAGCATCTGTGCAGGATCCCCTGGCATTACACGTGGCTTTAGCCAAATATTGACTGCATTTCCTGCTATCAGCGCCCTCCTGGCTCTTTTCTGTAGGGTAGTGCTGTCTAGTCATGATAGCCAATATTACAGTGTAAACTTTAAATGTAGGACTACAAGATCATGAGATGCACTTTACAAATCACTAGTCAGACCGCACATGGAGCATGGTGTAAAATGTCAGGCACCTAATGCACAATTACGACAAAACAGAGCTTCAGTAGGTTCAAAAGTTATTAATGGATTTGGTGGACTACAGTACCCAGAAAGACAATCAAAATTAAGGTTATGTAGTTTAGAAAAAAAGACAGCTGAGGGAGGACATAATAACTATGTATAAATATATCAGGGGTCAGTACAGAGATTTATCCCATGATCTATTTATACCCAAGACTAAGACAGTGACGAGGGGACATCCTCTACACCAACATAGAAGAGGTTGCAAAGGGTAACTTACTAAAAGAGTTCAAGAGGGGCAGAGATGGATTTCTGGAGTGTTAGGGTACCACCACACGTTGAGGTTTGTTGATGCAGTTTTGGAAGTCAAAATCAGGAGTGGATCATAAAATGAGAGACAGTATAAAGGCCAGATATCATTTATGTTTTTTTAATTCATTCCCTGGTTTTGGCTTCCAAAACTGCATCACGAAACCTCAACGTGTGGTCATATCCTAATAATATTACAGGTTATAATTACTTGAATTCTGGAGAAGGGTCGTTGATCCAGGGGGTTATTTTGATTGCCAGATTTTAGTCTGGAAGGATTTATTTTCCCCTAAGATCAGGAAAATTGTCTTCTTTCCCTGTTTTTTTTTTACTTCCTCTGGATCAACTCTGCAGGATAATAGGCTGAACTGGATGGACAAATGTCTTTTTCAGCTTTATAAACTATGCTACTATGTTACGTACAAACAATAACAAGAGGGAAAACTGTGATATAAACACGTTTCATTACATCCTATTCTGTCACATGACATTCTATTTCTGTTAAAAATTTTGTTCAGCAATTTTTTTTCTTGGGTCAATAACTGAAACTCAGTATGAATGAAATGATTACACCACCCACAGAGATTGTCACCCAGCTAAAGCTTTAGCACTGAAAGGTAAACCTGCCTAGTTATTTAGGGATATTGGAGAGACAGATGTAGCACTGCATAATTACACAGGACTCTAGGAAATCTATGTGATATACAGTATATACAGTACAGACCAAAAGTTTGGACACACCTTCTCATTCAAAGAGTTTTCTTTATTTTCATGACTATGAAAATTGTAGATTCACACTGAAGGTATCAAAACTATGAATTAACACATGTGGAATTATATACATAACAAACAAGTGTGAAACAACTGAAAATATGTCATATTCTAGGTTCTTCAAAGTAGCCATCTTTTGCTTTGATTACTGCTTTGCACACTCTTGGCATTCTCTTGATGAGCTTCAAGAGGTAGTCCCCTGAAATGGTTTTCACTTCACAGGTGTGCCCTGTCAGGTTTAATAAGTGGGATTTCTTGCCTTATAAATGGGGTTGGGACCATCAGTTGCGTTGAGGAGAAGTCAGGTGGATACACAGCTGATAGTCCTACTGAATAGACTGTTAGAATTTGTATTATGGCAAGAAAAAAGCAGCTAAGTAAAGAAAAACGAGTGGCCATCATTACTTTAAGAAATGAAGGTCAGTCAGTCAGCCGAGAAATTGGGAAAACTTTGAAAGTAAGGGCTATTTCACCATGAAGGAGAGTGATGGGGTGCTGCGCCAGATGACCTGGCCTCCACAGTCACCGGACCTGAACCCAATCGAGATGGTTTGGGGTTGAGCTGGACCGCAGAGTGAAGGCAAAAGGGCCAACAAGTGCTAAGCATCTCTGGGAACTCCTTCAAGACTGTTGGAAGACCATTTCAGGTGACTACCTCTTGAAGCTCATCAAGAGAATGCCAAGAGTGTGCAAAGCAGTAATCAAAGCAAAAGGTGGCTACTTTGAAGAACCTAGAATTTGACATATTTTCAGTTGTTTCACACTTGTTTGTTATGTATATAATTCCACATGTGTTAATTCATAGTTTTGATGCCTTCATAGTCTGTACTGTATATATATATATATATATATATATATATATATATATATATCTGGATTCACATATGTGTTTTTTATTCGCTTTATTTAGCTAGAAATGCAGTATATCAGACCAACAGGGGAATTATACGTGAGGTGAAGGTGTAAGCAATAGGTGGGCCGAGGTAAATACAGTTCTGGTTACTCACGGTTATGTTGTCCCTGGGCAGGCCTGCATAACTGATGAGGAGAACGGCACAAGAATTCTCTGGGGCACACTCTGGTGTAAGGGACACAGGCCAGATGGTGATTTGAGGTGCCCTTGATGGTCTGTATTAATGTGCCTATGGCAAAGTCCCTTGGAGTCGTGACGCCAGTACCTTTTCTGGTGGTACAACCATTTACTGTAGTGTTAACTGAGGAATTGGAGACTGAGACAAGGATGGTGCAATCCAGCTTATAACTTTTACTGAATGTTGCTCCTAGTAACGGTTACATCCAAGTATAAAACAGTCTCTAGTACATCCAGATATGCAATACAGTTTTTAGTACATCCAGATATGCGATACAGTCTTTAGTACATCCAGATATGCAATACAGTCTCTCACGCATACGAGGATAGGGTATTGTAAGTCCTCAGATAAAACAGGCTCTTTGTCCATATATATATATATATATGCTACTGCTTCAGACTAGGCTTTTGAAGTATAAAGTCTTAGGCTGGTATTAACTCTCGCCTTATTCTAACCTGAATTAAAGGTGGTTTTAAGAATCCTTGGACTTCTATTTCCAGTTCTTTTCTGGCAGTTGGCCTAACTGTCCTCAGGGTTTAAACTGGAGGTGTGGATGCCGGAAGCTGTGTCCTACACCTGATTGCAAAGGTGCCTGGGAAGCCTTTGAGTATGGCTGTTTGCTATCCTTTGACTTGAATAAAATTTACTAATCCCCTTGAAAACTTGCTGTTGCAGCTTGTCACTGGCCACCCCGGAGGAGTGAGCTGTAGAAGTGGATTTTTCACCTCTAGGCTGAATCTTGTAGGCTTTAACCCTGGGCTGTGGAGCCAACAGGGAGAGAGTAGAGAGGCAGGAGGCCTCCCTCAAGCAGGCAGCTACATCATGGCTGCTCACTTACTAAACTAGTCTAAACTGCCTAACTTGGGCCTGAGCTAAGCTATATATACACTGTAACACTGCCCCATCTTGTGGAGAAACTAGTGTAGTGCACCCTAACTAGGCCTGTTTAAAGGATCTTACATGTAAAATCACATAGTGACATGGGAGAATATGACATGAGATTAAGTACAGCATACAGGCATAATATATGACAATAAAACACAATAAAACTAGTTTGCGGTGCCCACGATCACATAGTGGGACACTGCAGAAACAGATGCAAAAGAAGGAATAGTACCATGGAAAGATTAAGGCCTTCATATTTTAGGATATTTCATTTGTTTTGCAGGAAAAAAAAACGTTATTCCGTGTGCATTTCGTGCTAGCCCCAAATAGAACAGTACTATCCTTGTCCGTAATGCGGACAATAATAGGACATGTTCCATTTTTTTGCAGAACGGAAATACGGACATATACGGAAACGGAATGCACATGGAGTACCTTCCATTTTTTTTGCGTACCCATTGAAATGAATGGTTCCGTATACGGTCCACAAAAAAAAGGAACGGACAAGAAAATATGTTCATGACAGTAGTAGGACAAGCTCTATTTTATTTGCGGATCTGCATAACGGAACAGAACAATGGATGTGGACAGCACACTGAGTGCTGTCCACATTTTTTGCGGGGCCATTGAAATCAATGGGTCCGCATTCCGTTCTGCAAATTCGCTGAATGGATGCGGATTACAAAATACTGACGTTTCAATAGACCCTTAAAGGGGTTGTCTAAGAAAATAAAAATACTTACGGTAAATATTAATTTATTATAAACATATTCCCAAATACTGTTTATTAGTTAGAATGGCTCGTTTTGTCTGGGGAGCAATCACCAGAAGAAATAAAATGGCCGCCGTCCTATTAGTGTAGAAAAAACCTGTCCTAATCACAGAGGAGGACAAGTTACTTGGATGGACAGGACAGATTGTGGTACTGGAGACTGCATACAACTACTGCTGCTCATTAGCCACATCCCCACCCTCCTCTCTTTACTTCACATCTTCTCATAAACTCCATTCCTAAAGATATTCAGCTGAAGATCATATTAAACTGTATTCAGGGTCATAATTTCTGACAAGTAGGAGACGAGGAGGAGGCAGCTCTGTAGCTCAGTGTTGTGAAGTAACTTGTCCTGCTGTGGGATTAGGACAGGTTTTGTGTGTACTAATAGGACGGCGGCCATTTTATTTCTCCTGATGATTGCTCCCTGGACAATACGAGCCATTATAACTAATGAAAGGTATTTGAGAATATGTTTTCATTTTCTTAATTCCCAGAGAACCCCTTTAATGAACCTGGAAAACAAGGGAGAAATGCATTGGAAAAACTTTAGAAGTATTAGAATATGGAATGGATAAATAGTGGACAGGCACGGCTGTGTAACGGGGTGCCGAAGGCGCACTCGGTCTCCCATCAGCCGCAGACCTGCTGCTTAGCTTTGGGAGCGAGGATCTGTGTTTGACCTTGTTCCCAGGGCGGCTTTGCTAGCTCGGAGGCTCCTAGGTCTGCCTTGAGCGCCGAGCTGATCACTCGGTGCTCGACTGGTCGGTTTGTCGGTCATGTGACGCTGGCCACGTCACATGACCCTCACTCCCCACTATAAATACAGGAAGCCTGCTGGCCACAGGTTGCCTGTTAATTTAGGTTCCTGGTGTTTGTTGGATACCTGTATACTTACCTGATCCTGTTCCCTGACGATCCTTTGCCTGCTCCTCCTGTACTCCGCATCCCTCCTGGTATTTTGACCTCGGCTTCCACCTGACTATTCTTTGCGGACTCCTTTGGTACTTCTCGACTCTCCTGGTATTTATGACCCCAGCTTCTCCTGACCATTCTTTGCTTATCCCTCTGTACTGCGTTGTCCTCTTGGTTTTGACCCGGTCCGTTCACTATCCATTATTTGTCTTGTCTGTCCTTCCCGCACGTATCCTAAGTTAGGGACTGCCGTCCAGTTGTCCCCTGTCATCAGGACTCATGAGGCAAGTAGGCAGGGTCAGGGGTAAGGGTGGAGCGCAGTGTGTGTGTGTACGTGACCGTTACAGATTAAAAGGCCCAATAACCACTGTATAATGAATCCTCTGGTGACCCTGACTGACCATGTCTCTAATCTGACGCAGATGGTGCAGGAGCTAGGGGAAAAACTCTGTTCTTTTGAGTTAGGGCAAGGTTCTTCCACTCCTCAGGCCTCCAGTCCGCATTTTGAGCCCCAGATTAAGCTCCCAGAACCCTTTTCTGGAGACCGGAAGAAGTTTCTCACTTTTAAGGAGAGTTGCAGACTTTACTTCCGTTTGCGCCCCGTGTCCTCTGGCCCCGAGAGTCAACGCGCGGGCATTATCATTTCCCGACTACAGGGTGATCCCCAGGACTGGGCGTTCTCTTTACCTGCTGGCGCCAGTTGTTTAACTTCTGTGGAGGGGTTCTTTCAGGCCCTGGGTACCCTCTATGATGAACCAGACAGGGCTCTGGTAGTCGAGACGGCTATAAAGGCACTGGTTCAGGGCAATCTACCTGCGGAGGATTATTGCACCCATTTCAGTAGGTGGTGTGTCCCCTCAGGATGGAACGAACCAGCCCTGAAGAATCAGTTCAGGTCAGGTCTGTCTGATAATTTAAAGGATCTTCTTGTAAATTTTTGTTTTATTAACAAATATAATAGCAAAATAATACAAGTTTAACAAAAAATATAAAATGAGATAACATCACCATTATACATGGAAGTTAGCATATATTATAACCTGTTGAGTCATCACAGGAATAACATTTCCTAATTTTAAGAAAGCATATTAAACAAAGTATTTATTTGACAGAAATATCAATATATATCAGTTCAAAGCTGATTTATAAAATGGTGAAAGGAAAAGAAAGGGTGGGGGGGAGGGGAGAGGAAAGGGAGACAAAAACTAGGGGTCAAACATTGTGGGGGAAAATAAAAAGTTGTCACATGTTTTATTCTATAGTTCGAGAGCAAAAGAGAAAAGAAGAATATTTAGTAATACAAATGTATAGACTTTAATCAAAGAACTTAGACAGTTTGCCAGTGGAGATTTAAAGGATCTTCTGGTCAGTTATCAACTTCCAGAGACCTTAGAGGAGATGATGACCCTTGTTGTCCGACTTGACCGACGGGTTAGAGAGAGACGACAGGAACGACAGTTCTCTTCCCAGATGGTGGTCCAGCCAGAGGCCTATCCCAGAGACAACGCTTAGGTCTCCACCGAGGAATTCATGCAGGTTGGCATGACCCGAGGGAATCTTCGCCGCAGACGGGGAGAATGCTTTTACTGTGGAGATCCTGACCATTGGATCAACCAGTGTCCTAAGAAGGTCCCCTCTGTCAAGTCTCCTAAGGCAAGGCAACCTAAAGACCAGGTACAGACTGATTTTTCTAAATGTAAGCTTTTGGTACCCATTACGATTTCTCTGGGGGTAGATAAATGGCCGGGTAAGGCCTTTATTGATTCTGGCTCAGCGGCCAGCTTTATTGACTCTGAGTACGCTGTAAGATTGGGTATTCCAATGTTTGCTTTACCAACTCCTATTCATGTCATGGCTATTGATGCTACTCCTCTTATTGGTGGTACGGTGAGCTCATGTACCTCAGAGATTTCTCTAACCGTGGGTGTGTGCCACTCAGAGAGATGTTCCCTTTTAGTCCTGGAGAACCTACCGGTTGAGGTGGTACTAGGGTTGCCTTGGCTCCGACTACATAACCCCACTATAGATTGGTCCAAGGGGGAGTTGGTGAGATGAGGGCCTAAGTGTGACTCGTTCTTGTCCGTGGTACAGGCTGGGGTCTCAGTAAAGTCTGATACTTTACCCACTGTTGTTAGGGAATATTCTGATGTATTCTCATCACCAACCCCGGAGGTTCTACCCCCCCATAGACCTTATGATTGTACTATAAAGCTAGTAGAGCGGGCCAAGTTTCCTAAGGGGCGAATTTATAATTTTTCTAAGCCTGAACGCAAGGCCATGGAAGATTATATTAAGGAGAGCCTTGGTAAAGGGCATATTAGACCTTCTGTCTCTCCTATGGGGGCGGGGTTTTCTTTGTTAAGAAAAAAGATGGTGGTCTTAGGCTATGTATCGATTACTGGAGATTAAATAAAATCACTGTCCAGAATAGATACTCCCTCCCATTGATTCCGGATTTATTTAATCAGGTTCTGGGGACAACCTGGTTTTCCAAGATTGACGTGAAAGGGGCATACAATCTAATCCGAATCAAGGAGGGAGACGAATGGAAGACGGCGTTCAATACTCCGGCAGGACACTTTGAATATCAGGTGATGCCTTTTGGACTCAGCAATGCCCCAGCTGTGTTCCAAAACTTTATGAATGACATTCTTAGGGAGTTCTTAGGTAAATTTGTTATTGTCTATCTTGACGACATTTTGATATTCTCTCCTGACTTCGAATCCCATGTGTCTCATGTTAAACAAGTATTAGAGGTGTTGAGGGAGAATCAGCTATCCGCTAAGCAAGAGAAATGTGTCTTTGGTGTACAGGAGATTCTGTTTCTAGGGCATGTTCTGACCCCTCACGCCTTCAAGATGGATCCTGGTAAGGTACTAGCAATTAAGGAATAGGTAAGACCTTCATCCTTAAAGGCCTTACAATGGTTCTTAGGTTTCGCCAATTACTATCGTAAATTTATTATGAATTTTTCTGTAATTGCTAAACCGTTGACCGACCTTACTAAGAAAGGGGTGGATTTGGAGAATTGGTCTAATGAGGCCATTTCTTCATTTGAAAAATTAAAAAAGGCATTCAGTAGTGCTCCCATTCTGATCCAGCCTGATCAGGAGATACCTTTTATTGTGGAGGTGGATGCGTCCGAGGATGGCGCAGGAGCAGTCCTTTCACAAGGTCCTGCTAGCCTCACTAACCTGAGACCGTGTGTGTCACGGCCTCGGTGTGTGCTGCGACATTTTCGCCACGCATGCTGGTTGCCGGTGGCAACTTATTTTTATGCATGTGTGTGTGTTTTCCCTTTTAGGATGTTTCCTTTCCCTGCTTTGGTGTGCACGGGGTTAAGGTGTGCTTGGTAGGTGTGGTGGGTGTGACCTCAGGCCTCCTATATGTTGGTGTGGTGGAGCCTGAGCGTCAGTTTGTTTGTTTGTCAGCTTGGTGTGGAGCTCTGCTCCTGGGCTGAATGATACTGTCTGTGTGAGCTATCCTTATTTGTTATTTTGTATTTCTTGCTTTGTCTTTTGTCCCCTCCGGTGTGTTTCTGTCATTCCTCCCCCCACCTGGTGTATGTAGTTTGGTGCGGGTTTTGCTTGGAGGTTTGATTGTTGTATGCGGCTCCGAAAGGGGCGGGCTTTCTCGGAGGGGTTTAAGTGAAGACTTGCCTGTGGGCTTTTCCAGCTTGGAGCCACCTTCCATCATGGCTATGGCAGGTAAGTGAGGATTGCATAGTTATGTTACTGTGTAACTTACCTGCCGTACTGTTTAGCCCATGGCCTTCTATCCTGCTTGCCACTGGGCCGTTTGAGACACCATTCATCCGTGGTGTTGGATGAATGGGTGGTCTCTGCCCTGTCATTAGGCCTAGGGCTTTGTAGGGATAGTAGGGTCAAAGGTTGGTGAGCATGAGCCCCCTTACCTTCTGAGGCGGCTCATGCGGTAGGAGTCTAAGGTGAGTTCAGGGTTGTGCTAGGTGGTGACCTGCTCCCTGTTCCTTCCTATCTGGCATTGCAGTCTCTGCCTTTGCACGGTGGGGGGTTTTCCCCACTCCCCGCCGCGACATAATAACAAATAGGGATAGCTCACACAGACAGTATCATTCAGCCCAGGAGCAGAGCTCCACACCAAGCTGACAAACAACCAAACTGACACTCAGGCTCCACCACACCAACATATAGGAGGCCTGAGGTCACACCCACCACACCTACCAAGCACACCTTAACCTCGTGCACACCAAAGCAAGGAAAGGAAACATCCTAAAAGGGAAAGCGGCGAAAATGCGCAGCGAAAATGTCGCGGCACACACCGAGGCCGTGACAGTGTGCCTTCTTCTCCAGGAAATTCTCTCCCACGGACAGAAACTACGACATAGAGAATAGGGAGCTGCTGGCCATTAAATGGGCATTTGAGGAGTGGAGGCATTTTCTGGAGGGGGCAAGGCATTGTGTAACTGTTGTCACTGACCATAAAAACCTTATGTTTCTCAAGTCTGCTAAGAGGTTGAATCCCCGTCAAGCCAGATAGGCTCTGTTTTTTACTCGTTTTGATTTTTCCATTACGTTCAGGCCGGGAAGTAAAAATGTGAAGGCGGACGCATTATCTCGGAGCTTCCATTCTTTTCAACCTACTGAGGTACCACCTGAAACCATCCTACCAGCAAAAATCTTCAAAGCAGCTCTAACCCAGGATATCTCGGCTCGCATTAGGTCTGGACAACATCTGGCACCGGTATCCACCCCAACAGATAAGTTGTTTGTTCCCGTACAATTTCGTCTCCAGCTGTTGGGTGAGTGTCACGATTCTGCCTTTTGTGGACATCCGGGTGTTGAGGGCACTAAGGATCTAGTTTCTAGATCTTATTGGTGGCCCACTCTAACTAGGGATGTCAAGTCCTACGTGTCAGCCTGTGACGTTTGTGCCAGGTCCAAGACACCTAGGACTCGCCCTGCTGGTAACCTACGACCCCTACCTATTCCCAGTAGACCCTGGTCCCATATCTCGATGGACTTTATAACTGACCTACCGCCGGCGGAGGGTAAGACTGTGGTTTGGGTAGTGGTCGATAGGTTTAGCAAGATGATCCATTTCATTCCACTGTCTAAACTCCCGAATGCCAAAACCCTGGCGTCTATTTTTGTGAAAGAAATTGTTCGATTGCATGGTATCCCGGAAAATATTGTTTCTGACAGGGGTGTGCAGTTTGTGTCCAAATTCTGGAGGGCCTTCTGTCAAAAATGGCAAATTTCATTGTCTTTTTCCTCTGCCTACCACCCTGAGAGTAATGGGCAGACTGAACGCCTTAATCAGTCTGTGGAACAATTCTTGAGGTTGTATGTTGCTGATGACCAGCAATTATGGGTTAAATTTCTTCCATTGGCTGAATTTGCTTTGAATAACCATGTCAATTCTTCTGCTGGGTTTTATTTCACCTTTCTTTTGTAACCATGGTTTCCATCCCCGTTATCATTCTGGGTCATCCGTCTCCTCCTCTAACCCTGAGGCGGATAGGCTCTCCTCTGTACTGTGCACAGTTTGGGCCCGGGTTCAATCGAACTTAGAAAAGGCTCAAAGTTCTCAGAAACTCAAGGCCGATAGGAGACGTTCAAGGGGGGTGAATTTTCAGGTTGGGGATAAGGTATGGTTGTCCTCCAAGAATCTCTCTCTTAAGGTAGATTCTAAAAAAAAACCTGCTCCTCGTTTTATTGGACCATATAAGATCACGGAGGTGATTAACCCGGTATAATTTAGGTTGGAGCTGCCCGAGTCATTCCACATTCATAATGTGTTCTATAAATCTCTACTTAAAAAATATTTTGAACCGGTAGTACCATCGAAAGCCTCGCCTCTGCCGGTTCTTGTTAATGATGCTGTCGAGTATGTGGTGTCCAAAATAGTGGATGTCAGGAAGGTGCGTAATTCCTTGCAGTACCTGATTCACTGGAAGGGGTATGGACCTGAAGAGAGATCTTGGGTACCTGCCAGGGAGATTCATGCTCCTAGACTTGTTCAAAAATTTCATTTAGAACACCCTGAAAGGCCATCGCCTGAAGTCTTGGGTCCGGTGGCCCCTCGTAAAAGGGGGGGTACTGTAACGGGGTGCCGACCTGCTGCTTAGCTTCAGGAGCGAGGATCTGTGTTTGACCTCGTTCCCAGGGCGGCTTTGCTAGCTGGGAGGCTCCTTGCTCCTAGGTCTTCCTTGAGCGCCGAGCTGATCACTCGGTGCTCGACTGGTTGGTCTGTCGGTCATGTGACGCTGGCCACGTCACATGACCCTCACTCCCCATTATAAATACAGGCAGCCTGCTGGCCACAGGTTGCCTGTCAATTTAGGTTTCCGGTTGTTTGTTGTATACCTGTATTCTTACCTGATCCTGTTCCCTGACGATCCTTTGCCTGCTCCTCCTGTACTCCGCATCCCTCCTGGTATTTTGACCTCGGCTTCCACCTGACTATTCTTTGCGGACTCCTTTGGTACTTCTCGACTCTCCTGGTATTTATGACCCTGGCTCCTCCTGACCATTCTTTGCTTATCCCTCTGTACTGCGTTGTCCTCTTGGTTTTGACCCGGTCCGTTCACTATCCGTTATTTGTCTTGTCTGTCCTTCCCGCACGTATCCTAAGTTAGGGACTGCCGTCCAGTTGTCCCCTGTCATCAGGACTCGTGAGGCAAGTAGGCAGGGCCAGGGGTGAGGGTGGAGCGCAGTGGTCACTATCCTCCCCCCTGTGTGTGTGTGTATGTGACCGTTACAGGCTGTTTGGTAAGGGTTCAGCTACACAGTGATCTTGGTCGCGCAGCCACTATCATGCCCAAGGATCTCAGTGATGATCGTGCATGCTCGGCCAAACACCTGTTGGGGTCGAGCATCTCTATGCTCGGCACATGGCAGTATTCGGGCGAATACAGCATGTGCTTGAGCGCAATGCTCGAGTCTTCGCCCTGCACGTTTCTTGTCTGCTACGCAGCCAAAAAACGTGCAGGTAAGTACTGCCCTCACTGTAATGCCGTAGCCATGTTGGTTAATGGCATTACAGGGATTGGCTGGCTGGAACGCATCATCGGATGTTCGGCTCATTCTTAGTCAGGCAGAGCTGTACTGAGGAAGGGACAGACAGTGTAGGGAGTGATTTAAGAATATTACCACCAAAACTTTTCAGAGACCCAAAAGTCATTTTAAGGACTATTGTGTGTGGCAGCAGCAATCTATATGTTTAGCGCAACCTGCGCTAAATATCTAAAACTTTACACACCCAAAAGTCTTTCTAAGGACTATTGTGTGTGGCAGCAATATTGATTTTTAGCTCATCCTGCGCTAAATAGCGTACAATAGTTAGGCCGCTGCGCCACATCTCCAGTGTAAAGTGTGCGCATCCCAAAAATATCTGACATCCAGTGTACTTCTTTCGTAGATGGTGTCCGCTGCGGACAATGACATTAGCTCCGCCACATCTCCTGTGTAAAGTGTGCGCATCCAAAAAAATCTGTGACATACAGTGTACTTTTTCAATAGACGATGTCCGCTTCCGACAGGGGCGCTTGTGCCAGGGGCACATCTCTAGTGTAACGTGTGCGGTTAAAAAATGTATCTGTGACATACAGTGTACTTTGTCAATAGACGGTGTCCGCTTCTGACAGTGACATTACCAGGGCCACATCTGCAGTGTAACGTGTGCGCTTCAAAAATTTATCTGTGACATACAGTGTACTTTTTTTGCGTAGACGCTGCGTACAGTGACATTACCGGTGGTACCTCTCCTGTATAACGTTCCCTCATCCCAATTACTTGTGACATTCCCTGTAATTTTAGCTGCTGGTGACAGCATTGACATTATCTGCAGGATATCTCCTGTGTGACGTTTCCACATCCCAAATACCTTTTTAAATTTGTTTGCGCATACACTTCCAAAGCCTACACTACTGTATGTGTAACAGACTTTCAATCATATATAACATTTAATATGAATAAGGCGAGTAGTAAGGGACGGGGTAGTGGCCGTGATGCTGATGGTGCACGCGGAGGCCGTGGCCCTGGGCGTGGTGAAACTGTGCCAGAACACAAGAAAAACAATCATCCATGATACCTAGCTTCATGTCTTCCAGCAAGTCCAGTCTCAGTAGCCAAGAGTTTGCTCAACCCAATCCTCAACCTGATCCTCCTTCCTCCCACCATGGAGAGTCTGGGCAAACAAGTGATCCCACACTCGGATATTCCGAGGAGCTCTTTTCAGCGCCATTCCTTGATTTGGCCCTCTCGCCAAGCACGCTTGAAGAGGGACAGATCTTGTGCCCTGATTCCCAAACAATTGAGCATCCACAGTCACAAGAAGATGACGGTGGGGAACGGCAATTACTGTTTAATGAGGTGGATGATGATGAGGCACAGTTGCCAATAACTCAACGGCAATTACTGTCTCAAGAGGTTGATGAAGAGGATGAGACACAGTTGTCAATCACTGAGGTAGTGGTTAGGTCAACAAGTCAGGAGGATGAGCAGAGTGAGGAAGTGGAAGAGGATATGGTGGACAATGGAGTCACTGACCCAACCTGAAAGGGTGGAAAGTCGAGCGACGACAGCAGTACAGAGGGGGAGGGATCTGCTGTACCGCAACAGGCTGGAAGAGGCAGTGGGGTGGCAAAAGGGAGAAGGCGGGCCACACTAAACAGGGCCGCAACTGTTCCCCGGAGCACCCCCTTTCGGAAATATCCCTTGCCAAGGGGTAGGTGTTCCGCAGACTGGTGCTTTTTTGAGGGAAGTGCGGACGACAAAAGAATTGTAATTTGTAACCTGTGCCATACAAAAATGAGCAGGCGCGTGAACACTAGCAACGTCACCACCACCAGCATGATCCGCCACATGGCATCAAAGCACCGTAATAGGTGGGCCGAACGCCTGAGTCCACAATCTGTGTCTGCGTGTCACACCACTGCCTCCTTTTCCCCTGTTACGTGCTGGCCAATCCCCTGTCGAAGGCGTAGGCCCGGATGCCTCCCGCCCTGCACCTAGACCTTCGCAAGCACCATCAGCGACCACATCCACTTCAGTGTCCCAGCGCAGCGTCCAAATGTCCTTACCCCAGGCATTGGAACGCAAGCGCAAATACCCAGCCACCCACCTACAGGCCATAGCACTAAATGCACAGCTTTCCAAATTACTGGCCCTGGAAATGTTGCCATTTAGGCTTGTGGACACTGAGGCCTTCCGCAGCCTGATGTTGGCGTCCGTCACGTGTTACGCAGTCCCCAGCCGCCACTATTTTTCAAGGTGTCAAACAGCACACCGCCACAGAGCTGTGGCAGGGGATAAGAGACCAGACTGAGCTGTGTCTCATGCCACTCAACCTAGAACCAGGCATCGTTGTGTCTGATAATGGCCGTAACTTGGTGGCGGCTTTGGATCTCGGCAAGCTCACACACATCCCATGCCTAGCCCACGTCTTAAACTTAGTGGTTCAGAAGTTTCTCAAAACCTACCCCAATTTGCCTGAGCTACAGGTGAAGGTGCGCCGCGTGTGTGCACATTTCTGCAAGTCATCGACAGCTTCAGCCGGTCTGTTAACGCTGCAGGAGCACGTGAAATTGCCAGCTCACCGACTGTTGTGCGACAAGAGCACGCGCTGAAACTCAACGTTCCACATGTTGGCCAGGCTTTGTGAGCAGCAGAGGGCAGTAGTGGAATACCAGCTGCAACATGGTCGTCGCCTTTCCAGTCAGCTTTCGCTATTAACAAGCGAGGAGTGGGCATGGAGTTCTGACCTCTGTGAGGTTTTAAGAAACTTTGAGGAATCAACACAGATGTTGAGCGGCGATAACGCTATTATCAGCATAACCATCCCACTTCTGTGTCTACTCAAACGCTCGCTTCTCACAATTAAGGACAACGCTTTGCATGTGGAAGAGGTGGAAATGGGGGAAGACATTACACAGGGTAATAGCCAGACCACCCTCAGTTCGTCTTCTCAGCGCGAATTGGACGATGAAGAGGAGGAGCAGGAGATGGTTGCCTCCGCTACAGAGGGTAGTACCCATGGAAGTTTAATTCCATCTGTTCAGCGTGGATGGGCAGAAGAGGAGGAAGAGGATGAGGAGATTGAGAGTGATCCTCCTGATGACGACAGCGAAGTCTTGCCTGTTGGTACTCTGGCACACATGGCTGACTTCATGTTAGGCTGCCTCTCCCGCGACCTGCGCGTTATACGCATTTTAGACAACATGGATTACTGGTTGTTCACCCTTCTTGACCCCCGCTACAAAGAGAACTTCTCATCTCTTATTCCTCTGGTGGAGAGGACGAGCAATGCGGTGCAATACCAGAAGATCCTTGTTGAAAAATTGCTCCAAAAATTTTCAGCTGACAACGCTGGCGGCAGAGTCCGTAGTTCCTTGGCCAACTGAGGAGGGGAGACAAGCACCCTCACCCTCATGCGCTGTCTAGTGTCACAAGGAGTGAAACATTTTAAAAGATGGTGAAGGAGTACATAGCAGACTGTGTCAGCGTCCTCAATGATCCCTTAGCTGGACACGTGGCACGAACTGGCGCTGTATGCCTTGGAGGTGCTGGCCTGCGCTGCCACCAGCGTTTTGTCTGAGCGGGTATTTAGTGCTGCTGGTGGCATTATAACGGATAAGTGTATCCACCTGTCAACTGAAAATGATGACAGGTTGAATCTTATAAAAAGGAACAAGGCCTGGATTGACCATGACTTCTCGACTCCACCAGAGGAAAGCTGATGAACATAAAGGCACTACAAATGTGTTGTTTATAATGTACTGAATACACTGTATTCCCATGAACCCCTTCCACCACTAACAAGATCACCTGCTGGCCCTCACATATAATGTTTTAGAGGGTCAGCTCACCAGCAGGCCCTCACCTACATTCTTTTACAGGGTCAGCTCACCTGCAGGCCCTCGCCTAATTATACCTAATAGGTAATTTGCGCGCATGCTGCCTTGCTTTGAAGTGGTAGCAATAGCTGTTTCTCAGGCTCCCTCTCCGGAATCAAACCCTGATTCCCCGTTACCAATGGTCACCGTGGTTCGCGCTGAAAATAACATTGAAAGTTGATAGGGCAGACATCCGAATGGATCGTTGCCGCTACGGGGACGTGCGATCGGGCCCAGGTTATCTAGAGTCACCATATCGGCAGCAGGCCCTCGCCCATAATGTTTTAGATGGTCAGATCAGCAGGCCCTTGGCTCCAAATGTTTTTGAGGGTCACCAGCAGGCCATCAATCATAATTTTTCAAGGCTGTGTATGATGCCCTCCTTTATGTGTAACAAAGGGTGTATTGGAGTGCTGGTTCCTTGTAATTTTTGGCAGCCCTTTCACTTAGTGCATAGGCTTTATGAGTGTAGGAGTCCCACTACCTGAACATTTGTACCACAAAGTGAATGAGGCCCTCCTTTATGTGATATACAGGTTGTATCAGAGGGCCTCTTCCTTGTAATTTTTGGCAGCACTTGCACTTTATATACAAGTAAATATACAGAAAAGAATGTTTCCTAACAAGTTTTCCTCTAAAATTGATTTTATCTTGGTTTTGTGCGTATTATTGACAGTCTGTAAAAGTGGCGTACTACTCGGACAACATCGTTCCCAGCAGCGACCTGGGAGTCCAAGATGCATCCAGACATCCTCCCCATGCTGTTCCCGAACCATTTAGGTGGTGTTTCCATCAATTTCTGACCTTTTCCTATGAACCAGGCACCCTCCCCTCTTCAGAGCAGGGGGTGCCTGGTTTAATGCTCGGGTTCTCCCATTGACTTCCATTATACTTGGGTGCTCGGTAGAGCACCCGAGCATCCCGATGTGTTTGGCCCGAGTACCCACGCACTATGGTGCTTGATCAACACTAATCTCAGTGAGATTTCAGTCCAGTGGTGCTAGTACAGAAATGAATGGAGTCACAGAGTGACTTGCACATGTAGCCGAACCTTCAGTCAACCTGCACACAAGTACGGGTAAACGCACATAAGATCCGCACAAATTTCTGTGTGGATTTATGTGCACTTCTGCAGCATATCCACACCAAAATCTGTAATTTCTAATTGTGGATTTTGATGTGGATTGGATGCGCTTTTGCCACAGAGCTCACCCTTCCAAAAAGGGTTAAATCCACAGTTAAAACTGCAAACGTATTTGACATGCTGCAAATTTGGAACGCCAGAATGCACTTTGCTAGTACTGTACTACACTGCGGTTTTTCAGTACGGGAATCAGCGCCGAAAAACAGCGCGTATTCTGCATCGCTTGCAGGTGGCCTTATTGTCAAGGGTGCCCTGCCCTTGATGATTACCCCACAGCCAGGTAGGGAGTATGCAGGGAAGTACAGGGATAGTAATAGCTAATTTTCCCGACTACAGCTACGACTCAACAAACGCATGTGTTCACTGGTTTGAAATAACTTCTACCACCTGTAAGTAACTGGCTTTATATTCCACTGTCCTGTGAAGTTGTATTGGTTCTTTATTATATATATGTTGGGTTTTATAAATTTATATTTTAATTAGGGGTGTTTTATTTGCAGTATGCAGCATCATTTTAAGGCTAACCACCCTAAGGCCTCTTTCACACTTGCGTTGTCCGGATCCGTCGTGCACTCCATTTGCCGGAGGTGCCCGCCGGATCCGTAACACCGCAAGTGAACTGAAAGCATTTGAAGACGGATCAGTCTTCAAAATGCGTTCAGTGTTACTATGGCACCCAGGACGCTATTAAAGTCCTGGTTGCCATAGTAGTAGTGGGGAGTGGGGGAGCGGTATACTTACAGTCCGTGCGGCTCCCGGGGCGCTCCAGAATGACGTCAGAGCGCCCCATGCGCATGGATGACGTGATCCATGCGATCACGTCATCCATGCGCGTGGGGCGCCCTGACGTCACTCTGAAGCGCCCCGGGAGCCGCACGGACGGTAAGTATACTGCTCCCCACTACACTTTACCATGGCAAACAGGACTTTAGCGTCCTGGCAGCCATGGTAACCATTCAGGAAAAAGCTAAACGTCGGATCCGGTAATGCGACGTTTAGCTTAAGGCCGGATCCGGATTAATGCCTTTCAATGGGCATTAATTCCGGATCCGGCCTTGCGGCAAGTGTTCAGGATTTTTGACCGGAGCAAAAAGCGCAGCATGCTGCGGTATTTTCTCCGGCCAAAAAACGTTCCGGTCCTGAACTGAAGACATCCTGATGCATCCTGAACGGATTTCCCACCATTCAGAATGCATTGGGATAATCCTGATCAGGATTCTTCCGGCATAGAGCCCCGACGACGGAACTCTATGCCGGAACAGAACAACGCAAGTGTGAAAGAGCCCTTAGTAATGAAGATCCTATGTCTCTGAATTTTTCTCATTTGTTTCAATTATTATTTTAAAATTTACATTAAATGTCCCTAATGTGTTCATATCAGTGTATTCTGAGCTAAAGATGGGAATACTATTGTCTTTATCATTCATTATGGTTTTCTAATTTACATAGTTAGGCTACCTGCACACATTGTGGATTACATGTGTGGTTTTTCGTGTGGAAAAACTGCAACATAATACAGTACCAGCAAAATGTATGAGATTTTACAAATTTCATGTACACTTTGCATTTTCTTCTTTGTGGAAATTGACCGGCCTTGTGGATTTTGAGATCTGTAGCATATTAATTATTTCTGCAGATTTTTAGTGTAGATTTTACCTTTTGCAAAGCAAAGAGTGAGAGAGGGGCAGACCCACAAAAAAATCTGCAAGTAACACATGCGGATTTTGACACGGAAATTAAGAGAAATCTGCATGAAAATCCAAGTGGAATTTCTGTTTTGAAAGCCACATTTGTACAGGTACCCTATGGGCTCATGCCCATGAACTTAAGGGCTCCATGCCAGCCATGTGCACTCCATGCTGTGGACCCATTGACTTGAATGGGTCCGCGATCCGCAAGATATGGCAAAAGATAGAACATGTCTCATGTTTTGTGAGGCAAGGACTGGAAAGCCCACAGAGGCACTTCATAGTGTTTCCGTGGGCTTCCGTTCCCTGCCTCCACCCCGCAAAAGATAGGGCATGTCCTTTCTTCAGCTGTATCTTGCAGATCACGGGTCCATTCAAGTCAATTGGTCCGCATCTGCAGCACGGAGTGCACATGGCCGGTGCCCGTATATTGAGGCCCCGCTGTTCACGGTCCACAATAAGGATATGGAGCCCTTATGTTCGTGGGCAAGAGCCCTAAGGGTACGACCTCACAGCGCAGCCATGAGCTGTTCATGACCCAGACAGCTGCGTTCAAATACCACGTGGCCAATTAGGCCGCAGCTGTCTCTTATTTAACTAATGAAGACTGCCCTATAGGGCTCATGCACAAGACCGTTGTTTTGGTCCACATCCGAGCCGCAGTTTTTGCGGCTCGGATGCAGACCCATTCACTTCAATGGGGCCGCAAAAGATGCGGACAGCACTCCGTGTGCTGTCCGCATCCGTTGCTCCGTTCCGTGGTCCCGCAAAAAAATATAACATGTCCTATTCTTGTCCTTTTTGCGAATTGCGGAAGGCACACGGGCGGCTTCCAGTTTTTGCGGATCCGCGATTTGCATGAGGCCTTATAGCCAGTGTGCATTGTTAATGGCTGCACAACATCTTCAATACTGTGCGGCTATTAACAATGAAGACCGGCTAATGAGTCAGCTGAGGCCTAATTGGCCATCTGGTACTTGAACATAGCACGGCCACGCTACAAATCGCTCACAACTGCGCCATGCGGTCATACCCTACCACATGTATAAAGCTATTAGGACTTTAGCATTGAAGGGGTTGTGATTTCAGTCACTTAATATGTAAACGAAGTAAGTCCTTTTCACATACCAAAGGCCTCTTTCACACGGGCGTTGCGGGAAAATGTGCGGGTGCGTTACGGGAACACCCGTGGTTTTTTACGCACGTATGCAAAACATTGTAATGCGTTTTGCACTCGCGTGAGAAAAATCGCGCGTGTTTGGTACCCGAACCCGAACTTCTTCACAGAAGTTCGGGCTTGGGATCAGTGTTCTGTAAATATTATTATTTTCCCTTATAACCTGAATACAGAATGCATAGTAAAACATCGCTGCAGGGGTCAAAATTATTATTTTTTTTAACTCATCTTAGTCTACTTGTTCGTGGTCCGGCATCTCCTTCTGGCTTCATCTGATCTCTGTGCAGCAACAGGACTTTTGGTGACGTCATTCCGGTCATCACATGATCCATCACATGATTTTTTACCATGGTGATGGATCATGTGATGACCGGAATGACGTCATCAAAGGTCCTGTTGCTGCACAGAGATCAGATGAAGCTAGAAGGAGATGCCGGGCTATGCGAACAAGTGGACTAAGGTGAGTTAAAAAAAAAAATCTTTTTTTTTAACCCCTCCAGCAATGTTTTACTATGCATTCTGTATTCAGAATGCTATTATTTTCCCTTATAACCATGTTATAAGGGAAAATAATAATGATCGGGTCCCCATCCCGATCGTCTCCTAGCAACCGTGCGTGAAAATCGCACCGCAACCGCACTTGCTTGCGGATGCTTGCGATTTTCACGCAACCACATTCATTTCTATGGGGCTGCGTTACGTGAAAAAAGGCACAAAGAGGAGCATGCTGCGATTTTCACGCAACGCACAAGTGATGCGTGAAAATCACCGCTCGTGTGCACAGCCCCATAGAAATGAATGGGTCGTTATTCAGTGCGGGTGCAATGCGTTCACCTCCCGCATCGCATCCGCACGAAATACTCGCTCGTGTGAAAGGGGCCAAAGTCACTCTAGTCTATGAGATGGTAAGATAGCTCCAACAGCAGCACATGCACTTTAGTCCCAATAAAGCAGTTTACTTGTAGTTCCAAACCGTTGAAACCATTTTTCTTTATAGAAGAATCTTTGCCGTCTGTGCTCACTCCTAAACTGGCAAATCAGAAGACAAAAGAAACAAAGACTGGGGTGGAATCTTCTAGTCTGCCTATGACTGGAGTGACTTTGGCAGGTTAAAAGGATTTATTTATTTTAGATATTTAGTGGCTGAAATCACAACCCCTTTAATAGGTTTATACAGGTAAGAGAGAGCTCATGCACACGAACGTGCATTGTGTACCATCCGTGTGGCCTGCGCTGACGTATGCAGACCCATTCACAATCCGTCTGCACTGCAAAAAAATAGAGCATGCTCTAATTTTTTAAGGTGCGGATGCACAGACTGAAATGCCACGGAATAGTGCACCATAGTGCTTCCGTGGCCTTTTGCTCTGTGCCTTCACTCCATATCTGGTGGATTGTGGACCCATTCAAGTAAATGGGTCTGCATCTATGATACAGTGGACACATGGCCGGTGCCTGTATACATTAGTGTGCATGAGCCCTAAGGTTGATGACTGCATAGGGTGCTACCTCAAAACAGGTTGCTGGGTGCAATGAGCAGTTCCCTTCTAATGCCTCATTCACACATCAGTGTTTTGGTCAGTGATTTTGAGCCATAACCAGGCGCAGCTCTAAACACAGAACAGGCGAAGATCTTTCCCATAGGGCTCATGCACACGACCGTTGTTGTTTTGCGGTCCGTTGTTCTGTATCTGAGTTTTTTTTTAATCTGATTTAAGTCCTCTTCCGTTCTGTTATTGCACAAAACATATCCGTATGGGTTCCGTATTTAATCCGTTTTTTGCAGATCGTATGCGGAAACAGTAACTTATTAATCACCAAACACATTAGCAATATGGGCTGGGCATAGCATTTCTACAGTATGGATCCGCGAAATACGGATGACAAAAAACGAAATTGAGACTTCCGGTTCCGGCGCGCCGATGTGGAGACTGAGGTAGCTAAAGCTCCGTGCCCCTGTTGAAAATTCTAAGGGGTTTCGCCGCTTAATCGGAGCAAATAAGCTCCATAATTAGAACCCGTGATCGGGAGACCACGGGTGGAGAAATTTCTAGTACGAAGCAGATCCCCAGCTTCAAGCTCACCGCTCCCACAGCGCGACAACTGCACAGCACGGCGGACAGTAGAAGGCGGCCCACGTGATCCTCGTCTCAGCCTCCCGCATTGCCAGACAATGATCTTCCCGCAATATCCCTCCACCAACCCCTACCTCAATCGCAGGGTACAGAAATATCTCGCAAGGCATTAGCCATAGAGGTAGCAACACTCTTGGCGCCGGACATCAAGGCGTCCCTGGAAGCCACAGTTGCCTCTTGCCTGAAACAGATCCAGGGCGAGGTTGCCCAGCATACCCTCCAAATACAGGAGGTTGAAGAGCGGGTAGGATTAAGAGAGGAAGAGCTGGAGCTAGCACAATCTTTGCTAAAAGAAACCCTTCAGACGAATCAAAACCTTAGGAACAAGCTTGATGACTTTAAAAACCGTTCCAGAAGGAACAACCTCAGGATAGTGGGCCTCCCTGAAGCGATCCCCCCCGGGCCAACTTGCACGAATATGTGCAGTGGATCTCCCTCATGCCCTGGGACTGCTAGGTCCCATGACGGTTGAAAGGGCTCATCGTATTGGCCCGATGAGAGAGACATCAGCGACAGACCCTAACCAGAGACCAAGGGCTACGATCGCAAGATTCTTGAATTACGCAGAGAAGGAATCTCTCATAGCAAAGTATAGAAAAACGGGACATGTCGTCAAGATCCGGGGACATAAAATTTTGCTGTTCAGTGACTATTTGGCTGACGTAGCCAGAAAAAGAAGAGCCTTCTCTGGGATATGTTCCCAACTAGCCCAAGAGAAGATCAAGTTTGCTCTGATATACCTGGCGACTTTAAGAGTCTTCAGACAAGATGGATCCATCGACACCTGGTCATGGTTCTATCTGACCATACCCCAGTGATGATATATTTGGCAAATGCCATCCCCAGAGGTCAAGATATCACATGGCGACTCCCTAGCCACCTATTTTATGACGAGGATTTCTTAGATAAACTAAAGGGGTGGTGGTGGGAATTTTCGGAGGATAACAAAACTCATGTAGAGGAACACGTCCTCTTCTGGGAAACGGCAAAGTCAGTGCTGAGAGGCCGCATCATTTCCCATGTTTCCGCCAAAAGGAAGATTAGGGCGCAATATAAACTGGCATCAGAACATGTACGAAAAGCTTATACGCTTTTCATTGAGGACCCATCTGACCAAAACAAAACAGGTTGGGTGACAGCCAAGCATACATATGATCACTATGTGGAGGCGCAATCCAGGCTATTCCTAAACCAAAAAGCTGCCACTTTTTATAAATTTGGTAATAAAGCTGGCAAGATGCTGGCATCCTTGGCAAAGTCACATAGAGGTACATTAAGTATAGCCAGTATCTTAGACGAGACAGGTGGGAAATTGCAGGATATGAAAAACATAACAGATTGCTTCGCGCGATTTTATGCTAAACTATGCTCGCAAGGCCCATGGGATAGTAATAAAGCTAAAGAGTTATTGTCAAAACTTAGACTCCCCCAGATCTCAAAGAAAGCCCTAACTAATATTAATGCCCAGATCACAGAAGACGAAATAAAAAGAACCATTAAATCTTTGTCAAATGGGAAAGCACCAGGGCCAGACGGCTTTCCGAGCGAATTTTACAAGATGTTGGTCTCGGAAATCGCCTTGCCCCTGAAGACCATCTTTAACACGGCCCATATCAAAGTCATTTTAAAGCCAGGCAAAGACCCCAACCTAACTGGCTCCTATAGGCCGATATCATTAATCAATCAAGACCTGAAAATCTTCTCGAAGATCTTGGCTAATAGATTAACTGATTTTATCACAAGACACGGAGGCTTCGTATTGCTTTAACTTCCTTTACTGTTACCATAGCAGCAAAGAATGAATATGTCAATCAAAAGAAAAAACCATAGTAACCGACTCCTCCCCACTATCCCAGCATATAATGACTCCACGCTCTGGGATCATCCTCTTTCTTTGCTGCTACCATAGCAGATAAGTACCTCAAATGATAATGCTTAATTTTGCCTTAAGGTTTTAAGATTACTTTGCTTGTTATGTATTAGGAATTTTACTTTGCAGGCCCTCATTACTTTGCTATTTATTTTGCGGCCTCCAGGTTTCTTCCTGGTTTTTGGCTTGCTAGTTCCCCTCGGTTCCGCTCATTCAGCTTATCCTTGCCGACCCATTTTTCCTCCTTCCCTACCTCTCTGCGTCTAGGCCCACCTTTTGTTGGTTGTCGCGGGGCTTACCGTTCCCTGTGCCGGGTTGTTTCCTCGCGCGCCCATTACCAGCTCGGCCGGCCGTGGTCTCGCGATACCTGAGACTTCGGCCGCCTTCTTAGGCCTCGGCACGTCCACCTCGCCCGAAATCTCGCGATTCACGAGATTTCGGGCGCTTCTGCTGCCGCGTCTCTTACCGCTCGTCCTCTGACGTCACCTCCTGCAAATCTCGCGTGATCTCGGCGTCTTACACCGGATCTTTTCGCGCCCACACCGCATTCCTTCTGGGTCATTCTGTGCCGGTATTGTCGGTGAGTGTTCACCCACTGCGCCTATTATCACCCCCTTTTTCTCTGGTCAGCCCCTCATTATGTGTTTTTCTCTCCTTCTAGGTCTCTTGTGCTAGTTTCTGGTGGTCTGGGGTGAATTACTCCTGCCATCACTCTCATGTCTCGTCACAGTGCCTCTTCTACCCCTAGACAGGGTGTCCCCACTACCCCTCCTATGCCCTCTATGCTAATTAGCCGCGGGGATGACACCTCACAGGAGGAACAAAACGCTGCACTGCAGCAATCTATATCTACTGCGATCATGGCTGCCATGGGCTCTATGTCCTCAGCACTCTCGCAATCTATATCCCAGGCCCTGTGTTCACAGTCAGTTACTGACCTGAACAGGCCATCAGCCTCCAGAACCTCTATGACTGATGGTAATCCATCACATGACCACGCGGTTGTCCCGCGAAAAAGAGCCTGCACGCGACAGGCAGAACGCTCTCGCGCATGGAAAACGGCCAGGACTCTTCCTGAGCCACTGTCTGATTCAGATAAGGAATCAATTGAGGAGGCATTGAACGAGTCACATTATGACTCAGTAGACGAACTCGAGGACGTGGCTGTTGACCCTCTAGAGTTTATGCCCGATCCCACACCACCCACACAGGTGGCTACTAGACAAGAGGGTCAGTCCTCACTAGATGATATTCTGGTTGATTCCCTGGGCACCCCCCTATTCAACCCAGATGAGCTTCATCATCCACGCTCCGCAGAATGGCTTCCCGCCACTCACGTAGCTCAATATTTGGAAGCAAAAATCTGCACTCCTTTAAGTAAGGAATCCCGCAACAAGTTGCGAGCGGAATGCCCTCGCCCTATTATTCCTAATAAGGTGTGTGAGACGCCTACGGTGGACCCGAAGATGGTTCAATTCCTGACCAAAACAAGGTTTAACCCGAAGAAAGGGCTAGATTCGGCCCTACGGGCCGTTCAAGATAAGCTCCTGGACATCACGGGTCCCCTAGCCAGGATCTTCGATATGGCGGAATCCGCCAAGACAGAGGGTAGAGCTGTCGACCCTATCGAATTGGGGGGATGGATCCAGAGGGCCATTTGCATTGCTGGCAATGTTAATACCTCCTTGGCGATAGAAAGGCGAAAAGCCATTTTGATGAAGGTGGAGCCAAAACTCTCCAACCTGGCCTTATCTGAGGCGGGCAAGAATGCCCAGGGCCTTCTTTTTGGCTACGCAGCAGAGGGGTACGCATGATAATTTATCTGGACGATATCCTTATCATGGCACGAAGTCCGTCCCTTCTCCACAAACACCTCTCCATGACCACCAGTCTCCTCTCGGGGTTAGGTTTCATCATAAACCAGGAGAAATCTTGTCTCACTCCATCAACGTCTATGGAGTTTCTGGGTTTCCAAATAGACTCCACTTCCATGACCCTTCATCTCCCCCTATACAAGGTCCAATCTATTCGCAAAGAATTGCGACATGCGCTGCTCCTACCTCAATTGTCTCTTCGACACCTGGCACGTCTAATAGGACTTCTAGCTGCTTCTATCCAGGCCATTTTTCCAGCTCCCTTGCACTACCGGGCCCTTCAGAGGCTCAAGATTGCCCATCTCCGGACTGGGGCCACGTACTCGGACATGATCACTCTGGACGCAGAGACGAGGGACGAGCTACGGTGGTGGATCCAGAACCTATCGGTCTGGAATGGCAAGGCCTTATTCGGTCCGGTACCGGACTTAATCATAGAGTCGGACGCCAGCTTACGCGGTTGGGGAGCCCACTGCAATGGGGTGTCCACCGGGGGCCCCCTGGTCCTCCGAGGAGTCTCGTCTCCATATCAACGGACTGGAATTGCTGGCAGGGTCTCTGGTGATTCCCAGTTTCGCCAATGGCACGCTCACTACCTGTATCAGACTGCGGATGGACAACGTGTCCGCAGTCCGATACGTCAACGGGATGGGCGGAACTCGTTCCTCAGTCCTCACCTACCTAGCTCAGGACTTTTGGGAATTCTGCCTCGCCAAGGGTATTGTAGTGATAGCGGAGCATCTTCCCGGCCTCCACAATACGTTGGCGGACTGGAATTCACGTTATTTCACGGATTCCAGCGATTGGAAGTTAGACGAGGAGGTATTCCTAGCTATATCATCTCACTGGGGTCTTCCCTCAGTGGATTTATTTGCCAATCGTTTGAACGCCCAGATATCCAGGTTCTTCAGCTGGCGACCGGATCCTCTGGCAGAAGCAGTGGACGCATTCCTACAACAGTGGAAGGGAGTGTTAATGTATGCCTTTCCCCCATTTGCTTTGATTCCCTGGGTTCTCCTTCAAGTTCAGCGCCAAGCGGCGGAGTTGGTCTTAGTTCTACCTCTGTGGCGATCTCAACCTTGGTTCCCTCTGGTTCTGGACCTGTTGGTGCAACCTCCTCTCCTCCTGCCGGATCTCCCCTTTCTGCTGCGAGACTCATCGGGGGAGGCCCACCCCCTTATTCAAGCAGGTTTACTTCGCCTTCTCGCTTGCAGGATCTCGGGTGTTCCGGCTCACTGTCTGGAGTTTCGAACACAACTGTTTTCCTATTGGAGAACGCATGGGCTCCCGGTACCAGACGGGCTTATCGAGCCGCCTGGGACGCTTGGGCTCGTTGGTGCGGAGAACGCGATCTGGATCCCCTTCGAGCCCCTGTAGTTTCAGTCTTGTCATTCTTGTCTTCTTTGTATGATTCCGGTAAGGCTTATCGTACGATAAACCTCTACAGATCAGCGATATCCTCGGCACGAGGGTTTTGAGGGTTGTCCTGCGGGTCAACATCCTCTGATGTGTCGCTTGTTAAAAGGCTCTCGTCTGACTAGACCTCCCAGACCTCGGTTCTCTACAACTTGGGATGTGGGGTTAGTTTTGAACTTTTTATCCTCATGGTCTTCTAATGACCAGTTGTCCCTTCGCCAGCTCTCAGCGAAGTTAGTTACATTGTTATGTCTCATCTCTTGTAAGAGGGTTTCGGATGTCCGGGCCCTAGACTACGATGCACGATCATTTACCCCAGATGGTGTTCTTTTTAACATTTCCAGACGTACTAAGACGGGCATTCGTTCAGTCTCTTATCCTGCTTTCCGGCAGTCCCCACAACTTTGTCCGGTTACATGCTTACAGGAGTATGAATCTCGTACTGCTTCCCTGCGTAATCCTACTTTTCCTAATCTGTTTATCTCTTTTAGGAGACCCTATGCTCCGGTATCCAGCGTGACCCTGTCGCGCTGGGTTAAAGAAGTCATGAGTCAGGCAGGTATTGACACCAATATCTTCACGGCTCATTCCGTCCGCAGTGCCTCTGCTACCTCCATGTCAATCTCAGGGGCCCGTCTGGAGGACGTTATGCGCTTGGCGGACTGGTCTAGGGTTTCCACTTTTCGTGAATTTTATTTTCGTCCTGCTACACATGCTTTTGATTCTGTCATTTCTCAGCTTTAAACTAGCAATACGAAGCCTCCGTGTCTTGTGATAAAATTTCATGATTTTCCTATTTTATGACGTAAAGTCATGATTTTATTAAAGACACGGAGGCGAGTATTGCCCACCCTTCCCACCCCTTCTTGGATTGTCTTGAATGTGGATATGTTTTTCCATTGCTTGTTATGACATTTTTTCTGTATTATTTATTTCTGATTTGAGATTTAGGTTTGATTTTTTCATTCCATTGCCTTGTGAGTCTATCTTGGTTTTTTCATCCTACAGGCTGAGACGTCGTTTTCTCTACAGTTCCGGTTCAGATTACGGGGTTGATTCCGTTACATCGTCAAAGACCGTTTCTCCTTCTGTTGAAAAGTTTGGTTTAAAGGTTCAAGTTGTCGGTTGAGGTCCGGGAGGCGTAATTTCCGGAAGAGTTCTGCAGTTGGAGTAGCTGCTCAAAGAAAGAGGATGATCCCAGAGCGTGGAGTCATTATATGCTGGGATAGTGGGGAGGAGTCGGTTACTATGGTTTTTTCTTTTGATTGACATATTCATTCTTTGCTGCTATGGTAACAGTAAAGGAAGTTAAAGCAATACTCGCCTCCGTGTCTTTAATAAAATCATGACTTTACGTCATAAAATAGGAAAATCATGAAATTATATGCCGGATCTGATCGGACGTCATCAGGTTGGATTTACCAAGTGCAGAGCAGCAGTAACGAATATTAGAATGGTGCTCACTGTGCAGGACTATCTCGGTCAGAGCAGTGCCAAGAGGGACCATCCGGCCCTTCTGTCATTAGATGCAGAAAAGGCTTTCGACAATGTCAACTGGCAATGGCTGCGATGGTCCCTGGACGCATTTGGTTTTAAAGGCCAGATTCGCTAGGCACTGGAAGGTTTGTACAGGAGACTACAGGCAAGGGTCAGCTTCCCGGGTTTTCTGTCTGAGGCTTTTCAGCTTATGAGGGGCACCAGACAGTGTTGTCCTCTCTCCCCACTAATTTGGCTCTGGAACCGCTGGTTTCGATATCTAATACAGACAAATTTTTTCAGGAGAATTAGGGCACGAAAGCAAGAGGTCAAATTAATATACTTTGCTGACGATATACTAATCTTCCTCGACTCCCCAAGAGACCATCTAAATATGGTGTTAGACACTTTCCTTTACTATGAAGAGGCCACAGGCTACAAAATAAACGTGAGCAAAAGCCAGCTCCTCTACTTGCAAGGGTGTTACCTACGACCAGACTCAACTCTAGAGTTGAGTTAGTTCCAAACTATCTGACGTATTTGGGGGTCAAAATTGGGAGACATCCAACTTCTCTTTATTCACTAAATTATGACCCTCTGATTAGAAAAATAGAAGTGGAGCTGGAGAGATAGTCTAACCTCCCACTATCCTTATTCGGAAGGGCACACCTCCTGAGGATGATCAGTTTTGCTAGACTATTATATCCGATGCAAACTATACCCCTACTCATAAAACATCAAGATGTAAACTAAATTATAAGGGCCTTCATACAATTTCTGTGGGGAAAAAAAACACCCCAGAATTAGTTATGAAAAGCTTTCTGACAAAATTGGAGGGTGGAATCCATCTACCGGATATTAGAAGGCATAATTTGGCAGCCCTGACAAGACATATTAAGGACTTGATATGGAATACCTCCTTCTTCTCTAATAGGGCTCTAGAAACAGAGCTGGTTGCCCCGTGGGACTTGGTGGCTCTCTTGCACTCTAGAATTAGAGATACGCCCCCAGTAGTAAAACGATATAACTTGATAAAAGACACATTAGCAGCTTGGAGAGCAATCAGGAAAATATATAAATTACCTATGTACATCACCCCTTATATACCCTTGCGGACGCTTCCTGCTTTTCTGGCAGGGAGACAGTCCTTGCTATTCCATAAATGGAAGGAGAAAGGAATCTCTACTCTAAAACACATTCTAACCCCTATGGAACACAAACTGATCCCATGGACCCAACTCCAGACCCAAAATCAGCTCCCGCCATCACATTTTCTAGCATACGCCCAAATTAGTTCGTATTGTATAGGCCAAGTGAAAAGTTTGGGAGACTCGGACAGACTTGCTTGGTTTGAGGGCTTGGTACACTGTCCGAACTGTACAGCAGACTCCAAAGTACTCACTCTATAGGGCTGGGCAACAAGGTGTTTAGACACTGGGAGAGAAAACTCAAGGATGACTCGCTGACAACAAAGCTAAGGGCGGGACTGGAGAGAGTGAGACAGGCTGTGAGTTGCGAGAACTGGAGAGAGATGCAATTCAGAATTCTTCATAAGGCGACATATATGCTTTTGATTTATCATACAAGGATGCTCCGGCACATTATATTAGAGCCTGCCCAAAATGTCAACTACCCAAAGCCAATCTCCTTCATGGTCTCTGGGAGTGTCCTTTCTTATCCCAGCTACTGAGGGAAGTAGTCGCCCAGATCAAAGAGATATGAGACACTGATTTGGATCTCTCTCCTCAACAATGTGTCTTTCACTATATCCCGATAGACCTGGAGGGGAACACCTCGCAGGTGATCGGCATCAAGGGGATACATGTAATGCTATTGTCCGCAAAGAAGAGTATACTGAGGCATTGGCTGTACCCCACGGTGCCCAATATTGAGGAGGTTTTGGGCATAGTAAAACAGATCTTGTATATGGAAAGGTTAGATACGGAGCACTGTAAGGGTAGAGCCACGAAGGCTTTTTTCCATTAATGGAGACGATTCATAGTAAAGGTGCTGCCCCAAGACGAGATAAAGGAACTGGTAACCCTATTTCTAGGTACTCAGTGGTATCTTCTGGAGAAAACAAAGGGCACGCTTGGAAGACTGGACAGCGATTGGCCTGAGGGAGGAGATATATCTGTAAAACATGTTTTTGTAGTAGGAGACACACGTGGTGAACCACAAGGAGCGAATTTTGTTGAATGTTGATCTTGGGAGGGAGGGGGGGTTTGACATATAAAAAAAAAAAAATTGGGAAAATGGTCATGTATTGTTTTTGATGCCTTGTCCCCCAATCAATCTTAGAATGGAAATACCATTGATTCTTGATCAGATGTTGATTATTGTTTGTACCGTTATGTAAACTATTCCCACATCGATTGTCTGGTGGGACATGTCTTATATTGTATTATCATTTTCTGTCAATAAAAATTTATAAAAAAAATAACGGAACGGAAGCGGAAAGAAAATGTGCATGAGCCCTTAGTGTTGTTTCACACGATCAGATGCCATTCGTGTCATCCGCAGCGTGAATGAGAGCCAAGCTGCGCACTGGACAGCAGAGACCTGGAGCACTAACATGATTGATAATTCTCCGTGCCTCTCTGTGATCTTTTTACTACAAAATCACAGTGAGATAAAGTTGTCACCGTGATTTTATAGTAAAGAGGTCACAGAGAGGCACAGAGCATTATCAATCATGTTAATGCTCCGTGTCTCTGCTGTCCGGAGTGGGGCTTGGCTGTCTTTCATGCAGCGGATTCCACACACGGCATCCGCTCGTGTGAAAGACCCCTTAGGACTCCTGCACACGACCGTTTCCGTTCCATTTTTGTGGATTCCGTTTGCGGTCTGTATGCAGAACCATTCATTTCAATGGTTCCACAAAAAAAAAGGAATGTACTCCGTATGCCTACCATTTCCGTTCTTTTCAAAGATAGAACATGTCCTATTATTGCCCGCAAATCACGTTCCGTGGCTCCATTCAAGTCAATGGTTCCGCTAAAAAAAACGGAATGCATATGGAATGCATCTGTATGTCTTCCGTATCCGTTCGTTTTTTACGGAACCATCTATTAAAAATGTATGCCCAGCCCAATTTTTTAATCTACTTAATGTTTAACCCCTTACGGACACATGACGTACCGGTACGTCATGTGTTCCGATCACCGCCGCCCGGCGGGTGGTGATCGGAACAAAGTGCCTGCTCAAATCATTGAGCAGGCACCTTGGCTAAATGTGCAGCGGGGTCCCGTGACCCCCCCCCATGTCAGCGATCGCCGCAAACCGCAGGTCAATTCAGACCTGCGGTTTGCGGCTTTTCATGGTGCGGGCGGCGGCAGCAGTGCCATCGGATCCCCATGGGGCTGTGGGGGGGACCTGATGGCATGGAAGGCAGCGCGATGCCGATCTGAGATGATGGGGGCATATCGCTAGGATACATCCCCATTGTCTGATAAGGGAGGGTCCCACTGCTAGGACCCACACCTATATTGAGAATGGAGCCAGTAATGTGGTGGCTGGGTCCGGCCAACACTAAGCTCTCTACCCATAGAAGTACAGTCAGGTCCATAAATATTGGGACATCGACACAATTCTAACATGTTTGGCTCTATACACCACCACAATGGATTTGAAATGAAATGAACAAGATGTGCTTTAACTGCAGACTGTCAGCTTTAATTTGAGGGTATTTACATCCAAATCAGGTGAACGGTGTAGGAATCACAACAGTTTGCATATGTGCCTCCCACATGTTAAGGGACCAAAAGTAATGGGACAATTGGCTTCTCAGCTGTTCCATGGCCAGGTGTGTGTTATTCTCTCATTATCCGAATTACAATGATTAGATAAAAGGTCCAGAGTTCATTTCAAGCGTGCTATTTGCATTTGGAATCTGTTGCTGTCAACATCTCAAGATGAGATCCAAAGAGCTGTCACTATCAATGAAGCAAGCCATCATTAGGCTGAAAAAACAAAACCAACCCATCAGAGAGATAGCAAAAACATTAGGCGTGGCCAAAACAACTGTTTGGAACATTCTTAAAAAGAAGGAACGCATCGGTGAGCTCAGCAACGCCAAAAGACACAGAAGACCACAGAAAACAACTGTGGTGGATGACCGAAGAATTCTTTCCCTGGTGAAGAAAACACCCTTCACAACAGTTGGCCAGATCAAGAACACTCTCCAGGAGGTAGGTGTATGTGTGTCAAAGTCAACAATCAAGAGAAGACTTCACAAGAATGAATACAGAGGGTTCACCACAAGATGTGAACCATTGGTGAGCCTCAAAAACAGGAAGGCCAGATTAGAGTTTGCCAAATGACATCTAAAAAAGCCTTCACAGTTCTGGAACAACATCCTATGGACAGATGAGACCAAGATCAACTTGTACCAGAGAGATGGGAAGAGAAGAGTATGGAGAAGGAAAGGAACTGCTCATGATCCTAAGCATACCACCTCATCAGTGAAGCATGGTGGTGGTAGTGTCATGGCGTGGGCATGTATGGCTGTCAATGGAACTGGTTCTCTTGTATTTATTGATGTGACTGCTGACAAAAGCAGCAGGATGAATTCTGAAGTGTTTCGGGCAATATTATCTGCTCATATTCAGCCAAATGCTTCAGAACTCATTGGACGGCGCTTCACAGTGCAGATGGACAATGACCCAAAGCATACTGCAAAAGCAACCAAAGAGTTTTTTAAGGGAAAGAAGTGGAATGTTATGCAATGGTTAAGTCAATCACCTGACCTGAATCCGATTGAGCATGCATTTCACTTGCTGAAGACAAAACTGAAGGGAAAATGCCCCAAGAACAAGCAGTGACTGAAGACAGTTGCAGAAGAGGCCTGGCAGAGCACCACCAGAGATGAAACCCAGCGTCTGGTGATGTCTATGCGTTCCAGACTTCAGGCTGTAATTGACTGCAAAGGATTTGCAACCAAGTATTAAAAAGTGAAACTTTGATTTATGATTATTATTATGTCCCATTACTTTGGTTCCTTAACAAGTGGGAGGCACATATACAAACTGCTGTAAATCCTACACCGTTCACCTGATTTGGATGTAAATACCCTCAAATTAAAGCTGACAGTCTGCAGTTAAAGCACATCTTGTTCGTCTCATTTCAAATCCATTGTGGTGGTGTATAGAGCCAAAAATGTTAAAATTGTGTCGATGTCCCAATATTTATGGACCTGGCTGTAAATAGGAGTGCACTGCGCTTGCTAGGCTGACGGAAATAGCCGAGCCAGCGCTCAGCTATATTCGTTGGCCCCATAGAAATGAATGGAGGGCGTCTGTGCATGCGCAGTGCGCCCACCACTACTTTTAGGGCTCCGTTCTCGGTATAGGTGCGGCAGAGGTGGGACCTGCACCTATCAGACAATGGGGGCATATGCGGTTTAACTCTAAGACACGGATCGCGGTGCCTCAGGTTAGCGAGTTCTCCCTGGGCCGCCTCGATCTGTCTCTGAAAAGTAACTTCACTCCATACATTAACGAGGCCTCGATTGATGCATTTATTACTGCAGTTAAGTCTGATGTTTCTGCCTATAGATTGAGATGTGACAATGTTGCCTTTAAACATCCTAACCTATCTAAATTTGAAATAGAAGCGCTAGACAAATTAAGGAAAGATTCTTCCATAACAGTCAAGCCTGCGGACAAGGGTGGCGCAGTGGTCATCATGGACACCGGCAAATATGTGGCTGAGATTCAGCGTCAGCTGGATGACACCAATGTCTACTCTGTTCTTCAATGTGATCCCAAGTTTGAGATTGCTAGACTTATCCAGAGATGTTTGGCAGACGCCATGTTGGCAGGCACTATTGATGAGGACTTGTGCACTTTTCTCACTGTAGATCATCCGGTGACCCCGGTTTTATATATACTTCCAAAAGTGCACAAGTCCCTTATCGATCCTCCCGGACGACCTATCGTCTCCGGTTCGGACTCCATCTTTAGTTGCATTGCTATTTTTCTGGATAAGGTTCTACACGAATTTGCAATAGGGGCTGAGTCGTATGTACAAGATACGACCGACTTCCTGTGCAAGTTGAATGAGATTGATTTTGCCGGTGTCCATGAGGTCCATTTAGCGTCCTTTGACGTCACTTCACTATATACCTCTATCAATCATGATTTAGGTATTGACGCCATTTCCCGTATGCTTGACTCTTCACCTTATACAATGGCTGCTAGGCAGCTCATCATTGATTTATTGCAGATAGTTTTGAGGCATAACTATTTCCTGTTCCAGGATACCTTTTTCCAACAAAAAAGAGGCGTGGCAATGGGGTCTAACGTGGCACCTACCTACGCCAATATCTTTATGAGATGCTTTGAGGAAGATGCCGTCTATGTGTCACACCACCGCAGCCAATTGCTGCGGTGGTGGAGATACATCGACGACATCTTCCTCATATGGACTGGTAGTGTCACCCAGTTACTTGAGTTTCATCGGTTTTTAAACGGTGTTGACAGGGATCTGCAATTTACGTTGGTCCATTCGGATACTGAATTGCAGTTTCTTGATACCACTGTTACATTTGGTGAGAGCGGGATACACACCCAGCTCTACACCAAACCTACTGATAAAAATACCCTCCTCTGTTACAACAGTGGTCATCCACGCAACACACTCAAGTACTTACCCTTTTCACAATTTCTCAGGGTCAAACGAATTGTTTCTGAGCCTAAGAATCTAGACTCCTCTTTAAACAACATGGCTAACAAATTCAAAAAAAGGGGGTACCCTACCAAATTATTGGATTCTCACATCAACAAGGTCCGTGATTTGGATAGAAGTAATCTTCTAAAAAGGAAGTCATCTGAAGGATCCTTGACTCGGATTCCTTTTATTTCCAAATTCACGGAACAAAGTGCAGAGATTAACTGTATCATCAAACGGCATTGGGGTATTTTGGGAGGCTGTCATAGTGAGATTCAGGAATTCAGATCTCCCCCCCTATTCTCATATTGTAGGTCTAGAAGCCTACGGGATCAACTGGTTAGAGCAGATATTGGCCCTAGATCTATGTCGGTACAGACTGCACTAACCACATTAGGCAAGGGTAGCTTTCCCTGCCTGTGCTGCACCGACTGCAAATATATGGGTAAAGGCAGTGCTTTTATTCATCCTACCACTGGAGTTCTACACCCTATTCGTTTTCACCTTACATGTAATTCCTGTTACGTGGTTTATGTTTTGATCTGTCCATGTAAGTTATTATATGTGGGTGAAACTTCAACCGATCTTAAGACGCGGCTCAACAATCACCGTTTGTCCATACGTAAAAAGAGAAAGGACCTCCCTGTTGCCAAACATTTCACAGAATTTAAACATTCTAAAAAAGATCTGAAATGTTGGGCAATTGATCATGTACCCATGCCCAGACGTGGGGGGAACAGGGTACGGATTCTTAAAAAGAGAGAGCTTCTCTGGATTTACACTCTCAACAGTTTGAGACCAAATGGGCTTAATGTGGATTACAATCCGGGGATTTATGTTTAAATAAGTTGCTTGCCCTCTTTTGTTTTATATGTGATATGCGCCTTTTCTCTTGTGCTACATATTGTATTTTGAACACTACTAAGCCATGTTTCTAATTCTTTTCTTTCTTTTTTATATTCACAGATTTTTTATATTCACAGATTTGAATGATGCTGCGGAATCAAGATGTGTGACGTACCCGGTGCACATACACTGTATCCACATGTCCTCACTTGTCTATATGAGTGCCCTCATTGTGACTTGTTATTTCGGTTCGGCTAGTTTTTCATCGCCTCGATTTACATTTTGTGTCAGTCCACACTGCGGTATATTGAAACATGTTTGTTTTGGGGGGATCTGTGGGTGATCTGGGTGAGGATCGTGACACTCGTGTTGCGGTCTCCACTGTTCGCCCATGGATAGTGGGACCTGTGTCCTTTGAGATACAGTGCCCTTCCTTGCCCCCTCTTTATATACTTGTTGTATAGCACGGCTTGTATTTCCGTGTTGCGCTGTCCTGTCCTTATGTGCATGGACATGCGCATACACAGTGGTGGGACACAATGACCTTTTACAATATGGCCGACCGAGCTTCTTGGCAGTAGTGCGCATGTCCGTGCGCGTGTCTCCGCAACTATTGTTGGTGACGTCATGCCGTGACTGGACGCGGTTGGCGTCTGCGCACTATCTGTTTCCGAACGCCAGTTCGATTGATATGCGACATGTTTGATGCGGTGGACGGCGCTGGGTATGTCAACACTTTCTTTCTTTCTTTGCGGCATCATCATTTTTATTACTTGCACTATTGTGTACACCTGTCTCTTATCACCAATTACCTCGTTGTAGGTCATAATATGTACACCATATATTATATTTCTGATGTATTATTATATCATCTTTTACTTATGGGTATTACACAATTGTATTTACATATGGAGATTGTATATGCACTTTTGCACTTTAAATTGTATATTTTATTGTTGATTGATTGTATCATGATGTAATGGGGGTTGGACTATATATACCCCAGCATACACTGTGTTCATTGCTTGAAAAAGGCTCTTGTTTGGAGCTGAAACGTTGCCATCTGCATGGGTGATTAAAGACCAGTATATTTTTACTTGGAGTGCTGTCCTTTCTTCGTTCCTATATATATATATCTTAAAGAAAAGTATTAAAGTCCAAAACTGACTTGAACCTTGGTCATATAAGAGGATAATAATAATAACTGCTTTGTGTATCATTAGTTCTCCTGATGAAATAAATGAGCCCTTGTTTGCTAGCTATAAGAGAGCAGGTGCTGGGGAGCACTGTGCTCAGAGATGTGTGCCTGTCAGGTGCTCCAGTGCAGGCTAGCAGGCGGCTTTAGGACCGCAGCGCGGCAGTGCTGTCAGGGTGGATGCAGAAGAAAGGAGGAGGAGAGCCTGTGACCCGGGAGGAGGATAGGGCGAGGAGAGAGCAATGCTAAATCAAGGGTACAGTTAGGCACACAGGCACCTAAGGCAGGGGATCGGGAGGAGGAGGTGTGTGTCTATAAGAGGCTCTCAGGAAAGCTCAGGCTCACTCCCCTCCCAGGTATCATCCAGCAATGAACATGTCAGTGTTGACTTTGCAGGAATATGAATTCGAGAAGCAGTTCAATGAGAATGCGGCTATCCAGTGGATGCAGGAGAACTGGTAGGTGCCCTCCTCGTCTCCTTGTGGTGGGCATTATGTGGGTGAGATGATGGTGCACCATCAGTGATGGGAGCAGGCCTTCCTGGGGGTGCAGGGGGCATGCTGAGGTGCCAGGGCCCTGCTGTGCATGCAATGAATGGGCGAGCGCTGAGGCTGTGAATGGATGCAGCCTGTGCCTGCTGGGTGCACAACAGGGCTTTATACTGGGGGAGAAGGCCTCAGCTGTAATAAGCTCATGGCCATTAACCCCTAACCTGCCTCCGCGCTTTGTAGTATGCTGGGGTTAACTGGTCTCCTCACTGGATGGAGGATTAGATTGTCAGCCTCATAGGGACAGTGCGGTGGCATCACTGGAATACTGGGGAAGGAGCGAGTGCAGCTCTGCATCACACTTCAATGATTGATTGGAGCTGGGATTGCTCCATTCGTGAAATGTAACCTCATGCTGGTTATTTTGTATTTCTCTCTTTTGTAACATTTTATCTGGTCTCATAAAAAATGGTTTTCTATCCACTTACTGTAGAAAAGAGCCCCCCTGGATTGTGAGCTCCTGCTCATTGTGGCGCCCTGTATAGTCATTGACCTACAGTCGCCCCTCTTGCTGGGCTCAGACATATGTAGCACGTGTTACTGTGCATCTAATGGAAGAATAAGATGCTCAGATTTGTACACCCATAGGCGGAACTATTGTAGTTTTCATCTGTGAGACTAAATTCAGTGATTGGTGAAGACACTTAAAGGGAACCTGTCACCATGAAAGTGCAGTATGCTATAGAGCAGGAGGAGCTGAGCAGATTGATACATCGTTTTGTGGGAAAAGATTTAGTAAAACTTGTATCTCATTCATTTATATTCCCGCCCATTCTGGGCTTTGAAGTCCA
This sequence comes from Bufo bufo, assembly GCF_905171765.1. NCBI lineage: Eukaryota > Metazoa > Chordata > Amphibia > Anura > Bufonidae > Bufo > Bufo bufo. The sequence goes on along the minus strand of NC_053390.1, from coordinate 600,032,169 downwards.
GGAGTCGGTCCTATCAGTGATTGACAGGCTTCCTTCTATGACTGTGTATACAGAGATAGCTGTCAATCACTGATAGCACTGCCTCATTGACTTCAAAGCCCAGAATGAGCAGGCCTTATGCACACGACCATATGTATTTTGCGGTCCGCAAAAACAGATCTGCAAAAAATACGGATGAAGTCCGTGTGCATTCCGTATTTTGCGGAACGGAACAGCTGGCCCTTAATAGAACAGTACTATCCTTGTCCATAATGCAGACAATAATAGGACATGTTCTATATTTTTGCGGAACGGACCTACGGAAACGGAATGCACACAAAGTAACTTCCGTTTTTTTTGCAGACCCATTGAAATGAATAATACCACATACGGTCAAACGTAACGGACACGGAAAGAAAATACGTTTGTGTGCATGAGCCACAGGTTTTACCTACTCTTTTCCCATAGAACTATATATCATTACAATCTGCTCAGCTCCTCCTGCTCTGTAACCTGCTGCCTGCAGCTCAGACACCATGTTCAACATGACAGATTGTAATAAGTGTCACCATGATGTAAATCTCTCTGCATGTATACCACTTTCCTCAGGGCATTCTTCCTGTTTGTGGACAAATTTATTCCCTGTCATTTAAAAAAAAGAACCTGCAGGGAACTTTTGGTAAGCGCATGGTAGGTGAGAACTTGCTTACCATTTAAGATGGGGTAAGTAGGTGCCCATAATAGGTAGCATGGGCAGGCCCTTAGATTAGAGAATTCGATTTCTATGTAAAGTACCAGTTCATTGGGGGTTACTTACTAAGGGTCCGTATAACTTTTTGTCGTAAAAAATTTGCAAGACCCTGTTTTGCGACCTGTTCAATGTCCATGCGGCGGGTGTTTGTACACCTTTCTCATCAATGGGGAGTGGTAGGGGCCAGGTCAGGCCACTCTACCTCTTAGGGTATGGCCACACAGTCAAGTTTCCTGATGCAGTTTTGGAAGCCAAAACCAGAATTTTATTTAAAAAAAGAGAAGTCATATCTGCCCTTTAGGGCTCTTTCACACGAGCGTGTCTCTTGCGGGGATCGCTCCATGTGAGAGAGGGATTGTGCGTTCTGGACTTAGGAAGCGCAGGTTATTATCATGATTTATAATGCTGTGTGCCTCTGCGTCACCCTTCTGTAACAGAATTATACTGATAGCTTTATGTCAGTATGATTCCTTTACAGAGAGGTCAGGCAGAGGCACACAGCATTATCAATCATGGTAATGCCGTGCTCTTTCTAAGTCCAGAAAGCACGAACTCTCTCTCACATGGAGCATGATTCCCACAAGGGACATACTAGTGTGAAAGAGCCCTTATACTTTCTCTACTCTTAAGATCTACTCCTGATTTTTTACTTCCAAAACTCCCTCAGGAATTACTCTGACCGTACCCTAAGACTGGTGTCTGAAAGACCAATCTTAGTAAATGATCCCCAATATATTACAATGACGTGTGTAAAGAGGGTGATATAACAGTCAGCTATACCTAAGGCAATACTGGGCAGTGGCACTGATCAGTAGTCCTTACCATCTTGCCAGGTATGGGTGTCTTATAGGGGTATTCCTGCAATCCATATCTACAGGACAGGTGATAAATGTCTGATTGCTTGGACCACCACGATCACTAGAATGGGGGTGCTAAGCCTCTCATTCCTCTTCATAGTGGCTGGGGGGCTCCCAGCAATCAGGCATTCATTACCTGAATAGGTGATAAGGGTGGATTGTGTGAATACCCCTTTAATGGCTCTTGCTCACGGCAAAGCCATTGGTGTGCACCTTCTATGGCAGCACAGAGGGTCCCTTTTTGATATTTTAAATTAGTATTTGCCAAAACCAAAAGTGGAATCTACAGACTGAAAAAGGACCTCTTTGGATTTCTTCTGTGTTTTGGACCTAGTACTGGTTTTGGCTTACAGATAGTAATGCAAAATACTGGCATGTGAAAGAGACCAGTCGGTGATAAACGCATCTCAGTGTGCTTCCAATATGGCTTCCTGATCATTGTGGGTCTAGCTCTTCTGAGGGCTCATTCACTATGGTTCTGTATGAGGGGTCCATAGCTACTCCATGTGATGCCACATGGTGCATAAACGAGGCACTGTCTTCTCCACTAAAAGCATTAGGGGTCATTTACTAAGGTTTACAGGAGGCTGCCTCTTCGTAAATTTGTCACAATTTTGATGTCCCTGTGGCAGAAACTGAAACGTATAGGAGCTAGGAGCGTAGATTTGGCACTAGTTTTCTAGTGTAAATTATAGTAAATGCATCAGGCATCAGTGGCCCCACACTGTCTACCTAGCTCCTACTGCTTTTAAAGAAAGTAGTGAGAGAGGCGTAAAACCCCAAAAAGTTGCAAATTTCTTTTTGCAAAATACCATTTACACAAACGTTTGCGACTTCTTCAAGTCAAAAACCTGGCGTACACGTAAATTATCCCAGAGAATACCTTCACAGGGTGAAATCCACTAGTTTTCCATGTAGATTTTACTGAGGATTTTTCACTTTACGACCTGCATAATGTACTCTTAGGGCCATAGCATGTTTCTAGGGGCGCCAAGAGGGAGAGGAAGCGTGGTAAAGGTTATAGGGGTCGTTTATGCTGGTCTTTGTTTCCTCCCTTTGCCGTCAGCGGAAGCGCCTGATTTATGACAAGGCTTTTACACCTGTTCAGAACCTGCAACTCTATACAATGGCATAAAACAATGTGCCTGCGTTTTTGTCTTGTATGGAGGATGAATGTCTCCTAAATGTGAAGTGTACCTGAGAAGCATGTTTTACCTAGTACATTAACGGCATTGCTTCTTTGGAGGCCAAGTGGTTTAGTCCACCACAAGGCTAAAACAACATTTTCTAAAGTACTGTATATAGTAGGTTACCATGAAAACCAAAATTGTGGTCAAACCAACTATTGCAGGGTAGATATTAAAACCACTGGGAAATATACTGATTTCGGGACATACGTACAGGGCTAAAGAACCACACTGGATACAGCTATCTTGCTCTAGCTACCAGATTGTTTTTATATTTTAAGACATTGTGGGGGCTTTCAGAGAATTTTGGTAATTTCAGAAACCTCTTTCAAATGAGGTTCTTCAGCAGCTGCGTTGTGCATTATTGTGCACTGTATGCTGCAGAACATAACATGGCCACTGCTATTACTTATGAAGGTGTTTCATATCAGTCAGTTAACAGAAGGTATACAGGAAGCTCCCATTAAATTTTTGCTGCAACTACAAATACAAGTCTCTTTTTTTTGCCCATTTTTCCAGTCAAAACTGCTCCAACTCTTTCAAATTAGATCGGCTATGCTGGTGTACAGCAGTCTTCAAGTCTTCATGGCTCAGACTATCATTTGGATTGAGATCTGGGCTTTGACTAGGCCATTCAAAGACATTTCACTCTTAACCCTTAGCTCTGTCCTTGTCTGAAATCTCTGGCAGACTGAAACCGGTTTTCTTTAAGAATTACCTTGTATTGACTGCCATCCACTTTTCCTTTTCATCCCGACCAGTTTTCCAGTACCTGACTATGAGTAACATCCTTAGAACATGATGTTGCCACCACCATGCTGCACTGTGGGAATGGTGTTCTTTGGGTCATTGGAAGTGTTGAGTGTGCGCCACACATAGCATTTCGCATGATGGCCAAAAATTTCAGTTTTAGTGTCATCTGACCAGAGAACTATCTTTCAAGTGTTTGGGAAGTCTGACACAAGTTGTTTGGCAAAGACAAAGGTGGCTTCTTATGTTTTTCTTTAAAAACAGACATCCAACACGCAAAACCCCCGCTGATTAGCTGTCCTGCAGATAGGCCTTCATTTACCAGGCTTGACAACCCTTTTGAGAAATAGTTTTTTTTTAGCCACTCGAGGTGGATTATGTGTAGGTTTCCAGGCGGAAAAACCACAGTACCAGCAAAGTGAATTAGATTTGACAGATCTCATGTACACTTTGCTTTTTTCCTCTGTGTGGAAATTGACCTGATGTGCTTGCAAAGGGTGAGATCTGCAGCAAACTGGCATCAAATCCGCAACAAAAACCGCAAATGACACATGAAAATCTGCTCAGAATGTGTTTGTAAATACACACTAGTGTGCAGTTACCCTGAAGCCCAATTTACAGCATATAATAGTCCTACGGACAGATACTTCCATCTCCGCTGTGGATCTTTAGAGCTCCTTCAGTGTTATTGTCAGTGTCTCTGATTCTTTGACTAATTTCCCCCTTGCCTGGTCCGGGAGCCTTCTTTTGCCAGGTTTGTAGTTGTGCCATATTCTTTTCATATTCTTCTAATGGTGCCCCCATGGGATTTTAAAAGTTTGCGATATTTTTTATAACCCATCCCTGATCTGTACTTCTCCACAACTTTGCCTCTGACCTGTTTTGAGAACTCCTTGGTCTTCATGTTTGTTTAGTAGTATTGCAGACTTAAAGGGGTTCTCTGGGAATTAAGAAAATGAAAATACTTTAATATTACTTCATTATAAATATATTCCCAAATACCTTACATTAGTTATAATGGCTCATTTTGTCTAGGGAGCAATCATTTGGAAAAACAAAATGGCCGCTGTCCTATTAGTACCCAAAAAACCTGTCCTAATCACACAACAGGACAAGTTACTTCAGAGCACTGAGGTAAAGAGCTGCGTCATCCTCCTCTCTACTTGTCAGGGATTATGATCCCGAATACAGATGATAAAATCTTTAGCTGAATCTCTGTAGGAATGGAGTTCATGAGCAGATGTAGCTAATAAGCAGCAGCACTGCACTTGTGTGCTGTCTCCATTACCGCAATCTGTCCTCTTTGTACTTCATGTCTCCTGATAAACTCCATTCCCACAAAGATTCAGCTAAGTATCATATTAAACTGTAGTCAGGATCATAATCCCTGACAGGCAGAGCAGAGAGGAGGATGAGGCAGCTCTTTCTTTCAGTGTTGTGAAGTAACTTGTCCTGCTGTGTGATTAGGACAGGTTTAGTGTATACTAACAGGACAGCGGCCATTTTGTTTCTCCTAATCATTGCTCCCTATACAAAACGAACCATTATAACTAATGAAAGGTATTTGGGAATATATTTATAATAAAGTAATATTTGCGTATTTTCATTTTCTTAATTCTCGGAGCACCCCTTTAAGCCTCATTCACATGTCAGTGTTCGGTCAGTGATTTCCATCAGTGATTGTGAGCCAAAACCAGGATTGGAGCCTCCACAGACATGAGGTATAAGGGAAAGTTCTGCACCTGGTTTTGGGTCTAAATCACTGATGAAACTCACTGACCAAAACACTGACGTGTGAATGAGGCATTAGGCGCCTTTCAGACCAGGTGTATTTATACTCATAAAGGGACACTTTGATTGCACACAGGGAACCTTATTCAACACGACCGTTGCCTGTTTTGTGGTCCGCAAATTGCGGATCCGCAAAGCGCGGATACGGCCGTGTGTGTTCCGTATTTTGTGGAATGGAACTTCCGGCCCATAATAGAACAGTCCTCTCCTTGTACATAATGTGGACAAGAATAGGACATGTCCTATATTTTTGCGGATGCCTTGGAATGGACATATGGATGCGGACAGCACACGGTGTGTTGCCTGCATTTTTTGCGGCCCCATCGAAGTGAATAGATCCGCATACGACCTACACAAAATGCGAACCAGATGTGGACAAAAAATAAGTTTGTGTGCTCGAGCCGTTAATTGGATGGACCAACACCAGACCTCATTTAGGGTTTTCATAGCAAATGGGGTAAATATATATATATATATATATATATATATATATATATATATTATATATGCACTCTCAATTTTCCAGTATTTTCAGAAAATCCATTTCAATTCCAGGTTGTAGTAAAAAAAAAAATTTAAAAACACCAAGAGGGGTGAATACTTTAACAGGGCACTGTACATCTGCCCCATGATGTTTTCCTTTCACATTTTTTATCACCAAAATGACAATAAAACCTCAAGTATATGGTGTATGGATCTGTAATATGGACCCATAGACATATATGGGCCCATACTGTAGCTCCACATGCCCCTCAGGGCAGACTGGCCGTAGATACTATGAGGACCGATGTCCAGGAGGCCACCTGAGCTCTCCTTTCGGCTGCGAGTGATCTGAGGGCTGTATTAGATTAAATGATCTAGCAGGCGATTGTCGGATGGGAAGCATTCCTTCCTGGCAATCGCCTGCTCGCTAGCGAAGGAGACCGCTGCTATTACATGCAGCGATCTCCTCCACAGTATGAGGAGGAGCGATCGTTATCCTATCGCTCATCCCCATACTGACTAGTTGTTTACCAACAGCAGATTGTGATTAGACAGCACAATCTGCCGCCGGCAAACGATGATTTATTTTTAATCATCTTTAAAAATCTGGATTGCCCTATGTGCGAGCTTGTTCATTGGGTAATCGGCAGCAGTATTACACTGACAGATTATCGCTAATAAGCATTCCTCATTAATTGGCCAGTCGAATACAGGCTTAAGGCTCCATTTACACGTCCGCAAATGGGTCCGCATTCGTTCCGCAATTTTGCGGAACGGGTGCGGACACATTCATATTCTATGGTGACGGAATGGATGCGGACAGCACACAGTGTGCTGTCAGCATCCGCATTTGCGGAGCGTGGCCCCGATCTTCAGGTCCGCAGCTCCGCAAAAGATAGAACATGTCCTATTCTTGTCCGCAGCTTGCGGACAAGAATAGGCATTTCTATAGGGGTGCCGGGCGGGTGTGTTGCGGATCCGCAATTTGCGGGTCCGCAACACACCACGGACGTGTGAATGGAGCCTTAGGCTCCATTCACACGTCCGCAAAATGGGTCCGCATCCTTTCCGCAATTTTGCGGAATGGGTGCGGACCCATTCATTCTCTATGGGGACGGAATGGATGCGGACAGCACACAGTGTGCTGTCTGCAGCCGCAATTGCGGAGCGCGGCCCCGATTTTGGGTCCACAGCTCCGCAAAAAGATAGAGCATGTTCTATTCTTGTCCGCAGCTTGCGGACAAGAATAGGCATTTCTATGGGGGTGACGGGCTGGTGTGTTGCGGACCCGCAATTTGCGGGTCCGCAACACACCACGGACGTGTGAATGTAGCCTTACTCTGTTTAACCCTGGGGTCATTAGGTTCTTACATACCTACCTGGCAGCCATGGGTGCCCTCCTGGATTCAATTGTGTCCCCATCCTCAGGATGACGATACAATTAAATACTGCACCCTCATAGGCCACAGGCCACTATATGAGGCAGTGTACAGTACAAATGGAGCAGGGACAGAGTCTCAGGCCGGAGGCAGGAAGAAGCCTTAGGCTTCCACCTTGGAATGGGACTCGAGTATTTTATGTTTTTTTTTTCTTTCCTTGACCACTTAGGGGGCATACTACTGGGGGCACTAAAGGGGTCATTACTAGGGGCTGTCAAAGTGCTAAAAGTAGGGCTGGCTTGGTGCTGTGGCCCACATTTCAACTCCTAAGCTCCTTATTTTAGAGACAACTGGAGTGGAAAGAGGACAGAACATGGCAACCACTGAAGGACAGGTTCTGGGGAGATTTTATGTGCTGCAATCTGTTATCTGGTTCTGCTGGGAAGGTATTGCTGACCCCACCTACTTGTGTTGGTCCCATTCCTTCTGTCAATCTGGCCCCACCTACAACATGGGGGCCACATAAAGTTTCCAGTCTGCCCCCGTCCTTATTTCGTATACAAGCACACAAAATCACGGTATGTTCTATCAGGTACCATGTTACGGAGGCATTACTTCTAGACAGGAATACAGAGCTGGAGCCACCATACTGGAGTATACGGAGGGCCAAATGCTTCATGATACAGAAACATCAGACCGCCTAGTGCTGTCTTCCTTTCTTTCTATGTACGTGAGACCTAAAGTTTATAATTTTAACATCACAATTAATGTTTTTTTTTTTTATTGTATTCACTACATGGAATATGAAATGCACAGCTAGTTATTTCCTAAAAATAGAAACTCAAACTATTTTGTTAAGATTTTTTTTTCAAAATATTACCTTTTTGTTGACTACTTTAAATAATTAATAAGTTTGTAGCCTTTTACTGCTGTACTCACCTGGGTATAGAATTCATGTGGGCATTGATTATGCTCCTTAGTAAGCTGTCTTTACTAATTAAAAAGAAATCTTATCCTGACTCCATGCTCTAGTGGATGGTGTGATCAGTGCAAAACTAATTGGGCTTCTACAAACATGTCAGAAATTAGGCATGTAGAATATCATTTTGTACGAGTCTATCTTCACAATACTGGAATAAGTGTTAGCTTGGTACAACAGGAGGAACACCTATAGAACAGAATTTTGCATTATGCCATTTGACATTCCAAGATTAGTGTGAAATGGTTCTTCGGGAAGGTTTTACAAGCAGCAGTGATGTAACTAGAGTGTGGGCCCCAGTGCAAACTTTGGATTGCCCCCTCCCCCCCATTTATACAAAGGCGGCAATTTTTTTTTACACTAAGCCCAATGCATGGCTACACTCACCCAGTCCTAACTAATAAAATCTGGTCCTACCTCATCCAGGGTGTTGCTGGCGTTGGTGTAATGTTCACTGGATGCAGAACAAGGTCCCTGTGGTGATAGAGAAAAAAAGAATAATCACATAAGAAAGGGACGGTGACTGCCCCTGTGAAATCACCAGCAGGGGGCGCTGTGCTGGCCTGTAAGTCTGAGCCATGCCAATGTATAGCAGGGTAATCTAGGACATTTCCCCCTAAGTGCTACCACACAGTACTAATGCCCACATTTTGGCCCTTCACAGTAATTAAGCCCACCTTGTGGCCCCTTCACAAAAGTTATGTCCTCCTTGTGGTCCCTCACAGCAGATATAGCCACCTTTGTTCCTGTCACAGTAGTTATGCCCACTTTTGTGCCCCCTTACAGTAGTTATGCCAAGATATGTGTCCCCTTACAGTAGTTATACAAGATATATTCCCCCCTCACAGTAGGTATGCCCAGATATGTGCCCCCTCACAGTAGGTATGCCCAGATATGTGCCCCCTCACAGTAGGTATGCCCAGATATGTGCCCCCTCACAGTAGGTATGCCCAGATATGTGCCCCCTCACAGTAGGTATGCCCAGATATGTGCCCCCTCACAGTAGTTATGGCTAGATATCTGCCCCCTCACAGTAGTTATGCCAGATATGTGCCCCTCTCACACTAGTAATGCCCAGATGTGTCCGCTCACACTAGTAATGCCCAGATGTGTCCGCTCACACTAGTAATGCCCAGATGTGTCCGCTCACACTAATAATGTCCAGATCTGTGCCCCCTCACAGTGGTTATGGCCAGATATGTGCCCCCCTCACAGTAGTTATGCCTTCATATGTGCCCCCCTCACAGTAGTTATGCCTTCATATGTGCCCCCTCACAGTAGTTATGCCCACATATGTGCCCCCTCACAGTAGTTATGGCAGATTAGGTGCCCCCTCACACTAGTTATTCCAGATTAGGTGCCCCCTCAGTAAAGATGCTCACTCTAGTTGTGGCACCCTTTTGCATCCAGTCTGCAGCTTTATGAAAAAAAAACAAAAAAACACATACTTACCCTCTTCCCTGATGACGCACTCCCACACTCACATTGGGCAGCTGGCTGTGCTGGAGGCCGATTCCCGGGCTTTTAGCGCTCCTCCCACATGCAGCAGTGCGATCTGCTGCCTACAGGGCGAGTGCCGGAGCTCAGAAGAAAAGTGAAGCAGGGAGCAGAGAGGGCTCCATGCTTCACTCTGGAGACAACAGAGTACGCGCGCCCCCCCACTTCCCTTGCCTCTGCACCCGGGCGCATATTATACATGTTTGAAGAGTGCTCTGACGGGGCCCGGCATTGTCACTGTACTTCATGCCGGGCCCCCTCACCCCGCAGGGCCCGGTCGCACCCTCTGCGACCGCGATAGTTACACCCCTGCACAGCAGACACCTGCTAGCATTGTTAATGATTGGAGAAAACTCCAGGAGTGGGTTGCCTTTGATGCCACGAGATTGTGAGAGCCGTTCAGTTGCAGCCAGAAGCCTTGTGAAGGACACCAAGCATGCCATAGTAAACTTCCTAACATAGCAGTTTTCCCATAGACTGCAGTGGTAAACCATTACAGTCTATGGTACAAGTGATCTGATGATCACCTGTTCAAGTCCCCTAGGGGGATTAAAAGTAAAGTTAAAAAAAAAAATCCCTGAAAGAGATTGAATAAAAAGTAATCAAAAAATTGTATTAATAAAAACTACACATTGCTTGGGGAAAAAAGCCCTTCCCGTATCTTATGGTGTCAGAATATGACGATGCAACAATTATTTCAATTTTATGTAGAAAAGGCCATCAATATCAAAATCTTGGGCAACCCCTTTAGGCTGTATGCCATTCCCTTATGGGTTTTGCAAGGATATGTTTAATGTTTCTAAATTCGTATTCTGATTTGCAATGAAGATACTCCAATTGTCTGGAGTTTTCAAGAATGTTAAATGGTTTGACCAGCAGGGCCACTGCAGTTCTGATACTTACCGGGTGATCGCTGGTCCCCACTTCCTGGTCGCAGTGGTGACCTATAATTTATAAATACTAAGGGCAGGTGTTCTTCACTGAAATAACAGCAATCCACACTGGTGGCACTGCCACAGAACCAAGCCAGACCCAGATGATGTACACGGCTCCCTTGGAATATTCACACTGTGCAGCATATATATGGAATATAACATGAATAGGGATGAGCGAACTTGTGTTTCAAGTTCAGGCGTACAAGGTTCGGGTTATCTAAGAATACTGTTATGGATTCTGGTAGCGGAATCCATAACGGATTTCTTAGATAACCCGAACCCAAACCTTGTACGCCGAACTTGAAACACAAGTTTGCTCATCCTTAAGGCTAGGGCTACACAACAACATGTGTGCGTGACACATAGGGCACAACTACACTGCAACATGTGTCGCACGACATTGATGTCGCACCAATGTTGCACGACAATTTTTATAATGCTAAACAGACAAAACGATTCTATAAACAGATACACATAGGTCCCATTATTTAAACAACACTAAACTAAATGAAAAAAGACCCTAAAATGTTGATATTTATTATGATCCTCTAAAAAGACCGATTCAATCAGGTCATATACAAAAAGGTACATATCCCAGTCAGTGACGAAAAACATAAACACAGTCACACCATAGAGATTAATGCATAGTCAGGGGAGTATTCAAAAGGTGGGGGTATCTTTCCCTGGACACACCCTATTACTCTACCCTAAAGCACGGAGGAATCTCTTAGCGGTGAAGATCCTCCGTCCTCGTACCTACCCTAAATACCCTAGACAAACCCTAATGAAGGGATTTCCCTCTATCCTAACGCGTTTCCCCCTAAAGGGTTCCTCAGGGGGTAAGTATGGGAAACAGTGCCACTATGGGCAAAAGAACAATACATAAAGGGTATATAACACAGATATAACAATAGATAATATGGTATGGTAAAATGGCCCACTACACAGATTAATGCTCTGGGATAAACGAAGTACACATTGCAAATGTCCAAGGAGGATAGATGCCCCAATAGACGTGTACCGGCCCCCCGTCCTGCATAAGGCTGAATCGATTGTGCAGGATGATGCACTCACCCGACTATGCATTAATTACCTCCCTCTATGGTGTAACCGTGTTTATGTCTTTCGTCACTGACTGGGATATGTATCTTACTGTATATGACCTGATTGAAGGGTCTCTTTTTTCTTTCATAATAAATATCGACATTTTAGGGTCTTTTTTTTAAATTTGGTTTAGTGTTTTTATAATGATAGTCTATGGTGTTGCACTGCGACATGCGACGCGACAGTCGCAGAAAAATCCATTTTGGATGTTTTTTTTGCGACTGTCGTATCGCAGTCGCAGCGCGACACCATAGACTATCATTAGAAAAATTGTCGCACGACTTTGGTGCGACAAAAGTCGTTGTGTAGCCCTAGCCTAAACATGAATGATAAAACCGCCCTTGGGTCTGTAGCTGGGCTTCCAGTGTGGATTGCTGTGATTTCAGTGAAGAACACCTGCACTAAGTAGTGTCTGACTGAATGGAATAAATATGAGTAATATAGGACTGCAAAGGAGACCTTCTCTACTGTGTAGGTCTTTGGGTAGTGGTGAGTCACTGAGGCCTCTGCCCTGTTTTTTAGGTGGAACATTTGCGTTGGTGGATCGTGCATCTTTTCACAGTGGTGACATGACTTAGCCAATGATTGGCTGGGGAGTCAACTCTTGCCATTTCTTGTGTGTTGAGTCTGTATAGGGACTTTCAGTGTTTCTTTGTGGCCTTCAGTAGCAGGGCTGGGGAGTCGGTAAGACAAAGTTCTGACTCTGTCTCCTTCATAAATGGATGATAATTTAGTAATAACAAATTTATTGTAGTAAAATGGTAACCTCAAGCTTTTTCTTGCTATTATGTAAGAAAGAAGAAAATTTACTCACGCCTAGCCCTGAAGTCTTTGGAAGTCTCTTGATTGCTCATTTGCTTCACTGTTCAGCACAGGCGCATTACAGAATCCATCATCCAGCAAGCTTCTGTACGGTACTGTGCCGGGCAGTGAAGTGAACGAGCAGTAATAAGACTTCGGAAGACTTTAGGGCTAGGCATGAGTATGTCTTCACTGCCTGGTCCTGTCAGTCAGAGTGGTGGGGACAGTGTAGGTTGCAGTGTTCCCGAGATATGAGTATTTTTATCTTTATGCAAATCAGGCAGCTGGAGCACCAAGGGGCAGGCTGTAGCGCTTGGAGCACTTCTACAGCTATGCCCCTAGTGCTCATTATACTGCACTTCTCCTTGAGTCTTTAGATGAGGAACTTAGGCTACTTTTACACCAGTGTTTCTATTTTTCGGTATTGAGATCCGTCATAGGATCTCAATACCGAAAAAAAAACGCTTCTGCTTTGTCCCCATTCATTGTCAATGGGGACAAAACATAACTGAACAGAACGGAATGCTCCAAAATGCATTCCGTTCCGTTTGGTTGCGTTCCCATACCGGAAAGCAAACCACGGCATGCTGCGGTTTTCTTTCCGTCATGGGATGTGGAGCAAGACCCACAATGCAAGTCAATGGGGTTGGATCCGTTTAACTCTGACACAATCTGACACAATAGAAAACGGATCCGTCCCCCATTGACTTTGTGGAGTTCATGACGGGTCCGTCTTGGCTATGTTAAAGATAATACAACCAGATCCGTTCATAACGGATGCAGATGGTTGTATTATCAGTAACAGAAGCGTTTTTGCTGAACCCTGCCGGATCCAGTAAAAACACTAGTGGGAAAGTAGCCTTAGTACTGAGCATGTGCAGCATAGTTTCGGGCACTGAATTAAGGGCCTTGGAGCAGCATGAAGATACCTAGTATAAGGAACAGGAGAGAACACAGGGGAGGTGAAAAACTGATTTTCTATCACCACCAGAACACCCTGCTCATCACTGTGCTGCATAAATAAGGGGCTTAGACTGACAGAACATAAAATATTTTTATGATTAACATTTCTTAACTTTTCAAAATTTTATATGAATTTTTCTAAATGTATATAAATCACACAGTATTAATAGATTATTTTTTTTAAGCTGGAGTCGATACTGTTCTTGACTCCAGCTCCACAGCTCCCTTTAGTAGTGGCTAAAGCCTCATTCACACATGTGTCCGTGATGAAATCTGTGATAAGATGGTCAGTCATTCATCCGTGAACATTTCTGTGAAGAATCAGTGTTTGGTTAGTGTGTTCTCTGTGTTCCATGGACACTGAACGGCTGAAAATTAATCTCCTCTTAATGGTCCGTGAAACACTGATGAAACAAGGATGGACCCATAGGCTATAATGAGTGTGATGGATCTGTAAAATACAAAATAGGGCATGCATCCATGCTAAAACCACGGACCCTGCTAAAACACTGATGTGTGATTACACACAATAAGGTTACATTCACACGACTGTATGAATGAGCCCGCATCTGTTCCGCAATCATGCGGAACGCGTCCAGACCCATTCATTTCAATGGGGAGGCAAAAGAGGCGGACAGCACACAGTGTGCTGTCTGCATCTGTAGTTCCATTCCGCGGCCTCGAAAGATAGAGCATATCCTATTCTTGTCCGCAATTTTCTATGGAGCGGCGGCCATGTGTGGTCCGCAAAATTGCAGAACGCACGCGGGCCGGTATCCATGTTTTGTGGATCCGCAAAACACTACGGTCGTGTGAATGTAGCCTAAGGCCTCATGCACACGACCGTTGTGTGCATTTGTGTCCGTTGTTCCGTTTTTCATGATTTTCTGTGGACCCATTGACTTTCAATGGGTCCGTGGAAAACTCGGAAAATGCACCGTTTGTCATCCGCGTCCGTGATCCGTGTTTCCAGTCCGTCAAAAAAATAAGACCTGTCCTATTTTTTTGACGGACAACGGTTCGCGGACCCATTCAAGTCAATGGGTCCGTGAAAAAACACGGAGGCACACAAGATTGTGATCCGTGTCCGTTTTTTTCCTATCATTTTCAAGGCAAACTTGACTTAGATTTTTTTTTTCACTTTTTTCTTGTCTGGTGATCCTCAAAAAATCAAGGAAGGCACACGGGAAAAAAAGGACACGGATCACGCAACAACGGAACCTCATTTTGCGGACCGTGAAAAAATACTGTAGTGTGCATGAGGCCTAAAAGGAATGGGTACCTGTGTGGAGCACGCGGACAGCACAAGTCCGTGAATCACTGATGTGTGAATGAGGTCTAAGGTGATGATTCCTCCTTTCTGCGTAGAAGAACATTAAAGGGAATCTGTCACCAGTTTTGCGGTATCCTGTCTGAGGGCTGAAAAAAAACAGTTTATAGAAAGCTTAACCCCTTAAGGACTCAGCCCTATTTCACCTTAAGGACTTGGCCATTTTTTGCAAATCTGACCAGTGTCACTTTAAGTGCTGATAACTTTAAAACGCTTTGACTTATCCAGGCCGTTCTGAGATTGTTTTTTCGTCACATATTGTACTTCATGACACTGCTAAAATTGGGTCAAAAAAGTAAATTTTTTTGCATAAAAAAATACCATATTTACCAAAAATTTTGAAAAATTTGCAAAATTTCAAAGTTTCAGTTTCTCTACTTCTGTAATACATAGTAATACCCCCAAAAATTTTGATGACTTTACATTCCCCATATGTCTACTTCATGTTTGTAGCATTTTGGGATTGATATTTTATTTTTTGGGGATGTTATAAGGCTTAGAAGTTTAGAAGCAAATCTTGAAATTTTTCAGAAATTTACAAAAAACAAATTTTTAGGGACCACTACAGGTCTGAAGTCACTTTGCGAGGCATACATAATAGAAACCGCCCAAAAATGACCCCATTCTATAAACTACACCCCTCAAGGTATTCAAAACTGATTTTACAAGCTTCGTTAACCCTTTAGGTATTGCACAAGAGTTATTGGCAAATGGGGATGAAATTTGAGAATTTCATTTTTTTGCCTAATTTTCCATTTTAACCCATTTTTTCCACTAACAAAGCAAGGGTTAACAGCTAAACAAGACTGTATCTTTATTGCCCTGACTCTGCCGTTTACAGAAACACCCCATATGTGGCCGTAAACTACTGTACGGGCACACAGTAGGGCGTAGAGGGAAAGGTGCGCCGTTTGGTTTTTGGAGGGCTGATTTTGCTGGACTGTTTTTTTGACACCATGTCCCATTTGAAGCCCCCCCTGATGCACCCCTAGAGTAGAAACTCCATAAAAGTGACCCCATCTAAGAAACTACACCCCTCAAGGTATTCAAAACTGATTTTACAAACTTTGTTAACCCTTTAGGTGTTGCACAAGATTTAATGGAAAATAGAGATACAATTTCAAAATTTCACTTTTTTGGCAGATTTTCCATTTTAATATTTTTTTTCCAGTAACAAAGCAAGGGTTAACAGCCAAACAAAACTCATTATTTATGGCCCTGATTCTGTAGTTTACAGAAACACCTAATATGTGTTCGTAAACCGCTGTACGGGCACACGGCAGGGCGCAGAAGGAAAGGAATGCCATACGGTTTTTGGAAGGCAGGTTTTGCTGGACTGGTTTTTTTGACACCATGTCCCATTTGAAGCCCCCCTGATGCACCCCTAGAGTAGAAACTCCAAAAAAGTGACCCCATTTTAGAAAGTACGGAATAAGGTGGCAGCTTTGTTGGTACTAGTTTAGGGTACATATGATTTTTGGTTGCTCTATATTACACTTTTTGTGCGGCAAGGTAACAAGAAATAGCTTTTTTGGCACTTTTTTTTTTTTTTTGTTATTTACAACATTCATCTGACAGGTTAGATCATGTGGTAATTTCATAGAGCAGGTTGTCACGGACGCGGCGATACCTAATATGTATACAATTTTTTTTATTTATATAAGTTTTATACAATAACTTCCTTTTTAAAACCAAAAAAAGTTTTAGTGTCTCCATAGTCTAAGAGCCATAGTTTTTTCAGTTTTTGGGCGATTATCTTGAGTAGGGTCTCATTTTTTGCGGGATGAGATGACGGTTTAATTGGCACTATTTTGGGGTGCATATGACTTTTTGATCGCTTGTTATTACACTTTTTGTGACGTAAGATGACAAAAAATGGCTTTTTTTACACCGTTTTTATTTTTTATTTTTTACGGTGGTCACCTGAGGGGTTAGATCATGTGATATTCTTATAGAGCCGGTTGATACGGACGCGGCGATACCTAATATGTATACTTTATTTTTATTTATGTAAGTTTTACACAATGATTTCATTTTTGAAACAAAAAAAATCATGTTTTAGTGTTTCTTTAGTCTGAGAGCCATAGTTTTTTCAGTTTTTGGGCGATTATCTTGGGTAGGGTATGATTTTTGCGGGATGAGATGACGGTTTGATTGGTACTATTTTGGCGTACATATGACTTTTTTGATCACTTTTATTACCTTTTTTGGGAAGTAAGGTGGGCAAAATTTTAATTTTCTCATAGTTTTTATTTTTTTATTTTTATGGCGTTCACCGTGCGGGGAAAGTAACATGACCGTTTTATAGATCAGGTCGTTACGGACGCGGCGATACCTAATATGTGTAGTGTATTTAATTTTTTTAATTTTTATTCAGTGATGAATGTTTTTTTTTTTATCTTAACTTTTTTCACTTTTTTTCACTTTTTTTTTGACCTAGACCCACTTGGTTCTGGAAGATCCAGTGGGTCTGATGTCTGTATAATACAGTACAGAACAATATATATTGTTCTGTACTGTATTTTACTTACACTGAACAGATTTATGCTTTTAGCACAGATCTGTTCAGCACCATGGACAGCAGGACGCCTGAGCAGGCGTCCTGTTGCCATGGGAACCCTCCCCGTCTGCTCAGAACTTCGCAGACGGGGAAGGGTAAGCACAGGGCTGAGGGGGGCTGTCGGGGGGCTCTCTCCCTCTCCATCGGGGGGCTGCAAAGGCACAGCAGCCCCCCGATGGAGAGGGAGGGAGCTCCCTGACCGACGACAGTTAACTTTTTCCATACAGCGGTCCGTACGGACCGCGGTATGGAAAGGGTTAAACGGCTGACATCTGCACAGATGTCAGCCGTTTATACCAGGGTGCCAGCAATGTGCTGGCACCCTGGAATAACCACTAGACACCAACGATCATTCATGGGGAGGCGGGCGGGGGATCGCGATCCCGCCCGCCTCCCGCAACGCCCCCACCGCATGCGACACCCCCCCCCCGCACCACCCGCCGGCATAAAATCGTGCAGGGGTGCAGGGGGGGGTGAAAAATATAGATTATAGGCACTCAAAAGTTTCTGATCCCCGCGGTCAGGGACCGCGGGCATCAGAAACTGCAAAAAGCGCAGCAAACCGCAGGTCTGAATTGACCTGCGGTTTGCTGCGATCGCCGACACGGGGGGGTCACATGACCCCCCCTGGCGTTGTCACAGGATGCCGGCTGAAGGATTTCAGCCGAAATCCCGTTCCGTTTAACCCCTCGGGCGCCGGAATACTGATTTCAAGTTAGGACGTACCGGTACGCCCTGAGTCCTTAAGGACTCGGGAAATAGGGCGTACCGATACGCCCTGCGTCCTTAAGGGGTTAAAGGGGTTGTCCAGTTCAGAGCTGAACCCGGACATAGCCACATTTTCACCCAGGCAGCCCCCTGTTATGAGCATCGGAGAATTTTATGCTCCGATTCTCTCCTTTTGCCCTGTGCTGTATCGCGCAGGACAAGAGTATTTTTAGGAAATCCGGTGACGTACCGGGCTCTCCATAGGGACTGCTAGGCGGAGGCGTCCGCACCCAGCAGTGAGCCCGGTTACGTCACTGACACTAATGGGCCCGGCTTTAGCGCTGCCCTAGCCTGTAAAACGGCTAGGGCAGCACTAAAGCCCGCCCATCAGAGCCGGTGACGTCACCGAATACAATGCTGGGTGGAAGCCTCAGTCTAGCAGTGTTGAAACATAAACAAAAAAGCCCTTGCCCTGCACGGCCACACAACGTTCGTGTGCAAGAAGCCCAATGCAAAGTTGTACACCATAGACTTATTCCAGGGTGCGGGTGCCCACAGAGAGGGCTCTGAATGCTGACTCTGGCACCCGTGCCATAAGTTCGCCAAAATTGCCATAGGTTATACATGTAGGTAACGCTTTAGTAGGTGGCCACCAGCTGTGCCTTAGGTCTATTCACTAGCAGTGTGCTGACATGTATTTACAGGCATCTTATCCACATAAAAAATGTCTGCAATGGATTCTGCATATAACTTGGCCAGTGGTGCAAATGTTAAATCCACAGCATGTCAGTTTAGGCTACTTTCACACTGCCGTTTCTGGGTCCGCCTGTGAGATCTGTTTCAAAGCTCTCACAAGCGGCCCCAAACGGATCAGTTTAGCCCCAATGCATTCTGAATTGATAAGGATCCGTTCAGAATGCATCAGTTTGGCTCCGTTCTGCCTCCATTCCGCTCTGGAGGCGGACACCAAAACGCTGCTTGCAGCGTTTTGGTGTCCGCCTGGCAATGCGGAGCCAAATGGATCCTTCCTGACTTACAATGTAAGTCAATGGGGACGGATCCGTTTACATTGACACAAATATGGTGCAATTGTAAACGGATCCGTCCCCCATTGACTTTCAAAGTCAGGACGGATCCGTTTGACTTACACTTAGATTTTTTTTTGGAGAGAATAATGCAGACGGATCCGTTCTGAACGGATACCAGCGTTTGCATTTATAGGTGCGGATCCGTCCTTGCAGATACCAGACGGATCCGCACCTAACGCAGGTGTGAAAGTAGCCTTAGGCCCCTTTCACACGGGCGAGATTTCCGCCCGGGTGCAATGTGTGAGGTGAACGCATTGCACTGTTGAATCCGGACCCATTCATTTCTATGGGGCTGTGGACATGAGCAGTGATTTTCACGCACGGTTGCTAGGTGACGATCGGGATGGAGACCCGATCATTATTATTTCATGTTATAAGGGAAAATAATAGCATTCTGAATACAGAATGCATAGTAAAATAGGGCTGGAGGGGTTAAAAAAAATATTTTAAATAATAATAATTTAACTCACCTTAAAGGGTTTCTATCACTTGGTATCACATATTTAGCTGTCAGACACTAGCGATCCGCTAGTGTCTGCTCTAACAAACCATCCTAATATGATAGGTTTTGGGGCAGCCGTTTCGCTAAAATAACAACTTATATCTATATGCTAATGAGCCTCTAGGTGCTATGGGGGCGTCATTAGCACCTAGAGGCTCCGTCTACCTTCATAAACTGCCGCCGCCCAGCGCGTCCCTCCAGCCCGCCCATCTCCTGCTGAATGCGATCCTCCCCGTGCGCGTCTCTGTTCGGCGCATGCTCAGTGAATGTCTGACCGCTTCCCTGCTCAGACATCTCCACTGCGCCGATGACATCATAGTGCCCTGAGGAACAGGCGCAGTGGAGATGTCTGAGCAGGGAAGCGGTCAGACAGACATTCACTGCGCATGCGCCGAACAGAGACGCGCACGGGGAGGATCGCATTCAGCAGGAAATGGGCGGGCTGGAGGGACGCGCTGGGCGGCGGCAGTTTATGAAGGTAGACGGAGCCTCTAGGTGCTAATGACGCCCCCATAGCACCTAGAGGCTCATTAGCATATAGATATACCGTAAGTTGTTATTTTAGCGAAACGGCTGCCCCAAAACCTATCATATTAGGATGGTTTGTTAGAGCAGACACTAGCGGATCGCTAGTGTGTGACACCTAAATATGTGATATGAAGTGATAGAAACCCTTTAATCCACTTGTTATAAGGGAAAATAATACAATAATACAATCTACACAACCTTGAACCCAAACCTGAACTTCTGTGAAGAAGTTCGGGTCTGGGTACCACAGTCGGTTTTTTATCACGTGCGTGCAAAACACATTGCACACGCGCGATAAAAACTGAACAACGGAACGCAATCGCAATCAAAACTGACTGCAATTGCGTTCCTACTCGCGCGGGTTTGCCGCAATGCACCGGGAGACGCTCGTGTGAAAGAGGCCTTCCATTTAACCCTCTGCATTATGCAAGACGGAAAACAAAGTCCTGTCGATAGGATTGCATAACGGGACCCAGACGGATCCGTTTTGATTCCCATAGACTTCTATTAGGAAGGAGAGCAAACGGAATGCCTTTAAACAACTTCCGTTTTGCATTCCGCCATAATAAAAGTCTATGGGCAGAAGAACGGATCCGTCCTTACGTCTCATGGATTCCATTATTACCATGTTATAACGGAAAGCCATAATGGAATCCCTAACGCTAGTGTGAACCCACCCTTAGTTGCCCATAGCAACCAATCAGATTCCTCCTTTCAGCTCCTGGAAAATGAAAGGTGGAATCTGATTGTTTGCTAGGGGCAACTAAGCCAGTTCTACTTTACACCAGTTTGATAAATGACCCCCATATGTTTTTTGGGGGGCTCTGAATGTTTTTGAGGGCAACTTCTGCCTGGCATGCTGTTAGAAGGGCAGTCTCTGGCTGAGGCGTTTTTGATGACCATTTTTTGGCAGGGGTTCCATTTATGAGGGACACTTTGGTGGACATGGTTTCTTAGGGACTCTCTGGTGGACATGGTTTCTTAGGGACTCTCTGGTGGACATGGTTTCTTAGGGACTCTCTGGTGGACATGGTTTCTTAGGGACTCTCTGGTGGACATGGCTTTTGAGGGACTCTCTGGTGGACATGGCTTTTGAGGGACTCTCTGGTGGACATGGCTTTTGAGGGACTCTCTGGTTGACATGGCTTTTGAGGGACACTCTGGTGGACGTGGCTTTTGAGGGGTACTGTGGCTTTGTCTCTGCATCTTCTATAAAGGTATGGCGGTTGAGTGGTGAAGCTTTATCCACACGTTTACATGAGGGCAGACACCCGTGTGGGATATTAGTCTGCTTTCAGCTATTCAGCATTTAGTGGAATGCAGAAAGGCGCATTGTTAAACGCCTAGAGCGAATATAGGAATTTGAATGGGAGTTTTCACCTCATGCTGCATAGTACAGCGCTGAATGACAACTACAGCCGCTCTGACTGACCGACCAATCAGAGCCATCTTGTGATGTCTGCTGACACACAGCGCGCCAATTGTAAGGCAGCTGCTGTGTTCTGACCGCTGGAATAGAAACCGTGCGGGATGACGTCACGGGGGGCGGGGCTGCTTAGTCCCGCGTACTGTAGGTGCCTGCTGCTGAATGAACACGTGGTGCGCGCCGTGGAGAGTAGAGCCGCCGCCGCCGGCCGCTTTTCTATACACTGGCCATACTTGTACCTCCAGTTATTGTGCTGAATTGCAAGGTGTGGGGTGCAGTGATTTTACTTCTCACGCTCTGCTCGGCTGCAGAAAAACTGACAGAAAAAACTCAAGTTAACAAATCACAACACAGATTTCATGTTTAATATAAGAAAAAGAAACTTCTGGTTCTTATGGGCAACAATGCCTGTTAAAGAGTAACGACGTTTGTACATCTTTCTTTTTAAATGTTCTAAATAGCCCACAAATAATGTGTTATGTACTTAATCAATTATGTGGTTTTCCTGCTCGAATAGACGCCTAAAGTCCTATCCTGTCATAAAGGGGTTGTCTCACTTCAGTAAGTGGCATCATGTAGAGAAAGTTAATACAAGGCACTTACTAATGTATTGTGATTGTCCATATTGCTTCCTTTGCCGGCTGGAATTATTTTTCCATCACATTATACCCTGCTCGTTTCCATGGTTACGACCACCCAGCAATCCATCGGTGGTGGCCGTGTTTGCACATTACAGGAAAAAGTGCCATCCTCTCTGGTGGCCGGGACCATGGGAGCTCACATAGGCTAGTGCTTTTTCCTATAGTGTGCAAGCACGACCACCGCTGATGGATTGCAGGGTGGTCTGTAACCATGGAAACGAGCAGTGTATAATGTGATAGAAAAATGATTCCAGGAAGCAATATGGATAATAACAATACATTAGTAAGAGCCTTGTATTAACTTTCTCTACATGATAAATGCCACTTACTGAAGTGACAACCCCTTTAAAGTCATTATTCTAGTACAGCGCTGCCATGTCAGTGCTGTACTGTTGTATAGATTTCACTGGGGGCCGCGGTGAGCACATTGCTGCTCCTGCCTGTGCTTCCAAGCCTGGCTAAACTGGCACAGCATGTCGGTACCCTGTGCCCTGTATAGATTTGCTATGCAAGGATTTAGCGGAGCGGGCTCATGCCTGTACCGATGTGCTATAGAGAGCCTTGAGCTGAGAGGAGCAGGCTTAGACAGGAGCCCCCATATTGATGACCTATCCTGAAGTTAAAAGCCCAGACAACCCCTTTAATAAAGTACATTACAAAGATCATTTTTGGGCTATTTAGAGCATTTTAAAAGAAAGCTTTACAAAAGTTTAGAAGTTTAGTTACTCTTTAAGGCCAGGTTCACGTCAGCGTTATTGAATTCCGTTATAACAAAATGCGGAACGAAATTGCGGACGTGTGAATGGCGCCTAAGGGGCATTCCGTTTTGCTCCATCCTAATACATTTCTATGGGGGCACATAACGGTTCCATTTGTTTCCATTATACCTGACGGAAAAAATAGTCCTGTCGACAGGACTTCTGTTTTGCATTCTGTCCTAGAATTCCCTTATATTCTGCTATAACAGAACCTATAACGGAATTCAATAACTCCTATGTGAACCAGGCCTAATCTGTATACAGGTTTTTAAGCCCTAATGGACACCATTGCATTGTTCTTAACCCCTTCAGGACCCTGCAATTTTTCACCTTAAAGGGGTTGTCCAAGTTATATTTATTGATAACCTATCCTCGGGATAGGTCATTAATATCAGATCGGCTGTGGTCCGACACCCGGCACCCCCGCCGATCAGCTGTTTGAAGAGAAGGCGCGCGCCGTGCCAGCGTCGCCTCCTCTTGACTGTTTACCTTCTCGCCATTGCCTCTGCAGCGGTGAGCAGGTGTAATTACACCTAACCGTCCCATTCATTTCAATGGTACGGATCGTTCCTATACAAGTGTATGGGTGTAATTACACCTGCTCACCGCTGCAGAGGCAATGGCGAGAAGGTAAACAGCGAAGAGGAGGCTGCGCTGGCACGGCGCGCACCTTCTCTTCAAACAGCTGATTGGCGGGGGTGCCGGGTGTCGGACC
This sequence comes from Bufo bufo, assembly GCF_905171765.1. Lineage (NCBI taxonomy): Eukaryota > Metazoa > Chordata > Amphibia > Anura > Bufonidae > Bufo > Bufo bufo. The sequence goes on along the minus strand of NC_053390.1, from coordinate 600,008,457 downwards.
CCCGCCAATCTGATATTGATGACCTATCCTGAGGATAGGTCATCAATAAATATAAGGGAATCAAAAACTCAAAGATGGTGGCTCACCTCAGGCGGGGTTCTGGATGAAGGTGCTGCTAGCCCAGGCTAGAGGAACACCCCTCCTCTAATGACGTGTGTAAAGAAAAATCAAGTTTTAGGGCGAGCACTCAACACTAGCACCAATAGAATAGGGATAAAATATTTATTAAATCACAATTTGGAACACGTGTACATTTCAATAAAATAAAGGGATAAAATACATACAAAATACCACATATAGGGGTAAGAGTCGTGCCAGTGACTAGTCAAGAAACTTGGATACTGTATGGAATCTAACACTTGTGGTGGAGCAGCTAATAAGTATTCAGCCAGCACAATAGAATGTGGCCAAGGGCATATAACCCATGTGCAGATGATTTGATCAATCAATAGTGCCGGCTTGTATCCGCGGCTCCAGTGTTAATAACGTAGCAGCAACTAAACGCAACAATTGTTCCTATGGTGTGAATACAGGCTACAATGTCCTTCAATAGCGATAGTAGATAATGATAGCTGATATATGCGGCTCCAATGATGATGACGTGATGGAGCGGCTAAGTTCAACAATTGCCGCTAGTGATTAAACACAAGTTTCACTGTCCTTTAACAGTAATAGTAGGGTCTAGTAGCCGTACACATTCAATAGTATGCCTGATCGCATACAGACTGCAACTGTAATGTTCCTACCTTCCTCTTTGATCAATAGCGAGGACGTCTCTGTGGACGTGTGCGGTGGGTAAGTTGCAGGTGGATCGTTCCGGCGTCTGGATAGTGACTGCTGTAATTCGTTGTCTCCAGATATCGCGGGATTACGGAAGCAGTAGGTGTCCTGGATAGCCCAAAGCGCTGTTCGGCAAATAATATGTTTGGCGTCCTAGAAATCCATATTCCTCCGATTTAAATTGATGTTTGCATGGCCATGCATAAGATGCGGAGGTACTTCTGTTACAGGTGTGCGGCCCAGACGCGTTTCGGGAACTCCTTCCCTTCGTCAGTGGTACTGCAACACCTGTCATACTCCGCCTTTTATATCTTCAACTTGCCTGAAATCCTGAATCACTTGATTACCTTTCAGCTGAAATAAATCTCCTGCGTTTCTTCTTGCGTTTTCAGTGCGGTTTTTTTGTAAACTTGTATGCGTTTTTTCATACTATATATTGTTCATGACATTTTACATGTCCTACAGAGATCCAATTTGTAGTTTCATATTGCTCAAGAGTAGTATACTCATTATACTGCATAAATGGCACAAATTGATATTATCTTACTTCATAATTAAACGCACTGGATATAATCTTACTTATGCACTATCATATATGGTGCACAATGCAAATAAATAAAGAAATAAAAAACTATAATCATACAAAATATATATACATATACACTATGTGTACACATATCTATGTATATGCATATCACACGTTTTTAAAATCCGATAAAACTACCAAGATACAAAGCAATGTGTAATCCATATTTTACATATTGTAAGTGGTGCAGCATCTTGATAGATAGATTACTAAAACGACTTATAAAAATATAAAATGTATAAAAAATAAATATACATAAAAAAGGTTGAGAGAGAGATCCAAGGGCTGTTTTATAAAAAGGCGCTCATTCAGGTAGATTTCAGATGTACAGATATTGATGGTTGGACTGTACCTCATTGTCTAGATGTATATGAGACTGGGGGCCCACACCCGAGTCCGCGACACAGTGTCGATAAACGACCAAACTGAGTCGCAAGAGTCAGAACGGGGGCACCCAGTCTACAGGAATCCAAAGATCTCCAAGTCAGCATTCAAACCAACTGGCAACAGAGATCCAAACTGGTATATATGTTTGGATTCTATCCTGGACATTTGTTTGATGTAATCTCCCCCACGCCAGTGTTTGACCACCTTCTCCAGTGCCGTGAATACCAGGCCGGAGGGATCTTTGTTGTGTATATCTCTATAGTGCTTTGATAGACAATGCTTATCATAGCCTTTCCTTATGTTAGCTATATGCTCGGCCAGTCTGGTTTTCAAGGGGCGTTTTGTTCTCCCTATATATTGTCTCCTACAGGGGCACTGGATAAGGTAGACAACTCCTGGCGTGTTGCAAGTTAGGCAGTCCTTAATCTCCCACATAAATTTATTTTGTGATGAGGAGATATTGGTGGTTTTTCTAGGTGTGGGGTTGACCTTACACGCCATACACTTCCCACACTTAAAAAAGCCTTTTAAATTCATCCAGGAGCCCAGAATTGTATTCTCCTTTTTCGTTATTTTGGATTACATCCAAAATAACGAAAAAGGAGAATACAATTCTGGGCTCCTGGATGAATTTAAAAGGCTTTTTTAAGTGTGGGAAGTGTATGGCGTGTAAGGTCAACCCCACACCTAGAAAAACCACCAATATCTCCTCATCACAAAATAAATTTATGTGGGAGATTAAGGACTGCCTAACTTGCAACACGCCAGGAGTTGTCTACCTTATCCAGTGCCCCTGTAGGAGACAATATATAGGGAGAAAAAAACGCCCCTTGAAAACCAGACTGGCCGAGCATATAGCTAACATAAGGAAAGGCTATGATAAGCATTGTCTATCAAAGCACTATAGAGATATACACAACAAAGATCCCTCCGGCCTGGTATTCACGGCACTGGAGAAGGTGGTCAAACACTGGCGTGGGGGAGATTACATCAAACAAATGTCCAGGATAGAATCCAAACATATATACCAGTTTGGATCTCTGTTGCCAGTTGGTTTGAATGCTGACTTGGAGATCTTTGGATTCCTGTAGACTGGGTGCCCCCGTTCTGACTCTTGCGACTCAGTTTGGTCGTTTATCGACACTGTGTCGCGGACTCGGGTGTGGGCCCCCAGTCTCATATACATCTAGACAATGAGGTACAGTCCAACCATCAATATCTGTACATCTGAAATCTACCTGAATGAGCGCCTTTTTATAAAACAGCCCTTGGATCTCTCTCTCAACCTTTTTTATGTATATTTATTTTTTATACATTTTATATTTTTATAAGTCGTTTTAGTAATCTATCTATCAAGATGCTGCACCACTTACAATATGTAAAATATGGATTACACATTGCTTTGTATCTTGGTAGTTTTATCGGATTTTAAAAACGTGTGATATGCATATACATAGATATGTGTACACATAGTGTATATGTATATATATTTTGTATGATTATAGTTTTTTATTTCTTTATTTATTTGCATTGTGCACCATATATGATAGTGCATAAGTAAGATTATATCCAGTGCGTTTAATTATGAAGTAAGATAATATCAATTTGTGCCATTTATGCAGTATAATGAGTATACTACTCTTGAGCAATATGAAACTACAAATTGGATCTCTGTAGGACATGTAAAATGTCATGAACAATATATAGTATGAAAAAACGCATACAAGTTTACAAAAAAACCGCACTGAAAACGCAAGAAGAAACGCAGGAGATTTATTTCAGCTGAAAGGTAATCAAGTGATTCAGGATTTCAGGCAAGTTGAAGATATAAAAGGCGGAGTATGACAGGTGTTGCAGTACCACTGACGAAGGGAAGGAGTTCCCGAAACGCGTCTGGGCCGCACACCTGTAACAGAAGTACCTCCGCATCTTATGCATGGCCATGCAAACATCAATTTAAATCGGAGGAATATGGATTTCTAGGACGCCAAACATATTATTTGCCGAACAGCGCTTTGGGCTATCCAGGACACCTACTGCTTCCGTAATCCCGCGATATCTGGAGACAACGAATTACAGCAGTCACTATCCAGACGCCGGAACGATCCACCTGCAACTTACCCACCGCACACGTCCACAGAGACGTCCTCGCTATTGATCAAAGAGGAAGGTAGGAACATTACAGTTGCAGTCTGTATGCGATCAGGCATACTATTGAATGTGTACGGCTACTAGACCCTACTATTACTGTTAAAGGACAGTGAAACTTGTGTTTAATCACTAGCGGCAATTGTTGAACTTAGCCGCTCCATCACGTCATCATCATTGGAGCCGCATATATCAGCTATCATTATCTACTATCGCTATTGAAGGACATTGTAGCCTGTATTCACACCATAGGAACAATTGTTGCGTTTAGTTGCTGCTACGTTATTAACACTGGAGCCGCGGATACAAGCCGGCACTATTGATTGATCAAATCATCTGCACATGGGTTATATGCCCTTGGCCACATTCTATTGTGCTGGCTGAATACTTATTAGCTGCTCCACCACAAGTGTTAGATTCCATACAGTATCCAAGTTTCTTGACTAGTCACTGGCACGACTCTTATCCCTATATGTGGTATTTTGTATGTATTTTATCCCTTTATTTTATTGAAATGTACACGTGTTCCAAATTGTGATTTAATAAATATTTTATCCCTATTCTATTGGTGCTAGTGTTGAGTGCTCGCCCTAAAACTTGATTTATCAATAAATATAACTTGGAAAACCCCTTTAAGGACCAGGCCATTTTTTGCATATCTGACGTGTCATTTTATGTGGTGATAACTTTAAAACGCTTTTACTTATCCAGGCCATTCTGAGATTGTTTTTTCCGTCACATATTGTACTTCATGACTTTTTTTATTTTTGTCCCACTATGGGACTTCAACTTCTGGGGTCTTATCCCCTCTGCAATTCATTACAATATAACCTGTATTGTAATGCATTGGCTGTCAGCTTTTATGCTGACAGCCTGTCTGTGAGACCCAGCCTAAGACCTCTTGCACACGAATGTATATATTTTTTTTTCCGTGTCCGTTCCGTTTTTTTTTTGCGGCCAGTGGGGGGGACCATTCATTTAAATAGTTCCGCAAAAAAACGGAAGGTACTCCGCGTGAATCCAATTTCCGTTTATCCATTCCGCTAAGAGATAGAACTTGTCCTATTATTGTTCGCAAATAACGTTTAGTCGCTCCATTCAAGTCAAAGGGTCCGCAAAAAAATACGGAATGCATACGGAACACATCCGTATGTCATCCATACTTTGCGGATCCATGTTTTACAAATGCTGGGCCCAGCCCACTTTGGCCATGTGTTTGGTGTTTACAGACATTAGCTGAGCACATGTGCACGGTGCTGAAACAGGCCCCCGCGTGTCTGCCAAGCCTCAGAGGCCACAATGGATGTGGAGAAGATGATTTTTATTGATCCAAGAGCATCGCCAGCTGTGGGACACCCGCTGCGACGCCTACCACGATCGCCTTACAAAAGAGCGGGCATGGGATGAGGTCACAGACGAGATGCTGGCTAGAGAGTGGGAGAAGGCGAATGCATCCAAACGGCGCAAGTTAGGTAAGCCAACCCATGCGGATGTTTTTAGATCTTAAAATGTTTATTGTTTATGTCTACCTTTGATGTACTGGCCTATATATAGGGGAAGTTGGGAAAGGAGCTAATTTTTTGGTGAAGGGGCACCCCGAGGATGTTATAAAATAGTTACATTCCTTGTCGCCTTCCACAGCACTATACATTGATCTATTACATCAGCGATGGCCACCTGTGGCTCTCCTGCTGTCGTGAAACTACAATTCCCACCATGGCCTGCTGTACGCTGATCTCTTTATTAAAAGTCTGCACATGCTTGGAGTTGTAGTTAGTAAACAGCCGTTGAGGTGCATATTGTGTATCCTTCTATTTTAACTATATGACGTTTGACAATGTTTGTGCACTGGCACGTTTCCCTGGTTACAACAACCCAGCTATCCAGCAGCAGCGGCGGCCTTGCTTTCATAGTATAGGAAAAAGTGCCACCCTCTCTGGTTGCTGGTACCACTGGAGCTGGGATAGTCGTGCTTTATTTCCTGTACTGTGCAAGCGTGATCACTGCAGCTGGATTTCATGGTGTTCGCAACCATGGAATGGTTAAAACATCAATGTTTTTCCATGTGTACATTTTGTTTAACCATTTGTACATATGTGCATTTATACGTGTGTGTGTGTACATGTACACCTAGAATGGTTGGTATGTTATATTTCTACAGTACAACGAGTGAGCACCCGCTGGCAATCATGCCGCGATCAGTTTCGACGGGAACCAGTGATTTCCAGGGGACACAGTGGCGATGGGGGACTTCGAAAGAAGCCCTATCTTTACACAAAACAGCTTCAGTTTTTGCGACCAGTGCTGGATCTTAGGCCGTGAGTACCAAATGTATTTAGTAGTTGTTATAATTGTATACATTCACAATTTTTTTTGTGTATGAATGATAACAGCATAGAAGTAATTTTTTCTGCTATGGTCTCACTTGTTGCCTGGATTGCACATGCCTGGTACACTTTGTTCTCAGCCGGTAATATACTGCCCTTGTCCAGACCATGGTAGAAGAAGACTTCAATCTAGCGTTGTTTCTCCTGTCATGACCCGCACACACAAAAAAACAGAGGATATCGATAAGGAACATCCATCTGTGCAGGTCCCTTCAACAGCTCGTCAACATTGGTAGGTGTGTACCAGTGGACAAGGACAGTACATCACTGGCAGTACTGAAACAGACCTTGCCCTCTGCAATGCAGCACATTGCTAATGGGAACAATGGACCAAGAAATTACCTTCCACTACATGAGATATGAAGGGTTTATTTGTGGTGCAATTTTGGAACCCAAATAAACACTATATTAAGAGGTTCTCCAGCCTGAGCAATACTCAACATAGTTCATCTCTATTGTAAAAGGCTGCTGGACCCCTGTGTTCCAGTGTGGGTATTTAGATGTGTTTTGTAAGGTAATACCCTTTATACGCGCATTGTTTATTCATAATAATCTCATTCACAGCACCGTTGACATCCTGGAGGAGCAATGGGATCATGGAACTAGCTCGACGGACTAATAGCAAGGTCCTGCTCCCCTGGAATCTCCTCGTCCTGTGGCAGAAGAGTCAGAAAATGTCGAACAGCAGGGTCGTCCTGAGAGACCGGAGGAGTCTTCCGCTTTGGAGGGAACTGCTGCAGGTCCATCAAGTCCAGAACGACCCAGGAAATAGCCACAGCGAAGAAGGGGGGCTAGAGACATTCTGGATTCTGCCTCAAATACTCGAGCTCTGATTGATTCTCAGGTGCTCGAGTATTTGAGGCAGAGAAGGAATGAAGGGAAGGAAGAGTGAATGGTCAGTGGGCTAGCTCCCCTTAGATAATTTTTCTGTAGAAAAAAGAAAAATATTTGTATCCATTATGGCTTATGTGGTCACCATCATGGATACCCCCATGGATACAATAGAGGTGGTGCAGACTGTGGATAACTTGAAGCACCGCGCTTTAATGTTAGCCACAGGACCACAACCTGGGCCCAGCTCTTATTATTCACAGCCCCTCTTTTCACATGAGCATAAATATGGCTCCCGTGCTCATTATGAAGGCCACAGAATGCCATCCCAACCACAAAGTTATATGGCTGGCCTTCCTGCACCTTTCATAAGGGAGCTTATGGACTTGTAATTTTTAATTTATGTTGTGTTGTTTTTTTATACAGGCTGAATTAAAAGCCATTCTTATTTGTTATTTTCTTTTATCATATAAAGAAATATGCAAACGAAAATGTCTGGCCTTTTATTCAATATGTTAGAACATTCAAACATTGACAACATTTAGTTTTTTATTGAAATGCAAACAGTACAAACATAACACACATAGTTTGGCAAACTTTGTTTTATTAATTGCAACTAGGGCTGTGCATATACTTTAAGACAACCATACATATGGTGAAGGATTTTCCAAATGTTCTAAAGTGCTGGGATAACCTCCAAAGCCGGCACCTTGGACAGCGTCTTGAAGTGTTCTGCATGCCTAAAGAAAGAAAATTTGTTAAAAATATCTAAACAGGTGTGCACGTCATTAACCCGTTCGCTATGGCGCTGGAGCGATGTGTAAACATGGCGCCCACTCGCAAGTGCAGTGGGCATCATGGCTGGCAGATCTCTGCTGTTTCAAACAGCAGAGACCTGCGGCTAATTACCATGACTGGCAATAATGCTGATCGCATTAATTTAATGCTTTAGATGCCGCGACCAAGGGAAGTCACAGCATCTAAATGCGAAAAAACCCACTTGCTACCGATGCCCCTGGTGGCCAAAGTGGGCATCGGTAGTTGCGCTGAATACTTTCAGCCTCGCTGACGAGGCTGAAAGTATTCATGCTGCAATTCTTAGAAATGAGCAAATTAGGGTTTTAATGTCAATTTATAAAAAAAATAAATAATGTTTAACCCCTTCCCGACATATGACGTAATAGTACGTCATTGCGGCAGGTGCTTCCCACATTTTGACGTACTATTATGTCATGGTGATCGGGCAGGCACCGGAGCAGTGCGCGCCCGATCACTGCAGAGGCCCGGCAGTCCCTGATAGCCGGGCCCCTGCTGTATCCACTGGCATCGCTGTACAAGCCGATGGCGGCGGATTAACCCCTTCTATGCCGCGATCAGCGTGGACCGCAGCATAGAAGGAATTTCGTTGCTGTGGCGGGGACCCGATGGGTGAGAAGGCAGCCTGATGCCTTGCACGGCATCGGGACCTGCCTTCTACGGGTGCCCAGGAGATCCAGCCTTAGGCTGGGTCTCCTAGGCAACCTGTTACTGTATTACTCAGTGTAATACAGTAACAGGCAATGCATTACAATACAGATGTATTGTAATGCATTGCAGAGGGGATCAGACCCCGAAAAGTTAAAGTTCCAGAGTGGGGCAGAAATGAAGTAAAAAAAAGTTTTTAATAAAAAAAAAAAAAAGTTTCAAGTAAAAAAAGAAAAAAAAAACACCTTTCCCCTGATTTTATATATATATATAAAAAAAAAAGAAAACACACACACATTAGATATCGCCGCGTCCGTAACAACCAGCTCTATAAAAATATCACATGACTTAAACTCTCAGGTGAACACAGTAAAAAAAAAAAAAAAAGTGCCAAAAAAGCAATTTTTTGTCACCTTACATCACAAAAAAACACCAAGCGATCAAAAAGGCGTATGCCCCCCAAAATAGTACAAATCAAACCGTCACCTCATCCCGCAAAAAATGAGACTCTACCTAAGACAATCGCCCAAAAAATAAAAATAAATATGACTCTCAGACAATGGAGACACTAAAAAATTATTATTGTGTTAAAGTGAAATAAAAAAAATACAAAAGTAGGTATGTTGGATATCGCAGTGTCCTCCAATACAAAAAAGTTATGCAACATGTGTGGGATCATACCTAAAGAACCAAAAATAGTTTACAAAGCCACACAAGAGTACAAGAATTACATCTTTATTGATCAATATAAAAGACAATTACAATAACAATAAAATACACTGATATGATATGTAGACAAGAGCCCCCCCCAAAAAAAAGGAAGATGGTCATAAATCAATAGGTAAGTATACAACCACAAAATATAAGTAGCTATATAAATTCGTGGGGTAGTCAAATGTGACCCATGTGATCTCCAAATCACATAATATGTTTATTCTACAGACAAAATGATGCCAATAAGGAAGGTGTAGCGACAATGAAATTTATGAGCTACCACAGGGTGATCACCCAAATTAGTGAACTCGCCCTATCTATTAAATGTAGACCTATATAGAAGAAACCCGCTATTGCCATCATAAAAATATTGCCTGATATAAGTAAATCAGGTAATGGGAGGAGACCAGATGGTTGCTGTAGAACAATTATAATCAAACCCCATAGAGTGAATAACTACAAGCCCACACCGGGCCAATTAGTGGCAAAATACAAGTAATGATGTTGCTGACAATATAAAAAGCCAGAAACCCACTGCATAACCAACCAAAGCCAACAAGTGGCACAATGCAAACAATAAAATACTGACCAGTTTGGGGAGAGCCAGAAGCCCGACGTACGTTTCGCTGGTGCGCATTTTACAGACATATGGGGAATGTTAAGTAATAAATATTTTATGAGGTATCACTTTGTGTTTTAAAAGCAGAAAAATAGAAATTTAAAAAATTTAGAATTTTTTCATAACTAAAGGTGAAGTATATTGACTCAAATTTATGACGTACATGAAGTACAATGTGTCACGAGAAAACCGTCTCAGAATGGCTTGGATAAATAAAAGCATTCCAAAGTTTTTACCACATAAAGTGACACTTGTCAGATTTGCAAAAAATGGCCTGGGCAGGAAGGTGAAAACTGGTCTGGGGTAGAAGGGTTTAAATCACCCCCCTTTCCGTATAATTAAAAAATAAATACCTAAATAACAATAAATATAAACATCATGGATATCATCGTGACCGAAAACGCCCATACTATTAAAATATAAAAATACATTTCTAATACGGCGAATGGCGTAACGGAAAAAAGGGTCAAAATAGCCAATTTGCCATTTTTTTCATTGCTTCTCTTACACAAAAAAATGTAATAAAATGTGATCAAAATGCACACTGCAAAATGGTATTAATAAAAACTACAGATTGTTCTGCAAAAAATTACAGCTCAGTAGACATAAGTATAAAACAGATATGTGGGTCAGAATATGGTGATGTAAAAAACAATTTTCTTTTAATTAAAGTTTAAATTTATTTTTACACTATTTAGACATAAAAAACCTACATATATCGGCTTTCGTTGTAATCGTACTGACACAGAGAATGAAGGGCATGGGTCAGTTTTGCTGTAAACGAAACGCCGGGGGAACAAAATCCGTAAACAGGTGGAGGAATTGCGTTTTTTTTTTCCAATTCCACCCCATTTGGAATTTTTTTACTACTTCCCACTACATTTTATGCCATAATTAATGGTGGCATTAGAAAGTACAACCTGTTCCTCAAAAAAGTAAGCCCTCATACAGCTATGTAAAAAGTTATGGCTCACAGAAAATAGGGAAGAAAAATGAAAACGCAAAAACGAAAAAACCTCGGGTATCCAAAGGGTTAAACATAACCTCGGTCTGAAACATATCATTATAAAGAGGTATTAGAGGGTTTATGTAGACAAAAAATAAAAAAAATAACATACTCATGCACATTTCAACAATGAACATGAATTAACACAGACAGATTTTTTTTTATTTTTGGCCAAGCCCACATCAAGGGTCCTTTTTGTATTGTGAGTCCCTACACTATCTACATATAACCCCCCACCAAAATAACAAAACTCACTAGAAAACTAAAAGAACTATGATGACCAGAGTCCAGATCACTTTATAGTCTGCCATGAACTACATCCATCTGCCACGGCAATGCACCCTCAGGACTTGAAAAATATTCTTCATAGAGGGCCCGAACTGCCAGCCCTGCAGTTCCAGGTCGTCCATGAAGGGTCTGGTCCAATCCTCCAGGTCAAGAAGATGTACCAGTTTCTAATAAATCAAATTCTGTGTGAGCATCATGAATCCTCACAAAGTTATGCAGTAACACACATGCTTGAATAAACTAGGTGGCATTCTCCGGTGCCATCTGTAAGGATGACAGTAATACTCTCCACTTGTGTGTGGAGTATTCCAAACGCACACTCTACATATCGACGGGCTCTACTCATCTGATAGTTGAAGATACGTCTGCTGTCATCCACGTTGCGTCTGGGGAAGGGGCGCATGACATGTGGTGCCAAAGCAAACCCTTCATCAGCCACAATTGCAAATGGAGTCGGTGGTCCCGCAGAACCTGGCAGTCTTCTGGGTTCTGGGAGGGTAGTTGGTTGGCTCGAAGTCTCTCACACATTCTAGAAGAACTGAAAATGTGCGCATCTGCAGTGCTCCCATAGGCCCTGATATCCACAATTATAAACTTGTAAGTACTGTCAGCCAAGGCCAAAAGCACTACAGAAAAATATTGTTTATAATTGTAGTACCGGGACCCTGAGTGAGGCGGCTTCTTAACACATATGTGTTTGCCATCCAGTGCCCCAATGCAGTTAAACTGCGCATCGACATGAAAACCCTTAGCAATTCGGATCCAATCCTCAGCCTTGGGCTCTGGCATCACCGCTTCCCGGAGTGCCGCTGCCAAATCAAATCACAGGTTTGACGAACTATCCGAGAAATCGTCAAGACTCCCAGCAGAAACTCAAAATGCAGAGATGAAAATGAATTCCCAGTTGCCAAAAATCTGTAAAACAAATAAAATAACAATAATACAACACAGATATACTCTCAAACCCAAAAAATACAACAAATATACATATGCACATTATCACATTGTAGCTACACACACATATGAAAAATAGAAACAAATATAAGATTTCATAGTTTGCACATTCTACAAATATAAAATAATGTTAAAAATACATACCTCAATGTCACGATGAGCCGTTCCTCAGGAGAAATGCAGTGCCTCATATTTGTGTCCTGGTATGTGAGGCCAGGGTGCAGAGTCGCTAACAACAAGTCAAAGCTGTTCACAGACATACGACAAAACCCATGAAATTTAACAGGATGCTGTCGCAGATCCATGTACAGTGTGTGGAAATGACCCTTCCTGCGCAGCTGAGAAAGAATTGGGTGAACCCAATACCTCCTCCTCCTCGGTTCCACGTTCAGCATAATTGGCTGCTGTTCCTGTTCCCGAAAAAGCAGCCAGCACAAGAGACCCAGTTCCTCCGAATCGTCAGCCATGATACAACAGAAAATTATAGCCAGAAACCAAAGTCTGCCAAACACAGGATTCCAACTAAGCTCTCAATGCTGCAACATGCTGCATAAAATGGAGTAACAATCACATGACCAAGTTAAGTAGGGGGAGTGAAAAAGGAGATGTGTCCAAGATTGATGATTACAAAATTCCTGTTTCCATTTGCGATCCGCGTACGCATACGGAAACCATACAGAGATATTTTTGCACAAATACGGAACGGAAACAAAAAACGGAACAACGAATCCATGAAATACGGACTGCAAAATACGGTCATGTGAAAAGGTCTAAGGGCTGGATCTCACAGGCTTCCGTAGGAGGCAAGCTCCAATCTTCACCAATGCCGGCATATGCAGCAGGGACCCGGCTGTCAGTGACTGCCGGGTCCGTGCTGCTGATCCGGCGGGCACAGCTCCTGCACCCGCCTGATCAGCCTGCCGTACTTGTACGTCGCTGGTCCTTAAGTCACGTCCAGCTGTGACGTACATGTATGGCAAGGGTCCTTAAAGGGGATCTCCAGGAATGTTTTAACCCCCTAACTGTTTTGCTTCAGTAGTGGAAAAAGTAGCTAACTGGAGAGGGGAGGGCTGCTTTAGATGCTACTATCTTCTGAATGGTAGCAGCTAGAAACATGCAACAAGCTGTCAGACAATACCAGAATGACAGCAATATGTTCAGTACAGGAGAAGATATCACTGATAGAAATTGGGATGCTGTGAATGCAGCTGAAAGTGAAAGTAAAAGGAGGTTTTACCCGCGATTATTCCCGACTCGATTTCCTCTTTAGCTGGCCTTTTGGTCTTGTATGAAAGCCTGGACTGTCAGCTTTCAAACAAGACCAGTTGCATGTTTCTAGCTGCTACCATTCAGGAGATAGCAGCATCTAAAGCAGCCCTCCCCCCTCCAGTTAGCTTCTTTTCCGAGCTGGACTCCGGCAAAACAGTTAGGCCCCTTTCACACGGGCGAGGTTTCCGCGCGGGTGCAGTGCGTGAGTTGAACGCATTGCACCCGCACTGAATCCGGACCCATTCATTTCTATAGGGCTGTGCACATGAGCGTTGATTTTCACGCATCACGTGAAAATTGCAGCATGCTCCTCTTTGTGCGTTTTTCACGTAACGCAGGCCCCATAGAAATTAATGGGGTTGCGTGAAAATCGCAAGCATCCGCAAGCAAGTGCAGATGCAGTGCGATTTTCACGCACGGTTGCTAGGTGATGATCGGGATGGGGAACCCAATCATTATTGTTTTCCCTTATAACATGGTTATAAGGGAAAATAATAGCATTCTGAATACAGAATGCATAGTACAATAGGGCTGGAGGGGTTACATTTTTATTTATTTAACTCACCTTAGTCCACTTGTTCGCGCAGCCGGCATCTCTTCTGTCTTGTTCTGTGAGGAATAGGACCTTTGATGACGTCACTACGTTCATCACATGGTCCGTCACATGATCCATCACTATGGTGATGGATCGTGTGACTGACCATGTGATGAGCATAGTGACGTCATCAAAGGTCCTATTCCTCACAGAACAAGACAGAAGAGATGCCGGCTGCACGAACAAGTGGATTAAGGTGAGTTAAAAAAATTATTATTTTTTTTAACCCTTCCAGCCCTATTTTACTATGCATTCTGTATTCAGAATGCTATTATTTTCCCTTATAACCATGTTATAAGGGAAAATAATACAATCTACACAACCTTGAACCCAAACCTGAACTTCTGTGAAGAAGTTCGGGTCTGGGTACCACAGTCAGTTTTTTATCACGCACGTGCAAAATGCATTGCACACGCGCGATAAAAACTGAACAACGGAACGCAATCGCAGTCAAAACTGACTGCAATTGCGTACCTACTCGCGCGGGTTTGCCGCAATGCACCGGGACGCATCCGGACCTAATCCGGACATGCTCGTCTGCAAGGGGCCTTAGGTGGTTAAAGGATATCTGTCAGCAGATTTGTACCTATGAAACTGGCAAACCTCGTACTTGTGCGCTTGGCAGCTGAAGACATCTGTGTTGGTCCCATGTTTATATGTGCCCGCATTGCTGAAAAAAATGATGCACACTGCTCTGCCCACTATTGGCTGATGTTAACAGTGCGCATGCGCGGGCCCGGCGGTGACTGGTGCTCACTTGAGATCTAAAACAGAGGAGGAGGATGAATAAGGAGAGGAGGGTCGGCCAAAGGAATCCAAGGGGAGCGGTTATCTGGGCACATCATAGAGGGGCCTGGGCACTTGCGACCATTACGCCACCCCTGGGCATTTGCAGGCCCTAATTTGCATGCTAAATCGTGATATGAGAGGTCTAAAACGCTCAAAGTAGCTGACAGACTCTCTTTAACACTTCAGATAACGTGGTCAAACCTGACCACGATATCTGGGTGCATGTGTTACCATTCTGCCATTCGGAGGAGCCGGAGCTTGTATGCAGCAGCCCCTGTCATAGAGAATGACAGGAGACTGCTGCATACCGTCTTTCCCCGAAAATAAGACATCCCCCGAAAATAAGACCTACCTCTAGTTTTGCCTATCCCTGTAATATAAGGCATCCCCCCGAAAATAAGGCCTCCCCGATAATAAGGCCCCGCCAGAATATAAGGCCCCTGTATCACGGCTACCGTAGGGCGTCTGAATCCTCTGGACTGTAGCGGCGGCTGCCGCCGCGCAGCTCACTGATTGGCCGCAGCGCATCCAGAGCTGTTCAGGCGGTGCGAGGTCTCTTTAAATCAGAGAGCCTGCGCTGCTGCCAGGACAAGCTGCCGCCTGCTGCTCGCTCTGCCCTGACGGAATCTGGCTGACTCGCGATTAGACAGTGAGTCGCACGGGGCAGGAGCTGGGCACATTGTGTGGAATCTGGCTGGCACAGACACACAGGGGTGACTGAGGTGGTGGGGGGGAAATGTTTGATAAAGTAGTGGGGGATGTCTGGTGAAGGTGGGAGGGGGGAGAGAGACTAAATAATCCACTGTCCACTGGCACAGGGGCGTGGGATCACTTAAAATGACACAGGGGGATCAGAGGTGGGAATCAAAATGACACAGGAGGATCAGAAGGGGGTACTACCGTAAAATAGTAATCCCCCTCCCCTCTGATTCTCTTGTGCCATTTTGATTCCCCCCTCTGATCCCCCTGTGTCATGGAAAATAAGACATCCCCTGAAAATAAGACCTAGCGCATTTTTGGGAGCAAAAATTAATATAAGACACTGTCTTATTTTCAGGGAAACAGGGTAGTGTTTCTTTGTCTGTGGGAACTTTTTAAAAATCAAAAAATTCAATCACCCCCCCTTTCCCCAAAATATAAATAAAGTAAAAAAATATACATCATAGGTATTGCGACTTGCGAAAATGCTCATACTATAAAAATATGTTCCCCATATGGAAAACGGTGAAAAGGAAAAAAGACATAAGTTATAGGAGTAAGAATATGGATGCGAAAAAATAAAACAGATTTTTTTCCCCAAGGTTTTTATAATTTTACCAGTATCAAAACGCAAGAAAAACTATACATATAGGCCTCTTTCACACGAGCGTGATGGATTTGCTCCGGATGCGTTCAGTGAAACTCGCACCATTTTGCAAGCAAGTTCAGTCAGTTTTGTCTGCGATTGCGTTCATCTTTTTCCGCGCGGGTGTAATGCGTTTTGATGCGTTTTTCACGCGTGTTATAAAAAAACTAAAGGTTTACAAACAACATCTCCTAGCAACCATCAGTGAAAAACGCATTGCACCCGCACTTGCTTGCGGATGCAATGCGTTTTTCACTGAACCCCTATTCACTTCTATGGGGCCAAGGCTGCGTGAAAAACGCAGAATATAGAACATGCTGCGTTTTTCACGTAACGCAGAACTGATGGGTGAAAAAAAACGCTCATGTACACAGACCCATTGAAATGAATGGGTCAGGATTCAGTGCGGGTGCTATGCGTTCACGTCACGCATTGCACCCACACGGAAAACTCGCTTGTGTGAAAGCGGCCATGGAGTATTGCCAGATTCATACTAATCTTTAGAATGAAAGTAAGGCCCCTTTCACACGAGCATGACGGATTGGCTCCAGATGCGTTCAGGGTGCGTTCATTGAAACTCGCACCATTTTGCAAGCAAGTTTAGTCAGTTTTGTCTGCGATTGCGTTCAGTTGTTCAGGTCTTTCCTCGCGGGTGCAATGCATTTTTCATGCTCGTGATATAAAACTGAAGGTTTACAAAAAACATCTCCTAGCAATCATCAGTGAAAAACGCATTGCATTCGCACTTGCTTGCGGATGCAATGCGTTTTTTACTGAAGCTCCATTCATTTCTATAGGGCTGCGTGAAAAACGCAGAATATAGAACATGCTGCGTTTTTCACGAATGCGTTCTGTGTGAAAAAAAGCTCATGTACACAGACCCATTGAAATGAATGGTTCAGGATTCAGTGCGGGTGTTATGCGTTCATGTCACGCATTGCACCTGCACGGACAACTCGCTCATGTGAAAGGGGCCTAACTCATCAGTTTTAAAGCACATCGAACGTAAATAATAAAAAAATATAAATAAATTGTTTTACCAATTCCACCCCATTTGGATTTTCTTTCCTGCTTCCCACTACATCAAATGCAATATTAAATGGTGGCGTTGGAAAGTACAACTTTTTCTGCAAAAAACAAGCCCTCGTATGGCTATGTGAATGGAAAAATAAAAAAAAGTTATGGCTCTGGCATGTCAGGGAGCGCAAAATGAAAATGTAAAAACAAAAAAACCTCTGGGGTAGAAAAGGTTAAAACAAATCAGATGATGTAGTGAGTGGCTGCACATAAGTTGAGGGAAAAACTGATCTCTGGAGTAGAAGATCTTGTACTGTTCTGGGTGTGGCGCTCCGTCACTCTTTGGTGTGTCTCCGGGTTGATCACCTTTTAATGACTACAATGGCCTATTTTTTTATTGGTTGGTTGAGGCTTGTCCTGTCTTATGGATCCAACTATCTCCTCACTTTTTTCCTCACTCACAGTTGAGAAAAAGTGTAATGTGCTGTGCATTTCAGTTCTTTCTGTACTTGTTCCCATGCTTTCTCTGATTATATTCTTCACAGTTTATTGTCCCAGCAATTAGTTTCTCGCCTTACTTTTCTGTCACCACTCAACCAGTGTGAATTATCACCTTTTTATCTTTCCAAATGTTGTCTTCTAACTAGGGAAGAATGTGATGCTTGCTAATTTAAAGTTTGTAGTGATGGTTTCAAGATTAACCCCTTAGTGACCACCCATAGGTGTTTTTACCGCGATCACTAAGGGGCCTTGAGCTGGAGCGCCCCCTGTTTACGACGGCACTTCAGCCCAAGCTAGCGCTATAAGAAAGCGCAGGAGCTCCCTGCGCACAGCTACTGGAGGTAGCTGAGGGCTGGGGGAAGTGATCAGAGACCGTGACAAGCGGTCTCTGATCACGTGATCGCCGTGATACAATGTATCAAGGCAATCACCGAAAGAGAGGAGGGGGAAAGTCTCCGGTGCGAGGATCGGGTCCCCCAGCTTCCCATAAGGGAAAGCTGGGTCCCGATCCTCACCCCCCCCCCAGTACTTTAATTAAGATGGCGGCCCGGCACATGCGCATACTATATGCCGGCCGCTGCCGCTCTTACAATAGTTCTGAGGAGAGAGAGTAATGAATTATGCCCCGATCGGGTCCCCCAGCACCCTGATCGGAGCCATATGGCCCCCAAACATTTTAATGAAGAGCATAAAAATAAAAATAAATGGCTCATAGATCATACCAGTGTACTACTGCACTGCGGCGGCAGCAGGAAGCACACGGCGTCATAGCAACCAATGACGCCGTGCGCTCCTGCTCTCAGAAGAAATCCAGGCCGGTATCACATGGTCTGTGTTTTACGGGTGTGTGCATGAGGCTTTAGATGAATACGTTAAGGCCTCTTTCACACGAGCGTGACGGATTAGGTCCGGATGCGTTCAGGGTGCGTTCAGTGAAACTCGCACTATTTTGCAAGCAAGTCCAGTCAGTTTTGTCTCCGATTGCGTTCAGTTGTTCAGTTTTTTCCGCGCGGGTGCAATGCGTTTTGATGCGTTTTGATGCGTTTTTCACACGCGTGATAAAAAACTGAAGGTTTACAAACAACATCTCTTAGCAACCATCAGTGAAAAACGCATCGCACCTGCACTTGCTTGCGGATACAATGCGTTTTTCACGCAGCCCTATTCACTTCTATGGGGCCAGGGCTGTGTGAAAAACGCAGAATATAGAACATGCTGTGATTTTCACGCAACGCAGAACTGATGCGTGAAAAAAAAACGCTCATGTACACAGACCCATTGAAATGAATGGGTCAGGATTCAGTGCGGGTGCTATTAGTTCACGTCACGCATTGCACCCGTGCGTAAAACTCGCTCGTGTGAAAGGGGCCTAAGGCCTCTTTCACACGGGCGTTGCGGGAAAAGGTGCGGGTGCGTTGCGGGAACACCCACGATTTTTCCGCGCGAGTGCAAAACATTGTAATGCATTTTGCACTCGCGTGAGAAAAATCACGCATGTTTGGTACCCAAACCTGAACTTCTTCACAGAAGTTCGGGCTTGGGATCGGTGTTCTGTAGATTGTATTATTTTCCCTTATGCCATGGTTATAAGGGAAAATAATAGCATTCTGAATACAGAATGCATAGTAGGTGATCAATTGAGGGTTAAAAAAAAATAAAAAAATTAACTCACCTTCTCCTCTTGTTCGCGTAGCTCCCGGTCTATTCTTTACTTCTCAAAAGATGAACTATCGGCTAGGACCTGTGGTGACGTCAGATCACATGCTCCAATCACATGGTCCATCACCACGGTGATGTACCATGTGATTGGAGCATGTGATCTGACGTCACCAAAGGTCATTTAGCCGATAGTTCATCTTTTGAGAAGTAAAGAATAGACCGGGAGCTACGCGAACAAGAGGAGAAGGTGAGTTAATTTTTTTATTTTTTTTTAACCCTCAATTGATCACCTACTATGCATTCTGTATTCAGAATGCTATTATTTTCCCTTATAACCATGTTATAAGGGAAAATAATACAATGAATAGACTGTCTCCTAGCAACCATGCGTGAAAATCGCACCGCATCCGCACTTGCTTGCGGATTCTTGCGATTTTCACGCAACCCCATTCACTTCTATGGGGCCTGCGTTGCGTGAAAAACGCACAATATAGAGCATGCTGCGATTTTCACGCAACGCACAAGTGATGCGTGAAAATCACCGCTCGTGTGCACAGCCCCATAGAAATGAATGGGTCAGTATTCAGTGCGGGTGCAATGCGTTCACCTCCCGCATCGCATCCGCGCGGAATACTCGCTCGTGTGAAAGGGGCCTAAGGGTTCTAGTTTTCAACATGGGGTCACTTTTGGGGGGGGGGGGATTATATTAAACTGCGCTTGTTGCAGATAAAAATTCACTTAAATTTTTTTTAAATTAATGTTAAAATGGCAAGTCTCCTAAATAAATTAAAAAAAGGAAACTTTTTTGTAATTGCAGCCAAAATAAAGATGTGAAAATAAAAATATTAAATAGTATTTATGTATGTGTAACAATGGAAAAATGGGCGAGCACTCATACACTTGGCAACCAAATTGACATATGCAGAAAATATTTATTATTAAATCCCCATAAAATTCAAGTAATAAAAATAATAAAAACAGTGTATTATAGCAATGACATACAAAAACTACAATCACATAAACTATAGTAGATATAATAGTATAGTCGATATTGTATTGAATGCTAAAATATATGATAATAAACTATTCAATACTAGTCTATAGTCGATAAATTCACTGATATAAATCACACACCAAAAACTTCAAGTATTGTCCAGGTCATATATATGCTGTTATTGTGAAGGGGGAGGTAATTCCTCTGTGAATCTATCTCAGATTGGGAAAATGAGTGTCACTTTAAATATTATAGGTGTATTTCCCCTGGGAACGTAGTGTATTCATAAAATGTCCACAGGAATCCTGATAATGTTGGAATAAAAAGTCTCTTATGGTATTTCCTTTTAAAGTCGAGGTAAACTTTAAATCGGTATTTGGCTTACCGTCTGGTGTCTGCTGTCTCCCTGTTGCTTGAGTGGAGGTTTAAATGTCTGCCGGCTTATTTGATCGCTCCTTCCAACAAGCTGGTTCAAATTTCGCGGGAGTTCCAAAGATTGCGGAAATTGACACTCTGTTCCGCAATTTCTTTCGGTACAGCTTTTCGACGATAAAAGTAGTTGTTCCTTTACTGTAAAAATGTTTTCTTTCTCTGTATGGCCATACAGTTTTATCGGAGGCTTCTCAATACAGGTACATCACTTGTTTCACCATACGCGTTTCGGTAAGCCAAATACCGATTTAAAGTTTACCTCGACTTTAAAAGGAAATACCATAAGAGACTTTTTATTCCAACATTATCAGGATTCCTGTGGACATTTTATGAATACATTACGTTTCCAGGGGAAATACACCTATAATATTTAAAGTGACACTCATTTTCCCAATCTGAGATAGATTCACAGAGGAATTACCTCCCCCTTCACAATAACAGCATATATAAGACCTGGACAATACTTGAAGTTTTTGGTGTGTGATTTATATCAGTGAATTTATCGACTATAGACTAGTATCGAATATTTTATTATCATATATTTTAGCATTCAATACAATATCGACTATACTATTATATCTACTATAGTTTATGTGATTGTAGTTTTTGTATGTCATTGCTATAATACATGTTTTTATTATTTTTACTACTTGAATTTTATGGGGATTTAATAATAAATATTTTCTGCATATGTCAATTTAGTTGCCAAGTGTATGAGTGCTCGCCCATTTTTCATTGTTACATTTACTTTTTAACAGAGGGTGGGGTGATTCCCTCTATATGAGCTTGCAGCACCACCCTGTACGTGAGCCACTACAACCCACTAGTATTTATGTATGTATGTGAAATATTGCAGTTGAAAATAGGAAAATATGCCAATTTTTACAAATTTTCATAGAATTTTACGTTTTTTAATAAAGATACGCATATTTTATCGGTAAAATTTTACCACCTAAGTAAAGTACAATATGTGACGAGAAAACTGTCAGAATTACTTTGATGTGCAAAACCTTTACGAAGTTATTCTCTGCAAAAGTGACACATGTCAGATTTCCAATATCAGGCTTGGTCACTAAGGGGTTAGAAACTTATAACATGACTTTAAAATTCATGGCCTATCCTTAGGATAGACCATCAGTAGAAGATAGGTGGGGTCTGACTCTCGACACTCCGCTAATCAGCGCTGTGAAGGGGTCACGGTACTCCAGCAAGCACCGCATTTCCTTCATTGTTTACCAGGCACATCACCATACTTTTAGTATTGCATGTGTCTGATATTGCAGCTTGGATAGATTCCCTCAGTCCCAAATGAATGAGTATGAGCTGCAAGACTAGGCGCAGCCACTGCTAAAACCATGGAGTTGTGTCTGGCGAACATTGGCAAGAGGCCTTTCAAAGAGCTGGCGGTGCAGAGAGAGTCCAACTTCCAGTGATCTTATATTTATCTGAATGACTGTACATACATCCAAAGAACTGTGCTGGAGAAAGGGGCGATTTTTTTAAATTATTTTTATTTTTTAAAGGGAACTTTTTTTTTTTCTTTTTTTTTTTTTTACTGATGACCTATATTCTCTTGAACTGTCAACTGTTCTCGCAGTAGTGCCATGGCCTTTTCCTAGGCCGAGTGATGTCACGTTCAGAATAATGTGTCACGTGGCCTAGGGCAGTTCAGCCCCATTCAAAGGATAGATCATCAGTACAAAAATCCTGGAAAACCTTTAACTCCATTATTTTATCTGTTCACGTATGTGCAGCTCTCATGAAGCATTATTCTATAGTGGGTGCTGGTCTGTAATTTCACAAGCCTAGATCGAAGACTAATTGCTGGGGTCTGACTTTTATGACCCCATTTATCACTAGTAGTATAGTCAGTGACGTGTTGTTATAAAATGCTTTTTACTCCTTGAATTTTGTAAGTACAATAAATTGTATACTTACTTTACCACTTGGGTATTGCGCCATGTGCTTCTTTTCTTTGTGAAGGTATTGGTGCTATGTATTGAAAGTTTCGGTTGGTGGCAAGACGCTGCAGGAGAGGTCCATAGGAGTGGAATGGGAACAACCATCTGTTGGATCGAGTGCCGAGTCCTAAACTGCTGATATCAGCGCGGTCCCTGAAATTGCTTGTGGATTTGACTGTTTTAAGGAGACTGAACCTACTCCTGGATAAGGGTTCCGCTGCTTATTTGTGACTGTACTCCAAGCTCTTTCTCTTTGCTATAGTCAGTGACTACCTGTATCAGTAGAAAGAGTAGAGGGCCACAGCAGCATATCCAAAAAATTCTTCTTTATTGATCAATTACCGCATGCCACGGCATAAAAAGTAGCAGCAACGTTTCGGCTAAGGTTAGCCTTTGTCAAGCATATCTTACAATTAAAACAACAGGTATATAACCAACATGTCAATGCCACCCACAATGTCAATAATCCAATCAACAGACGTTTCACTATGTTACACCCACCTAGTTAATATTCACCAAGCTGTTGTATCACATTCATTAACAATACCAACATACATGAACAAAGATCACACATTCACATAGTCACCTGCGTTGCCTGTCGGTGTATACACATCCTCATGGTGGCTGGCGTCTCAGAATGGAAAGTGCGCATGTCCGCGAGCGTCATCAAGAGGCGACTCACCCAGGGCAGCACCGCAACTGTTGATGACGAACTTCACAACGTGGTTGTTGGCGTCCCAATGTGCACACTGCGCATGTCCGCGAACGTCATCAGAGGGCGGCCGGCTAGCGTCACGACGCCGCACCATCAATAGACGTGACAGGCAGTGCGGCAGGGGAGGCAACCTAGTTGTGTGACGGTAGAGGCAACGCAGCTACAGAAATCGAGCATGTCAGCGTTGCCTAGAGACCGAACAACGCGCACTGTAAAGGATACAATGACACATGGTATGAATACAATGCGTCACGTATCATCGTGAACACAGAGATCGCCCTACAAGAGGATGGATACAATGCCAACACAGGTGTATATACGTATAAAACGTCAGTATAAAGTATGGCACAGATATAACACATCACATATCATGGTTGGGACAAAGTTCACCTAGTGGCTGGATAGACACACAACCATCACAGGTATACACATGCGATGATGTGTATCCACACAGCAATGTACAACAAGTGTGCCAGTATAAAGTAACATAATAAAGAAAGAACATCCTAGTTAATAACTTGTCTGTTGAAAAGCAGTAATATGGTGGTTATCGATCATTAATCATACAGTATGGCATGGTCATGTATTAGATTGGTTTTCATATATAAAATGTAAAATCAAAGCTAAGTATACAGAGAAGAGTCTAACTAATTCCAGCCACATTGAACTCAAGATTGAGTCCCAGTGGCTGCAAGGACTTCAATGTAAAGATCCATTTGAGTTCCTTTTTTCTCAGTATCGCATCTTTGTCGCCACCTCTCCGAAGAAAACCCACACTGTCTATAACTCTGAAGCGAAGCTGGTTGACAGAGTGCCCAGCCTCAACAAAGTGTTTGGCAACAGGCTTATCCATGTTTTTATTGCGTATGGTGCTCTTGTGCTTATTGATGCATTCCCTCACCTCCATGGTGGTCTCTCCCACATAGGTGAGGCTACATGGGCATTGGATCGCATATACCACATCCCGTGACCTGCAGGTATAATAACCAATCTTGAGTTCAATGTGGCTGGAATTAGTTAGACTCTTCTCTGTATACTTAGCTTTGATTTTACATTTTATATATGAAAACCAATCTAATACATGACCATGCCATACCGTATGATTAATGATCGATAACCACCATATTACTGCTTTTCAACAGACAAGTTATTAACTAGGATGTTCTTTCTTTATTATGTTACTTTATACTGGCACACTTGTTGTACATTGCTGTGTGGATACACATCATCGCATGTGTATACCTGTGATGGTTGTGTGTCTATCCAGCCACTAGGTGAACTTTGTCCCAACCATGATATGTGATGTGTTATATCTGTGCCATACTTTATACTGACGTTTTATACGTATATACACCTGTGTTGGCATTGTATCCATCCTCTTGTAGGGCGATCTCTGTGTTCACGATGATACGTGACGCATTGTATTCATACCATGTGTCATTGTATCCTTTACAGTGCGCGTTGTTCGGTCTCTAGGCAACGCTGACATGCTCGATTTCTGTAGCTGCGTTGCCTCTACCGTCACACAACTAGGTTGCCTCCCCTGCCGCACTGCCTGTCACGTCTATTGATGGTGCGGCGTCGTGACGCTAGCCGGCCGCCCTCTGATGACGTTCGCGGACATGCGCAGTGTGCACATTGGGACGCCAACAACCACGTTGTGAAGTTCGTCATCAACAGTTGCGGTGCTGCCCTGGGTGAGTCGCCTCTTGATGACGCTCGCGGACATGCGCACTTTCCATTCTGAGACGCCAGCCACCATGAGGATGTGTATACACCGACAGGCAACGCAGGTGACTATGTGAATGTGTGATCTTTGTTCATGTATGTTGGTATTGTTAATGAATGTGATACAACAGCTTGGTGAATATTAACTAGGTGGGTGTAACATAGTGAAACGTCTGTTGATTGGATTATTGACATTGTGGGTGGCATTGACATGTTGGTTATATACCTGTTGTTTTAATTGTAAGATATGGTTGACAAAGGCTAACCTTAGCCGAAACGTTGCTGCTACTTTTTATGCCGTGGCATGCGGTAATTGATCAATAAAGAAGAATTTTTTGGATATGCTGCTGTGGCCCTCTACTCTTTCTACACGTTCTTTGGATCACTCTGGATCTGTGGTCCCTTGCCCAGCTGCTGCATGATCTCCATTACCGCTCTACACTAGCCGTTTGATGTGCTGCTTCTGAACAACCTTTCTTTCTACACAACTTGATCTGGGGAGCGAGCACCGGGGAGTGGACCTGCCTTCTTACACTATATGTGAACATGGACCCCCTCTCAGGCTCCGGTAAGAGCATTGATTTGCCAAATGACACGGCTTATATGTATACAGACGAGGAGATACAGAAACTTATTGGTACAGATTCCAGTGATGTTTCCTTTCTCAGCACTCCTTCCATTGATTTGCTCAGACGCAAATGTGAGCAGGAATCAAAGAGGCTGACTACCATGGAACTACACCTTAGTACTTTGAGAGAGTACTATCGGAATCGTCGCATTCCTAGGGGATTGCGCTCCCATTTGCGGCCGAACCTTTTCCCAAATGACACGGACTTTTGTGCCAAATTTGAGGCAGTGAGTAACAAATACTCCTTTGACCTGATCCTGCTTAATATTGACTATCTGTGCAGAGAGGTCGAGAATAATAAAGGAATTGTGACTGATTTGAATGTGCAAATCCAAGGCCTCAGCAGCACAGAGGATTTTACAGCGCACACTGACAAAGTTGTACAACAGGTCCAACGCCATAGAAGTGAAACCGAACGGGTTAAAAGGGAGAAATGGCACAGGGACCTTGAGGACTATCAAACTGGCAAGGTGTACAACTGGCGCTCTCAACAGTCACAAGGTAGACCCAGGAAAAGACGCAATAGAAAATTTGACCGCAGCCACTTTGGCTTTTCCACCTTTGACTCCGACTCTACGGATGAACCCTCCACGTCAGCTCCTTTTTTAGGTCAGCAAGGCGATGGGGATGCCGCCGGGGCGGAAGGAAGCATCACCGGTCATACAAAAGGGAAACCACCAACGAAACAGGCGATGCCTGGAAGGCCAACCAGGCGCAATCCGAGGAGATAATACAACTCGTTGTGAATATCTCGTCAACGACACTTACACCTGTACAGATCCAAGTACTAAGTCGGGGTCTCAGCTTCTCTCCCACCACTGAGAGGGACCTTTTTTCCTTAGAGCTTGATTTACAGCGTTTCTTTAGAAATTTACGTTTAAAAAGTTTTTTTGCATCCAAAAATGTTGATGGCAGAGTATTGTTACCTGACAAAGCTAGTGATTCTCTGCTAACATGTAATGAGCTGCAGCTCAGGAAACCTAGCACTTTCTCACCACCTCATTCAAACCACGTGGTGGAGTCCTATATACACATAGTGCACAGACAGATCAATGCCTTGAAAACCACTTTTCCAGATAGGAATAACCTCTCTAAATCAGAACGGGAGGCTATCATATCACTAGAACGTGACACCCGCATTACCATCAAACCTGCCGATAAGGGTGGGGCGGTGGTCGTTATGGACACTGCAATGTATACCTGCGAGATAGACAGACAATTGGGTGATCTTGAAGTATACAAACGGTTGCCAGGGGACCCCAAGTGGGATATTATGCGGGACATCGGGGTGATATTAGGTGAGGCAAGACTTAACTTAATCATCGATGATGGTTTACTTCAATATCTAACGGTGCCACACCCTATCACCCCGATGTTATACATACTCCCCAAAATCCATAAGCGATTGGACAACCCTCCGGGTCGACCGATTGTCTCCGGTAGGGGCTCTGTATTTAACCCATTGTCTGTCTTTCTTGACAGGTTGCTGCAGGTCCGGGCGACCTCCGCCCCATCCTATATCAAGGATACAGGGCACTTTCTTTCCAAGCTATATGAGTTGCAGTTACCTTCCCAATTTTTATTGGTAAGCTTTGATGTAGTGTCCCTGTACACATCTATCGACCATACTTATGGTTTAGGTGTCGTCGATGTGGCCCTTGCCGACATGGGACTCTCCCCGGAGGTGCGCCGGTTTGTCCTCAGCCTCTTGGAGGTTGTCCTGAGGAGGAGTTACTTCCTCTTCAGGGATACCTTCTACCAGCAACAACGGGGTGTGGCCATGGGGTCCAATATGGCCCCAACTTATGCTAACATCTTTATGGCCGAGGTTGAGGACAAGCTGGTGTATCGCTCCTCCTTTGTTGGGAGGTTCCTATGTTGGTGGCGCTACATCGACGACATCTTCATGATCTGGACAGGGACAACTGATGAGTTGGACAGTTTCCACTCACATTTGAATGCGGGTGTCCCAGGACTGCAATTCACAGCTACTGTTTCAACAAGTGAATTGCAGTTCCTTGATGTACGGGTTTATGTGATGGAGGGTCTTTTAGCAACGGACCTCTATCAGAAACCCACTGATAGAAACACCCTCCTTATGCATGATAGCTATCACCCACGCAAAATGCTTAATTCCATACCCTGGAGTCAGTTTTTAAGGGTTAGACGCATAGTTTCTGATGAAGATGTTTGTACACAAAGGGTGGATGCCATGTGTACACGTTTTGTGGAACGTGGCTATCCTAAACATCTTCTAGACAGAACTAGACGTAGGGTGAAGTTGGTTGACAGAGGTTCCACACTTCGACAATCCACCAAGACCAGACCTAAGGCTAGGGTTCCTTTTGTTTCCATCTTCGGCAAGGACAGTGGCGATATTGCGCATGTCCTCAGGAAGGAATGGCATATACTCCAACGGGGGTTGCCAGATATAGAAGAATTTAAGTTCCCGCCGATGATGGCATACAGGAGGAACCCTAGCCTACGCGATAGGTTGGTTAAAACTGATGTTTGTGACCAAACAATGGCTACACAGAAATTACTTGCCCCACGCAAGAATGGTACCTATCCGTGTTTGTCTTGCTGTAATTGTGGTAATGTGCTTAAAGGAGATCATTTTTTCCATCCATACAGTGGCAAAAAATATAAAATCAAAGGTTATTATACCTGCAGGTCACGGGATGTGGTATATGCGATCCAATGCCCATGTAGCCTCACCTATGTGGGAGAGACCACCATGGAGGTGAGGGAATGCATCAATAAGCACAAGAGCACTATACGCAATAAAAACATGGATAAGCCTGTTGCCAAACACTTTGTTGAGGCTGGGCACTCTGTCAACCAGCTTCGCTTCAGAGTTATAGACAGTGTGGGTTTTCTTCGGAGAGGTGGCGACAAAGATGCGATACTGAGAAAAAAGGAACTCAAATGGATCTTTACATTGAAGTCCTTGCAGCCACTGGGACTCAATCTTGAGTTCAATGTGGCTGGAATTAGTTAGACTCTTCTCTGTATACTTAGCTTTGATTTTACATTTTATATATGAAAACCAATCTAATACATGACCATGCCATACCGTATGATTAATGATCGATAACCACCATATTACTGCTTTTCAACAGACAAGTTATTAACTAGGATGTTCTTTCTTTATTATGTTACTTTATACTGGCACACTTGTTGTACATTGCTGTGTGGATACACATCATCGCATGTGTATACCTGTGATGGTTGTGTGTCTATCCAGCCACTAGGTGAACTTTGTCCCAACCATGATATGTGATGTGTTATATCTGTGCCATACTTTATACTGACGTTTTATACGTATATACACCTGTGTTGGCATTGTATCCATCCTCTTGTAGGGCGATCTCTGTGTTCACGATGATACGTGACGCATTGTATTCATACCATGTGTCATTGTATCCTTTACAGTGCGCGTTGTTCGGTCTCTAGGCAACGCTGACATGCTCGATTTCTGTAGCTGCGTTGCCTCTACCGTCACACAACTAGGTTGCCTCCCCTGCCGCACTGCCTGTCATGTCTATTGATGGTGCGGCGTCGTGACGCTAGCCGGCCGCCCTCTGATGACGTTCGCGGACATGCGCAGTGTGCACATTGGGACGCCAACAACCACGTTGTGAAGTTCGTCATCAACAGTTGCGGTGCTGCCCTGGGTGAGTCGCCTCTTGATGACGCTCGCGGACATGCGCACTTTCCATTCTGAGACGCCAGCCACCATGAGGATGTGTATACACCGACAGGCAACGCAGGTGACTATGTGAATGTGTGATCTTTGTTCATGTATGTTGGTATTGTTAATGAATGTGATACAACAGCTTGGTGAATATTAACTAGGTGGGTGTAACATAGTGAAACGTCTGTTGATTGGATTATTGACATTGTGGGTGGCATTGACATGTTGGTTATATACCTGTTGTTTTAATTGTAAGATATGCTTGACAAAGGCTAACCTTAGCCGAAACGTTGCTGCTACTTTTTATGCCGTGGCATGCGGTAATTGATCAATAAAGAAGAATTTTTTGGATATGCTGCTGTGGCCCTCTACTCTTTCTACACGTTCTTTGGATCACTCTGGATCTGTGGTCCCTTGCCCAGCTGCTGCATGATCTCCATTACCGCTCTACACTAGCCGTTTGATGTGCTGCTTCTGAACAACCTTTCTTTCTACACTACCTGTATCAGTATTGACTTACATTGTGTGCCAGGACAGATGCGTTTAGCTCCGCTTCGTCAGGCGGACAGCAAACGCTGCAGGCAGGGTTTTGGTGTCCGCCTCCAGAGCGGAATGGTGACTGATCGGAGGCAAACTGATGCATTCTGAGCGGATCCTTTTCCATTCAGAATGCATTAAGGGCAAAACTGATCCGTTTTGGACCTCTTCTGAGAGCCCTGAACGGATCTCACAAACGGAAACCAAAACGCCAGTGTGAAAGTAGCCTGACTTGTTCATGCTATAAAGACAGCAGTATTGGTAGATATCAACTTTCCCAGAAACAGGCTTAATTGAGGACAACAAAAGTTTTTTTAAGTGATAGAACCTTTTAAGATTGAGTTCCACACTCTGATGAGCAGCACAGGAATTACATGCATATATAACCTGATGTAATGCGTGCTGTAAAGCCATCTGCTTTGTCACCGTAACTAATCCAAACCAGAAGCACATAAGCAATGCAGTTTCTGGTCAGCAGAAGCATGTAAGGAGTTCAGTCCGTATAATCAGGAGGTCATTCCAGCCTGTAGGTTTAGCAGTCATTGAATAAGGAGGCTGGTAATTCTAGCTGTATGTACAGAGGATAGAGCATGCCTATGAACTCCCCGTAATGCAGTGATACATCCTGTGTGCTCCACACAATTACATGGCCAATATATGACAAGCCTTTCCATGTTTTTTTGCATACATTATAATACTCGTTCTGGCAAATGTGCACATTTTTTCTTATTCTGTAGCTCACTGAAGACGTTTGTCCAGTGTCACGGATGGCTGGATAAGCATATGACCAGTCAGCAGGATCTCTCATTAGTTAGCAAGATGGATCATTGTGCTATGGATAAAACCATGGATAAAATTTGTCATTTTGTTATTACTGCACCTGAGCCCCCTACCTTTGGCGCATGCACTGTGAAAAGCTCTCTTCATATACATCAGATGTATCTAGAACTCTCTGCGCCCCTTTGGCCTCGTCAAGCTGTTATACAGTACATGGATATACATTCTTTCAACTGTTTAGTAAAGTGCACTGACTGTGCTTTCTTAAACAGTGGGCCACTACAAAAAAAAAGTATACTGTGCAGTATATTTCTACAAAAAAAAAGTATACCGTGCAGTATATTTCTTTTTTCAAAGGAGCACTCCCACAAAAAATGTTCATTATCTGGCCCGTTAGAAAGGTACATGATATAGGTTGTAGTGAAGGCAATATTTACCAGTGGCTGTATTTGTGAGTTATCCACTCCCTCCTGGTCCTCAGCTGTATGATGTCACCAACACAACTGCCACAGTATTTTATGTGTGGACAGGAAGTCAGTTCTCTATTGACTCTTATGGAAGCCTGAATGTGAGTCCCATAGGAATGAACAGAGAAACTGACTTCCTGTCCACACATAAGGCACTGTGGCAGAGGGCGAGTCAGTCTGTTGGCCACATGACACACCTGAGGGCCAGAAGAAAGTGGATAACTCAAAAATACAGCCTCCAGAAAGATTTACCATGTACGGTCCAGAGAATAAAGTGTTTTGTGGGAGTGCTTCTTTAACATTGTTGCCAATGGATCATGTATTCCATTCTATGGCTATACAGGGACATACTTTGGCACTAAGAATGAGCAAATCGATTCTACCTGTTTGGAATTCATCCCTAATTTCCCAAAAAGTTCAGATTGTAACTAACACAATTTTTTTCTGATTAGTTTTGAGCAAACTGTAGAGAGAGAGAGAGCCTAGTATGGCTAGTACATGTGTGGGGTATTGTAGGCCCCTCAAGGTTTCTCGGATGTTTATTTATACATATGTCCTTGTGTTTCATAGATCAATGTTCTTGTATTTTATTTCGGTGGTAGCTTCAAACTGTTCAATCAGTACTTTTTCATATGATTTCCCCCGATGGTAGTCTCAAACTGTGATTTTTATCTATTGCTGTGCTTGCATCTCCAAATAATGCTTCTGTGGAAAAGAGACATGCAAGCTAGTCTTCTTTCCAAAAGGAAAGGAACACTCTCTTATGCTAGGAATCAAGATCTTTCTGGGTAACTACGCTTTAATAATTTTGAGCCAAGAAACTTTGCTTGGCTGCCTAAGAGGCCTTTTTTGGAGTCCTATTTCTTCTTATGGAGGGCACAAAAATATGCATGAGGAGTATTGTAACCCCAGACAATGCATATACATTGTTGAGAAACTCACAATAGTAATAGTATACTAGTGTCTCTCCCTCTTCCTTCCCTGAACCGGACAAAGCAGCTGGTCGTAGTACAGCGTGCGGCTATCTCCAGCGCTCCATAGAAGTGAATGGAGTGGTTACTAGGGGATAACTTGTTATAACCGGAATACCCCTTTAACCTCTGTCTATTTATTAAGAAGCATTGTACACAGAGGCCAATGCACAAGGCAATAATTGGGAAGGAACCATTCATACTCGATCATTGCCCACTTTTTAAAACTACATGTACATCCTTTGAACAGATTCATTGTCGGCAGTAGATCCCCGTTTATACAGGGTGAGCTTTTGTCCACAATGATTTAATGTGCTGCTTAAGTTATTGGATCACCCAACAAGCAAGTGTTTTGCTCATCTGCCATGTGATTAGCGCCACACATCTACACAGGGCAGGTATCAGGAAAAAGCTCTCGTTCCTGATAATCTGTCCATGTAAGTGAGTCCTTAGTTTGCTTAATTTCTTCATACAACCCAGTCTTGATTTTTATAAGGAAAGAGCTGTTCCCCCCTCTGCATGCCGCATTCGATCTTCAAGACCACTTTCTTACGGTGGATCTCCCATCTCTTCCAGAAAATTAAATGACCAAAGGCTTCATAGAGTTTTCAAAGCTTTCCTGGTAATTTTATGTTAGTGTGAAATGCTTAGTCTTTACCATGAAGAGGATGCATCAAGTTTTCATTGTCCTTTCTTTTTCTTACAACGTTACTTGTGATGCCTCCTGTGCTACTATGGCACACGAGAGTTTGACTGCACTTCTGATCCTATAAAGACTCCCATTTTTCCAAGTTTAGCAGTAAATGTGAATGATTAATCAAATGATCAGATGCTACAAATTGTATTATCCGGCCTTCAGTGGAATTCTGCCAGTAGTATATGGATTTATTAACATCAGCAGAATTTCAACATGGCGTTAATCACCAGCCGTTGCCACTATCATTGCCATCTGTTTTCTAAACTGAGAACACGTTTGTTTGTCAGTAGAATAAAACACCCGTATCAGCGTTTTACGCCAGTCTTTGATACCTCATGTGCTGCAAGAGGATGCCCCTAATGTATGGCGAGGAGCATGCCTTGTCATAAATTAGGTGCATCCTTCACCAGTCCGTGCACCCAGATTGACTAATTAGATTAAATATGAATTTGCCAGGGCTGATCGCTCCTCCCCTGCCAGTGTAAAAATGCTGCATGTGCCTTAGGGCTCATTCAGACGACTGTCTGAATGGTTCCGCATCCGTTCTGCAATTTTGCGGAACGGGTGCAGACCCATTAATGTCAATGTGTGCTGTCCGCATCCGTAGTTCCGTTCCACGACCCTGCAAAAAAGATAGAGTATGTCCTATTCTTGCCCACAATTGTGGACAAAAATAGGCATTTTCTATCATAGTGCCGGCCATGTGCAATCCACAAAATGCGGAACGCACATGGGCCAGTATCCATGTTTTTCAGATCCACAATTTGCAAACCGCAAAACACTACCGCCGTCTCAGTTAAACCTAAATTTAGGTGCACGGCCGTTTAAAAAGCCACATAATCGGCCCATGCAACTTTTTTATGGCAAAAACTAGCTTAGGGAGTCTTGATAAATGACCTCACTGTGTCTTTTTAGAGAGACCACTAGTGGGGTAAAAAAAAATATGACTGGGTCTTAATTTCTGGTCATTGTTTTATACTGTATGTTCATCAAGGCCACATTTCTGCAGCATCACAAATACGCCATGGTGCAAGCTTGAAAATCCACACCAAAATCTCCAATGAAATGTGTTACATTTGAAATTAGCTGTGTAATTCACACATTGCATAGAGTGAAATGTGCAGCAAAAAACTGAATGCCTACATATCTGCTACATCAGGTTCTATTTACTTCTATAAGTAGATTGTACTACCACTATGGGCAATGATAAAATGTGTATTTAAAGGGACACTGACAGGCCCAATAAGCATAATTATCTATATATATGCATGCACAGGTCTTCTAATGTGCATTAAAAACATATAAGTCTAACCCCTGTCCACCTTATGAATACTGCAAACTGATGTTTTATAATCTGATGTAACCGGTCTTCTTTCTGCCCAAGGGGCGGCGTTTCAGCTTCACTTCTGCCCAGCCAGCCCCAACCGCCGTTTTGAAGCGCCGCCCAGCTCATCAATATTCACTTCGCTGGGCGGCTTCTGCTGTCCCCGATGTCTTTGAGAGCAGCGCTCTGAAGCGCTGCTCAGAAGAGTGGCCGGCGCAGGCGCAGAACGGAGAGGCTGAAGCGGCCTCAAAGAAGCAGAGGGGACGCAGGCGCGATGTGATCCCGGCGAGTGAGGGTGCCGGGCGCATGCGCAGAAGCTCATAGCTTTCTATTGGGCGAGCGCTGCTCTCAAAGACATCGGGGGCAGCAGAAGCCGCCCAGTGAAGTGACTATTGATGAGCTGGGCGGTGCTTCAAAACGGCGGTTGGGGCTGGCTGGGCAGAAGTGAAGCTGAAACGCCGCCCCTTGGGCAGAAAGAAGACCGATTACGTCAGGTTATAAAACATCAGTTTGCTGTATTCATAAGGTGGACAGGGGTTAGACTTACAGTACAGACCAAAAGTTTGGAGACACCTTCTCATTCAAAGAGTTTTCTTTATTTTCATGACTATGAAGGCATCAAAACTATGAATTAACACATGTGGAATTATATACATAACAAACAAGTGTGAAACAACTGAAAATATGTCATATTCTAGGTTCTTCAAAGTAGCCACCTTTTGCTTTGATTACTGCTTTGCACACTCTTGGCATTCTCTTGATGAGCTTCAAGAAGTAGTCCCCTGAAATGGTCTTCCAACAGTCTTGAAGGAGTTCCCAGAGATGCTTAGCACTTGTTGGCCCTTTTGCCTTCACTCTGCGGTCCAGCTTACCCCAAACCATCTCAATTGGGTTCAGGTCTGGTGACTGTGGAGGCCAGGTCATCTGGCGCAGCACCCCATCACTCTCCTTTATGGTCAAATAGCCCTTACTTTCAAAGTTTTCCCAATTTTTCGGTTGACTGACTGACCTTTATTTCTTAAAGTAATGATGGCCACTCATTTTTCTTTACTTAGCTGCTTTTTTTCTTGCTATAATACAAATTCTAACAGTCTATTCAGTAGGACTATCAGCTGTGTATCCACCTGACTTCTCAACGCAACTGATGGTCCCAAACCCATTTATAAGGCAAGAAATCCCACTTATTAAACCTGACAGGGCACACCTGTGAAGTGAAAACCATTTCAGGGGACTACCTCTTGAAGCTCATCAAGAGAATGCCAAGAGTGTGCAAAGCAGTAATCAAAGAAAAAGGTGGCTACTTTGAAGAACCTAGAATATGACATATTTTCAGTTGTTTCACACTTGTTTGTTATGTATATAATTCCACATGTGTTAATTAATAGTTTTGATGCCTTCATAGTCATGAAAATAAAGTCGACAGATCGATAGATCTGAAAACTGAGGGGAGGAATATCAGGGACCTAGAGAAATAAAGTATGGCTGAAGGTAGTGGCATCTTTATTGTGAGTGTACTTTGACATCTGAAGAAGAACAATGCAGGAAGCTCATCCATACTAAAAACTTAAAATCCAACATGCATGCATCCAAACAGCAACACTTCTTGAGACCCATAAATAGATGTTGTCCATTGTACATAGCACTGTAAAACATGTAATACATAGAATGGGTCTTAAATAATTGCACTCCTGTTCCATGCTCATTGCTCTCCAGAGTGAAAGTATAGCGTGTCAGGGTGAGACTAGTTTTCATGTAGATCAGGCTTCAGCTGATGCACGCAGTACTTGGAGTGAACATGGCAAATTTGTTCCTCGGCATGCTCGTTTACATTATTGATTGGACATTTTCAAGCAAGCAAAAACAAAGTACAACATGAATACAGCTTGGCAAGGATGATCATGTATCTGATTACTGTTCTCTAGTCATTTTCAGATGGAATATCTAATTCAAGTTTTAGGAACCTTTTGTAATATGAACATGCAGAAGTTGGAAATGATGCTAGTTGTTATTTAGTGGCTATTCATTTTATTAACTGCTGTAGCAATATAAAAGGATGAAAGTACCCTCCAGAATTTTAGACTTTCTCACATAAACCCTGCTCTGACCAGTATAGTACTCACATTTCACAGGTTCCAGCGCCACATCCCTGTGGACAATCCTGTCCCTGGCCATCTCAGATGGATGGTTGCTGAGAAACCTTCAGTACCTGCCTCCTCTCCATGTGCCCAGGAGCTCCATACTGACTGTCCTGCACAGTTGTGTCAGATTGCCAGGGCAACCATTACCAGAAGATTACGTCACCAGTGGACTATTTAAACTGGTATATTCTTTGCAAGTTTTGCTGTCTGACTTTCTAGCTGTATTATTCTTGTTGCTGACCACAGCTTCACTACTGACTTTCCTCTTTTGTTATTCTTTATACTCTCACTTGGTACTTGTTCTTATACAGGTTTTTGATCTTGGTTTTATTCTAGACCACATTCTCTCTTTACATTTTCTTGTTAACTACCTGCTGTTGGTTCTTGTCTATGTTTCCGATACTGCTACACTACCACCACCAATCCAAGACTACTCCAAGTGCTGTGGCAAGGAGATTTCCTGCAGTGAAGTCTATATCCTTGTATAAGGGTGAACACCAGGGCATCCTTTAGACTCTGCACCTCTGTTTAGCCAGCACAAATGGGATTACTACTTGGAGGGTCCACTACTAAGCCAATCACTGGGCCAGTAGTCACATGTGCATGAGGTGACTGCTTAGACCGGTGACTGGTCACAAGAACAATGGATGGAAAGTTATCACTTTCTGTCCGATTGGGACTGGACTACTGCTAGAAAGGAGGGACCTTTATCAGGTGCTGCAAGTAAAGCTCTTTTTCTTTGTTTTATAAGCTTATCTGCTCCTCTGAAGATTTTCAAAACTCTCAGATGTCCTATTTAATGGGACAGTAGAATTGAGCATTTCTTATACAGTGTACAATAAAATTCCTCTTTAAAATTATGACAACTATAGCAAAACAATAATTAACACAGCAGAAGAAAAAACTTGTGCTTGCAGGAACTGGAATGTAGGAGCATTGTGTTATGCAATGGCTTGTTTAAGCTTTTTCTGTACTGCTTGCTGAATCTACAGCCGCAAGAATGGTCTCATTACAGTGCAGAAATTTGTGTTCCTACCAGTAGGTGACCCAGAGGCTGACTCTGACATTATTGGAGCATGATGTACTTTTCAAAAGATGAGAAAGTCAGCATTTATTTTTGTCATTTCTAGCGCAGAAGGGCACAAATAACGTTACTTCCCAAAAGCGATGCTAACTGTAGACAGTGTAATGACACTCTGCTTAAAGGTTTCACTATTAAGTAAAATTGATATGTTAGATTACATTACAAAAGACTATCTTAAAGGGGTTTTCCAGCATTGTGACATTTTTTAAAATGTGAAGCCCAGCCTGCTCTAGCTGTTGAAATAACAGCTCAATGGGTCTCCGATTCCCTTTTGCAGTCTTGTAGCCCTGATCCTGTAAACTTGCAGGTGGATAGTGTGACGTGCGGTGATGTGACCACGTCTGTCTGGAAGTTTCCAAGACAGGGCTCCTACGTTGGGTGAAGAGGGTCAGGGAGCCGGAACAGAGCAGCGGAGAGCAGGTGAGTACGGTTTTCAGCAGGCTAAGCATGGAATTTAAAACAAGTGCACAAAGCTGAACAACCTCTTTACACCTATCACTAGAGAGTAAAACGAATTGAAAGGGTTTGTTTGGCCAGTAGCATTTTTATTTATTTATATAAAAAAAAGTTGAGAATGGCATAAAAAAAAAGTGATTCTCGTATCAACTATCCCCTGCTGCTCCCATTCCAAAACTTCCTGAGTCCTCACTGGTCTTTACGACCTGGTCTGTGTCAGCACATAGGCAATCCATAATTGGTTTCTGAGAGTACACAAGGGGCCAGATTTATCATTAGCTCAGATCAGAATAATGGAGTGAAAAAGTCCCAAAAAAGTCCCAAACGCTAAAACTGCGCATAAATTTGTGACTTTTTTCTGCTCTGCACTAGGCTCGCCAGTTTTCTGAAAGTGGGCGTGTTTTCTTATGTAAATGAATCTCTAGACAGATTTACTATTGGGACTATTTAAAAAGTCGCAAAAAAGTCCCAATTTCACTCCAGTGAGGACCATGCTTATCTTATGAGACTTTTTAATAGAACATGCGACTTTTTCATAAAACGTGCGACTTTTTCGTAAAGATGTGCGACTTTTGTAAAGCTGCTTACTGACGGATAAACTGCTACCGTCAAACCACATTTATTACAGTCTTAAAGGGCCGATCATAAATCTGACTTGGCTAAAACTGACTTTAGCCATATGTGAAAGGGGAGTGAGCTGTCAGAGTAATGATAAATCTGGCCCAAGGTTTTTATAGAGCCATAGTACTATGAGTTTCCCCCAGTTTCATGCTATGTTCTGTCGGATGCTGTATTATGGAGATATTCCCCCTCACCTCCAAGTTCTTCACTCTTTATTACATTTATGTAAGAAATTAGGTTATTCAGTGTTCTCAGATATTTTACTTGTGGCGGGCTTTACAGCTGCACTTCGACAGTATTGCTGATATCAGAAACAAAAAAAATTTTTTTTTTTATTTTACCCTTTTGAGCACCACATAAACATCAAAGTTTTGTGCTGTTGTAACTCCTGTCGGAGCAATTTTGAGTTTAGTGATCGATGTGTGATCGATAGAACTAACTAGCAGCAGCACTAGGAAAGCACTATGCTACCTTTTTTTTCCAGCTTTTTGCTTTCTTTTTTTTCAGAGGCCACATGGTCAACCATTGACTATAAAGAGATAATCTTGTAGCCTCCAAATTGACATGGTGTGCTTCTAGTATGTCTACCGCTTTATTCTACAGATCAGTGGTGGTCAAAGCAGTTGGACCACCAGTGACTGAACATTTATGGCATATCTTAGGGAGAGCCTAATGATTCCACTCATAATACGTCTTGAAGTGACTCTGTCAGATGTCCTATGCTACTCAATCTACATTGTATTGAATAGAGGGGGTGTTGCTGAACTCAGGGATTTTAATGTTTTCTTTAATTTAATATTTTATGTAAAAATTAATTTAAATGTAATCTGATGTCCACTTTGCCCAGTGAGGGCAACATAAAGTAAAGTAGTGACAGAGGCTGATTTCAGCAGTCTCTCCCTTCTCTTGTATAGCGTTTGTGGAGGTCTTACTGTATTATCTGGCTTTTCCAAATTTTTTCACGTTACACCCACAAACTTAAATGCATTTCATTTGATTATTTGTGATAGACCCGCACAACGTAGCAAGTATGTGTGAAGTGAAAAGAAAATGATACGTGGTTTTCAAAATTTTTACAAATAAAAATCTGAAAAGTGTGGCATGCATTTATATTCAGCTCCCTGTACTCTGATACCCCTAAATAAAATCCAGTGTGACCAATTGCCCTCAGAAGTCACATAATTAGTAAATAAGAGTCCACCTGTGTGTAATTTATTCTCAGTAGAACATTAGTGATGAAACAGCATCATGACAACCAAGGACCACACCAGACAGGTCAGGGATAAAGTTGTAGAGAAGTGTAGAGCAGGGTTGGGTTATAAAAAATTATCCTAAGCTCTGAATATCTCACAGGGAACTGTTCAATACATCATCTGAAAATAGGAGTATGGCCCAACTGCAAACCTACCAAGATATGGCCGTCCACCTAAACTGACAGCCCAGGCGAGGAGAGCACTAATTAGAGAAGCAGCCAAGAGGCCCATGTCACTCTGGAGGAGCTGCAGAGATCCACAGCTCAGGTGGGAGAATCTGCCCACAGGAAACCTATTAGTCGTGTACTCCACAAATCTGGCCTTTATGGAAGTGTGAAGAAGAAAGCCGTTTTTGAAAGCAAGCCATAAGAAATCCCATTTGCAGCTTGTCACAAGCCATGTAGAGGACACCGAAAACTTGTAAGAAAGTGCTCTGGTCAGATGAGACCAAAGTAGAACTTTATATCCTCACTGCAAAAAGCTATGTGTGCTGGAAAACTAACACTGCACAACACCCTTAATGCACCATCTAGTTTTAGTGAACTCACCATCACCACCTCCTCAGGCAAAGAGTTTCATAGTCTCACTGCTCTTACAGATAAGAATCCTCTTCTATGTTTGTGTACAAACCTTCTTTCCTCCAGAAGCAGAGGATGTCCCCTCGTCACAGTCCTGGGGATAAATAGATGATGGGAGAGATCTCTGTACTGACCCCTGATATATTTATACATACGTATTATATCTCCCCTCAGTTGTCCTTTTCTAAAGTGAATAACCATAATTTTGATAATCTTTCAGGGTACTGTAGTTGCCCCATTCCAGTTATTACTTTAGTTGCCCTCCTCTGAACCCTCTCCAGCTCTGCTATGTCTTCCTTGTTCACAGGAGCCCAGAACTGTAAACAGTACTCCATGTGTGGTCTGACTAATGATTTGTAAAGTGGTTGCACTATGTTCTCATCACGGGCATCTATGCCCCTTTTGATGCAACCCATTATCTTATTGGCCTTGGCAGCAGCTGCCTGACACTGGTTTCTACAGCTTAGTTTGCTGTTCACCTTAATTCCTAGGTCCTTTTCCATGTCAGTGTTACCCAGTGTTTTACCATTTAGTATGTACGGGTGACTTGCATTATTCCTTCCAATGTGCATAACCTTACATTTGTCAGTGTTAAACCTCATCTGCCACGTCTCTGCCCAAGCCTCCAATCTATCCAGATCCCTCTGTAGCAGTATACTGTCCTCTTCTGTGTCAATCACTTTACACAGTTTAGTGATCTGCAAAAATTGATATTTTACTGTGCAAGATCATTTATAAATATATTGAAGAGAATAAGGCCCAATACTGACCCCTGAGGTATCCACTAGTGACAGTGACCCAATCTGAGTGTGTACCAATAATAACCACCCTCTGTTTTCTATCACTGAGACAGTTACTTACCAACATACAGACATTTTCTCCCAGTCCAAGCATTCTCATTACGCTAACCTTTTATGTGGTACAGTATCAAATGCTTTGGAGAAGTCCAGATATACGACATCCATTGATTCACCGCTGTCAAGTCTAGAACTTACCTCCTCATAGAAACTGATTAAATTAGTTTAACATGACCGATCCTCATGAAGCCACGCTGATATGGAGTTATTTGCTTATTTTCATTGAGGTACTCCAAGATAGCATCTCTTAGAAAACCTTCAAACAGTTTACCCATGACAGATGTTAAACTTACCGGCCTATAGTTTTCGGGCTCTTGGACCCTTTTTGAACATTGGCACCACATTTGCTATGCGACAATCCTGTGGAACACTCCCCGTCAGTATAGAGTCCTTAAGTATCAGAAATAAGGGTCTGGCAATGACATTACCTAATTCTCTTAGAATACAGGGATGTATGCCATCCGGTCCTGGCGATTTGTTTATTTTAATATTTTTAAGTCGCTGTTGTACTTCTTCCTGGGTGAGACAGGGCAATTTTAATGGGGAATTTACTTTTACATTCTGCATTTCATCTGACAGTTTATTTTCCTGAATACAGTGGAGAAAAAAATATTTAATAGCTTTGCTTTCTCCTCATCACTCTCTGCAGGGCCAACGTCATAACCCGCCAAACCTGGGCAAGTGACGGGGCCCAGTGCTCCTGGGGGGGCCCACTGAGAGGCTATGAGCACTTCCATCAATACAGATGGAAGCTCTCATTGCTGTCATTTCACTTATGCAGTACCCCTTTGGTGGGCCCTCTGAGTCACATGAGGCCGGCTGCTGCAGAGACTCAGACACGTCCCTTCTAGACAGGACATGCTGCCTGAGGAGAGAGCCTGGCAGGGCTGGAGCAGAAGTGTGAACACAGGTTGCCAGTGAGTCTGCACTGGGAAGGGCTGGAGCAGAAGTGTGAACACAGGTTGTCAGTGAGTCTGCACTGTGAAGGGCTGGAGCAGAAGTGTGAACACTGGTTGCCAGTGAGTCTGCACTGTGAAGGGCTGGAACAGAAGTGTGAACACAGGTTTTCAGTGAGTCTGCACTGTGAAGGGCTGGAGCAGAAGTGTGAACACAGGTTGTCAGTGAGTCTGCACTGTGAAGGGCTGGAGCAGAAGTGTGAACACAGGTTGTCAGTGAGTCTGCACTGTGAAGGGCTGGAGCAGAAGTGTGAACACAGGTTGTCAGTGAGTCTGCACTGTGAAGGGCTGGAGCAGAAGTGTGAACACAGGCTGTTAGTGAGTCTGCACTGTGAAGGGCTGCGAAGGGCTGGAGCAGAAGTGTGAACACAGGCTGTTAGTGAGTCTGCACTGTGAAGGGCTGGAGCAGAAGTGTGAACACAGGTTGTCAGTGAATCTGCACTGTTACTGTCTCTTCTCTTTGGGACAGGAGGGGGGGGGTGGACTCTTCGATCTGCTGCTGGATGCTGCTTCTTGCTATTTAGTTGTTTTACTGTTTCATTAAGCAGTTTGCCTCCGTGACACCTGTCCCCCCCCCATATCCTGT
Organism: Bufo bufo; assembly: GCF_905171765.1. NCBI lineage: Eukaryota > Metazoa > Chordata > Amphibia > Anura > Bufonidae > Bufo > Bufo bufo. The sequence goes on along the minus strand of NC_053390.1, from coordinate 599,965,661 downwards.
CCTATCTCATCCTCTTGGAGCCCCTGCTGACTCCTTTCCTCCCTCATGTATCCAGAGCTCCTATTCCACCCTCCTATCTCCTATTGCTGCCCTGCACAGACCTCCTTCCACTACTTGTATGAATCCCCCTCAGAGCCCCTTCCACCTACTTGCTGGGTCCACCCCTCCTGTCCATAACAGGTCAGTTATCTTCATTGGTGGCGCAGTGCTCCCCCCCCAACACCCCAGTATAATAAACATTGGTGGCGCAGTGCCCCCCCCCCGAACACCCCAGTATAATAAACATTGGTGGCGCAGTGCGCCCCCCCAACACCCCAGTATAATAAACATTGGTGGCGCAGTGCCAATGAGGGTTAAAAATAAATAAATAAAATTAACTCACCTCCTCCAATTGATCGCGCAGCTGCCGATCTCCTGTTCTTTCTTCAGGACCTGTGGTGACGTCACTGAGCTCATCACATGGTCCATTACCATGGTGATGGATCATGTGATGTACCATGTGATGAACACAGTGATGTCACCACAGGTCCTTTGACAGGTCCTGAAGAAAGAACAGGAGACCGGCAGCTACGCGATCAATTGGAGGAGAGTTAATTTATTTTTATTTTTTAACCCTCAATTGACCTTCTACTATGCATTCTGTATTAAAGAATCTATTATTTTCCCTTATAACCATGTTATAAGGGAAAATAATACAGTGAATAGACTTTCATCCTAGCAACCATGCGTGAATATCACACTGCATCCTCACTTGCTTGCGGATGCTTGCGATTTTCACGCAGCCCCATTAACCTCTATGGGGCCTGCGTTGCGTGAAAAACGCACAACATAGAGCATGCTGCGATTTTCACGCAGCGCACAAGTGATGCGTGAAAATCACCGCTCATGTGCACAGTCCCATAGAAGTAAATGGGTCCGGATTTAGTGCGGGTGCAATGCGTTCACCTCACACATTGCATCCGCTTAGAAATCTCGCCCATGTGCAAGGGGCCTAAGGGTGAATAGGAGGGGGCTAATAGTAAGTAAAAAAAATAAAAACACAAACACTAAGGCTACTTTCACACTTGCGGCAGTGTGATCCGGCAAGCAGTTTAGTCGTCGGTCGATCTGGATGTGACTGAAAGCATTTGTGAGATGCATTGCAAGGACGGATCCGTCTCTCCGCTTGTCATGCGGACAGACGGATCTGTCTTGTATATATTTTTTTGGATCTGGCATTCCGGATCTGGCACTAATACATTCCTATAGGGAAAACTGCCGGATCCGGCATTCAGGCAAGTCTTCAGTTTTTTTCGCCGGAGATAAAACCGTAGCATGCTACGGTTTTATCTTTTGCCTGATCAGTCAAAATGACTGAACTGAAGACATCCTGATGCATCCTGAACGGATTACTCTCCATTCAGAATGCATGGGGATATGCCTGATCAGTTCTTTTCCGGTATAGAGCCCCTGTGACGGAACTCAGTGCCGGAAAAGAAAAATGCTAGTGTGAAAGTACCCTAAAATATTAAGTTTAAATCCCCCCTTTCCCAATTTTACATATAAAATATATAAACAATAAATAAACATATTACATAGCGCTGCGTCCGAAAAGTCCAAACTATAAAATTATTAAAAAATATCTCCTATGCGGTGAGCGCCGTAACAGACATAAATAAATAAAAACCATGCGATTTGCCATTTTTTTGTCACCTTTTCACCCCAAAAAATAGGATAGGACTGTTCTTGTAAAATTCTTTTTATTAAAGTTTTTTAAAACAAATAAAACAAAAAATACTTTTCCATGATACAGAGAAAATATCAAATATAGGAGTTCAGACTTGATTACAGTCGCATAATAAACTTATATCGCCGAAGTTAACAAAAATGATAAGTGAGTTGAATAGTAACATAGAAAAGTCTAACAATAATATAAAGACAAATAACACATCAAAACAATGCAGAAACAGCCCTCAAGACTGAGAGCAATAGTAGGTACTGTTCAACCACTCATCCCATCTATAGTGGTATGTATGAAGTTTGTCCTGGACCCTTGCAATAGTTTGTTCGAATGAACAAGTGTTATTCACAACCTGCCAGACTTCTTTTATATGGGGAGTGTCCACCGATTTCCAATGTCTCGTTATGACTAGTTTTGCCGCCATAACAATATGTGCGACTATTGACCTGAAATTGTTTGGCAGATCATCGAGTCCCAACAACAACAGAGCCAGCTTATGGGCCGAACGTTTCATAAAATGCGAAATGCACGCGGCTTTTTTATGGTGTATCCCAATACTTTTTTATGGTGACGAAAGCGAATCAAAATTTTGGTATTGAAACAACCCTACGCCGATCTGATTGGCGTAGCGTTGTCACGGTACCAAAATTTTCATTCGGTTTCGATTTGGCGACAATTCTTTTTATTTGGCTCCTAAATTTTTCAGTTCAGGAGCCAATGGCTACTAGGTATTTTTTTTTGTCTGGAGCACTGCCGAGTACTGTGCCCCTCACCCCGTACTGTGCTCCTTTATACCCTGCATTGTGCCCTCTTACCACACCCTGTACAGTGCCCCTAGTGATTCCCTGTACTGTGCCCTCTTATACCCTTGTATCCGGTCACTGTATGGCGGTGTTATCACTGTATGGCTGTGTTTTCCGGTCACTGTGCAGAGGTGTTATCCGGTCAATGTATGGCGGTGGTATCCAATAACTTTATGGCCATAACTGTATCCCCTTTCCTGCACACGCCACTTTTTTTAGACCTGGCATGAGCGGGAAAAGATACAGATTGCGGTGCTAAGGACCTTTGCGCCACATCTGTGTCAGAAATACGCCTAATATAGATGTATTTTTATATAATAAATTACCCCCTAATTGTAATATTATTCAGGGGTAGGGCTAATATCTTTATATTATATAGGTTCTAGTGTATTATACTGTGCCCTGTATTTCCCAATAGATAAATGATCCTTGGGAAGCACAGTCCTCATCCCTGACCACCAGGACCAGGTAGCGCTCTCTCAGTACATGGTGGCCTCCCCTCTCCGCCACGCTGCTCCGCTGTGCACGGGTGCTTATTCTGACTCTAGGGCTGGGTTCACATCCCATTTGTGCCATCCATTTAATGTATACCAAAAATGTATACATTAACAGATGCCTCAGACTGATGCCGTACAGTGGCGCCCGTTCACCAGACAGTTCCATTGTAAAAAAACATATACGTTAACGTATGCATTTTTTACTGGACTCTGCAGGATACAAAAACGTGCTGCACATTTGTATACATCAAACCGATAGGAAAAACGTGATGTGAACCCACTGGGTGTGTGTGTGTGTGTGGGGGGGGGGGGGGGGGGGTACTAAAATTTGCTGTGGGGCCCAGTCAGTTCTAGCTACATCACTGCACATCTCCTTCTCTCCTCCAGGCCCGGCCCAGGGGTGACTTCATGACGTGTGTCTCACTGCTGCAGCGGGCCTGAGGAGAGAAGGAGCGCAGGGAGCTGCGGTTAGTGAAAGACAGGGCCACCGGCTCCCCTGCACTCCATCAATGATTGGTATGTGAGGGGGCCACTGGGGGGGCATTACACTGTGACGGCCCCTTACACAATATAATTACCCCCAGTGCCCCCCATTTAGTATAATGATCCCTATTGACCCTCCATTTAGTATAATGACCACCAGAACCCCATTCAATATAATGACCCCCAGTGCCCCCTCTATACAGTATAACCCCCAGTGTGGGGGTGACTGGGGGTCCTTATTCTCAATGGAGGGCCACTGTGGGGTCATTATACTGTGAGGGCCCTTTACATAGTACAAACCAGATTCCAAAAAAGTTGAGACACTATACAAATCGTGAATAAAAACTGAATGCAATGATGTGGAGGTGCCAACTTCTAGTATTTTATTCAGAATAGAACATAAATCACGGAACAAAAGTTTAAACTGAGAAAATGTACCATTTTAAGGGAAAAATATGTTGAATCAGAATTTCATGGTGTCAACAAATCCCAAAAAAGTTGGGACAAGGCCATTTTCACCACTGTGTGGCATCTCCCCTTCTTCTTACAACACTCAACAGACGTCTGGGGACCGAGGAGACCAGTTTCTCAAGTTTAGAAATAGGAATGCTCTCCCATTCTTGTCTAATACAGGCCTCTAACTGTTCAATCGTCTTGGGCCTTCTTTGTTGCACCTTCCTCTTTATGATGCGCCAAATGTTTTCTATAGGTGAAAGATCTGGACTGCAGACTGGCCATTTCAGTACCCGGATCCTTCTCCTACACAGCCATGATGTTGTGATTGATGCAGAATGTGGTCTGGCATTATCTTGTTGAAAAATGCAGGGTCTTCCCTGAAAGAGATGACGTCTGGATGGGAGCATATGTTGTTCTAGAACCTGAATATATTTTTCTGCATTGATGGTGCCTTTCCAGACATGCAAGCTGCCCATGCCACACGCACTCATGCAAACCCATACCATCAGAGATGCAGGCTTCTGAACTGAGCGTTGATAACAACTTGGGTTGTCCTTGTCCTCTTTGGTCCGGATGACATGGCGTCCCAGATTTCCAAAAAGAACTTCGAATCGTGACTCGTCTGACCACAGAACAGTCTTCCATTTTGCCACACTCCATTTTAAATGATCCCTGGCCCAGTGAAAACGCCTGAGCTTGTGGATCTTGCTTAGAAATGGCTTCTTCTTTGCACTGTAGAGTTTCAGCTGGCAACGGCGGATGGCACGGTGGATTGTGTTCACTGACAATGGTTTCTGGAAGTATTCCTGAGCCCATTCTGTGATTTCCTTTACAGTAGCATTCCTGTTTGTGGTGCAGTGTCGTTTAAGGGCCCGGAGATCACAGGCATCCAGTATGGTTTTACGGCCTTGACCCTTACGCACAGAGATTGTTCCAGATTCTCTGAATCTTCGGATGATGTTATGCACAGTTGATGATGATAGATGCAAAGTCTTTGCAATTTTTCGCTGGGTAACACCTTTCTGATATTGCTCCACTATCTTTCTGCGCAACATTGTGGGGATTGGTGATCCTCTACCCATCTTGGCTTCTGAGAGACACTGCCACTCTGAGAATTTATACCCAATAATGTTGCCAATTGACCTAATTAGTGTTAATTGGTCTTCCAGCTCTTCGTTATGCTCAAATTTACTTTTTCCAGCCTCTTATTGCTACTTGTCCCAACTTTTTGGGGATTTGTTGACACCGTGAAATTTTGAATCAATGTATTTTTCCTTTAAAATTATACATTTACTCGGATTAAACGTTTGATCTGTCATCTACGTTCTATTACAAATAAAATATTGACATTTGCCATCTCCACATCATTGCATTCAGTTTTTATTAACAATTTGTTTAGTGTCCCAACTTTTTTGGAATCCGGTTTGTATAATGACCCCCAGTGTCCCCCATTTAGTATAATGATCTCCAATGACCCTCCATTCAGTATAATGACCCCTAGAGCCCCCATTCAATATAATGACCCGCAGTGACCACCATACAGTATATTGGTCATTATTCTGAATGGGGACGACTGGGGTTTATTATTCTGAATAGAGGGCCGCTGTGGAGTCATTATACTGTGTGTGGGGCCACTGGGAGTCATTATACAGTGTGGGGGGGGGGTATTGCGGGGGTCATTATACTGTGTGAAGGGCCACTGGGGGACATTATACCATGTGGGAGCCACAGGGGGACATGTAAATGTTAAAAAATGCCTCAAGGGGGCCCACTGGGATTTATCGCCCAAGGGCCCACATGAACCCCTCTCGCCCCTCTCATTACTCTTTTTACCATTTTAGGGTTAGTTTTGCAATTAATCTCTCGGTCTCTAGTTTGGCTGCTTTTATTTTGTTTTTTACATATTTAATTTTTTTCCTTATAGTTTTTCAGTGCTTCCTCGCTATCCTCCTGTTTTAGTGATTTAAATTATTTATTTTTGTTTGTTGTATGTTTTTATTGCTTTCTTTACAGTTCTATTTATCCACATTGTTTTTTTTTTTTGTTCCTTAACCTTTTATTCCCATAAGGTATGTACCTCTCACAATTAGATTTTAGGATGCTTTTAAAAATATCCCACTTTGTGGCTGTATTTTTATTTTGGAGGACTTTGTCCCAGTTAGTTAGACCTATGGCCTCTCTTAGTTGGCTAAATTTTGCTTTTTTGAAGTTTGGTATTTTTGTTCCTCCCTGAAGAAACACTTTTTTGAATGACAATTGGAAGGTTATTACTTTATAGTCACTATTTCCAAGGTGTCACCCGATCTGCACATCTGTTGTTCTGTCAGGTCTATTGGTTAATACTAAGTCCAGTATGGACGTTCCTCTAGTCGGGTCCTGAACCAGTTGGGAAAGGTAATTGTCTTTGGTTATTGCCAAGAACCTGTTTCCTTTATGAGATGTACAGCTTTCAGTTTCCTAGTCTATATCTGGGTAGTTGAAGTCCCCCATAATAACCACCTCATTATGATTTGCCGCCTCGTCTATCTCGTTTAGTAGTAGATTTTCTGTGGACTCTGGTATATTAGGTGGTTTATAATAAACTCCTATTAGTAATTTATTATTATTTTTGCCTCCATGTATTTCTACCCACAGTAACTCCACATGTTCATGTCCCTCACTTATATCTTCTCGGACTGTGGGCTTTAGACAGGACTTTACATAAAGGCAGATCCCTCCCCCTCTCCGTTTTTGGCGATCCTTTCTAAACAGACTGTAACCTTGTACATTAACCGCCCAGTCATAGTTATCATCCAGCCATGTCTCAGTTATTCCCACTATGTCATAGTCCTCCTCACACATCACTAATTCCAGTTCCCCAGTTTTATTAGTCAGGCTTTTGGCATTAGTATACATACATTTAAGAGGTTTCTGTATATTTTTTACCCTACATCTTTCCTTTTGAGCTGTTCTAGTCCTTCCTTCCATTCTTCCCCCAGTCCCATTTCCTTGCCCCCGGTCTCTATCTGCACTATATTCCCATCCTATAACGTAATTACCCTCCCCCAGTCCCTAGTTTAAACACTCCTCCAACCTTCTAGCCATCTTCTCCCCCAATACAGCTGCTCCTTCCCCATTGAGGTGCAGCCTCGGGCTGCAGTAAACGGTTATTTTAGAAATCGAGTATTCTACCAATTATTTTTACCATTAATTGAGTACTCTAATAAGAAAAAATTAATTACTAGACTGTTTTCCTTTATAAAAACTAATCAGACCCCCTGCCTTCAGTCCCTAACACCCTTCGTTCTCCCTGTGCGATCGGCCCAAGTGCATCAGTTCCCCCCAAGTGCCATCAGCTCCCTTCACCCCAGTGCCATCAGCTCCCTTCTCTCCAGTGCCATCAGCTCCACTATGCCCCATTGCCATCAGCTCCTCCCGTGCCATCAGCTCCGTTCCCCCAGTGCCATCAGCTCTCCCCCACCCCAGTGCCATCATCTCTCCCCCACCCCAGTGCCATCAGCTCCACTCCCCCATTGCCATCAGCTCCACTCCCCCAGTGCCTTCAGCTCTCCCCCTCCTAGTGCCATCAGCTCTCCCCCACACCCGTGCCATCAGCTCCACTCCCCCAGTGCCATCAGCTCCACTCCCCCAGTTCCTTCAGCTCTCCCCCACTCAGTGCCATCAGCTCCCCCTCCAATGCCACCAACTCCTCCCCCATTGCCACCAGCTCCCCCATGTCATCAGTTGCTCCCCCTCCCAGTGCCACCAGCTCCTCCCCCAATGCCACCAGCTGCCCCCACTTCCATCAGTTCCCCCACTCCCCCTCCTAGCCATCAGTGCCCAGCCGCAGCACCAGTGAACTAAAATGTCCTATTGTGGAAATGTTCAAGGAGTATGAATATTTTTTTCAAGACACTCTATGTGTGTGTATATATATACAGTTGTGTTCAAAATAATAGCAGTCAGACATCACTAACCTGATCTGTCACAGTTTTTGGTAGAAATTATATTTATACATGGCAAATAATTTACGAGCAGGTGTAGGAGAGTAATAGAAACCCAACAGACCCAACAGTCATCATATGCATGCTGCTGATTCTCTGTAATTCAATAACTTATTGAAAGGGGCATGTTCAAAATAATAGCAGTGTGGAGTTCAATGAGTGAGGTCATTCATTCTTTGAAAAACAGGTGGCAAGTATTGCCCTTATTTAAGGAAGGAAGGCAGCAAATGTTGTACATGCTGGTTACAGTGCATTTCTCTGAAATTCTGAGGAAAATGGGTCGTTCCAGACATTGTTCAGAAGAACAGCGTACCTTGATTAAAAAGTTGATTGGAGAGGGGAAAACATATAAAGAAGTGCAGAAAATGATAGGCTGCTCAGCTAAAATTCTTTAAAAGGGCAACCAAAACCTGAAAGATGTGAAATAAAGCGAAAAACTACCATTCAAAAGGATAGAAGAATAGCCAAAATGGCAAGGACTCAGCCAACAATCAGCTCCAGGAAGATGAAAGAAGGTCTAAAGTTACCTGTGAGTACTGTTACAATTAGAAGACGCCTATGTGAAGCCAAGCTATCTGCAAGAAGCCCCCGCAAAGTCCAACTGTTGAAAAAAAGACATGTGCGGAAGAGGTTACAATTTGCCAAAGAGCAGATTGACTGGCCTAAAGAGACATTTTGTGGACTAATGAAAGTAAGATTGTTCTTTTTGGGTCTAGTGGCCGGAGACAGTTTGTCAGATGACCCCCAAACACTGAATTCAAGCCACAGTACACTCTGAAGACAGTGAAACATGGTGGCACAAGCATCATGATATGGGGATGTTTCTCATACTACGGTGTTGGGCCTATTTATCACATACCAGGGATCATGGATCAGTTTGAATATATCAGAATACTTGAAGAGGTCATGCTGCCTTATGCTGAAGAGGAAATGCCCTTGAAATGGGTGTTCCAACAAGACAACGACCCCAAACACTCCAGTAAGTGCAACATCTTGGTTCCAGACCAGCAAGATTGACGTTATGGAGTGACCATCCCAATCCCCGGATCTCAATCCAATAGAAAACTTGTGGGGTGACATCAAAAATGCAGTTTCTGAGGCAAAACCAAGAAATAGAGAAAAACTGTGGAATGTAGTCCAATCATCCTGGGCTGGAATACCTGTTCACAGGGGCCAGAAGTTGGTTGACTCCATGCAGCACAGATGTACAGCAGTTCTCAGAAACACTGGTTATACAACTAAATATTAGTTAAGTGATTTAAAGGAAAGCAAAATATTCAAACATTTTTCAGTTTATATAGTGAATGTTTGAGTTTGTAAAGAAGAATACAAACACTGTTATTTTTTTGAACAGTCTAATATTCACTTTTCTTCAAACACACATTTGATATATTTTTCTTCATGTTTTGATTTGGAATAGAATGTGTAGTGTTCCCATAGCATTTTTGTGTATGGAAATAAAAGCTATTAGAAGGATTTTGAGCTTTATTCACTTTTTTAAACACACTGCTATTATTTTGAACACAACTGTACATGCTTTGTATTTCTTTACATGCTTTGTATTTCTTTACATACATCTTACCTGAGCTGCTGCAACAACAGTTCCAGAGATTAGCTTTAAAGCAGACACCTGGACATAGGAAATAATGCTCTAAAGATGACTGACTTACCTCTATGGGATAGTTTTTCTTGCACCTTCTATGACCTATGCAGTGGTCGTTGTGCAGGGATGGGGAGAAGGTGAGCTGTGACATCACCTATTATGAATGGTGGATCCTGTTTCCATCTTTTAATAGAAGTGTTAACTTCCATTGTAATCCTGGCTGTGATAATGAGATGACTGCTGAAGGATGATTACAACAAAACTCAGTGACCAAGCTGTATAGGATAGTTCTAGCCACAAGTATGTGCACATTTCTCACCAAGTGGGATGATTGAAAGTCGGGTGGCCCTGATGCCGAGGCAATTAAAGCTCCTCGGAAACCGGACACACCAAGTCTCCTGATTGTATCTGTCACATTTACATTTCAGATGGGGGTCGCATCTGCACACATAGTTTGAAAGACACATTAGAGAAAGTAAAAAACAAAACCAAAAAAAAACCTATTGTTTTATTTTTGACAGTGCTTTTACATCTGATGCCCTTTAACGCCCTGAGGATGGAGCGATTTTCTGAGTTTTTATCCCTTACTATTACAAACAGTATTTTACAGTTATATACTGTTGCATTTGACAAGAGGTATACCCTATCATTATCAGCATGTATACGAGTTGATATCTTTGATTTGATTTTCTCCATGGCTGTGCCCTTTAAAGCTGTACAAGTTGAAACTTTTCTTTACTCCTGATTTTATTCCTCTTTTGGTTCACTAATTAGTCCCTATGGACACTACTGTAGTTCAGGCCCCCTTATGATGAATAGGTGTTCTTGTTCCATGCTGCTGTGCTGAGGATGTGAACCACTATAAGAATGGACATGCTGTTAGAGGATGTCTGTACCCAAGTCATTTAAAAACTGCAGTGCAGCTAAAAAAAGAACAAGTTTCTGCTTCATCCACTGCTGCTGATCTGGTCCCTTTTTTTATCTTTTCGAAATTTTAATATTCTTTTGATCTGTGGCTTGCTTTAGGCTCCTTTCACACTAGCGTCAGCCTTCTCCATGTCGTAGTTTTATTCCGGCCGCCTCTCAGCATGTTTGCCGTGCTGCCGCCGTAACTCCAGCCCGCCCCCATTATAGTCAATGGGGCCCGGAGTGGACCTACGGCGGCACGCGTGCACTAGCGGCAGCACGGATCTGGCAGGCTGTTCGAGAAGGCTGCCACTAGTGTGAAAGTAACCTTAACTGTGGGATGAAGTGCAGCCTTCCAAAATTATATAAGTCTTAGGGTATGATCACATGAACTGGTAGTGTCACTGTTGTGACACAGTCGGGTACAGGCCCTAATTAAACGAACGAGAACCGTACGGTTTAGTCTGTCTGCACTGTTAATGGCCATCGGCACCCACAATACCACACAGCCATTAACAATGTAGACTGACTGAACAGTGAAGTCCTAGTGTAATTAGGGCCTGTACGGCCACACGGTGCCAGACTGCAGTGCGCCCTGTGGTCGTAGTCTGATGGCCTGGCCACACGTTCAGGTTTCCTGAATCAGCTGGAAGCCAAAACCAGGAGTAAATTCAGAAAAGAGAAGTCGTATCTGTTCTTTAAACTTTCTCTCCTTTTATGATGCACTCCTGATTTTGGCTTTCTAAACTGCCTCAAGAAACCTGACTGTGTGGCTGTACCCTTCTACATCTCTAAGCCTCACATTTCAGCTCAGCTGAAGGGTGCACCATAAGCCAACCATAGCTATGTCTGCAGTTCCTGGCTGCAAGGTGCAGCGCTATAAGCTGTCACACAAGTAGAGAAAGGCTGCAAGAAGCAGTGAGCCACCCAAGGATGTGCATTACCCCCACAGACTAAAGGTCCTTTTTACACTGACTGATGATCTGGCAGATTATCGGGGATGAGTGTTTGTATAAACACTCGTTCCCGATCATTGGCCTGTGTGAAACGTGACAGCGATCTATGTAGCCCGCTCATGAAAGGTCATCTTTAACTTTTAATACAGGAGGCAGGTGCCGGCAGCAGAATCGCATAGCCGGTGTTCAGCCAGATTTCTATACATTGGCAGAATGCTATACCCGGAATAAAACGTGTGTGTGGATCTGCGCAAGTGCAGATCCACTGGATTTGTAAAAATAATTGCACCGCCGCGGGAGAAGCACCTACTTCATTTGCATGCTCGAAACCATACTCCGCGCATGCGCACTCAGGGTGACCCCAATATCCTGCTTGCGCAGATCCACACACACCCTCCTCCAGCTGATTGCGGTGCGGCCGCGTCACTTCTGGGTATAGCATTCTGCCAGGTATAGGAATCTGGCAGAACACCGGCACCCTGCCTCTGACAGGGAGCTGCGATCAGCAGCAGTTAACCCCTTAGGTGCGGCACCTGAGGGGTTAACTGCCGCTGATCTGTTGCCGTCACCCGCCTCCTGTATTAAAGGTTAATTATCATTGGTGGCGCAATGCGCCCCCCTCAACCCCCCCCAGTATTAAAATCATTGGTGGCAGTGGCCACAAGGTCCCCTCCCCTTCTCATTGGTGGCAGTGGCAGCTTCTGATCGGAGCCCCAGCAGTGTAAGCCTGGGGCTCTGATCGGTTACCATGGCAGCCAGGACGCTACTGAAGCCCTGGCTGCCATGGTAATCTCCCTGCTGCTGTGTGCACTATGCACAGCGCAGCAGGAACAGTGTGATGTCCTATTCACCCTGATAGAGATCTGTTAGGGTGAATAGGACAAGGGATCAAAAGATCCCAGGTTCTAGCCCCTAAGGGGGACAATAGTTATTAAATAAACTATAAAAAAAAAATGTAAAAAAAAAACCCCACACCAAGTATAAATCACCCCCTTTCCCAATTTTACATATAAAATATATAAACAATAAATAAATAAACATATCACATATCGCCACGTCCGAAAAGTCCAGACTATTAAAATATAAAAAAAATCTATGCAGTTAATGCCGGAACAGAAAAAAAATAAAAAATAAAAACTGCAATTCGCCATTTTTAAAAATGAGGAATGCACGCGGCTTTTTTGGTGTTTTATTTTTTTTGCGTGGTATCAAATGGTATCGCAATACTTTTTTATGGTATTGAAATCGAATCAAAAATTTGGTTTTGCAACAACTCTACTCAGCTCCACCTCAAAATAGCTAAAGGGATTGTCCGGCAATAGATATTGATGACCTATCCTCAGGATAGTGGAATCCTATTAACATTTTGGCATTTGGCATCATACATATTTATTGTCACTTTTTATTATGAGCATTTGTATGGAACAAGGCTATATTCATGCAACTGGCTTTTGTTTCCTCAACCACGTTGTTGTTGTTTTTTGTCTTTTTACATTTAAGTCTTGCAAGTTTAAAAAATTTTTATTCTGTGGCCTGTTAGAAAGTTACATGATGTTAACTGTAGTGAATGTAATTTTCTTACCAGTGACTGTATTTGTGTTATAACCTCCCTTCTGATCCTTAGCTGTGTCACTCTAACCCTCAAAGTAACGCAGCCTCTTATGTGTGGACAGGAATCCATTTTCTCTATGTATTCCTATGGGAGCCTCAATGTCAGTCTCCAAGGAATGAATAGAGAAGTAACTGACTTCCTGTCGTATTTCAGTTGACCAGAGCGCTGGTCACATGACACAGCTGAGGATCAGAAGGGAGATGCTAGCTCGCAATACAGTGACTGGTAAGAAGATTACCTTCACTACAGTTTACATCAGGTACCTTCCTAACAGGTCAGAGAGTACAACTTTTTGTGGGAGTGCTTCTTTACGAAAATTACTAACCATTGCTAAGAATACAGTGTTGTGGGATAGGCAATCATGACAAACATGACTGTGTTGCATATGTACTGGCTGTCTTGAGATTTTCATAAACAATAAACTTATTTGAGGGAAATTAAAGGGTTTTTCGGGTTTTTAATATTGATGACCTATCCTATAGGTCAGTGGTGCCCAACCATTTTTCGTCTGAGGGCCGCACTAGACTTGGTAAAAATTTCCCGGGCCGGAACCATTTAGCTTTGCCAGAAAGAAATGCAAACGCTGTGAGGGGGCACGTGTGAGCATTACTACTGTGAAGAGGGCACGTATCTGGCATTACTACTGTAAGGGGGCACATATCTGGGCATAACTACTGTGAGGGGGCACATATCAGGGTATAACTACTGTGAGGAGGGACCTCATTGACTTCTATGGGATAGTTTTCTAGGCATGCTCTGTGACCTGTGCAGAGGTCATTGTACAAGGAAAGCATACATAAGCTTTGACAATCACCTATTGTGAATGGTGGACCCTGTCTTATCTGTGATTTGAATCCTGCCTGTAATGATATCACCTCTGTGTATAGATAAGCAGATAACTGCAGTAAAGTGATCTGTACAGACCAATAAGTGGCTCCAATTATTAGGCTTAGTAACCATTGTGAAAATGTCACCTTCTTCTGCAGGTCTACCTTGATGTCTGGTCTTTAGGCTTCAGTCAGATCCTCCACCGCCATGCTTGCGCCGTGTGCCCGACACCACCAGGAGCTGGCCCCTTCTCCTTTCGTCTCCTGCCGGCTTCTCCTACAGCAGGGCGCTCTATCGCTCCAGTGCCCGCCCAAAAATGTATGGGCCCCCCCTCCCGGATCTCCCACCCCCACATACCTATCGGACCTCCCACCCCTTCCAGAACTCCCACCCAAACACCCCTCCAGGACCTTCCACCCCAACATCCCCACACCCCTCCCTAGATCCCCCCTGTAAGTGTCATCCACAGATCCCCCCCTCAGTGTCATCCACAGATCTCCCCTCAGTGTCATCCACAGATCTCCCCCTCAGTGTCATCCACAGATATCCCCCCTCAGTGTCATCCACAGATATCCCCCCTCAGTGTCATCCACAGATATCCCCCCTCAGTGTCATCCACAGATATCCCCCCTCAGTGTCATCCACAGATATCCCCCCTCAGTGTCATCCACAGATATCCCCCCTCAGTGTCATCCACAGATATCCCCCCTCAGTGTCATCCACAGATATCCCCCCTCAGTGTCATCCACAGATATCCCCCCTCAGTGTCATCCACAGATATCCCCCCTCAGTGTCATCCACAGATATCCCCCCTCAGTGTCATCCACAGATATCCCCCCTCAGTGTCATCCACAGATATCCCCCCTCAGTGTCATCCACAGATATCCCTCCTCAGTGTCATCCACAGATATCCCCCCTCAGTGTCATCCACAGATATCCCCCCTCAGTGTTATCCACAGATATCCCCCCTCAGTGTCATCCACAAATATCCCCCCTCAGTGTCATCCACAGATATCCCCCCCAGTGTCATCCACAGATATCCCCCCCCCCACCCAGAGCCGCTTCCTAAATAATTTATTAACTGCACTTGCCTCTGTATAATTGAAGAGAAGCGCCGTAATCTCGCACAGGCGTACTGGCAGAGGCCAGGAAGACGGTGCATGCGCACTTCGATGCCTCTGCCAGTGCGCCTGTGAGAGATTACGGCGCTTCTCTTCAATTTCACAGAGGCAAGTGCAGTGAATAAATTAGCTAGGAGGCGGCGCTGGGCGGGGAGATTGCAGGCACAGGCAGCATCGCTTTGCTGCCTGTGTCGTTTGCAGCGCGGGCCGTAGGTTGGGCATCACTGCTATAGGTCATCAATATCAGATAGGGGATGACCTATCCTCAGGATAAGTCATCAATATCAGATGGGGGTCTGACACCCAGCTGGTTGAAGAAAAGCCACGCTCTGTGCGAGTTCAGCCTTCCCTAGTTTACCTGCTTATTCTCGACAGCACAGCGGTGAGCAGGTGTAATTACAAGTCGTCCGATTCACTTCTATGAGACGGCTCATTCCTATACACTTGTATAGGAATGACCCGTCCCATTGAACTGAATGGTATGGCTTGTAGTTATACTTGCTCACCGCTGTGCTATTGACGGTGTGGAGGTAAACAAGGAAGGGAAGGCTACGCTCGCATGGATAGCGGCCTTCCCTTCAACCAGCTGATCAGCGAGGGTCCTGGGTGCTGGATCCCCACCGATCTGATATTGATGACCTATCCTGAGGACAGGTCATCAATATTAAAATCCCGGAAAACCCCTTTAATAATGGCTATATACGAAGTAATCATTTCGGCAGTCCCATAGAAAGGAATGGTGTGTGGCTGTGCATGCACGGTTCGCCCTCCGGCACTTTTTGGCTCCCTTTTTAAGTATATTAGACATTGCAGGCATATCCTAGAGATATTCCCCCCCAGTGTCCAAGATGGGACAATGACTTTAATGTGACAGGAAAATGACAGTGCTTGTAAGACAAAGTTAGACAGCTCTAAACAACATATGACGGTAAAGTAGATGTGCTTTATAAGTGTCTGAAGTGTACATTTGGTCAACAAAGTTTTAGCACAGTTTTTACAAAATCCACATACTGAATAAACCATACTTCTGTATTTGACATATCGTTTCTTCTAATGCCTATACGTAAAGCTTATAGATTTACAATGGCCTGGTGCCTACATCCTCTTTTGCAGAAGAGCCTTTGTCTTCTGTATGTAGATTTTCAGCAAAGTTCATTGGAGAACAGTAAAACAGATCTTATTGCATATCTGCATTGGTCTAGATAAAACATAGGAAGGTTCAGGTGTAGAGTTTCATCATTCAGAATGCATCAGACCAGCCAAATCCTTATAGTGGCTCTCTGTATCAGAGCACAGGACACACTTGAAGGTTATGATGTACTTTAGAGCTCATATCAAAACTGAAAAATGTGGCCTTGTTGATCGTACTTAGTATGGACAAGGCTAGCTTTCATTTCTTACTAGGCACTGAAAAGAAATTCTCCAAGACCTTTCATACATAAGGCCCTCTTTGTGCTTTAATTTGCCCCCCAATTCTGATCTTGGAAAACATGACTACAGGGGCTGTAATGTAGATGAGTAGCATTTCCATGGTAGTTTGCAGTGGTGTTCAGTGGACAAATATCATATATATTTATGCATGATACATGAAATTATTGCAATTATAGGGGTTTTCCTAGTGCAAAAACGTATACACAGGATAGGGGATAATTGTCTGACTGGCTTACCTCTGCTCCCGCCGCCGATGCTCCTGGCAACCAGCGTCCTTGTTAAAAAGTTTTTCCGAGATTTTAATACTGATGACCTATCCTCAGGTCATCACCTGCTTGGTATTGTGCTCAGCCCCATTCCCTTCTATGGGGCTGAGTTGCGCCTAGGCCACGTGACAGAAGAATGTGTCATCACTGGCCTAGAAAAAGCTGCAAGAAGACCCCTACTGATCAGATACTGATGATCCATATCTGGTCATCAGTATTTAAATTTCGGAAACCCCCCTTTAAGTTCTACTGCAGCCTGCATTTGTATTATAGATCACATAGCCTGCTCTATTGGGCGCACGCGCTCTCCCTCTGCCTCTTAAAGGGCCAGCACGAAGCCAAATGTGTCCTGAAGGCACAGCTGGACATCCCTAGGTATATGAGGCAGCCTCCCCAAGGTGAGGGTGCCTAAGCTTTAGGTTGCTGGTCTGCCAAGTGAAGGTGTTATTATCAGTCTGACAACCTGTGTACCGAATTCCTACCTACTGATTTCGTTCCATGCCTCCTGTCCTGAGCCTTTTCTGTTTACCATTTTCTATAATTGCTGCCTGCCTCGACAGTGGACCATTTTTACGGATACGCATGGACCCTTCCTGTCCTAACCCTTGACTAGTTTACTAAATACCAGTATTGTCTGACCACTTTGGTGCTTTCCACTAGTGTTTCTGACCCCGTGAGTTAGCTTCCAATTACACCAGGACTACTCCAGGAGGTAGCAGCCAAACTATTAATCTATGTCACAACACCTGTAGTGATGTTTTCCAATATCAGTTTTTTTTTTTTTTTTGGGGTGGGGGGGTGGATTTGAAGCACAAAGGGGTTCCATATATGAAAACTCTTGGAGATTTTTTTTTCAGTGCAGTGTAGAAAATGAAAGCCTACAAATAGAAGATAAGTTATAATTAGGAATTAGCGAATCGTCTTCGGATGAAACTTGAACCCGAGGTTTTTTACAGTACAAATTAATTTATGAAGTTATTATGCGAAGTGTCGCGAGACTTCACGAAGTAATAACTTCGGCTCATGGGAGCCAATCCGTTCTAATACTGTAGGGAGCTCCTGCTCCGTACAGTATTGGAACAAAGTTTTAGGCGAATCGACTTTGGATGTTTCATCCGAAATCAATTCACTCATCACTCCCATTCACTTCTATGGGCAGAGCGTTTGGTGGTGGCCGGACCGGAGTCCTCCAGCCACCACTTTGCGGGGCTCCATTCCCACACCTATCAGTCCTAGCGATATGCCCCATTGTCTGAGATAAGACAAACCAAATTCTATTTCCTGATCATGATCTTGTCTGAGATGTTTTTAACAGCATTTAGAAAGCATTAAGAAAATTGCTTTACGGCAGCCCCATGGGCCATAGACACAATGGTCAGGAGGGACCTCATTGACTTCTATGGGAGAGTTTTCTAGGCATGCTCTGTGACCTGTGCAGAGGTCATTGTACAGTCGTGGCCAAAAGTTTTGAGAATTACATAAATATTGTAAATTGGAAAAGTTGCTACTTAAAGGGTTTCTATCACTTCGTTTCACCTATTGAGCTTTCAGACACTAGCGATCCGCTAGTGTCTGCTTTATCTAACCATCCTAATATAAGAGCTTATTGTCCTGCCGTTTAGCTAAAAAAATAACTTATATAGATATGCAAATGAGCCTCTAGGTGCTATGGGGGCGTGATTAGCACCTAGAGGCTCCGTCTACCTTAACAAACTGCCGCCGCCCAGCGCGTCCCTCCAGCCCGCCCATCTCCTCCGGAATGCGATGCTCCTCGTATTCGGCGCATGCGCAGTGAATGTCTGATCGCTTCCCTGCTCAGACATCTCCACTGCGCCTGCGCCGATGACGTCATAGTGCTCCGAGGAACAGGCGCAGTGGAGATGTCTGAGCAGGGAAGCGATCAGACATTCACTGCGCATGCGCCGAATACGAGGAGCATCGCATTCCGGAGGAGATGGGCGGGCTGGAGGGACGCGCTGGGCGGCGGCAGTTTGTTAAGGTAGACGGAGCCTCTAGGTGCTAATCACGCCCCCATAGCACCTAGAGGCTCATTTGCATATCTATATAAGTTATTTTTTTAGCTAAACGGCAGGACAATAAGCTCTTATATTAGGATGGTTAGATAAAGCAGACACTAGCGGATCGCTAGTGTCTGAAAGCTCAATAGGTGAAACGAAGTGATAGAAACCCTTTAAGTTTTTATAATAGCAATTTGCATATACTCCAGAATGTTATGAAGAGTGATCAGATGAATTGCATAGTCCTTCTTTGCCATGAAAATTAACTTAATCCCAAAAAAAAAACTTTCTACTGCATTTCATTGCTGTCATTAAAGGACCTGCTGAGATCATTTCAGTAATCGTCTTGTTAACTCAGGTGAGAATGTTGACGAGCACAAGGCTGGAGATCATTATGTCAGGCTGATTGGGTTAAAATGGCAGACTTGACATGTTAAAAGGAGGGTGATGCTTGAAATCATTGGTCTTCCATTGTTAACCATGGTGACCTGCAAAGAAACGCGTGCAGCCATCATTGCATTGCATAAAAATGGCTTCACAGGCAAGGATATTGTGGCTACTAAGATTGCACCTCATCAAGAACTTCAAGGAAAGAGGTTCAATTCTTGTTAAGAAGGCTTCAGGGCGTCCAAGAAAGTCCAGCAAGTGCCAGGATCGTCTCCTAACAAGGGTTCAGCTGCGGGATCGGAGTGCCACCAGTGCAGAGCTTACATGGCAGCAGGCAGGTGTGAGCGCATCTGCACGCACAGGGAGGCAAAGACTTTTGGAAGATGGCCTGGTGTGTAGAAGGGCAGCAAAGAAGCCACTTCTCTCCAAAAAAAACATCAGGGACAGATTAATCTTCTGCAGAAAGTATGGTGAATGGACTGCTGAGGACTGGGGCAAAGACATATTCTCCGATGAAGCCTCTTTCCGATTGTTTAGGGCATCTGGAAAAAGGCTTGTCCGGAGAAGAAAAGGTGAGCGCTACCATCAGTCCTGTGTCATGCCAACAGTAAAGCATCCTGAGACCATTCATGTGTGGGGTTGCTTCTCATCCAAGGAGTGGGCTCACTCACAATTTTGCCCAAAAACACAGCCATGAATAAAGAATGGTACCAAAACACCCTCCAACAACAACTTCTTCCAACAATCCAACAACAGTTTGGTGAAGAACAATGCATTTTACCGTGCCATAAGGCAAAAGTGATAACTAAGTGGCTCGGGGACCAAAACGTTGACATTTTGGGTCCATGGCCTGGAAACTCCCCAGATCTTAATCCCATTGCGAACTTGTGGTCAATCCTCAAGAGGCGGGTGTCACCGCCAGCTCTGTGAGAAGGTCTGTTAGACGTTCTTCTCTACCTCTTGCATGAAGTTCTTTGTTTTGGTTTCACTTTGTCATCTCCTTTCCTTCTCCCAGCTGTCATCTATTTGCACTGATTGTCTCCCTTTATATTCCCTCCCATACTGCCTCACTTTACGGTTTATACTTCTTCCTGGATGAGTTGTTCACTGCTGGATGCTCCTACTTCTGATTCCTCAGATAAGTCTGTTTCCTTTATTTGTGTTTACTTGCTGACTTGATTGTAGGTGACCCTGACTCCGTCTGTATTAAGTGCAGGGAGCCGGTGGTTGTGTCCCCTCACTATTATAGGGTTTTCAGGTGTCAGATAGTATAAGGTACGTGGACATGCAATCCTCTACCATAAAGATCTTTGCATGGGCATAGCCGTCAGGGAGAGCTCTAGGGGTTTTATAGGGCTCACCCATATGCTCCTTAGTTTGGGATCAAGACAGTCGGATGTTTATTTATAAGTTCCAGCTTTCTGCAACACCATCCGTGACATTATAAACCGCCATAACCGTCTTAAGCATGGATCCGGTTTCAGCCTTGATTGACCGCATGCAAGGTCTTTCACTGGAGGTAGAAGATCTCTAAAACTGTGTCTCAGTTTCAGGTGACCGGTTCTGCTTGCGTTCATGGAGTTTGTTCAGAGCCTAAGATCTCGCTCCCGGATACGTTCTCCGGGGGTAGTGAGACTTTAGTTCGCTTTAGAGAGGCTTGCAAACTCCATTTTCGCCTACTTCCCCATTCCTCTGGTGATGAGGAGCAGAGGGTGGGGATCATCATCTCGCTGCTCAGGGATAACGCTCAGTCTTGGGCCTTTTCGCTGCTGGCCGGGGCACGGCCCCTCCGATCGGTGGATGAATTTTTTGGAGCCCTGGGGCAGATATATGATGACCCGGATCATATTGCTCTGGCTGAATCAAAACTGCGTCTTTTATGCCAGGGTAAACAGTCCGCAGAGATATATTGTTCAGAATTTCGGAGATGGGCAGCTGATACTGGTTGGAATGATGCAGCACTCCGAAGTCAATTTTGCCATGGTCTTTCGGAAAGATTGAAAGATGCATTTGCTTTTCATGAGAGACCAGCCTCATTAGAATCTGCTATGTCTCTAGCTGTTCGTATTGACAGGCGTCTTAGAGAGAGAGAGGAGACTACTCCTTCCTGTCATATTCAGTCCAAGGACAGTGGGGCTGTCTCATTCAGTGCGAAGGGGTCTCAGTCTCTCTCAATCCCCTCTGAAGAGGAGGCCATGCAACTGGGTTTGCTTGCCTCTTATAGTAGAGGATTCAGCTTTCAGAAGAGGGTTTGTTTCTGTTGTGGGGGTATAAATTATTTGGCTAATGTTTGCCCCTCTAGGAGATTCATGGAGTTTTCTGAGGGTAATAAAACAAAAAGAAAAAAACCCTCTAAAAACTTTCCATTTGCTACTATTGGCAAGGTTGATGCGGAAATTGAAGGTTTGCCATTTACTTGTAGTTCCCGTTTTCTCCTACCTGCCAGGGTGGCGCTAGACAGCAAGAACATTATTTGTGAGATTTTTGTAGATAGTGGAGCAGCTGTCAATCTCATTGATAATCAATTTGCAATAACGCATGGTTTCCAGGTATGCATTTTGGAAAAGGATATACCTGTTTTTGCTATCGATTCCGCTCCACTTTCTCAAAGATCGTTAAAGGGCATAGTTCACAATATCCGTTTGACTGTGGGTGACTCTCATGTTGAGGATATGTCATGTTTCGTCTTAAGCGGATTACCTACTCCTCTAGTGTTGGGGCTATTCTGGCTCACTAAACATAACCCCACCATTGATTGGCAAGCAAGGCAAATAAATGGTTGGAGTGAGTTTTGCAGAGAGAATTGCCTCATGGCGTCTCTTTCAGAGGTTTCTACCAAGACTGTGCCATCTTTTCTCTCTGAATTTTCGAATGTGTTTTCCGAGAGTGGTGTCCAGTAGTTGCCCCCGCACCGGGAGTATGACTGCCCTATTAATCTCATCCCAGGCGCCAAACTGCCAAAATCACATTTATACAATCTGTCCCAACCTGAAAGAGTCGCTATGCGTACTTATATCTCTGAGAGCCTGAGAAAGGGACACATCCGACCCTCGAAGTCACCTGTTGCCGCTGAGTTTTTTTTTTGTTAAGAAAAAAGATGGTTCTTTAAGTCCTTGTCTGGATTTCAGGGAGCTGAACCGTATCACGATTCGTGACCCATATCCGCTTCCTCTGATCCCTGACCTGTTTAACCAGATTGTTAGGGCTAAAGTTTTTTCTAAGTTGGAATTAAAGAGGACCTTTCACCTTGAAAAACAATGTGAACTAAGTATGCTGACATGGAAAGCGGCGCCCAGGGATCCCCCTGCACTTACTATTATCCCTGGGCGCCGCTCCGTTCTCCCGTTATAGGCTCCGGTATCTTCTCTCACTAAGTTATAGTAGGCGGGTCTTCCCTTGTCCTGTGGGCGTCTCCTTCTCCTAGGCTGCAGCGCTGGCCAATCGCAGTGCACAGCTCACAGCCTGGGAGAAAAAAACCTCCCAGGCTGTGAGCTCTGCACTGCGATTGGCCAGCGCTACAGCCTAGGAGAAGGAGACGCCCACAGGACAAGGGAAGACCCGCCTACTATAACTTAGTGAGAGAAGATACCGGAGCCTATAACGGGAGAACGGAGCGGCGCCCGGGGATAATAGTAAGTGCAGGGGGATCCCTGGGCGCCGCTGTACATGTCTGTATACTTAGTTCACAATGTTTTTCAAGGTGAAAGGTCCTCTTTAAGAGGGGCATACAACCTAGTCAGGGTCAGGGAAGGGGACGAATGGAAGACGGCCTTCAATACCCCTGAGGGTCATTTCGAGAATTTGGTTATGCCCTTTGGTTTGATGAATGCTCCGGCCGTTTTCCAACATTTTGTGAACAGCATTTTTCATCATTTAATGGGGAAATTTGTACTGGTGTATCTGGATGACATTTTGATCTTTTCTCCTGATTTCAAGACTCATCGAGACCACCTACGTCAGGTCTTGCTGATTCTGCGGGATAATAAATTGTACGTTAAACTGGAAAAATGTGTGTTTGCGGCTCGGGAGATTCAATTTCTTGGTTTTCTTCTCTCCGCTTCTGGTTTTCGCATTGACCCTGAGAAGGTCAGCGCTGTGCTTGATTGGGAGCTTCCAGAAGGCGCTGATGCGGTTTTTGGGTTTTGCCAATTACTACAGAAAGTTCATTTTGAATTATTCCTCTGTTAAGCCACTCACTGATATGACTAAAAGGGGGTCGATTTTTCTTCATGGTCGGTAGATGCGCTTTTCTAGTATCAAAGAGTTTTTCTTCCGCTCCCATTTTGGTACAACCTGATGTCTCTCTACCTTTTATTGTTGAGGTGGACGCTTCTGAGGTGGGTGTGGGTGCGGTCTTATCTCAGGGTCCCTCTCCTGCCAAATGGCGACCATGTGCCTTTTTCTCAAGGAAACTCTCCTCTGCAGAGAGAAATTACGATGTGGGAGATAGGGAGTTGTTGGCCATCAAATTAGCTTTTGAGGAATGGCGCCATTGGTTAGAGGGAGCCAGACACCCTATTACCGTGTTTACAGACCATAAGAATCTGACCTACTTGGAATCGGCCAAGCGTCTGAACCAAAGACAGGCCAGATGGTCTTTGTTCTTTTCTAGATTTAATTTTGTTGTTACGTTCCGCCCTGGGGTTAAAAATGTGAAGGCGGATGCCCTGTCACGTTGTTTTCCGGGAGGGGGGAACTTTGAAGACCCGGGTCCCATTTTGGCTGAAGGGGTGGTCGTCTCTGCTCTTTATCCTGATTTGGAGGCAGAGGTTTAGGCAGCCCAGGCAGAGGCTCCTGATCTTTGTCCCCCTGGGAGGTTGTTTGTGCCTCTCGCTTTACGACACAAGGTTTTTAAGGAGCACCACGATACTGTCCTTGCTGGGCACCCGGGGAGTAGAGCCACAGTGGATCTCATTGCTCAGAGATTCTGGTGGCCGGCTCTTCGTAAGACGGTTGAGGGTTTTGTGGCAGCCTGCGAGACCTGCGCTCGTGCCAAGGTCCCTCATTCACGGCCATCGGGTTCTCTCCTCCCGTTACCCATTCCTTCCTGTCCTTGGACGCATCTGTCCATGGACTTCATTACGGACCTGCCTCGTTCCTCGGGGAAGACTGTGATTCTGGTAGTAGTGGACCGTTTTAGCAAAATGGCGCATTTCATTCCCTTTCCTGGGTTACCCAATGCTAAGACGCTGGCGCAATGCTAAGACGCTGGTGTTGATCACATTGTTAAATTGCATGGCATTCCTTCAGACATCGTTTCTGATACGGGCACGCAATTTGTTTCCAGATTCTGGAAGGCCTTCTGTTCTCGCTTGGGGGTTCGGTTGTCGTTCTCTTCTGCTTTTCACCCGCAGTCGAATAGTCAGACCGAACGCGTCAATCAGAATCTGGAGACATATCTGCGCTGTTTTGTGGCGGAGAATCAGGAGGATTGGTGTTCTTTTTTGTCCCTTGCTGAGTTTGCTTTAAATAACCGTCGCCAGGAGTCCTCTGATAAGTCACCATTTTTTGGTGCATATTAGTTTCATCCGCAGTTTGGGACATTCTCTGGAGAGGGGTCTTCTGGTTTACCTGATGAGGAGAGACTTTCCTCGTCTTTGTCATTTATTTGGCAAAAGATTCAGGGTAATCTGAAAAGGATGAGTGAGAGATATAAGCGTGTGGCGGATAAGAGACGTGTGCCTGGTCCGGACCTGAATGTGGGGGATCTGGTGTGGTTGTCTACAAAGAATATCAAACTGAAGGTTCCCTCCTGGAAGTTGGGTCCTAGGTTTATTGGGCCTTACAAGATCTTGTCCGTCATCAATGCCGTTGCCTTCCGTCTTGATCTTCCTCAGACTTGGAAGATCCATAATGTTTTTCACAGGTCCCTATTAAAACCTTATGTCCAACCCACGGTACCCTCCTCTTTGCCTCCTCCTCCGATTGTTGTTGATGGTAATCTTGAATTTCAGGTCTCTAGGATTGTGGATTCTTGCATTATCCGCGGTTCTCTCCAGTACCTCGTTCATTGGGAGGGTTATGGTCCTGAGGAGAGGATGTGGGTCCCAGTGGCGGACATTAAGGCCACTCGTCTCATCAGGGCTTTCCATAGGTCTCATCCTGAGAAGGTGGGCTCTGAGTGTCCGGAGTCCACCCGTAGAGGGAGGGGTACTGTCACCGCCTGCTCTGTGAGAAGGTCTGTTAGACGTTCTTCTCTACCTCTTGCATGAAGTTCTTTGTTTTGGTTTCACTTTGTCATCTCCTTTCCTTCTCCCAGCTGTCATCTATTTGCACTGATTGTCTCCCTTTATACTCCCTCCCATACTGCCTCACTTTGCGGTTTATACTTCTTCCTGGAGAGTTGTTTACTGCTGGATGCTCCTTCTCCTGATTCCTCAGATAAGTCTGTTTCCTTTATTTGTGTTTACTTGCTGGCTTGATTGTAGGTGACCCTGACTACGTCCGTATTAAGTGCAGGGAGCCGGTGGTCGTGTCCCCTCACTATTATAGGGTTTTCAGGTGTCAGATAGTATAAGGTACGTGGACATGCAATCCTCTACCATAAAGATCTTTGCATGGGCATAGCAGTCAGGGAGAGCTCTAGGGGTTTTATAGGGCTCACCCATATGCTCCTTAGTTTGGGATCAAGCCAGTCGGATGTTTATTTATAAGTTCCAGCTTTCTGCAACACCATCCGTGACAGCGGGTGGACAAACAAAAACCCACTAATTCTGACAAACTCCAAGAAGTGATTATGAAAGAATGGGTTGCTATCAGTCAGGAATTGGCCCAGAAGTTGATTGAGAGCATGCCCAGTCGAATTGCAGAGGTCCTGAAAAAGAAGGGCCAACACTGCAAATAATGACTCTTTGCATAAATGTCATGTAATTGTCGATAAAAGCCTTTTAAACGTATGAAGTGCATGTAATTATTTTTCAGTGGCTCCAATTATTAGGCTTAGTGACCATTGTGAAAATTGCAGGATTCAATGTTTTTTTTAAAATATGGATACTGACATGAAAAATTTAAAATAGCATCACCAAAAATTTCTTACAAATATTTTAAACATGAAAATTTTATTTAAATTAAGAATAGGTCATTTTCTAATGACAAATGTCCTTTAAAGAAGTTATCAAACCCCTCTAATGCCCCACAAAATGCCCAGGCCCCTCATACAGGTTACACTTACCCTGCTCTGCGGCACCCGCGTCCCTTTTGAGGCCCGTCATATCTCCCTGTCGCGCGGTTCAAAACATCCAACGACGGGGGGGGTCTATTAGCCAATAGCAGGCCATGACGGGAACAAGCCTCCCTAGCGTCACCCGCGATGCAGCAGTTGCTGTGCAGGCATCAGGAATGACACGAGTGCCGGGGAGCGGGGTAAGTATAACCTGTGTGAGGAGCAAGGGCATTTTGGGGGGCATTATAGGGGTTGAATAACCCCTTTAAGTCTGACATCAGTTTTGCTTGTTAATGCTGTGTTAATTGCAATTAACAAAGCTGTTGCTGTTGGTCTATCGCATCTTACAGTAACTACATGTTTTAGCAAACATTCTCCCTAGTAATCTATTATTAATGACTGGAAAGGATATCTCTTGGAGATGCTCATTGAATTGCTGGTGATGTTACACTGAATCATTCTTTTTTTTATATCACTACTCTGTAACTGACTTAAGGCCTCTTTCACACTTGCGTTGTCCGGATCCGGCGTGTACTCCACTTGCCGGAATTACACTCCGGATCCGGAAAAACGCAAGTGTACTGAAAGCATTTGAAGACGGAACCGTCTTCCAAATGCGTTCAGTGTTACTATGGCACCCAGGACGCTATTAAAGTCCTGGCTGCCATAGTAGGAGCGGGGAGCGGGGGAGCAGTATACTTACCGTCCGTGCGGCTCCCCGGGCGCTCCAGAATGACGTCAGAGCGCCCCATGCGCATGGATGACATGATCCATGTGATCACATGATCCATGAGCTTGGGGCGCCCTGACGTCACTCTGGAGCGCCCGGGGAGCCGCACGGACGGTAAGTACACTGCTCCCCGCTCCCCACTACACTTTACCATGGCTGCCAGGACTTTAGCGTCCCGGCAGCCATGGTAACCACTCTGAAAAAGCTAAATGTCGGATGCGGCAATGCGCCGAAACGACGTTTAGCTTAAGGCCGGATCCGGATCAATGCCTTTCAATGGGCATTAATTCCGGATCCGGCCTTGCGGCAAGTGTTCCGGATTTTTGGCCGGAGCAAAAAGCGCAGCATGCTGCGGTATTTTCTCCGGCCAAAAAACGTTCCGTTCCGGAACTGAAGACATCCTGATGCATCCTGAACGGATTTCTCTCCATTCAGAATGCATTAGGATAATCCTGATCAGGATTCTTCCGGCATAGAGCCCCGACGACGGAACTCTATGCCGGAAGACAATAACGCAGGTGTGAAAGAGCCCTTAGTTTGTTATTTAGACATTACTGCATCAGTTGTGAAGTCTCCAAGTTATTGTGAAGTAAAACAGGGTGTGTGTAGTTGCATAGAAATTTTGGATATCACAACAATCATATATACATTTTTTGCAACCCCCTAACCCCCCACTTAGCCGAACCCTGTAAAGCAAACATGATTTCCCTGCTTTCTGCAGCCAGATCCACACTCCTTCTCTTTCAGCCCTGTGATGCTCCTCTGGGCTCCCTCTACAGCCAATCACTGGACGTGTTGGTGTTCCGGTCTTTGCCACAGCCAGTGATTGGCTGCGGCAATGTCAAATCAGATGCTGTGGCAGTGAGCTGATGATGGGCTGTCGCAGTGTTGTATAAACCATAAAACAAGGTGTTGGGGACCCCAGAACTAGCACAAGAGGAACGTCTTCAAATCATCCCTGCTGTAAACTTTTCTTAAAGAGGACCTGTCACCGCTCCTGACATGCCTGTTTTAATAGCTACATGCATTCCCCATGTAATACCAATTCTGGAACATCTATTCTTATGGCTCTATGTTGTGCCATTCCTCTATTATTTATACTAGAAGTTATGAATGAATTGCTATTAGCCTTCAGTAAGGGTACAGAGGGGAGGTAACCAGTTTTGGGGGGGCTGTACCTGTACAGTCTGAAAATGTCAGCACTGATTGGATAGAGTGAGTCTGTGTAGGTACACCCTCCCAAATGGTTACCTCCCCTCTGTACCCTTACTGAAGGCTAATAGCAATTCATTCATAACTTGTAGTATAAATAATAGAGGAATGGCACAACATACAGACATAAGAATGGATGCTCCAGAATTGTTATTACATGGGGAATGCATGAAGCTATTAAAACAGGATTCTCAGGAGTTGTGACAGGTCCTCTTTAAGATCTATTCACCTGTCTGAGATATACATTCGGCATATACATCAGTGTATCCAAAGACTTAAATATGCAAGTTATGCATAGTCTAACCTCAGGATTTTCGTTTGGTGTGCAAACAGTGTGGGTTTGCAGATCAACCAAAATAATCTTCACAGGTCAATGAAAACCCAACAAGAAAAATAATTAAAAAAAAGATGTGTGGGAAGAATGTACAACTCACCAAACCAACAAGACCACAAATACATTCGTTATTACATTATATCAATAAAGTGGCCCTGGAAAAAAAAATACCTAAAAGTGCCCCCATATTGTAGGAGAGTCTAAATTGACAGGAGGAGGGGCAACAAAAGTAGGCGAGCCAGCAATACCATAGCGCACAATACCACACGCCACAGTGCTGCACAATATATTGCCCCAAAAGCTGTCCCTCTGTGGTGGCCATCAATAGAGGATCATTTTCTCTCCTCTTCTTCCAGTTGTCTCTGATTAGGATATGGAGCAGGGGGCTTAAGAGGTGAGATGTGGGACATACTGTATTTTTCTCCCCATAAGAGGCATTTTTCCCCCAAAAGTGGGGGAAAATGCCCCTGCATCTAATGGGGCGAATACTAATGAGCGCTTCCATTATGGAAGCGCTCCTTAGTACCGGAGGACCAGGAAGCGGTGAAGGCTCTGTACTCACTACTTCCTGGTCCTCGGCTGTCGGCTGTGCAGTGGCTACAGAGGGCTGATATGAGGTAATGGGGGCTGCTGGGGGCCAATATGAGAGGCAATGAGGGCTACAGAGGGCTGATATGAGGCAATGGGGGCTGCTGGGGGCCAATATGAGAGGCAATGCAGGACTCCAGATGGAGACCAAAATGGTCGCCAATGCGCCTTAGAATTACTAAATGGCGACAAGACTTTTTAGTCTTGTTGCCATTTGCGCCTAGACCCTCCGCTGCTCTGCCGCTTTTTTTACATTAAACTGGGCTGATAGAAGCGAGGAGGAGGGGAGGGGCTGTGGCCACTGCGCCACCAATGAATATAGTTTATGCTTAATACAAATGCAGGCTGCGCTGTGGGTGCCGGCCATATCCCATACCCGGCACCCAGCCTCTATGACTGCGCGCTGCGATCCGCCTCTATTAACCCCTCAGGTGCCGGGTATGGGATATGGCCGGCACCCGCAGCACTTCCTGCGTTTGTATTAAGCATAAACTATATTCATTGGTGGCACAGTGCACCGAACCCCCCCCCCCCCCCCCAGTGTTATAATCATTGGTGACAGTGGCAGTTCCGATTGGAGCCCCAGCAGTGTAAGCCTGGGGCTACGATCGGTTACCATGGCAGCCAGGACGCTACTGAAGCCCTGGCTGCCATAGTCGACTCCCTGCTGCTGTGTGCACAAAGCACAGGGCAGCAGGGAGAGTTTGAAGTCCTATTCACCCTGATAGAGCTCTATCAGGGTGAATAGGACAAGGGATGAAAGATCCCAGGTTCTAGTCCCTAAGGGGGGAAATAGTTATTAAATAAAAAGTAAAAAAAAAAGGTTAAAAAAAACAAACACCAAAATATTAAGTATAAATCACCCCCTTGCCTAATTTTACATATAAAATATATAAACAATAAAAAAAATTACATATCGCCACGCCTGAAAAAGTGCGAACTATTAAAATATTAAAAAATATCTCCTATGCGGTGAACGCCGTAACAGAAAAAAAAACAAAACAAAAAACTTGCAATTTGCCTTTTTATTGGTCACCTTCCCCCGACAAAAATTAGGTTAGGACTGTTCTATTATGGTCCAGACGTTCCATAAAATCTGGAATGTACGCGGCTTTTTTGGTGTTTTATTTTTTTCACGTGGTATCGAGTATCGCAATACTTTTTTATGGTATCGAGATCGAGTCAAAATTTTGGTATCGTGACAACCCTAGGTAGGACATGTGTGTTTTATTTTATGTTTTTTTATTAAACCGTAATTATATGTATTTTAAATTTGGCAACTAAAAATTTTAATTTGGCTCCTAAATTTTTCAGGTTAGGAGCCAATGGCTCCTTGATATTTTTTTTTGTCTGGAGCCCTGCAATGGGGGCTACTGAGGGCTGATATGAGGCTATGGGGGCTGCAGGGGGCTAATATGAGAGGCAGTGGGGGCTGCTGGAGGCTGATATGAGGTCTGATTGGGGTCTGAGGTCTGATTGGGGGTCATTCACATTGGGGTCTGAGCTAAGGTCTGATTGTGGGTCTGATCTGAGGTTTTGTTAGGGTCTTATTAACATTGGGGGTCTGATTGGGGCTGTTAGCTGAGGTCTAATGAAAAATATTTTTTTCTTATTGTCCTCCTCTAAAACCTAGGTTCATCTTATGGGCCGGTGCGTCTTATAGGGCGGAAAATACAGTAGTTGAATTCAGGAGGGCATGTCTGGGTACCTGATTTTCACAGCGTAAGGCCTCCTGCACACGACCGTTGTGTGCACCCGTGGCCGTTGTGCCGTTTTCCATTTTTTTCCCCGGACCCATTGACTTTCAATGGGTCCGTGGAAAAATCGGAAAATGCATCGTTTTGCAGCCGCATCCGTGATTCGTGTTTCCTGGCCGTGAAAAAAATATGACCTGTCCTATTTTTTTCACGGCCAACGGTTCACGGACCCATTCAAGTCAATTGGTCCGTGAAAGAACACGGATGCACACAAGATTGGCATCCGTGGCCGTGATCCGTGGCCGTAGGTTACTTTTTATACAGACGGATCCGAAGATCCGTCTGCATAAAAGCTTTTTCATAGCTGAGTTTCCATGGTGATGGGGACGCTTCAGGTTAGAATATACTAAAAGAACTATGTACATGACTGCCCCCTGCTGCCTGGCAGGTGCTGCCAGGCAGCAGGGGGCAGCCCCCCCCCTGTAGTTAACACATTGGTGGCCAGTGGTCCCCCCCCCTGTAGTTTACACATTGGTGGCCAGTGCGGCCGGCCCCCCCCTCCCTCCTTTGTAGTTAACTCATTGGTGGCCAGTGGGCCCCCCCCCTGTAGTTAACTCCTTGGTGGCCAGTGGGCCCCCCTCCCTCCCCTGTAGTTAACTCGTTGGTGGCCAGTGGGCCCCCCTCCCTCCCCTGTAGTTAACTCGTTGGTGGCCAGTGCGGCCGGCCCCCCTCCCTCCCCTGTAGTTAACTCGTTGGTGGTAAGTGGGCCCTCCCTCCCCCTCCTAATTAAAATCTCCCCCCCTATCATTGGTGGCAGCGGAGAGTACCGATCGGAGTCCCAGTTTAATCGCTGGGGCTCCGATCGGTAACCATGGCAACCAGGACGCTACTGCTGTCCCGGTTGCCATGGTCACTTAGCAATTTGTAGAACCATTATACTTACCTGCGAGCTGCGATCTCTGCGTCCGGCTGGGAGCTCCTCCTACTGGTAAGTGACATGACCTGTCACTTACCAGTAGGAGGAGCTCCCGGCCGGACGCAGAGATCGCAGTTAACTACAGGGGAGGGAGGGGGGCCCACTGGCCACCAATGAGTTAACTACAGGGGAGGGAGGGGGCCCACTGGCCACCAATGAGTTAACTACAGGGGGGAGGGGGCGGCCGCACTGGCCACCAATGTGTTAACTACAGGGGGGGGGCTGCCCCCTGCTGCCTGGCAGCACCTGCCAGGCAGCAGGGGGCAGTCATGTACACAGTTATTTTAGTATATTCTAACCTGAAGCGTCCCCATCACCATGGGAACGCCTCTGTGTTAGAATATACTGTCGGATTTGAGTTTCACGATGTAACTCAAATCCGACTGTATATTCTAACATAGAGGCGTTCCCATGGTGATGGGGACGCTTCAAGTTAAAATATACCATCGGATTGGAGAAAACTCAGATCCTATGGTATATTAACTCCTGACTTTACATTGAAAGTCAATGGGGGACGGATCCGTTTGAAATTGCACCATATTGTGTCAACGTCAAACGGATCCGTCCCCATTGACTTGCATTGTAATTCAGGACGGATCCGTTTGGCTCCGCACGGCCAGGCGGACACCAAAACGACTATTTTTTCATGTCCGTGGATCCTCCAAAAATCAAGGAAGACCCACGGACGAAAAAACTGTCGCGGATCACGGAAAAACGGAACCCCGTTTTGCGGACCGCAAAAAAATACGGTCGTGTGCAGGAGGCCTTAATTACCACTGATAATTTTTTAGGCACCCAGCCAGCGGCAGAGATTGGGGCTTGGGCGGCCCCTGGGCATCAGCCCACCTGGAAATTTCCCTGTAAGGTCTATGGCCAATCTGCCCCTGAATAAGGCCTCCTGCACACGACCGTTGTGTGCACCCGTGGCCGTTGTGCCGTTTTCTGTTTTTTTTTTCGCGGACCCATTGACTTTCAATGGGTCCGTGGAAAAATCGGAAAATGCACCGTTTTGCAGCCGCATCCGTGATCCGTGTTTCTTGGCCGTGAAAAAAATATGACCTGTCCTATTTTTTTCACGGCCAACGGTTCACGGACCTATTCAAGTCAATGGGTCCGTGAAAGAACACGGATGCACACAAGATTGGCATCCGTGTCCGTGATCCGTGGCCGTAGGTTACTTTTTATACAGACGGATCCGAAGATCCATCTGCATAAAAGCTTTTTCATAGCTGAGTTTTCACTTCGTGAAAACTCAGAACCGACAGTCTATTCTAACACAGAGGCGTCCCCATGGTGATGGGGACGCTTCTAGTTAGAATATACTGAGAACTGTGTACATGACTGCCCCCCCC
The DNA here is from genome assembly GCF_905171765.1 of Bufo bufo. NCBI lineage: Eukaryota > Metazoa > Chordata > Amphibia > Anura > Bufonidae > Bufo > Bufo bufo. The sequence continues at coordinate 599,932,540 of NC_053390.1, read as the reverse complement.
CTGTAGTTAACACATTGGTGGCCAGTGGGCCCCCCCCCCTGTAGTTAACACATTGGTGGCCAGTGCGGCCGCCCCCCCCCCTCGTAGTTAACTCGTTGGTGGCCAGTGGGCCCCCCTCCCTCCCCTGTAGTTAACTCGTTGGTGGCCAGTGCGGCCGGCCCCCCTCCCTCCCCTGTAGTTAACTCGTTGGTGGTAAGTGGGCCCTCTCCCCTCCCTCCCCCTCCTAATTAAAATCTCCCCCCCTATCATTGGTGGCAGCGGAGAGTACCGATCGGAGTCCCAGTTTAATCGCTGGGGTTCCGATCGGTAACCATGGCAACCAGGACGCTACTGCTGTCCCGGTTGCCATGGTTACTTAGCAATTTGTAGAACCATTATACTTACCTGCGAGCTGCGATCTCTGCGTCCGGCCGGAAGCTCCTCCTACTGGTAAGTGACAGGTCATGTCACTTACCAGTAGGAGGAGCTCCCGGCCGGACGCAGAGATCGCAGCTCGCAGGTAAGTATAATGGTTCTACAAATTGCTAAGTAACCATGGCAACCGGGACAGCAGTAGCGTCCTGGTTGCCATGGTTACCGATCGGAGCCCCAGCGATTAAACTGGGACTCCGATCGGTACTCTCCGCTGCCACCAATGATAGGGGGGGAGATTTTAATTAGGAGGGGGAGGGAGGGGAGAGGGCCCACTTACCACCAACGAGTTAACTACAGGAGAGGGAGGGGGGCCCACTGGCCACCAACGAGTTAACTACAGGGGAGGGAGGGGGTCCCACTGGCCACCAACGAGTTAACTACAGGGGAGGGAGGGGGGCCCACTGGCCACCAACGAGTTAACTACAGGGGAGGGGGGGGCGGCCGCACTGGCCACAAATGTGTTAACTACAGGGGGGGGGGCCCACTGGCCACCAATGAGTTAACTACAGGGGAGGGGGGGGGGGCGGCCGCACTGGCCACCAATGTGTTAACTACAGGGGGGGGGCTGCCCCCTGCTGCCTGGCAGCACCTGCCAGGCAGCAGGGGGCAGTCATGTACACAGTTATTTTAGTATATTCTAACCTGAAGCGTCCCCATCACCATGGGAACGCCTCTGTGTTAGAATATACTGTCGGATTTGAGTTTCACGATGTAACTCAAATCCGACGGTATATTCTAACATAGAGGCGTTCCTATGGTGATGGGGACGCTTCAAGTTAAAATATACCATCGGATTGGAGAAAACTCAGATCCTATGGTATATTAACTCCTGACTTTACATTGAAAGTCAATGGGGACGGATCCGTTTGAAATTGCACCATATTGTGTCAACGTCAAACGGATCCGTCCCCATTGACTTGCATTGTAATTCAGGACGGATCCGTTTGGCTCCGCACGGCCAGGCGGACACCAAAACGACTTTTTTTTCATGTCCGTGGATCCTCCACGACCGCAAAAAAATACGGTCGTGTGCAGGAGGCCAAACGTTGTGAAAGATACTGCCCCTACCGGACTCCAGGTCTGCATAACCTCATAAATAAAGTCATAAATAAAGTATGTATATAACAGTATTATAATTAGACAATTAATAATCGAGGTATAAATATATCGCTCACTCCTTCAAGTGCTACACCTTAGGTCAGGCATCCTCAAACTGCGGCCCTCTAGCTGTTGTAAAACTTCAACTCCCACAATGCCCTGCTGTAGGCTGATACCTGTAGGCTGTTCGGGCATACTGGGAGTTGTAGTTTTGCAACAGCTGGAGGGCCGCAGTTTGAGGATGCCTGCCTTAGGTAGTCTCCCTGTTGTGGCCACATCATCAAATATAGTAAGTGCACGGTACTTTGCCATTACCTAAAATTATATAGAGATGTGGTCCAGCAGTGATATAGCTATTACAATATCAAGGCATATGAACCAAACACAATGAAACGAGTAATAACAAAAGAGCATTAGGTGAGTCAAACATACAGATCGAGAGCCAGGAAGGGTTAGAAACCCCCACGTACATTTCGCCTCACTTCCTCTTGGGGGTGTGTCAATCTGAGCTATACCCATACTATATGGAGTATAGCCAGAGGTCGCAATAGCGCCTGTACAAGCGTCATAGACTCTTATTCAGGCCATTTTATTCCCTGGAAAAAGTCTAAGGGTACTTTCACACTTGCGTTGTTGGATTCTGGCAGGCAGTTCCGTCGCAATCTGTATGCAAACGGATACCATTTGTAGAGGAATCCGGATGCGGATCCGTCTCTCCGGTTGTCATTTTTTTTACAGTTTTAAAGGTCTACGCATGCGCAAACCACCAAAACAGGATCCGTTTTTCCAGAACACTTGATCCGGTGTTCTGCCACTTTTCTATACCCGGACAAAAGTCTATACCCGGAAGTGATGTAGCTGCACCGGAAGTCACGTGGACGCGTTGGAATCAGCTGGAGGAGGGGGTGTGCGCGCTGCGCAAGCGCATTCGGATAAAGTATAGTAATCTGGCAGAACGCCGCAAGCCCGTAATCTACATTAATTTGTACGCTCGCCACGCATCTGCTCGGCATTTGCTAAAACTATCTCTATACCGCCATTGATAGTAAAGAAAGAGATGGATAGTAAAGAAATGGAGGGCTGGGAAAATGCAAGGGCGTTCTGCCAGATTAACATACTTTAGCCAGATGCGCTTGCGCAGCGCACACACACCCTCCTCCAGCTGATTCCAATGCGTCCATGTGACTTCCGGTGCAGCTACATCACTTCCGGGTATAGACATTTGTCTGGGTATAGAAAAGTGGCAGAACACCGGCATTAATGCATTTCAATAGAAAATAATCTGGCATTCCGGCAAGTGTTCCGGAATTTTGGATGGAGAAAATATCGCAGCATGCGGCAGTATTTTCTCCGTCCAAAAACCGTACAGTGACTGAACTGAAGACATCCTGATGCATCCTGAACGGATTTCTCTCCATTCAGAATGCATGGGGATAAAACTGATCAGTTTTTTTCCGGTATTGAGCCCCTAGGACGAAACTCAATACCGGAAAAGTTTAACGCAAGTGTGAAAGTGCCCTAAGGCGTACCAGTACGCCTTAGACTTTTCCCTATGATTCGTCAGTGAAGGCCGCACTGTGAACAGCACGGGCAGCGCAGGGATGCTGCTTCTGCCTGAAGTAACCAATAACAAAGCTTCTTACAGCAAAGGCTTTGTTATTGGTTGGTTTGAGCGGGCTGCCGACCATTCGGCACGCCGCTCTGAAGCTGCAGCTTGCGATCTAACTATATGTGCACACACCATCTGCACAGGGCAGAGCTCGCAGTGGGTGCTGCCCACACTCTGCAGCAACCGAAGTACCATGTGCAGGAACTAGAGCAGGGCTCGCCCTCCGGTCCCAGCTGCTGCTCAGGATGAGCCCAGTAAGTTAGCTCCTCTTCTACTGTGGTGAGGGGCGCTGTGGGTAGGGGGGCACCAGGTATCATCTCTACAATGTGTGCCACTGATAATGCGCCAAAGGAATGTTCTGAGGTTTACCTGATGCCGTGAACTTGTATAGTACCGGACTGTGCCGAGCTGTCTGCAAAGCATTCCCCATTGTTAACCCCTTCAGTCGATCTAATCCCGTCCTACTGTAAGATCTTACATCCCGCTTCCTTTTCCTTCCGTTCTCATTACAGGTGGTGTGGGCATTGTGGGTACAGCTTGGGTAGCTTCAGCTTGTTGATCTGCACACATGCACCAAGCTCTGTTCCTTCAGAAGAAAGAAGGACCCACACAAATGAAACTTTGCATTTCCCTTTTTCCTCCTGCAATTGGGCGACATAAAGGTATTGTTCTGTCTCAGTCAAAACCTGGGCCGATTTCCTGCTCAGGATGAGCCCAGTAAGTTAGCTCCTCTTCTGTTGTGGTGAGAGGTGCTGTGGGGAGGGGGGCACCACGTATTAATCCATGGTGTATGGGCACAGAGCTGTGGCACTGCAGTACTTCACTCCCATGTAACATGTCATAGGATCCACTGGTGTGACAAGGACAGGGTCCCAGTGCTAATGGGACCCTGCCTGGAGCTCCCATAGACCTACGTGCAGCTATATGCCACCTAAAACCAGAGGGCTGTTGCGGCCTACTGATTCTGTCAGGGGAGCGGTCAGTTTTATGACTGACCTGTCTGACTTGTCATAAAGTACAGAGAAGATCCACTATACTGGACTTTACTTTATCACTTTGCTATAATTGCCTGCTGTTATTAAGACAAGTAACGGTTCCCTGCATACCCACCTCTTAGGCCCTGTTCACATCACCACTATTTATTTCTGTTGTTCTGCTCCGTTAGATGATCAGAACAATGAAAATAACAGAAGTCCTGGATCAGGCACATAACTGAGATGAACAGACTCCATTTATTGTTATGGAGTCTATTCAGTTTCTGTTCCTGTCTTTTTACCAGACAAAAAAGTCCTGCATGTAAGTTTTTTTTGTCCGGTGTTTGACAGAATCTGCGACAGAGCCTCAAACGCAATTATGAACAAGACAGGGTTTCTGTCACCAGAATTAACCCTATTAAACTAGCTGACATTAGCGATGTGCTAATGTCAGCTGAACCTAACTAGCCTATTCCTACTTTTATCTATGCCCCCGTTACTCCATAAAAGTAACATTTATAATATGATAATTAGCCTCTCGGTGCAGGGGGGGGCGCGTTGCTCCTAGAGGCTCCGTTCTCCCACCTCTGGCCACACCCTGTTACACTAGATTGACAGGGCCAGGCAGCCTTCACTTCCAACTGCCAGCCCTGTGCGCTGGGGAAATCTCGCGCCGTTCAGTATCCGGCGCAGGCGCGGTGAGGAAGCCGGCAGTCGCCCTTCACTCACTGCGCCTGCGCCGAATACTGAACGGGACTGCGCAGGCGCAAGATTTACACTGCAGACAGGGCCGGCAGTAGGAGACCAACGCTGCCTGGCCCTGTCAATCTAGTGTAGCAGGCCGTAGCCAGAGGTGGGAGAACGGAGCCTCTAGGAGCAGGGGCAAGGCCCCCCCCCTGCTCCTAGAGGCGAATTAGCATATTATAAAAGTTATATTTCTGGAGTAATGGGGGCGTACATAAAAATAGGAATAGACTAGTTAGGTTCAGCTGACATTAGCGATGTGCTAATGTCAGCTAGTTTAATAGGGTTAATTCTGGTGACAGAAACCCTTTAACATTATGTAGGCCTACTATTAGTTATTTCTATTACTTCAAGTGTCGTACTCCTCCTCGCCTAAAAATACTCCTCAAAAATGTTACCCATTGATTGCCTATTAAAAAAGGAGGCCCGTCTTGACAATAGCAGATTTCAGTAGGCAAAATCAGCCTTTAAAGACAGTGCACAGACAGGCCAAAACTCGGTTTCGGTTCCAAGTGGTTATTATCTGAAGTACCATGAGACTTCGCGAAGTGATATAGGAGCCAATACATTCTAATTCTGTACAGAGCGCTCACTCCGTACAGTATTCTAATGAAGTTTTATGCAAATCGACTTCGGATGAAACATCCGAAGTCGATTCGATCATCCCTCATCATGACAATATTATTTCCAAATGGCAGTGGCCCCTTTCAGCAGGCCAATGTGACTTACCACTATGAAAAAATGTTCAGAAATTGTTAGAGGAACATAATCAAGAGTTCATGGTTTTTCGTAGCCCTCCAGATATCCATTCCCCACCTCATTCCTCCCTCCCCACCTCGCGCAGTGTCACCTATCTCCCCATCCCCATCCCCCCCCCCCCCCCCCCCCCCCCCGCCACTAACTACTCCAGCTACCTCCTCCATTGCCTAGCAAAAATCTCTTTTTTTCTGCAGGATCCAATACTGTATAGTTCACTCTTAACCACGCATTTGACTTGATTCTCCCATTCTTTTATTGATGGAACTCTTTTATTTACCCAGTATTTAATTATAGAACGCCTGGCTTGAAATAATAATTTGGCCACTGTTTCCTGAGTGGTGCTATCTCCCTGCCCTCCTATCTCTCACAAGATACAAGATTCTAAATTTCTGGGGATTTTAACCGGGTACTCTTTCTCTATCCACAAGAGTACCTTCTCCCAGAATGCCTGTATTCGAGTGCAGTCCCATAAAATATGTACATCATCTACTCCGATTTCACCTCATTTTTGACATTTAAATTCTTTGTTTGTATAAAACCGCATAAGCTTTTTTGGTGCAGCACGAAAAACTGGGCCGTTCTGTAGGATGGGTTTCTTGAGATTCTCCTTCTAGCCCCTATTAACAGACCCCATTTCTCTTCGGTCATTTGAACCCCTATTCCCTCCCAGTTACGCTTTGCATTTAAGATCCCTATTTCTTTCGATCTTTGGGCTATTAATATGTTATACACTGTTGATATCTGGTTTCTTTCTATTGTTAAATTTATTATTCTCGTTAGTATTTGGGGGAGCCTTTCTATTTTCCCCTTTCCTATTGACTTTTCCAGAGCATGTCTAAACTGGAAATAATAAATACTTTCCCTATCCAAAAATCCATACCTTTCTTTGATTTCTTGATAACTTATCATCTCTCCATTTCTCCAAACCTGACCTAACCTTAGAACACCCCGTTTCATCCAAATCTGTTTTTCTATTTTTTCTAATTGACCCAATCTAGAGTTGTACCATATTAATGAGTCATCATGTATCGCACTCTCTTGCCATAGGAATTTTATCTCCTGCCAACATTTCCCCATTACTTTTGTTGTTAGAACTTCTGAGAACTGTTGCTTTTGTAATATTCCTGACTCCAATATTAGGCACATTTTGGGTTCCAGTAGTTTTTTATTTATCTTTATCATATTTGATCTATAAATCTGGAGGGTATTAAGGATCTGGATCTTCTTTATCTGTGCTGCCAAATAATACATTCTTAAATCTGGGACTGACATTTCCCCTTTTTCTTCCTGACACTGCAATATTTGTTTCTTAATTCTGGGTTTTCGTCCCCTCCATATTAATTCACTCAACAGATTTTCTAAAATGTTAAAGGGAACCTGTCACCGGGATTTTGGGTATAGAGCTGAGGACATGGGTTGCTAGATGGCCGCTAGCGCATCTGCAATATCCAGTCCCCATAGCTCTGTGTGCTTTTATTGTGTATAAAAAACAATATGATACATATGCAAATTAACCTGAGATGAGTCAGAGCTTGAAAATATGACTCTTCTCTGGTCACACAAGTAAGATATGACTCTTTTATGGTAATTTGCATATGTATCAAATTGTTTTTTTACACAATAAAAGCACACAGAGCTATGGGGTCTGGGTATTGCGGAGGTGCTAGCGGCCATCTAGCAACCCATGTCCTCAGCTCTATACCCAAAATCCAGGTGACAGGTTCCCTTTAAAGACTCTTCTTGGGATTTCTATTAGGGAGTTCTAGAGAACATAATTTATCATAGGTAATAAACACATTTTAATCAGGTAATCCTCCCAGCCATAGAGAGAGAAATTCCTTTCCATACCTTATTCTTACTTTTAACTTTGGTTATAAGGGGAGTAACATTTAATCGAATATAATCCAGTATGTTTGCGGTGATATTTATACCTAGGTATTTTATACACTCTCCTTCATTTTTTATCTCTAATGGTCCAGGTATAAAACTACCCAGGGGATCCAGCGGTATACACGCGGATTTTTCCCAATTAATCTTCAAACCTGCCAATTTACCATATTATTCAAACTGAGCCAATATATCCGTCAGAGAATCATGTGATCCTACGAACAACATTATATCGTCCGCATACATTGAGATTTTTTCCTCATGGTTCCCATATCCGAATCCTTTAATACTGTCATGCTGCCTTATTATTGCTGCGAGGGGTTCAAGTGCTATCGCAAACAATAGTGGAGAAAGGGGGCAACCCTGTCTGACCCCTCTGCCTATTTGAAATGAGTCTGTCAGCTCATCATTTATTATTATTCTGGCACTAATTTGAGTATACAGGAGTTCAATCCAGGAGACAAAATAGTCTCCGAACCCCATTCTCCTCAGTGTGGCTGATAAAAAGGGCCACTCCACAGTATCGAACGCTTTTGATGCATCGATTGAAACTATTATCCGTTCCCCTCTATTATTGGGTATTATCTGCATGTTCATAAAACATCTCAGAATGTTTTTGGACGTCGTCTTACCTGGGATAAATCCGGTTTGATCATCATGTATGATCATATTAATTATACTTCTTAGTCTACCTGCTAAGACTTTGCAAGGATTTTATAATCAGTGTTTATTAATGATATTGGACGATATGATTCCAACAACGTTGGATCCTTCCCTGGTTTTAAAATAAGAGTGATCAGGGCCTCCCGCAGGGAATCGGGTAGTCTTTTACTTATCCTTGCAGCATTCCACATATCCAGGAGTTTAGGTGTATATATCTCTTTATATTCTTGATATCCCTCAAAAGGAATTTTTCCCTACATTTTGCATTATCTTATTTATCTCGTTAATATATTTATCTCTTTTTCAAGATTACCTTTCTTTTCTGTCTCCAGGACGTTCAATTTTATATTATCCAAAAACTCCTCTATTTCCCTTACATCGGCCTCTAATCTACTCTTATACATATCTTTAAAGTATTCTCTTATTATCTCTTTTTTCTCTACCTGTTTTTCTACTATACACCCTGATCTGTTTACCAATCCTTGGATATAATTAGGTTTACGTTGAGCTGCTACAATAGCGGCAAACTTCTTTCCTGGTGTATGCCCCTGGGTATAATAGTCATGGATATGATTCACTCTTTGTGAAACATTGTATCTGAGTATTCCGCTTGTTTATCTCTCCATGTCTGGAAGTTTCCCTCTATTGGGTTAGCGGTATATTCCCTTTCTGTTGTATCTAGCTCCTGTTCTAATTTTCGTATCTGTTGCCTTTTTTCTTTTTTACAGATAGCTATGTGTTTCATAAGTATCCCTCTCATATAAGCTTTTCCTGCCTCCCATACAATCTTAGTGTCTCCGTACCTACGTTAGTGTCAAAATATTCTCTGAGTTCATTTTTTATTTTTTCGTGATTCCCATTAATATCCATCCAACCTACTTTAATTCTAATCCTAACTTCTTTCTTTTCACCTGTATCCCTTATATTTACCACCATTGGACTGTGGTCTGAAATACCACACTGTGTATACTTAACCTTAGTGATTTCGTGAATTGTACTGTAATCTATAGGTGCCATATCTATCCGTGACAAACTGTTATGTGTTTTTGAAAAACATGAGAATCTTTTCCCCATAGGGTTATGCAACCTTCATATATCTACCAAATTCATTTCTTCTGTAATGATTTTAAGAGTGGTTTTAGAGCTACTTCCCATTTTTTTCCCTACACCTATCCATTGTTTCATCCATTACCATATTAAAATCACCCACTATTAGTAATGCTCTATCAGCTCGGTTTAGTGAAAACTCATATATTTTTAATAGGGCATCCATTTTAAATGGGGGAGGTATATAAACATTTGCTATAATCCAGGGCTTATTGGCAATTATACAATCCAATACCACAAAACACCCTTCGGGATCTACCAACTCCTCCTTAACCTGCATTCTAATATCCTTATGCCACAGTATACTCACCCCTCTAGAGTATGAAGAGAATACCGAGTGATATGCCTTATGAATCCATGTTTTCCTTATATACCCACAGTTTTCTTTTGTTAAATGGGTCTCTTGTAGGCATACTATAGCAGGCAAGAATTTGTTAATCACGCCAAACACAGCTATTCTCGTTACTCCTTTCCTCAGACCTCTAACATTCCATGAAACTACCTGCATCTATTCTCCATATTATTAAGTGGTGTTCTATTCCCCATATCCACAGTGGGCAAAACACATCAGGGTGGCGAAGGGAGAACCACAGAGGGAGAGAGGGCGACCCGAGGGGGGCGAGAAGGGGACGGGGAGACCAGAGAAGGAAGGGGGAGAGCACGAGGAGAGAGAGAGAAAAAAAAAGGAGGAGTGAGCGATATATTTATACCTCGATTATTAATTGTCTAATTATAATATTGTTATGTACATACTAGGACAGTAGGGGCAGTATCTTTCACAGCGCTTATCTGCACTGCTATCAATTACAGGTCAATGAAACTAAAGAGGCTGGAGTGATGCAGCCCCTTTAATATTCATTCAGAAACACTAGCACTATCTCCACTAGTTACCCATTGATTGCCTATTAAAAAAGGAGGCCCGTCTTGACAATAGCAGATTTCAGTAGGCAAAATCAGCCTTTAAAGACAGTGCACAGACAGGCCAAAACTCGGTTTCGGTTCCAAGTGGTTATTATCTGAAGTACCATGAGACTTCGCAAAGTGATATAGGAGCCAATACATTCTAATTCTGTACAGAGCGCTCACTCCGTACAGTATTCTAATGAAGTTTTATGCGAATCGACTTTGGATGAAAGATCCGAAGTCGATTCGATCATCCCTCATCATGACAATATTATTTCCTAATGGCAGTGGCCCCTTTCAGCAGGCCAATGTGACTTACCACAATGAAAAAATGTTCAGAAATTGTTTGAGGAACATGATCAAGAGTTCATGGTATTTCGTTGCCCTCCAGATATCCATTCCCCATCTCAGTCCAATCGAGCATTTGTGTGGTGTGCATCAAAAATAAGCCCAGTCCCCAACCTTACAGGGCTTAAATAACCTGCTGCTAACGTTTTGGTGACAGGTCACCTTCAGAGAATTTGTGAAGTTTATGCCTTGACTGTTCGGAACTGTTTTGGTGGACCAAGGGTGGACATACACAATATTATTACGCAGTAAAGCCTTATTCACACGTCAGTGTTTTAGTCAGTGATTTCCATCATTGATTGTGAGCCAAAACCAGGATCAGAGCCTCCACAGATATAAGGTATAGAGAAAGATATGCACCTGTTCTGTGTTTAGTACCGCACCTGGTTTTGGCTCAAAATCACATATTGAAATGACTGACCAAAACACTAACGTGTGAATGAGGCATAATACTAGTATACATAATATTACATAGTACAGTATATACAGTTGGTATACGTATACATGGTTGTCAACTCACATGATTCCTAAAAGGGAAGACAAATCTTTTGCTATGTAAGGGATACATGTGTGGAAATCACACTGGTAAAATCCGTAATCTTTGACCACCACTAATTTCCATAAAGAAACTGCTTTAGAGAATGCTCAAAATGTTGTATGAATTAGTATTGTTACCACTAGAGATAAGCGAAGTTTTTAAAAATTTGATTCGGCAGCTTCTCCAAAGTTTGACAAGAAATTTGATTTGTTACAAATTAATTCGGCACAAATCACTATGTTAAAACCCTATTCAGCCTATCAATCAATGGGGCTGTTTTTAACAGCCACTTAGACAGAAGTGCACCCATCTAACAGCCGTTAAAACGTTAATATTCTAGTACAGGGATCAGCAACCTTTGGCACTCCAGCTGCTTTGAAACTACAACTCCCAGCATGAAAACTTACTCGGCTCTTCTTGTAACACCCACAGAAGTTAAAGGAGGATTCTGGGAATTGTACAGGGTGGGCCATTTATATTGATACACTTTAATAAAATGGGAATGGTTGGGGAAACTTTTCAAGATAGTGCACCACCACATTATGGGTGTCAGGTCCGAGCATTCCTAGATGAACAGTTTCCTGGAAAGTGGATTGGTCGTCGTGGGCCAGTTGAATGGCCCCCAAGGTCTCCCGATCTGACCCCCTTAGACTTTTATCTTTGGGGTCATCTGAAGGCAATTGTCTATGCTGTGAAGATACGAGATGTGCAGCACCTGAAACTACGGAAACTGGAAGCTTGTGCTAGCATTTCTCCTGCGGTGTTGCTATCAGTGTGTGAAGAGTGGGAGAAGAGGGTTGCATTGACAATCCAACACAATGGGCAGCACATTGAACACATTTTATAAGTGGTCAGAAACTTGTAAATAACTCATCAAATAATAAAGTTACATTAAAACCAAGCACACCATTGTTTTTCTTGTGAAATTCCCAATAAGTTTGATGTGTCACATGACCCTCTTCCTATTGAAAAAACTAAAGTTGGATTCAAAATGGCTGACTTCAAAATGGCCGCCATGGTCACCACCCATCCTGAAAAGTTTCCCCCCTCACATATACTAATGTGCCACAAACAGGAAGTTAATATCACCAACCATTCCCATTTTATTAAGGTGTATCCATATAAATGGCCCACCCTGTAGTTTCAGAACAGTCTGGAGTGCCGGAGGTTGCTGATCCCTGTGCTGGTACAATATGGCCTTTTGAGTAAAAAAAAAAAAAACATCCACTTGCTCGCACAGAGGCAGTCTGCTTGAGTGGAAAAGACCTGTCGAAGGACCTGAACGTGATGACGTCACTGTGCTCCCAGCGTGATGTAATTAGGCTCAATGCAGGTCCTTCGGCAGATCATTTCCACTCAAGAGAGGAGCAGACTACCTCTGCACGAGCAAGTGGATGAGGTGATGTTTTTTTTCCGTTCTTTCTAAGACAACTCTAGCCGCCATTTAGAAAAAATGATTTGTTACCACAAAGCGCGAGGAACTTTGGCATTGTGGCATTCCTTCAATACTAGTTGCCACATTTCCTTTTTACCATACTTTAGGTTCTACACTTCTCTAACCAACGATGGGGAGCAAGTCTTTATTGTTGGCTCCAATGTCTGATATGAATGTTTTTTTTTAATATATTTTTTTTATTAAGAAGAAGAAGAAAATCCCTTTATTGTCCCTCAGTGGGGAAATTTTGGCATAACGGCAGCAATCACATTCACAACAGGAGCAAAAATAAGAGTAATTAGAAATTAAAGCGTAAAATACAAGAAAAACATAACACAGAATTTACTTTAAAAATTAACTACTGGGTTTCTGGGAACAGTGGTGGTTATAAATCCTAACCGCTGCTGGGAGGAAGGACCTCCGATAACATTCCTTCGTGCACCTAGGATGCAGCAGTCTTTCACTGAAGGAGCTCTCCAGCTCCACAACAGCTGCGTGCATAGGGTGGGAGACATTGTCTAACAGTGATGTTAATTTTGTTAGAGTTCTTCTGTCACCCACCTCCTGCACTGGATCAAGGGGACAACCTAGGACAGAGCTGGCCTTCTTAATGAGCTTATCTAATCTCTGTCTCTTAGCCACAGATAAGCTGCTCCCCCAACAAACCACACCATAGAATATGGCTGATGCCACCGTTGAGTCAAAGAAGGTCTTTTGGAGCATCCCCTGCACTCCAAAGGACCTCAGTCTCCTCAACAGATAGACTGCTCTGACCCTTTTTGAAAAGAGCATTAGTGTTATGGCTCCAGTCCAGTTTGTTGTTCAGGTGAACACCCAGGTACTTATAAGAGTCCACCACCTCAATGTCCGTTCCCTGTATGTTCACCGGAACCAAAGCAGAGGGCCTGTGTCTGTGAAAATCCACCACCAACTTGGTTTTGCCCGCGTTGATCTGGAGATGGTTCCGCTGACACCAGTCCACAAAATCCTGTGTCCCCTGTCTGTACTCTGGGTCGTCCTTACCTGTGATAAGGCCAACTATGGCAGAGTCATCAGAGAACTTTTGTAGGTGGCAGCCTGGGGAGTTGATGGAGAAGTCTGCAGTGTAGAGGGTGAAGAGGAACGGTGCCAGCACAGTTCCCTGTGGTGCCCCCGTACTGCAGATCAGCTTGTCAGAGACACAACCCTGAGATTTAACAAACTATGGGCGTTCTGTGAGGTAGTCAAGTATCCAATGTAACATGTGGTGGTCCACTCCTGCCATCTCCAGCTTGTCCCTCAGAAGTCCAGGTTCGATGGTGTTAAAAGCACTGCAGAAATCAAAAAACATGATCCTCACAGTGCTTCCAGGCCTCTCCAGGTGAGTTAGAGCTCGGTGTAGGAGGTAGATGATGGCATCATCCACCCCGATACCAGGCTTGTAGGCAAACTGCAGTGGATCCAATGAAGACCTCAACAGGGGGCGAAGATGGTTGAGAACCAGCCTCTCGAGGGAGGGTCTTCATCAAGTGTGGGTCAGTGCTACCGGCCTGTAGCTGCTGAGGTCTTTCGGGTGTGAGTTTTTTGGCACTGGTACCACACAAAAGGTCTTCCACAGCTGTGGAACCTTCCCCAGCCTCAGGCTCATATTGAACATGTGACCCATGATGCCACACAGTTGGTCTGAGCAGCACTTCAGGAGCCTGGAGCTGATGCCGTCTGGTCCTGCAGCTTTACGCACCTTGATTTTCTGTAGTTCCTTCCTTACCTGGAGTGTGGTGATGGACAAGGTGGGCATGTGGGGAGGGGGATGAACGATGGAGTCCTCTAGTGTAAAGGAGGAGAGTAGTGGTAGGTTGCTAAGAGGTGAACAGGCAGTGATGGTAGTGGTGGGGGAAGAAGATGGGGGGGATGTTTGTAGCAGCATGGTGGATTGGGTCAGGGGAGGGGTGGGTATCTTGTCAAACCTATTGAAGAACTTGTTCAACTCATTAACCCACCCCAAGTCACCTGCAGTGTGGATTTGACCCGGTTTGTGACCTGAGATGGTTTTCAGGCCTTTTCAGACCCTGCGTGTGTTATTCTGCTGCAGCTGGTCCTCCATCTTCTTCCTGTAGATGGTTTTCCCCTCTCTGATCTTCCTTCTCAGCTCCTTCTGCACAGTTTTAAGCTCCTGCTTGTTTCCAGATTTAAAGGCTCTTTTCTTTTCCTTGAGGAGAGCCTTTATTTCTGGGTTAATCCAAGGCTTATTATTAGAAAAACACTGTACCTTCATGACTGGCACAGTGTTCTCCACACAGAAGTTGATGTAGTCTGTGATGCATTGAGTAATGTTGTCGGTGTCCTCCCCATGAGGAGCACAGAGCTCATCCCAGACAGTGCAGCTGAAACAGTCCCTCAGAGTGTCTTCAGTCTCCACCATCCTCTCACTGTGCGCCTCACAGCTGGTTCTCTGCATAGAAGGGGTCTGTACACAGGTTGAAGATAAAGCAGATTGTGGTCCGAGCCCCCCAGGGGAGGGAGAGGTGAGGAGCTGTATGCCCGTTTAGTATTAGCATACAGTAGGTCGAGTGTTCTATTGTCTCTGGTGTGGCAGTTAACATACTGGGTGAAGGTGGGAAGAGTGGAAGACAGGGACACGTGATTAAAGTCTCCAGAGATCAAAAAGAGAGCCTGGGGGTGTTTTGTCTGGAGTCTGCTGGTCACAGTGTGAATAATGTCACAGGCAGCTGAAGCATTGGCAGAGGGGGGCACGTAGACTGCTAACACAATAACCTGTGTAAACTCACGTGGTAGATAGTGAGGTCTCATGCTAGCAGCTCAATGTCTTCACAGCAAAGTGTCTCTTTGATACTTAGATGCCCAGAGTTACACCATCCATAATTCACAAACACAGCCAGACCTCCTCCTCTCTTCTTACCGCTCTCTCCTTCTGTCAGCCCAGAGCAGATGAAACCCTTGCATGTATACATGCATGTCCGGAGTTAATCCTGTCAGCCATGTCTCAGTCTGAATGAGTAAACTACTCTCTCTATAGACGCGCTGATGCTTCGTTCATCCGCTTTGTTTTGAGGCGATCTCACATTTCCCATGATGATGGAAGAGATGGCGGGTCCGTTTCTATTCCTCCGGTCCCAACGTCCTCTTCCAGTCCGGGTCCCGCGTCTCTTTCTCCTTAACTCGCGGGGAATATCGTCTTGTTGTGTGGTAAACTAACCAGCAGAGCTACGGAGCGCTAACAGCTGATCCCTGCTGTAAACAATAGCAGCTTGATCAATCACTCTCTCGCCGGACGCAAAAACCATTAAAAAAGTTAAAAATAAAAACCGGGTTGACCAAAATGTAGTCCACTGCATCTTGTCACTAAGCAAAAACTAAGTAACAAGTAAACAAATACACAACAGGTCTAAAAAAGAATAAAAAAAGGAAAAACTCAAGAATGAATGGAGAGCTGATGAAATAGGCTGCCTGCAGGAGCGGCGCCTCTGATGGATCCCTCATCTGCATACATCAGAGACAAGCATTGTCCACAGTCTTCTTAGACTGTTGTCGCAGCTTCCATGAAAACTATTGTACAAAGGTCTTGCAAAATGACTCCCTAACAGAAACCCTCTGTTAGGCACCATTAGGCCTCTTGCACACAAACATTGTGCATCCGTTCCGTGCATTGGGGACCACAATTTGCACGGCCGGCACGGATCGAGGCCCATTCAACTTGAATGGGTCCGTGATCCGTCTGCACCGTGTGGAGGCACGGACAGAAACACCACGTAAGCACTCCGTAGTGCTTCCGCGGGGTTCCGATCCGTGCTTCCGTTCCGCATCTCTGTGATTGCGGATCCATCCAATTAAATGGGTCCGCATCCGTGACGTGAAGTGCACACGGGCCGGTGCCTGTGTTCTGTGGACTCGCAATACGGCCACAGGCATAGGGTTGCCACCCGTCCGGGATTGACCCGGACAGTCCGGGTTTGTAATCCTGTGCCCGGGTACAAGCCTTTCTTAAACCCGGCACAGGATTATTCATTCAAACTGCAGACAGTCTGACCGAGAGTGAGACAGACTCCGATCGCATAGGCTTAGCTGCTGTCACTCACTGCGGCGGGTGATCAGCTGAGCGCAGCCAGCACTCCTCCCGAGCCTCTCTCCTCCCTCCTCTAGTCTGCACACTACAGTGATGCCAGGCAGCGCTGTGTTCACTCACTGTTCAGTCTCCGGACTCCTCGCTCCTCCTCGCTCCTCCCCTGCCTCCCAGTCCCTCCCTCCTTCTCTCTGATAAGGAAGTGAAGTCCACACAGGAAGTGACATCAGAGAGAGAGGCAGGGAGGAAGAATTGAAATCATTCTTCTTCTCCAGACTCCAGTCCAGCTCCAGCAGCCTGCCCAAGTAGTGCCCAGCCCAGTGCCCACTGTGCCCTGCCTGCAGAGTGGTTTTTCAACCTGTGTGTGACCAAGACAGTCCTGACACCTGTCCTAGGCACTTCTAAAAAGGTATATAAAACATTTGAAGTGTGTAAATGTAACAGTGTTTAAAGGGTTTCTACCACCAGAAATACTGTTATGTAGCTGACTGATATAGCGATGCGCTAATGTCAGCACTACATAACAGTATGTTTCTAACATTAGTCTCTGCAGCCGTTTTTGCTAAAAAAGCACTTTTATTATATACTAATGAGCCTCTAGGTGCCATGTGGGCGTAAAATCAGCACCTAGAGGCTCCGTCCAATCACCCATTATCCCGCCCAGGTCCCCTGTTCTGCCCGCCCCGCTCCTCTTGATTGATGTGACGGTTCGCAGCAGCATTGCCGAAATCCCGCGCCTGTGCCATTCACTATGTCTTCGGCGCAGGCGCAGTGAGTGAAGGCCGCTCTCCGGATGCCGGCTTCCTCACTGTGGCTTGGCGGCGCAGGCACAGTGAGGAATCCGGCACCAGGAGCGCATCATTCACTGCCTGCACCGAAGACAGAAGTGAACGGCGCAGGCGCGGGATTTCGCCATCGATGCAGGGAACAGTGGCATCAATCAAGAGGAGCGGGGCGGGCAGAACAGGGGACCTGGGCGGGATAAAGCGTGAGTAGACGGAGCCTCTAGGTGCTGATTTTACACCCACATAGCACCCGAGGCTCATTAGCATATAATACAAGTGCTTATTTTATCAGAACGGCTGCAGGGACTAATGTTAGAAACACACTGTTATGTAGTGCTGACATTAGCGCATCGCTATATCAGTCAGCTACATAACGGTATTTCTGGTGGTAGAAACCCTTTAAACAGGTTTCTGAATCTGTCAATCATCAGAAAAAACATTACGTTATGTAGCTGACTGACATTAGCGATGGGCTGATGTCAGCAGTACATAACAGTGTGTTTTATAACTCCCTGCCTGTCGCTGCCGCCGTTCTCTTAAAATAAAGACTTATAATATGCTAATGAGCCTCTTCAGGGGCGTAACGATCGCGGTGTGACAGCGACCAGGGGTGGAGGCGGGACACGGGTGTGGCTGGAGGCGGGACATGGGCGAGGCTGGAGGCGGGACATGGGTGGAGCCTGGAAGGGGGCCCTCCCTCCCTTCTGTTCGGGTTTGGCTTGAAGAAAAGGTGGCAACCCTACACGGGCACACAACGTTCGTGTGCAAGAGGCCTTAGTGTCAGTAATATGCTGGATTTGGCATTGCCATTATTTCTGTTGTTCTAAACCTAAAACTGAAAAAAAAAAGAAAGAATATCTAGCTGTGATGTGAATGAAGCCTTAAGCCTGTATTGCACCAGGCGATTGTCGGACAGATCATCACTGACACACGTTTGTAGTAACACTCGTTAGCGATAAACCGCAATGTGTAATAGTGCTGCCAACTGCCTGATGAACAAGCAAATGCTCATTTATCAGGCAGTCGCAATCCTGCAGCTGTACCTTGGAGGAGATTGCTGTATGTAATAGCAGTGGTCTCCTCCACTGATAAGCAGGTGATTGCCGGCGAAGGAACGCTTACTTTCCAACAATCGTCTGCCTCATTCCACAGATCAGTTAATTAAATGATTATGCATCCTATTAAAGCCACTTTCAGGTGGCTGTAATACAGGTGCCTATTGAAGTCTGTATAACAAACACAACACCCGGACCTCCAGAGAGTGCTGTTTTGATGTTCAAACTCGAAATCGGATGAACTGCAGGAGTTCTAGATATTTTATCTTTAATTCAGGCACCAAAAAGTACTTAAAAGGGTTGTCCCATGAAAAATATTCTACAGTTTTCAAACCAGCACATGGATCTGAATTCTTTTGTAATTGCATGTAACTGAAAATTTAGCATAGCCACTGAGGTATTCTATAAAATGTATCTGTATAGCGCCACCTGCTGTTTGTTTTTTTCTAATTTCTTTGTCCTGCTCACTCAGATGGCCGCACATGCTCAGTTTTATCCTTCAACTACCTCCTGAGCTGTGATAGGGAGAGCTGAGACACGCCCCCTGAGCTGTCAGCTTGTTATAAATCTAGCAGAGCGATAAATGTGGAGATTTCTGGATCCATGCGAGGTACAGGGCTAGTTCTAGCTGTGTTAGAAAGAGATTGTCATGCACTATATGATATGTGATTTTCATTTTTACATTAGTCATGGGATAGCCCCTTTAATGCAGATACCAAAAAAGAGTAAGTCATGTTTAAATGTGTAATGTATAGGACTATGCTTATTTGATGTGGGAATAAAACTTCTACAAGCAATTAAATTGCTCACATCACCTTTCCACTCTGAATCTTCATGTAATTTGTCAAGCATTGATATTAAAGTGAGCAATGTAAGGTATGTTCATTTATGTATAGTGGTACGCAAGGAAAGGTCCTAAAGTATCTGTGTTTGTATTCTGCAGCAAGTGAGGTGTGTGCTATGAGGTTCTGCAGCCGCTCTGTTGTGCAGTTTCGCAATGTAAATCTGCAGCAATTGAAGGCACAGTACATGTGGATTAGGGTTTTCAAAACCCCATCCACATATAGAGGGAAAATTCCACACTGATAAATAAGCATTTTTCAGATTTTCAAACCCACATCATGCACATGTTGTGGAAGCATCAGGTTTCACCCTTTCAGCGTATAGGGTGAAACCTGCCGTTAATCCATAGTAAAATTCACGGCAAGCATGAAGCATAGCAAATTATTTTTGGGGCTCCAGTCTAAAATATGGTTTGGGGCTCCTAGGCCTGAGAGTAAATGATTGAAAAATGCACTTACCCTTTCCACGCTTTAGATTTCTTAGAACTACTACTCCCCACAAGCTGGAGTTACGGTATGTTATGAAGATGAACATGGTAATCAATTTTTTTTTATAATTGAAGCCTTTAATCGAAACAAATGTTAGCTTTCTAAGAATGCATCAAAGAGGTAATCTTATTCTTCTGCTAATTCTTAGTCTGTGGTTCTTGAATCCATTCCATTGCTCAGAGTAGCATGTAAATGAGATTGATTATCCAAAGGCTGTGGTTTTTCCTTGTTGGCAGTTGGCCTGTTTTTGAAAACTACCTTTGATAAAATGCCTAGACACACCATTTTTAATCTGATACTTATTGTCTAAGTCAGTGCTTCTCAATCTGCGGTACAGGGGATATGCAGAACTGTCTTAGTGTTTCAGGGTCTATGCAATATTTAATTGCTGGTTGTTCCCGCACTGACACATTAAAACATATTGCCATCCTGGCGATACAGTTAAATACTGTAGGGAGGGGACCAAAGGAGTGGATGGCCTTATAGTTCACAGGCCACAAGGCTATGAGAGGATAGTTACATAGTTAATACGGTTGAAAAAAGACATAAGTCCATCAAGTTCAACCAAGGGATAGGTGGGGAAGCGAATCCCAGAAGGAAGTGAGACTCAGATTTCTACACATTTTTATAAGCATTAATGTAATTTACTTTCAAGAATTCATCTAAACCCTTTTAGGTTGAGAAATCCATTGCAACGAAGCGGACTTGGTCCCCAGGTCCCCTGTTAGTAATGGGGATGGTACCCAGGTATAGGAATGGCCGAGTGGTATAGGCTGGTCTAAAAGCTCCCTTTATGTTGTATGAGTGTCACGGTGCTCCTACCTGGATATGCTCGGCCCCAAGCCTTGGCCCCGAAGCAGACAAATAATGGGTAGTAATTAAGGGATGAAAGAAATAACCTGAGCATTAAAACTCTGGCAGGCAAACTCAACACTGCTACATCTGTTGCTCTCTGGCTCTGCTGTGCTGACAGGCTAGCTGTATAACTAAGCTTCTTCTTGTATGCTGCAACTTCTCTCTTGTAGTCTGATTCTGAATTAGATCATGCCAGGGAACTCTTCTTCTGGCTCCTGAGGCTCCAAGCTGTGGCTTCCAGATCCAGCTGAGCTTAAGGTGCTCTAGCTGGCTTGCTGGGGCACGTCCAGCAGAGACGTGCCCAGCCGCACACCCTTCCCCTAGCTGGGGGTGCACTAGACTGCTCCTAGAAACTAATCCCCACCCTTCCTGCAGGAAGTGGGACTCGCCCACTCCTCCACAGAGGCGGGTTAAAATGGAATGTCAAGCTCAATTCTACCTAAGTGTAGCTCTGCCATACTTGCTGCCACCTGCTGGTGAACCAGGCACATTACATGTTAACATAACAGTTACAAAATAGGAAATACACAGCATTTGGACCTGAAATAAATACACATGATTACATGAGGTTAACCAATAGAGACAGTAGCGGGGTGCAAAGGTAGTAATGCCACTCTGGGGTGTTACAACTGTCCTTAAGGCCTCATGCACACGACCGTTGTGTGCATCCGTGGCCGTTGTTCCGTTTTCCGTGATTTTCTGCGGACCCATTGACTTTCAATGGGTCCGTTGAAAACTCGGAAAATGCACCGTTGTTCATCCGCGGCCGTGGTCCGTGTTTTCTGTCCGTCCCAAAAATAGGACCTGTCCTATTTTTTTGACGGACAACGGTTCACGGACCCATTCAAGTCAATGGGTCCGTGAAAAAACACGGATGCACACAAGATTGGCATCCGCGTCCGTGATCCGTGGCCGTAGGCTACTTTCACACAGACGGATCGCAGATCCGTCTGCATAAAAGCTTTTTCAGAGCTGAGTTTTCACTTCGTGAAAACTCAGATCCGACAGTATATTCTAACACAGAGGCGTTCCCATAGTGATGGGGACGCTTCAAGTTAGAATATACTACAAACTGTGTACATGACTGCCCCCTGCTGCCTGGCAGCACCTGATCTCTTACAGGGGGCTATGATACGTACAATTAACCCCTCAGGTGCGGCACCTGAGGGGTTAATTGTGCGGATCACAGCCCCCTGTAAGAGATCGGGTGCTGCCAGTCAGCAGGGGGCAGTCATGTACACAGTTCGTAGTATATTCTAACTTGAAGCGTCCCCATAACTATGGGAACGCCTCTGTGTTAAATTATACTGTCAGATATGAGTTTTCACGATCTAACTCAAATCCGATGGTATATTCTAACATAGAGGCGTTCCCATGGTGATGCGGACGCTTCAAGTTAAAATATACCATCGGATTGGAGAAAACTCAGATCCGATGGTATAATGGGGACTCCTGACTTTACATTGAAAGTCAATAGGGGACGGATCCGTTTGCAATTGCACCATATTGTTTCAACGTCAAACGGATCTGTCCCCATTGACTTGCATTGTAAGTCAGGACGGATCCGTTTGGCTCCGCATGGCCAGGCGGACACCAAAACGACTTTTTCTTCATGTCCGTGGATCCTCCAAAAATCAAGGAAGACCCACGGAAGAAAAAAACGGACACGGATCACAGACCAACGGACCCCGTTTTTGCGGACCTCAAAAAAAAAACGGTCGTGTGCATGAGGCCTAACAATGAGAAATTAAAATAAGCAATAAAAGGACAGGACATTCTGAAAAATCTGAATTCAGATTTTGTTTGTTGCCTAAAGACAACATTGATTGGTATAAGATTATGATAATGACATCTGATGTTGGAGGAGATAAAGGACACTCCCATACACATCAGACAATTGTCCAACCCTGGCGAAATTGGCAGGTTTGGCCAACTTTCTCTTACTTGTAAGGATACTTATAAACCTCTTTCACACCTCAGTGTTTGTCAGTGATTTCCATCAGTGATGGTGAGCCAAAAACGGGAGTGGAGCTAAACAGCCATAAGGTATAAGGGAAAGATCTGCACCTGTTCTGTGTTTAGAGCCGCACCTGGTTTTGGCTCAAAATCACTGATGGAAATCACTGACCAAAACACTGATGTGTGAATGAGGCATAATAATGTATCTTGCCAGCACAGGGGGTGCTATTCCACTCATTGCTGAATATAGCTTTCTGTCCCATGGGGATGAGGCTCCACAGGATAAAATCTAAATCTTCTGATGTCAAATGCTGAATTGTTTTCTAGAACTTTGAGGATCTTTTCTAAGTGGGGTGTTTTCTTTCTTGCAAATACAGTTGCCTCTCAAAAAGATTCTTTATTCTGTAGTCTTTAGATATTGGACAGTATAGACCGCTGTATGTACAAAGAACCGGTCAATCTGGTGGCGTGGGGTCCTACTAGAATAAGGAACCAAAATGCCTGTTCTCGACTTGAGAGCAGGATGATCATGCCATGTACGTCCCTATCCATTGACATTATTGGGAATATCTGAAACTGTCAAATATGCCAAGTAGGCTGTTATTGACTTGCCACTCATCTTTATGGAGAGGGACTGCATTTGCTTGATCTGCTGTCAGGCCAAGAATGGGGAATCAGGGCTTCTTGTTCTAACAGATTTTTACAGTTAAAAACCCTTTTTTGTTCCTGCACCAACAATTGCTTTAACCTGATTCAAAAACATCAAATGCTATATGAAGGAAAAAAAACATAATTATATCCCCGCGGTCTTGTGACCCATGATCATGCATATTGTCAGTTGTAACTGCAAAGATTCATGTGAATGGGAAGTTTACTTTTTCAATGGGGAATTCCCCATGACGGTGTGCAGGAATGAGACGTAGGTAGAGCAGATCACTGCAGGGCTATAAATATAAGTAGGATAGTTTTGTAATGCTTATTGATCTGCACTTAACATTTGGATTTCATTTCGTTCTAGGAAATGTTGCTCTGGTATTAATGTGGTTTCAGACTCTTGCATAAAAGTGTTGTCTGGCTTGGTAGCTCCATTTCCACTTTTATTAATGAACCAAGTGCACAGCTGTTATCAGTTCAACAAACACCATTATTGGCACTGTACTTCGCTTACTCTTAATGCCAAGTGTCTAATCAGCTGCATGCGGAGAACTGCCAAGAAACTGACACTGCAAATATTTAGCAATGAGGCTTAAACTTCACATCTTCAGTGCCCTATATATACTGCTTGAAGAATTTTCCTTCTAATTCTCCTAAATCTATTTATTAGATTTTTGTTTGCAGTATTTTTGGTTTTCTCACATGTCCGATCCCTGAAATTGAACAATGATTAGACTGTCTTCGGTACAAGTAATTTTCCCTCAACTAAATAACAATTCCACATTGGATATTAGTAAATGGAAGCATAAAATAGAATATCATCTATATGCAAAAGGAGAAGCAGTCATATGGTTGGTTCAATTAATTGCTTCAGTTTTTTAGGAGAAAATGTTTTAGAATTCTTATTAGAAAAAATTGTGAAAATATCTTGAGAAAATGGGGAAGATTTGTCAATAATATTGTGTGCTGAATTAGTTTACACCGAGAATATTTCATAATACATTTAGTACAACTTCCTAAGGCACACAAGAACTTATTTTTGGACCCTTTCATTTTTAGGTGACTGCAAAAAATGCGGACAGCACACAGATATCATCTGTGTGTCCATATTGTACAGTATATTATAGAACATGTCCTATTCATGTCCATTTTGGGGACAAGAATAGACATTTCTACTATTGGGCCTATTGGTCCTCAGTGCTGTATATTTATGGCACTGCAATTCACCACGCAACAAAAAAAAACTTTTCGTCTGCTACTGGGCAAAAAACATTTGTCCTATACTAAATCGAGTGTGCGGATTACAAATCCAAAGTCAGAATTGTTGTAACACGTCACAAAATTTTGCTATGCATAAGTATGCCTAAATGAATAAAGCACTTGGAAAGCATTGAATAATTTTGAACAGAACGAGTTTTACTCCAACAATTACCTAACATCAAAGTTTGCATAGTAAACAGTGTATGAAAATGTAAAGGAATAACAAAATTTCAAAAAGTCTCGTTTTTAAGTTTAAAAGTCTAACTTGAGCAAGGACCAGTACTGTTAAAAGTGCTTCAGACATCTGCTTTTGCATTTCTGAACGGTCATATTATCCCATTGCAAAAACCAGCAGTAGTCCCCCATAATGTTGGGATTCCAGCGGCCTTGATACCTGTTCTCCATTGTAGATATATCTTTATGGAACCGCTCTCCATGTTCGTCACTTACGTGTCCCAAATTTGGTGGGAAAAAGATGGGAATGTAAGAAATGCACTTTCAATGACATTCGGCAGCCAAGTTGGCCAAATGCTGTAAGCATGTTGTCTACTAATTCAGCATAATTTGCAACTCGTCTGTTCCCAAGGAAGTTCTGCACTGCTAGCACAAATGCATCCCAAGCTGCAAGTTCCAGAGGGTTGAGCTTTGTTCTGAATGTGTCATGATGCATTAGTTTGTTGATTTCGGGGCCAATAAAAATTCCGGCCTTTATTTTAGCATCAGTTTTCAGTGTGCTAAAATTCTCCTTCAAATACTGGAAACCATTTCCATCACGATCAAGTGCAATTACAAACTTTTTCATTAAACCAAGTTTAATGTGAAGTGGTGGAAGATAAACTTGAAGTAGATCGACCAGTAATTTGTGTTGTACATTGTACTGACCAACTGTGTGCTCTACTCTGAGAAGCCACTGTCTCATTTTGTAATGATTGTTGTCATCACGACTGTTCCATTGGCAGAAGAAACACATATGCTTTGTGAACCCTAACTGTAGGCCAAGCAGCAGTGCTACTACTTTCAGGTCAACACAAATTTTCCATTTATGTTCTGAGTATTTGATAATTTTCAAAATTAACTCCAACCGCATGAGCCAATGGAACAGATGGTTTTTCGTTACCATTGTGTAACAAGACAGCTTTCAAACTTGTTTTGCTAGAGTCTATGAATAGCCTCTATTCATCAGAACATGTGTACCATCTAACTCCATCATCAGACCATTTACATCAGTACAGAAACAGACATCACTTTCCATTGCATAGTATTCAGCTAACTCGGTGTGTCGATGACGAAAGTGTGAAGTTGTGGTGCCTCGTTGTAGCAAATTCTATTCCTGAAGTCTAGAAGCTAGCAGTTTTGATTTTTCTTTATATAATGACAGATCTCTTACTAGATCATCTAAATCTGATTGGCTCAGCAAGTGTCGGCTGACCCTCCAGTTGTTCCGGATCAGGAAATACATCGTGACAATCAACATCTTGTTCTTCATCAGGATCAGAACTGTCTGTTTCAATTGCCATTCTTTCTGTGGGAGGGGCAGGCACTGGATTCTCAACGTCGTGTAGTACTGGTTTAAGAGCAGACTCACAGTCAGGATACACAATTTGTGACTTGTGTCTCTTTGAATATCCAGCGATTTTAGTCATGCAAAAGTAACAGTCTGAATGGTGATTTTTCCGCTCACGCCAAACCATAGGCACTGCAAAAGCCATTCCTTTCCTTTTACCATTCAACCACTGCGTTAACCCAGAGTAGCACACAGTGCAACAAACATGAGGTGCCCAGCTTTTATCTTGATCTCCAATTTTACAGTCAAAGTAATACTTGTAAGACGCACTCACTTTGTCAGATTCTTGCGCTGATCATAAGTAGTGTATTTGCCACATATGTAGCAGAAATTGTCTGGATCATTAACACATTTGTGTTTATCCATCTTAAGTTTCAAAACTGATAGCACTATAACAGATCACTTTATTAAAATCTGTCCAGCTTGCCTTATATACTTATTGCTGACATCAGCCTGAGTGCGTCCGGACAGGTCTGGACATGTCCATTGGAATATCTCCAATATAATGCATTAATATTATAACTGAATAGGCTTTGCATGTATAACTTAAAATCTAGATGTGTCAGGCAAATTCTGAGTTCATCTTTGGAATCAGTGCGCTCATTTTAGTATAAATCACATGTTTTTCTCTCAGTAGCAAAATCATTGTTGCGCGGTGAATGGGACCAAGATCAGAGGAAACTCCAGTCCTGGCCATTTAATATTCCTAATACCAAGATAAATAGCAGTTGTGAAAAACACAAAGATTTAGTCCTATGTACTAGCTGACCTTCAGGCCTGACGAATTTGCTGGGGCTGTTGGTTTTAAGAATCAGTTTTGGGCCTGAAAGGGTTCCCATGGTTGGATATCTTGCTACAATATACCATGTACAGTTGCCCTGTACTACTGTTACATATTTATAAATGTGAACATGTGTTTTTTAATGAATTTCTTAATTTTGTAACTTGGCACCAGAGATAAGTGACAAGTAAAATATAATGCATTTTGTGTTTTTGTTTTCTGTTTCAGGAAGAAATCCTTTCTATTTTCAGCATTGTATGCTGCCTTTATATTTGGCGGCCGGCACCTAATGAAACAGCGAGAAAAGTTTGAGCTAAGGAAACCCCTTGTCTTGTGGTCCCTCAGCCTTGCAGTTTTTAGGTACAACATGTACATAAAGTATTATTGGCTCATTTTTCAGAATATTAAAGAGGTTGGTCAGTTTGTAAAATGTGCTGAAAATGCATAAAGTATACAGAAATGTAACTTAATTACTAGCTTTTCTTATATTTTTATGACCGCTGGGGCCCCAACAATCTTCATTTGGGATGGACTATGAACCCTAAAATGGCCCTCGAAAAAAAAAACTAGAAGTGGCCCCATGTTCTAGGTGAGTCTAAATCGACAGAAGAGGCCAATACAAAATACTGCCCCAGCAGAACCAAACACAACAGTGCAGCACAAAATACTGCCCAAGCAGCACCTACTAGCAGCACAAAATATCTCTGTAGAATAAAGCGTAAAATATCCCTGACTCTGTAGTTGCTAATGCCAGCTACCACGTTCTGTCCTCCTCATCCTTTTGTTGTCTCTCATTAAAATATAGAGTAGGGGGTTCAGGAGGTGAGACATGAGCCACAGCATCGAGCCAGCCCTCTTTAACATGTTGGCTGGTCTTTCAGCGCTACCAAACTTACTACAGCACTAGATACCTATTACATCCAGACGTTCTATTTTCTCATCTTCTCCATTTGGTCCAGACTTCCCAATCTTGATGACTTCTTTCAGTCATTTCTTGTCTCTGCAGTGTTTGCCACACAGACATCTTAGATTCCTTGCATCATTCTCCTCACCTTCTCAACACAAACTCCCAGCCTGGTGCCCCAACAGTGTCATCCTGCTGCCATACTGTGCACACCCTATACAGTATTGAGGGGAGAGTCCCCCGTAGTGCCCCCATTAGTAATAATGCTCCTATAGACAGTTATTAATAATTCCTGGGGGTAATGTTAACATCATCATGCCACATGTGTCCTGGTAAAGGCGGTCATGATGATGTCATAGCTTCACCACACCATGCACCATTCATACATTACATTATAGTCTTCAGGCCAAGTACCTAGTGATCCCTGTGTTAATTAATGATGGGAGCATCAGGTTCTTACTGTATGTACCCAGTCATTTGCTGTGAGAAGGGCTCGGATGGCCCTGTGAGCTGATGTCCATCAAGATGTTTCATGTTAGGGTCTGTGGGCACCCCGCCCCTGCTCCTCACTGACACAACCTTAGTGAGAAAGAGTTTGAATGGAGCGGTGGTGGAGCAGGTCTGCTGCCAGTTCATTAAAAAACTCCCCCAACAATCATACATTTATCACTTATATTGTAAATACTGTACATTAGGTGATAAATGTATATACTGGAAAAAATCATGTAATGTAAATCAAAAAGTCCCCTTCCATATGTGAACAATAAAGGTTCATGTTTTTCTCATTCACGTGACATAACAGTGTTATCAGTAGGCAAACCCTGTGCATATATACATAGTCGCTTATGATGCCTGTGTATGCACCAGATATGTCGATTGTGTATAATATGAGCACTTTGTGGGCCATGGGTCTCAATTGATAACACAGGGAGTGACACTTTCTGATTTGCTTTATTTATTTTACAGCAGAAGATGGTTTGTAAATGTTATTTAGTAAGTTACTTTTCACCATACTTTATGGATTTTTTGTATATTTTACAACAAAGTGGCCAACTTCTTAAATCACAGTTGCCCTTTCTCCTCCCAGAAGTGTAAAAGTCATGGTGAGAGAGTAGACAGTTCAGTTACTTAGATAATTCTATGATGTTTAAAGTCTCCTTTGTAAAGGAGCTTTGCAGTAGACCAGTGTTGTTCAGTTGCATCCGGACTGGACCACCCATTAAACAGTTATGTTTTTGGGTAGTGTAATTCAATAGGTTCTAGATTATTAAAGGGGTTGTTTAGAATATTACTGATGATGATCTATGCTCAGGAAACAGTCTTGTGAAAAAATTAGGACACCCTTTGAAAGCATGTGGTTTTTTGTAACATTTTTAATAAATGGTTATTTCATCTCCGTTTCAACAATACAGAGAGATTAAAGTAATCCGACTAAACAAAGAAAACTGAAGAAAAGTCTTTTCAAGATCTTCTGTAAATGTCATTCTACAAAAATGCCTATTCTAACTGAGGAAAAAGATAGGACACCCTTGCCCCTAATAGCGAGTGTTACCTCCTTTGGCTGAAATAACTGCAGTGAGACGGTTCTTGTAGCCATCTACCAGTCTTCGACATCGGTCTGAGGAAATTTTACCCCACTCCTCAATGCAGAACTTTTTCAGCTGTGAGATGTTTGAGGGGTTTCTTGCACGTACAGCCCTTTTCAAGTCACCCCACAGCATCTCAATGGGATTCAAATCTGGACTTTGACTTGGCCATTCCAGGACTCTCCATTTCTTCTTTTTCAGCCAATCTTTGGTTGATTTACTAGTATGTTTTGGGTCATTGTCATGTTGCATGGTCCAGTTCCGCTTCAGCTTTAATTTTCTAACTGATGGTCTCACATGTTCTTCAAGCACCTTCTGATACACAGTAGAATTCATCGTGGATTCTATGATGGTGAGCTGACCAGGTCCTGCTGCAGCAAAGCAGCCCCAAACCATGACACTTCCACCTCCATGCTTCACAGTTGGTATGAGGTTCTTTTCTTGGAATGCTGTGTTTGGTTTACGCCAAACATGTCCTCTGCTGTTGTGTCCAAATAATTCAATTTTGGACTCATCTGTCCAAAGAACATTATTCCAGAAGTCCTGGTCTTTGTCAACTTTATCGCTGGCAAATGTCAGTCTGGCCTCGATGTTTCTCTTGGAAAGCAAAGGTTTCCTCCTTGCACACCTCCCATGCAAGTTAAACTTGTACAGTCTCTTTCTGATTGTAGAGGCATGTACTTCTACATCAACAGTAGCCAGAGCCTGCTGTAGTTCTCGAGATGACACTTTAGGGTTTTTGGATACCTCTTTTAGCATCTTGCGGTCTGCTCTTGGGGTGAACTTGCTGGGGCGACCAGTCCTGGGCATGTTGGCAGTTGTTTTGAAAGCCCTCCACTTGTAGACTATCTTCCGGACAGTGGAATGGCTGATTTCAAAATCTTTTGAGATCTTTTTAAATCCCTTCCCAGACTCATAGGCTGCTACAATCTTTTTTCTGAAGTCCTCTGACAGCTCTTTTGCTCTCACCATGGTGCTCACTCTCACTTCAACAGTCAGGAGCACACCAAACTAAATGTCTGAGGTTTAAATAGGGCAAGCCTCATTCAACATGCAGAGTAACGATCTACTAATTATATGCACCTGGTGTGATATACCTGTGTGAGATCTGAGCCAATTTAAGAGGGAATACATGTGAGGGTGTCCTATCTTTTTCCTCAGTTAGAATAGGCATTTTTGTAGAATGACATTTACAGAAGATCTTGAAAAGACTTTTCTTCAGTTTTCTTTGTTTAGTTGGATTACTTTAATCTCTCTGTATTGTTGAAACGGAGATGAAATAACCATTTATTAAAAATGTTACAAAAAACCACATGCTTTCAAAGGGTGTCCTAATTTTTTCACATGACTGTAGGTCTTCATTACCTGATCATTGGCGAGAGTCCGTCACCCCGCATCCCTGCTGATACGCTGATTCAGGGTAGGTTCAGTGCCAAAACTACAAAGCTCCACGCACTGTGTAGTAGAGGGAAGTGAGTGGGAGCAGCCCTGCCTTAAACCAACTCCATCCACTGCACAGTAGATGGAGCTGTGTAGTTCCAGTGTCAAAGCTATCCCAAAACAGCTGACCAGCATGGGGGATAGGTCCTCAATAGTGAAATCCTGAAGAACTGAAAAACTCCTTTAATACCAAATTCATCCTACAACTTTACATGATCTGGACTGTGCAAAGCCATGGAATCTCTACCTAAAACCAAAAATCTTGAATGAAACCCAGGGCAAGAGATTTCTCTTCCTAAAACTGTTGTAGGGTATTCAGCTTGCAAACCAAAGTTAACACCATTGGTAGACACACTTCCAAAGATAAACATATTGGACACACTAAGGCATAAGGAACACTGAAACACTTCAGGTCTTACCATAGTCTTCATACCAAAGCCCCCTTGGACAACGCATGTAAACCAACCGGAATATCCATAGCTGACCAAGATGGCGGAAGCTACATTTTGCATATGAATAAATCCAAGTAGCAGAATCTCCTGTGTTTGCGCCGGCAGCTAAATCATTACTTCCACAGAGTTAATTTAATTATATTTATGCTTTAGTGTCCCATATTTGCATGTGTTAAAGCTACATGGTCATTTGATAACTACTTTGTGTAGATATATTATGTCTTTTGAGGGTAGATGTTAA
Organism: Bufo bufo; assembly: GCF_905171765.1. NCBI lineage: Eukaryota > Metazoa > Chordata > Amphibia > Anura > Bufonidae > Bufo > Bufo bufo. The sequence continues at coordinate 599,901,134 of NC_053390.1, read as the reverse complement.
TCTGAAATGTAATTATTAAAAATGTATTTATAAAAAGTATTTTGACTGGAATGTGTGTGTATATATATTGTGGGGATTTGCTCTGGTAGACAGGCTTGCGGACGCAGTATAGAGGCAACGACAACGTCTTTAACTTAAATAGTTCGGTGTTTATTCACACATAAGGATAAGCAAAACAAAAAGTCAGTTTCAAGGAAAGCAGTCACCTTGAGTCTGGTGTTTGTTCACACCATGCAGCAATGCAGAAGTCCTTGGACATAGCAGAAACCACCTGCTCTCACGGCAACAAGGTAGCAGGCCTTTACCCAGGCCCAAACTCCCAGGTCCCAACACAGAGACTGACAGAGCTTCACTGTCAGAGAGGAGTAAATTCCTACCACCTGACAGTGCTGCCTGTTTTTTATAGCCCAAACTAAGACCCGGCCTGGAACATGGGGAGCAGCCACCCACCCTGCACTTTGGCTGCTCCCAGTAAGAGTTGGCCCGGATCGGCTTTGCAGCTATACTAAATAGCAAAACCATGTCAGCCAGCACTAGCTGCCGCTGACACATGAAATTACCGGCTCTTACCTCACCGAGGCCAGGAACCTCGGTGACACATACCTTCCGTCAATGACGGACCCTTGTGCCTTCCTACAATATATATATATATTTATATCTTCTTATTATATGCTAATGTACGGAACCACTGAAAGGTGTGTAAGACATTTCATATTTTCATTATGTGAGTGCCCACTAGGTTCATATTTGATAAAATGTAAAAAAAAAAAATCCAAGGAAATCAGGCTCCAAAAGTGTTTATAGGAGATATTTTCCCTATTTGTTTGACAATTCATTTAGTAACCTACTTAATCTAATAGCCGTAAGATATGAATCATTCTTTTTTTGTATCCTCAGTATATTTGGTGCTGTCCGGACAGGCGCTTACATGTTGTACATTTTGATGACCAAAGGACTTAAGCAGTCAGTTTGTGACCAGAGTTTCTATTATGGACCAGTCAGCAAATTCTGGGCCTATGCATTTGTACTCAGCAAAGCACCAGAGTTGGGTAAGAAACTTTCATCATTTTCTACATTCAGAGCCTGCTTGGGGGTTTCCACCATATTACACATCTAAAATAGTGCTATCCCTGCTGTCCAAATGATGCATATCCCTACACACTATACATACTGGCGAAGTGGTCACTGGTCACAGTTTTTGATTCATGATACATGAAGCAGGAAGAAAGATCTTATTTTGTTAATCCTGGGCCCATAGAAGTGAATGGGAGCGGTGACCAGTCATGCGCTGTGTGCTACCATTCACTTCTATGGGGAGAGGGCTTGGTGGTGGCTGTACCGGAGTCCTCCAGCCACCACTTTGCGGGGCTCAGTTTAGGAGATAGGTGCGGGTTCCAGCGGTGGGACCAGCACCTATCAGACAATGTTGGCATATCCTAGCGATATGCCTCCATTGTCTGAGATGAGACAACCCCTTTAAACACCTAACTGTTTTGCCAGAGTCCAGCTCCAGCAGTGGGAAAAGTAGCTAACTGGAGGGAAGGCTGCTTTAGATGGTGATATCTTTTGAATGACAGCAATATGTTCAGGACATGAGAAGATATCACTGACAGAAATTGGGATGCTGTGAATGCAGCTGAAAGTGAAAGTAAAAGGAGGTTTTATTATTACCGACTCCATTTCTAACAGTGATTTCTCCTCTGTTACTTGGACTTTAGCTGTCATTTTGGTCTTGTATGAAAGCCTGGTATGTCAGCTTGTTTCTAGCTGCTACAATTCAGGAGATAGCAGCATCTAAAGCAACCCTCCCCCTTCATTTAGCTACTTTCTCCACTGCCGGAGCTGGACTCGGGCAAAACAGTTAGGTGGTTAAGGCTACATTAAATATAAATAATATCTTAAATGTTAATGTTGGGTGTATAACAAAGATATTGGTAGGATTACAAACATTCGGTACGAAGTCCATAGTGATTTTCATATCTACCTAACCATTCAGAGGTGTAGTTCTCTGGCTCAAGTATCCATAGGTTTAGTGCCTTAGTGCAGTTACTTCTGACATTCTTTATAGTCAGAGAACCCATTTAAACTGTTTTTCCTCCTGGGATGTTCCTATTCCTGCCACATAGAAGATTATTGAAGGGGGCAGGAAAATATTCTATAATTCTGGAACAGCCATCTTTGAGTAACTGCTGCTTCTGCTACTGTCTTCCAGGGATACTACTGTTTTAAACAATGACTGCATTTGCACTTAGCTCATAGCTTTCCTTTAAGGCTACTTTCACACTTGCGTTTTTCTTTTCCGGCATAGAGTTTCGTCACAGGGGCTCTATACCGGAAAATAACTGATCAGGTATGTCCCCATGCATTCTGAATTGAGAGTAATCCGTTCAGTTTGCATCAGGATGTCTTCAGTTCAGTCGTTTTGACTGATCAGGCAAAAGAGAAAACCGTAGCATGCTACGGTTTTATCTCCGGCTAAAAAAACTGAAGACTTGCCTGAATGCCGGATCCGGCATTTTTTCCCATAGGAATGTATTAGTGCCGGATCCGGCATTCAGAATACCGGAATGCCGGATCCGTCCTTCCGGTATGCGCATGCGCAGACTGAAAAAAAGGTGAAAAAATAAATGCCGGATCCGTTTTTGCCGGATGACACCGGAAAGACGGATCCGGCATTTCAATGCATTTTTTCGACTGATCAGGCATTTTTAAGACTGATCAGGATCCTGATCAGTCTTACTAATGCCATCAGTTAGCATACATTTTGCCTGATCCGGCAGGCAGTTCCGGCGACGGAACTGCTTGCCGGATCTCTCTGCCGTAAGTGTGAAAGTAGCCTTAATCAGTTGTCTCTCTAAATATAGAATGGCGACCCTGTTGATCAACCATAACACTCGACTAGCTGTTGGAACCTCCAATCATCTCATATTTCTGCATATATACTGTTGGCCATAAATGACTATACAAAGCATTCGGAAAGTCTTCAGTTTTTCGTTATGTTGTGGTCTTGTGTTAAAATAAAAAATAAAAATAAAATAAAATCTAGTTTTTCCCAATCAATCTGCACTCAATACCCCATAATGACAAACTGAAAACAGAATTTTAAAAATGTTTGCTAATTTATTAAAAAGGAAAAACTAATATTTTGCATTATCTTTGAGATGTTTATTCATTTCACTGGAGTCTACCTGTGATAAATTCAGTTAACTTGACATGATTAGTAAAGAAGGCGCACTCCTGTCTATATAAGGTCTCACAGCTTGCAATGCAAATCGGAGCAAAAATCAAGGAATGAGGAGACAAAAACTGTCTGTAGAGCTCAGAGAAAGGATTGTGTGGAGGCACAGATCTAGAAAAAGGTACAATTTATGAAAGCTTCCAAGAGCACAGTGGCCACAAACTGCAGATCCAGAAAACACGGACATCGGCCATGTGCACTCCGCATCGCTGTTTGGACTCATTGACTTCAATAGGTCCATGATCCGCAACATAGTGCCAAATATAGGACATGGGATTTTATGGCAAAGTGGATAGAAAGAAGACTATTCACAGTAAAAGACACATGAAAGCCCGTATGATGTTTGCAAAAATGACAACTATAGGACATTCAGACTTTGAGAAACAAAATTCTTTGGTCTGATGAAACCAAGATTTAACTTTTTTGGCCTCAATTCTAAGCATTATTTGTGGAGGAAACCAAGCATGGACAGTACCATCTCTACAGTGAAGCATGGTAGTGGCAGCATCATGCTGTGTTTTTTTTTTTTTCAGCGGTTGGGACAGGGAGACTGGGCAGGGTTGAAGTAAAGCTGAACAGAGATATTCTTAATGAAAACCTGATCCAGACTGCTGTGGACCTCAGACTGGGCCAAAGATTCACCTTCCAACAAGACAATCACTCTAAGTACAGAGCTAAGACAACACAAAAAAGGCTTAGGGACAAATTTGTGAATGTCCTTCAGTGGCCCAACCAGAGCCCTAACTTCAACCCAATCAAATATATCTGGAGAGACCTGAAAATGGCTGTCCACAGACGATCCCCCATCCAAACTGACAGAGCTTGAGAGGATCTGAAGAGAAGAATGGCAGAAAATCCCTAAATCCATGTGTGCAAACCTTGTGGCATCATATTCAAGAAGACTGGAGGCTGTAATCGCTGCCAAAGGTGCCTCAACTAAGTATGCACTCAACTGAGTATAGGGTCAATGCAAGATTTTACTTTTTACTTTTCAATAAATTAGCAAATATTTCAAAATCCTGTCTTCACTTTCATTATAGGGTATTGAGTGCTCTTTGATGGGGAAAAATCTATATTTTTTATTTTAGCCTCAACATAAGAAAATGTGAAAAACAGTGAAAGGGTCTGAAGACTTTCCGAATGCATCGTACATATAAATGTACATGGAACACATTCAAATTAATGGATGCTATGGTTGGTCCAAGTTTGCTAGAGCAAAAGCTGCTCTTTAACTGCGCTCTGCTCTGGCTAATATTCAGAAGTAGTGTTGAGCGAACCGAACTGCAAAGTTCGGGTCCGTACCAAACTTTGCGAGTTTGGGTACCCGGACCCGAAATTTGCCGGAAAAGTTCAGGTTCGAGTTCGGTGTTCAGGCTTTTAATAAAGCTTTTGAAAGGCTGCAGGGCAGCCAATCAACAAGCTTTTAAGCTGTGGGCACTTAGAAGCCATCACAGCCATGCCTAGTAATGGCATGTCTGTGATTGGCCGGTGCATCATGTGACGCAGCCTCTATACAAGCTGGATCACGTGTAGCACCGCCCATCAGCTCTGAGTAGTGCAGAGACAGGAAGCAGGCAGCTTTGCACCCCTGACACAGAAATATAAAAATAAATCTGGCTGTTAATTGTGTGGGTGACCAATAGCGATTTTTTGTGGGTGCAATGAACCATCTTTGTACCCCTGACACAGAAATATAATAATTAATCTGGCTGTTAATTCTGTGGGTGACGTATAGTGATTTTTTGTAGGTGCAATGCACCATTTCTGTACTTTAAACAAAAATATAATAGTTAATCCGTCTGTTAGTTCGATGGGTGACATATACCCATTTTTGGTGTGAGATACACGTGCACTGCATACTGTATGTGACAGGGAAATTAATATAGTTAATCCATCTGTTAGTTTGGTGGGTGACATATTCCCATTTTTGGTGTGAGGTACACCTGCACTGCATACGTGACAGGGAAGTTAATATAGTTAATCCGTTTGTTAGCTCGGCGGGTGAAATATACCCATTTTTGGTGTGAGATACACGTGCACTGCATATGTGACAGGGAAATGAATATAGTTAATCTGTCTGTTAGTACGGTGGGTGACATATACCCATTTTTAGTGTGAGGTACACCTGCACTGCATACGTGATAGGGAAATTAATATAGTTAATCCACCTGTTAGTTCGGTGGATGACATATTCCCATTTTTGGTGTAAGGTACACGTGCATTTTATACATGACAGGGAAATTAATATAGTTAATCTGACTGTTAGTTTGGTCGGTGACATATACCTATTTTTGGTGTGAGGTACACCTGCACTGAATACGTGACAGGGAAATTAATATAGTTTATCCGTCTGTTAGTTCGGTGGGTGACATATTCCCATTTTTAGTGTGAGGCACACCTGCACTGCATACGCGACAGGAAAATTAATATAGTTAATCTGTCTGTTAGTTCGGTGGGTGACCTCAAAGAATGAGGAGTGCATCAAATAAGGGACGTGGCCCTGGTCCTGGTGCTGGTGAAGCTCCTGTTGCAGGGAGAGGATGTGGTCTATCTGTGCTAGCTACACGTCCAAATGATACACCTTCCTCAGGTGCATGTAGGCGACAGGACGTTCAGCGTAATTTTGTAGGCCCAAATACCGGTGTATGAATGGTGAGGCCAGAACAAGTAGAGGCGGTAGTAGATTGGATGGCTGACAGTGCCTCCAGTTTCTTTACATTATCTCCCACCTGGTCCTCTGCTGAAACTGCAGAGTTGGCACCTGCAGCCCATGGGCAACTGTCTTTCACCTCACCCACTTGCAAATCAGCCAAGCAGTCTGAGCCCCAAGTCATGCAGTAGTCTCATGCTTTTTGATGACTCTGCTGTCTGGGTTTCCGTGGGCCATCCACATAGCCCTGCCCCAGAAGTGGAAGAGATAGAGTGCACTGATGCCCAACCACTTATCTTTCAGGATGTGGACATGGGAGGACCGTCTCTGATGATGATGAGGAAACACAGGTGCCAACTGATGCAGCTTTCTGCCGTGTGCAGACCGGCAAGGAGAGCAGGGGTAGAGAGGGTGGAAGATGATGTGGAGGATGATGAGGACAGAGACGTTATATCTCCCTAACTGCACACTGGGTAAATGCAGTGGCGGCTGGGCCTGAGGAAGATAGCAGTTTGGCACATTTCCTACCGCCACCGAGGATTGCAGGACATTTCTCATTGCCTCCTCCTCCTACTCCTCTTGTTCCTCTACCGCCTCATCATCCGGTCAGCATAACACCTTCACCACCAACTTCAGCACAGCCAGGGGGAAACGACAGCAGGCTGTTTTGAAACTCATCTGTTTAAGGGGAAAAAAACACACCGCGCAGGAGCTGTGGACGGGCATGGAACAACAGACTGATGAGTGGTTGGTGCCGCTGAGCCTCAAGCCTGGCCTGGTGGTGTGCGATAATGGGCGAAATCTCGTAGCAGCTCTGGGGCTAGTCGGTTTGACAAACATCCCTTGCCTGGCGCATGTGCTGAATTTGGTGGTGCAGAGGTTCCTGAAAAATTACCCCGATATGTCAGAGCTGCTGCAGAAAGTGCGGGCCGTCTGTGCGTACTTCTCACCCTGCTGCTGCTCGCCTGTCTGCACTGCAGCGTAACTTCGGCCTTCCTGCTCACCGCCTCATATGCGACGTACCCACAAGGTGGAACTCCATCTTGCACATGCTGGAGAGACTGTGCGAGCAGCAGCAGGCGATAGTGGAGTTTCAGCTGCAGCACTCACAGGTGAGTCGCTCTGCGGAAAGGCACCACTTCACCACCGAGTGGGCCTCCATGTGGGACATGTGTGCCGTGTTGCGCTGTTTCGAGTACTCCACCAGCATGGCCAGTGCCGATGACGTAGTCCTCAGCGTTACTATCCCACTTCTATGACTCCATGAAAAAACACTTCGGGTGATGATGGAAGAGGATGTGGCACAAGAGGATGAGGAAGAGGGATCATTTCCACAGTTATCAGGCCAGTCATTCACAAGTGGCTCGGAGGGTGGGTTCCTGCACCAACAGAGGCCAGGTACACAACTGTCCAGCCAGGGCACAGTTGTGCAGGATGAGGAGGAGGAGGATTATGAGGAGAAGGAACCGTGTTCACAGCAGGGTGGCACCCAAAGCAGCTTATGGGCATCAATGGAGCGTGGCTGAGGGGATTCAGAGGACACAGACTGTACACCTCCCACAGCTTGTCGTTGCCTCTGGGCAGCCTGTCGTTGCCTCTGGGCAGCCTGGCACACATGAGCAACAAAATGCTGCAGTGCCTGTGCAATGACCGCCGAGTTGCCCACATTCTAACCAGTGCTGATTACTGAGTGGCCACCCTGCTGGATCCCCACTACAAGGACAACGTGCTGTCCTTAATTCCGTCACTGGAGCATGATCAGAAGATGCGCGAGTACAAGTGCACGCTGGTAGACGCGCTGCTGATGGCATTCACACCTGACAGCGGGGGCTCAGTGGAAGCACAAGGCGAAGGCAGAGGAGGAAGAAGTCGCCAACGCAGCTGGGGCACCACCAGCACCTCAGAAGGGAGTGTTAGCATGGCCGAAATGTGGAAAAGCTTTATCAGCACGCCACAACAACCAGCACCATCAGCTGATATGGAACTTCTTAGCAGGAGGCAGCATTTCAGCAACATGGTGGAACAGTACGTGTGCTACACGTACTGACTGATAGGTCTGTCCCATTCAACTTCTGGGTCTCAAAATTGGGCACGTGGCCTGAGCTTGCCCTTTACGCCTTGGAGGTGCTGGCCTGCCCTGCGGCCAGTGTATTGTCCGAACGTGTGTTTAGCACGGCAGGGGGGTAATCACAGACAAGCTCACGTTCATTAAAATGAACCAGGCATGGATCCCACTGGACTTGTCCGTACCTTGTGCTGAGTAGACAAGTATAATCGGCCGCACCCAGCCATTGTTATACTCCAGCGCACTTTCTCTTTGCATTCTCTTTTCTATTTCCCAATGTTTTGGGGTCTGCTTAAATTTATAAAAAAAACAAAAAAACAGTGTTGGCTACCTCCTCCTCCACCGCCGCTTCCACCTACACTGCCACGTCCACCGTTTCCTCAACCTCCTACTCCACTTTGACATCCGCCTCCTAGTTCAAGATTATATTTTTTTTAATATTTTTTCTATTCTATGTTATTTTAAGTAATTTCCATATCCACATTTGTTTGCAGGGCAACTGTCCTGCTCTTACCCCCATGTTGCTTCCTTTGCAGCCATTTAGCCCTTACTATGACTATTTTACAGTCATTTTAGTGCCCCAAAGTTCAGGGCCCCATTGAATGGGGGTCAAGTTCAGGTCCGGAACCCAAACTTTGACCCGAAGTTCGGCCGAACCCAAACATCCACGGGTCCGCTCATCCCTATTCAGAAGTCCTAACCTAGTCTATGTTACTGTAACGGTCGCGTACACACACACACAGGGGGGAGGGAAGTGACCACTGCCCTCCACCCTTACCCCTGGCCCTGCCTACTTGCCTCGCGAGTCCTAATGACAGGGGACAACTGGACGGCAATCCCTAACTTGGAATAAGTGCAGGGATGACAGACGGACAAACAACAGGACGTGAACGGACCGAGTCAATACCAGGAAAGCTACAAAGTACAAAAGGAGCAAGCAGAGAATTGTCAGGAGAAGCCGGGGTCATAAATACCAGGAGAGACGTGAAGTACCAAAGGAGTCAGCAGAGGATCGTCAGGAGGAGGCCGGGGTCAAATACCAGGAGAGTAGCAAAGTACGCAAGGAGCAGGCAGAGGATCGTCAGGAATTCAGCAGGAGGTAAGTATGCCAGGAAAGACCAAATCACAGGTGGAACCTAAATTAACAGGCAACCTGTGGCCAGCAGGCTGCCTGTATTTATAGTGGGGAGTGAGGGTCATGTGGCGTGGCCAGCGTCACATGACCGACAGACCAACCAGTCGAGCACCGAGTGATCAGCTCGGCGCTCAAGGCAGACTAGGAGCAGGGAGCCACCCAGCTAGTAAAGCCGCCCTGGGAATGAGGTCAAACACAGATCCTCATTCCCAAAGCTAAGCAACAGTTCTGCGGGCAATGGGGGACCGAGTGCACCTTCGGAACCCCGTTACAGTTACCCATATCCACTTTGGGGGGAGAGAGTGTCATTTTCATTGACGAGACACAGTGATGTATAAAGGATTATTTTTCCGGCAATATTCCATGGCAAAAGAAGAATGTAAATGAGCTATTACCAGTTAACATAAAGACATCCTTCTGCATACAGCACTGTTTCTGGGTTTTTGTTCTTCATCAGTACATAGCAGGTACTAGTTAAAGGGAAGATACTGTTTCTCACTGAAGCCAGCAGCTGACTAGATACTTATTTTCAGTCAATGTTCCATTGGAAAAAGTGTGCAAACCAGTGATACCCATCAGCTAACCGGTACCCTGATCTGTACTGATGAAGGGCAAAGCTCCAAAACAGTCTACAGATGGTTGCACTTAGTATGAGCTAGTTTCCTTACCCATATGTCCAAATAGTGCATATGATGAAAATGTCTTCCTGAAACAACTCCCTTTTTTGTACTGCTGTGCTCTGCATTGTACTGCTGTGCTCTGAAACAACTCCCTTAAAGTGATAGTCCAGTGAAAACTATTTACCGCCTATCCACGGGATATGGTGTAAATATTAGGTTGGTGGGGGTAGTCCACTAGGAGAGCACCCAGCTGCTTATGTAGCGCTCATCGTTATGTGACGTAGCACTACACATGCTGAACCACCAGTGGATAAATGTTTTCTGCTGTGATGCCCCTTTACCAATTATTTAGTAAAATATCACGCTAGTAAGTGGAATGCTGAATATGTCGCTTGCACTATATATCTTGGCAGTAAATTGGAGTACTGTACAGAACACCTTTAGAAATTGACTGCTTATTCTCCTGGCTATATTGCTGCATAATAATGATCACAGGGTCTGATGTCCTGTGGCTGTGAGTAAAATCTATATATTTAGAACTACCTTTCTAAGTAGTACAGGCATGTCCTGTAAAGCTCCTCCATCTTCCAGTAACCAGGCTATTAAGGTGCGGTATATAATAGCACTTAAAATGAAAAGTCCTCCTGATCTTTAAAAGGCACTTGTGAAAATGTACTTCCTTTTCATTCATTTTACATTATCTACATAAATGCTGTATGCTTTTTGAATCATGTAGTACACAAGAACTGCCATAGACTGCCACAAGAACAGTTAGAGGTTGTATTATGTCCATCATAATGCTGACAAATCATAATCTGTTCTTTTATAAGCTGTAAATGACTTAATCTCTGCTTAAACCTTCGGCTGACTTGTATCTAGCTTGGATCAGATCATGGAGAAGTGTCATGAGGATGCTTGTTTTTAGTGGCTTTAGTATTTCATTTATTTTGCCTAACTTCTCATTATTGGGATAATATATTAATAGTGTTGTATGGAAGAGGTTAAGCATATCATAATTGCATACATGTACAGTATTTTGCCAGAAATGTTGTCATGTGCATATGAGTATATAGCAATAGCTTAGCCACTGCCAACAAACTGTTGACTATATTTGCTTTTGTAGTTACTCCATTTTTGTCTTGATATGGGCTGAAAATGTTAAAGCAGAAAGGCATATGCTCAGTGTAATCAGATGTCATGAGGTCAGCACCCAAGTGTGCCACTGTAACACTGTAAGTGGCATTTTGTAGGACAAATGCATATGCCTCCTTGGACAAATTGTCACAGGATGACGCCCAGAGCAATTAGTGCTTGTAAAGGGAGAATATTCGTTACTAATATTTATGCAAATATCAGTCTATTGATGACTCCGCCTATTTATACCTTTATATAATAAATACAATATTTTCACTATACTTTACACTAATCACTAAGCTAGCTGCATGCGCCTTACTAGACTAACTATCACCAATAACTACACGCCACACAGATAGTTATAAACCAAACATAGTATTTATTAATATCAAACAATACACTATGCACGCAATGCACTAACAATACAGCACTAAATATACAGTACTAAACTACACTACACGATTCCGGATTCCACCCATAAACTAGCTATACCATACACACACAAATAATAACAGCCCACCCACCTGATTCTATTTACTATCCCTATGGGGTACAACAAGAGTTAACTGTGATCTTACAGGGGTGTAAGCAGACCACAAACACAACAAGGGTTGGTAGATCAGGGGTACAGAATCAGGGACAACACAATATAAGGGTAATCAGGGACAAAGGTAGAATATCAGGGGCACAGGATCAGGGGTACAAACAAGGTACAGTCAAGGGTTAATCAGGGACACGGATGGGGGTTAACCAGGGGCAAGGGTAAATCAGGGGCACGAACAAGGACACTATAGGGTTATTCAGGGAGTAGGGGTATAGTGTCAGGGATTTGCAGGGTTAACAAGGGGGGAGATGTATAAACGTGATAGGGGATAATAAAGGGGGATCAGGATCGTTGGTGGGATAGGGAATAATAAAGGGGGTGATACTTAATATATTGCTCGTTCGTCCAGGGGTTGCTCGTTCGTCCAGGGGGTTGTTTCCTTCAGTGGGGGGGCGGCACGGCTCTTCTCCCTAGTGCTGGGTCCGCCGGATATTTATCTCCGGCGGCCCACACTGCCGCACCGCCCACAGGGTGGCGCGCGCGCGTGCACCACCATTGGAGACACGTGGGCCGGCGCAGTGAGATGATGTCACTGTGCCGGCCAATGCGTCTTCTGAACGAGTGCATCGGGACCGCGCTTACATGCCAACAGGCGGGGGAAGCCTTTGATCTCCCGCCTGTGGCACTCTGCATTCCGGCCAGCGAGATGTTAATTTCGCTGCCGGAATGCGCATAATAGAAGGAGGGGAGGCTTCTCCCCTTCTTCTATCATGTATAATTGTCTCCAGCGGTGCTGGCGACAATTATATCAAAGGGCTCAGATTCTGTGGAATCCGAGTGCTTTGTAGTTATCAGGATGACCGGACCTTAGTCCGGTCATTCTGATGCAATCAGCCAGATTGCATCTGTGTGAATGCTTGGGGGACATTCACACCGATGCATCTGGTTTCAGGTGTATGGAGGAGGGGGGGGGGGGTATTGTATAATATATATATGTGTATGGATGCATGGGGCACATCCATACACATGTATACACCAATATAAGGGACATAGATATATATAAACATATATATATATATATATATATATATATACACATCAGGGGGCATAAGGAGCACAGTTATATACATGTATATACATCCTAATATGTATACACATGTATACAAGGGGCCACAGCCCTATACATATTATAAAGGGGGATTATAGACATATATATAGAACAAGGGGCCACAGTCTATATACTAAGGGGGCACATATTTCCCACAAGGGCCACCATGAGTCCCTGTGGGCACCCATGGGCAAACGTGCACAGATGCTGTGCACATCATCCCAGGATATGGTGGTCAATGTATGCCTATATACCATACATGCCCACACGTCTTTTCATGCATGCATGGGTATATATGCATACGTCTCAACCCTTCCTCAACAGTGTTCTAAAATTGATCATATAGTATTCCAGCCACTATTCCCACTTAGGCTACATGCACACGACCGTATGTGTTTTGCGGTCTGCAAATTGCGGATCCACAAATAAAACGGATGACATCCGTATGCCATCCATTTTTTTTTTTTGCGGATCCATTGTAACAATGCCTAAAACTGACAAGAATAGGACATGTTTTTTTTTTTTTGCAGGGCTACGAAACGGACATATAGATGCGGACAGCACATGGTGTGCTGTCCGCATTTTTTGTGGACCCATTGAAATAAATGGGTCCGCATCCAATCCGCAAAAAAAACGGAACGGACACGGAAACAAAATACGTTCGTGTGCATGAGGCCTTAAGTAGTAATTCTATAGTTTCTCTTAACTCCGGTCATTGAAATTCAGCAGTATGAAGCAACACCGTTCTGGCCATGAGCAACATGTAGACATGCCTAGCTGTTGATGACATCATTTTCAATTTGCTATAACCCTTACTCATTGTGTTTTCAAACCCCACTGTCCCTAGGCACTGTACTCACCAAGCAGAGTGAAAATAACACCAGAAAAATATTGACCAAAGTAGTTAGCCGTTCAGCAGGCAGATATAAATGTCCAGATAGATCATTTTGTACAGCGTCAAAAAAATATTTTCAGGTAAATACTGCATACAACGTCCAGATCATTTAGGCTAAGGCCTAGTTCACACGAACGTATGGCTTTTATAGTTTTTTGCTGTCCGTTTTTCACGGATCCATTGTTCCGTTTTTGAGTTCCGTTGTGTTTCCGTTTCCGTTCCATAGAAAAAATTGGGCTGGGCATAATATTTTCAATAGATGGTTCCGCAAAAACGGAACGGATACGGAAGACATACGGATGCATTCCTTTTTTTTGCGGACCCTTTGACTTGAATGGAGCCACGGAACGTGATTAGCGGGCAATAATAGGACATGTTCTATCTTTCAATTGAACGGAAAAACGGAAATACAGAAACGGAATGCTTACGGAACACATTCCGTTTTTAATGCGGAACCATTGAAATGAATGGTTCCGTAAACGGACCGTATACGGAACACAAAAAAACGGCCCGTACACTCGCAAAAAAACAATCGTGTGCACTAGGCCTAACCGTTAGTATTGCTATGCCTCACCACACACCTAATTGTTACCTGCCTGGTGGTCTGAGGGTGAGTGGGTGGTTAGAATAGCTCTGTGACCCAGGGTAGGTATTGGGTCAAGAGTACCCTGGTTGTCTAGGGTAGTCAAGGTATAAATACTAAAATCCCTAGTGGCCCTGGACAGTGAAGGGATTAATTCCTAAATCTCTGGTGATCTCTTTAGGGTATTGAATATTTTAATACTTCAACTCCATTAAACAGCATTAAAAGCGAAGTTTTTAACCTAGCCATTGGTGTGATTTCTCAGTCTTAGGTAGCCAACTATTCCAAGTCATAATTCATCTGCTGATAACAGGCTTTTTTTTCGTTTGGTGTATGTGTACTGATACTTTTATTGTTTGCCAATCGGGAATGCCCGAGGCTTTATGTGTATGGTACTTTGAAACACTCAATAAAAACTATTGAACCAAAAAAAAAAAGCGAAGTTTTTGAACGAATCGAATTCGGATCTATGATCCGAAGCGCAATTCGCTCAAGCCTAATAGCCATAGTTGATATTCTGTGCCATTTCCATAAGGTGTTCTCCCTTGTTGGCTGTCTTTTGTTCACATGGAGGTTCTGTCCATAAAATGGCTGCTGATGAAGGGTCATGTGACCAGGCAAATCACCCCCATGTGATGTCTCCTCCATTCAAATACACTGCACCTGCCATATACATCTGTTGGGAGTTTATTGCAGGTTCAGTGTCTTATAATGGAGGGGGCTGAGTGATGTGTCTGACCTCCCATCAGCTGCCATCTAGGACAAGACCTCTATGTGGGCAGCACGGAAGATTTGCCCAGCAATGGGACATAGCTTATAAGATATAGCAGACAGCCCAGAATATCATAAAAGTTTATATTAGTAAGTGCCATATAGTCATCTTACATATACATTGGTCAACAGTAGCCAGAAATTGTTCATCCCCTTTACATTTTTTATGATTGACATGGCAAATGTTTATACACTAACCCTTCATTTTGTGTTTGTTTTTTTTTAGGAGACACTATATTCATTATCCTTAGAAAACAGAAGCTCATCTTTCTTCACTGGTATCACCATATAACAGTATTACTTTATTCATGGTACTCATACAAGGACATGGTAGCTGGTGGAGGCTGGTTCATGACCATGAACTACGGAGTGCACGCTGTAATGTATTCATACTATGCCTTGCGTGCCGCTGGCTTTAGGGTATCACGAAAATTTGCCATGTTGATCACGTTATCCCAGATCACTCAAATGCTCATTGGCTGTGTGGTGAATTATCTGGTCTTCTCATGGATGCAGCAAGGACAGTGTCCATCTCACGTACAAAACATTGTGTGGTCCTCCATCATGTACCTCAGCTACTTTGTGCTCTTCTGCCACTTCTTCTTTGAAGCGTATATCACCAAAACCAGGAAAGCTGCCAAGGCTGACTAACCGTGGAACCTAATGCCAAGTCATTACCTCAGGGTCATCAAAAATGAAATAAAATTAAAAAAAAGAATTGGGAGTAAGCAAATAATATAAAGGCACAAAGAAAACCTTATCTCAAGCACTTAGATCCTAGAGACGAAATATGTATAAAGATCTATTTAATTATTGTCTTAAAAATGAAGCTGATCTGTGCATTCTGCACTACAGGTATTTCAAGGAACCATGTGATGAATACTGGTCTGTGATAAGTACAGGTCATATAGGAGACATACTATGTTTCCCATCATAACCTCTGTTGCTACTACTGCCCAAAAAACAAGTTTTTCTGCATAAAGTGGTATTTATTTCAAGGTTACATGAGGGTGAGCAAGAGGTTGAGTAAAGTAGGATAGAAAGGATAAAACATGTGTTTTTTTGGCTCGGGATTAATATATTGTTCATAATGTTAGAAAGTCAACGAGTTAAAAGCAAACTTATGTAAGAACATTAATTGGAACATTTAGGATGCTTGCCCAATGTTGTGTGTCGTGTGCAGCTGCAGTTCTTATTGATATGCAAACAAACCACTCTCCCAAGATGGTTGCTACAGTATTAATACTAGACTTTTATTGTTGTACATATCCGCTAGATTTTGTGTCTAGCTCGATTGCCATCGGACAGCTGCTGCATATTGACAGCTGGCATGGAGAATACACATATCAAAGCCTCATCAGTCTCTGTGGAACTACCTGTGGACTAAATAGCAAATGTCTGCTAGAAGGGGTGGAGAGAACAGCGGTACACGAAGGTTATTCAAATGTTTCTCTCTGCGTGGCATGGTAAGAGCCTGGTTTATACATAGATATATCTAAAGCCTAAAATTGGTCATGTTTTCTATTTTTCTGAATCGTCAGATTTCTACTGCAGGGCTGTGTGCGTGAGTTCGGTAACACTGTGCTTTTGTATTTGCTTATGAAGCGGTACAGAAATGATTAAAGTGCCCTCCTCTGGTACACATCGAGAATACAACACTCAATATCTTTGCTACAACCTAACGTTTTTTAATTCAACCCTCAATCGGGGAATAACAATCCCTTTAACTTCAGTCTCCTGTATTTTTCTATGTCCACATGTACTGAAAGCAGGCCAACGTGTAGAAGGTACCAGTTTACCCAGGTATGAAACTGAGAGCTCATGTTGTTGTAAAGCCATATTCTTCAGATCATAAAGTGTTCTGTCTGTTCTAACGACGTCCAGAAAAGCCAAATATGTGTACAATTTCCTGGTATTTCAAAGAAGCACTCAATGTAATTTGATGTTAAATGTTTTATTGTAGTCTTAATTGTATTAGATAGTTTAATATATTAGCAAATTAGAAATGGAGGGTTAGAGGCTGCGGTCATGCATCAGAGTACAGTAAGTTATACTGTAATTACAAACCTGTAGGAAACATGCAGTCATTATTATTGTACTGCCCTGTAATATATAGGAGCACATTTCCTAGCTACTCCAAAAGCATTTTACATTTCCGGAAGTGCAACACAAGGGATTTTTCTTTTATTTTTTTATGTAGCTTTAATGGTGCTGCCATCCATGCTGCTTTTTTATTTTATTTTATTTTTTAAATTAGTTTCTTGATAGAAATGGCAGAGGCGATACAGTGTCTCATTTAGGGGAAATGAATTGGAAAAGACGTAATGTTATGATGCATTTTATCTGAATGGTTATTCAGAATGAAGAGGAGAACTTGCAGTTCACTATTGTAACAAACAATAAAGTTTACATTTATGTTAAATCATTTGAGAGTGGTTTTTCTAATGACTAATGATTCCTCTTTTTCATTCATCTGTTATAGAACCAATGTTTTATTACACCAGCATGTCTAGAGTAAGGATACATTCACACAACAGTCTGTTAAAAACTGCCAGTTTTTCATGGCCATTTTGCATCAGTGTGTGCTTTCATTTTCTGGCAGTCTCATTTTTAACGTCCATTTTGCCTCCCCTTTTAACAGCCGTTAAAAATGGATGAATTTCATAGTTTGCTTTTTAAATCCTAACCCCTACAGTGCCCTCAGTATATATTATACCCCCCCCCCCCCCCACAGTTCCCTCAGTATCTATAATAGTCCCCTTAGTGCCCCAATATCTATAATAGCCCTATAGTGCCCCCTGTATATTAAATGGTCCCCCCATATATATAAGACCCCATGTCAACCCCCCTCCACCCACACCCATTGTAGTGGCAACAAATGAACATAAAAATATACTCCCCACAGGCAAGGCTGGGAACACTAGCTCCTCACTGACACCCCCAGCATGATCATGTGACATCATGGGGAATTCTGGATGGGGATGCCCGTTACTAATCTGATAGCCCTGTGTACAAGGTTCCAAAAAGGACATAGAATAGTACAATGCCACCAGATATGGATCATCGTGCCCTCCTCCGTGTGACATCTCAAGCAGCGATCTGACACTGTGGGGAACCATTTATGGAGCAATGCAGGTACTTTGTACCATCTGGATATAATTTTGTAACTCGTTTTTGGGCTTTAGTAGAGATCAGTGCTTTGTAAAATAGAAGAAAACTTATATTCCATTGGACTGGGGTAAAAGGAATGCCCAAGTCCTGTTCCTAGGCCTGACAGAATGGAGGAGGGCACGAGGAGCATTGATGTATCAGCAGCCTATATATGGTTGATATGTTTCTAAAAACAGCTGAGGGGGAGATGCATATCTGCTCAAATGTTGTGAGGTTTCGATTCAATGTGTGGGATTTACACATGGATGAGTGGAAGTGCTTTAGTTGTAAATATTTTAAAAGAGTTGTGGGTTGATGGGGTGGAGATCCCAAGTAGTTGAGGTAGAGGTTTCAGTGAGGATCCCGAGAGGACATGGCAAAATCTGATGGGGCTAGTCTTCGTGCCCCGGAGAAAGGGCCGAGACGAGGGAAGCGAGGATGGTCTGTTATCGGAACCAGAGGACCTTTAGGGTCAATTAGTGAGGTGTGGTGACTTATGGATGTTAACGTTGCAAACATATGATGGGCTGTAAAGGATAACTTAGAGAGAGTGGGATGCATAGTGCCTGTTAGCCATGGTAGGACCGTTATAGAGCAGGGGGAGGAGTCACGTGCGATGTGAACCCAAGACTTGGATGTATCAGTGCGGATCATGTCTAAAAGCCGAGCATAGGCAGTAGCGTTGTAATATAGTCGTCAATCCGGGAGACCTACCCCCCTCCCCCGTCTCCTTAGAACAGGTCATTATTTCCCATTTAATTCGTGAGACCAGAATATGGATTGAAAACGGAGGGGGATGGTCTGCAGGAGATAGAGTAGTTTTGGTAACATAGTCATTTTCAGGATGCTAATCCTGCCAAACCAGGAAAAAGCCCTTCGGCGCCAGGCTTCAAGGTCCTTCTGGAAATGTTGGAGAAGAGGGGTGAAGTTTAGTCTAAAAAGCCGCGTTAGGTCAGCGGTGATTTTTATACCTAGATATGTAATTCAGTTTGGTGGCATGGGAAAGGAAGGTTTGAGGGAAGAGACCAGTGCACTGGGTAGGGAGACATCTAAGGTCTCCAACTTGGACATGTTGATTTTGAAGTTGGTCCACTCACCGAAACAGGAGATCTCACAGAGCAAAGACGGCAGAGAAATGTGGGGATTAGTTATATAGAGCAGGAGATCATCTGCAAAAGCCACACATTTGTATTCACTTTCTCCGATCTTTATTCCCGAGATGTCCGGATTGCCGTGTATGGAAGACATAAGATGCTCCATAACCAGATTGTAAAGCAGAGGAGACAGCGGACAACCCTGGCGCGTCCCATTGTGAATAGGGAAGGAAGGGGAAAGAGGGCCATTGATCTTAACTCGCGCCGAGGGTTGTTGGTGCAGACTGAAAACCTTCGACAGAAAACCCGGGCCCATGCCCAGATGAGAAACAATGGCGTGCATAGAGTGCCAGGAGATTCGGTCAAAGGCCTTCTCGACGTCTAGGGATAAGATCATGAGGGGAATTTTTCTTGCTTTTGCATGATGGATGATGTCTAGAGTTTTAAGGGTATTGTCCCGGGCCTCCCGCCCCGGCACGAACCCCAGCTGGTCAGGATGGATAATTGAGGGTAAGAGTGCATTTAACCTATTGGCCATCAATTTCGCAAATATTTTGAGATCTACATTCAGGAGAGATATAGGACGATAGCTAGCACATGAGTGCGGGTCCTTACCAGATTTTTGGATGACCGCAATATGGGCCTGTGTAAAAACCTGTAGCATAAAAGTCGAAAGAGAGGTCGCAAAGGATTTGTAGAACCTGGCTGTGAGCCCATCAGGGCCTGGGCTCTTTCCCCCTGGCAAGGATTTGAGAAACGTTTGGAGCTCTACTTCCGTGAGTGGCATCTTCCAACCAGCAGATTCTAGTGTAGATAATTTGGGAAGCTGAGAGTAGAGTTCAGGTGTGTAAACTGCCTGTGTTGAGGAAACTCGGGGCAGGTTGTAGAGCTCCTAATAAAAGGAATGGAAAGAAGACACAATATCTGTGGTAGTGTGTACCATGGGATCCACAGGGTTTTTGATCGCAGGGATATGTGAAACAGCCAATTTTCCCCTAACAGCCCTTGCCAACATGCGCCCACTCTTATTTCCATATTCGTAAAATTTGCTACGACATATTTGTATCATAAGTTCGTAGGACGCTTCTAACAAGCGTTTGGCATCCAAACGTGCGTTTTGAAAAAACAGAGTCGGCAAGGAGAGTGCTCGCTTGTGGGCAAGTTCCAAGGAGGCGACCTTTTGTAATGCAAGTTTGAGTGAGTGTGCTTTCTCCTTCTTGAGACGGGAGCCATGTTTAATAAAGACTCCGCGCAAGACACACTTAAGGGGTTCCCATTTCATTGGAAGAGGAGTGGCGTCTGCACTATGATCCGACAGGAAGTCTGACACAGTGCTGGTAAGATCAGAAGCACATACCGGGTCAAGAATGAGAGATTTGTTCAGGCGCCAAGTCCTTTAGTTTTTAGTAAGGAAGGGGAAGTTTAGGGAGCAGAATGTTGGTTCAAGGTCTGACCACAGGATATTGCCTATTTGTGTGGAGTCCAACCACGATAGAGCCGGTTGTTGGAGGAGAATATAGTCTATGCGGCTGTAAGAGGAGTGAGAGGCAGAATAAAAAGTATAGTCTTTGTCTACTTGGTGCTGGAGGCGCCATGGGTCACAGAGTTGTAATTGGAGGATTGCTCTTTTAACTTTTTTAATAGTAAAGTAGGGAAGGGAGGCACATCCGGTCGAATTATCGAGTGTGGGATCAAGAGTAAGGTTGAAATCGCCACAGAAGACGACCATTCCTCGGATCAGGGGAAGGGCTTTATCAACTAGGTCCAGAATAAAGAGGGCCTAGTTTTGGTTGGGGGCATGCATAGGCGTTAAGAAAAGTGAATTCACGTCCACCAATTAGTAATGAAAGAATCAAGTATCTGGCTTCGGGATCAGCAGTGTGGCCTAACACCTGGTGAGGCAAAGATCTATGGATCGCTATGGCGACACCTTTCTTCTTGTTCACCGGGTTATTTGCGAAGTGCCAGGTTGTGTAGTGCCGATGCCGTATGCCAGGGGCACAACCCTCTTTAAAGTGCGTTTCCTGGAAACAAACAATGTGTACCTTCTGACGATAAGGATGGTGGAGTAACGAGTTATTTTTTTCAGGGGTGTTGAGGCCCTTAACATTGAAAGACGCTATCTTAAATGACGTCATATCTGTAGGGAGGAAGAACACGGGGAAGGGTGCTGTACAGAAAGCGAGAAGAGAGTAAAGAAAAATAGCAAGAGAGAAAGAGGACACAAACAAGAGAAAGAGCTAGCGTGACCAAAAGGTCTAAAGAGACAGTCACCAGGGTCAATGTAGCCCCGAGGAAGTGTCTCGGACTCTTGGGGGAAAGTAGCAGCCAGGAAAAAGTAGGCCTACCACATCCCCTATCAAATTTAACTGACAGTCGATAATAGCAGCCACTGATAAAGAGCAAGTAAAAGGAACAAGGTGGTGTTAAACATGAAAAGAAGAGGAGCCATAGAAACTGCAGGCAGTCCTTTAAGTGACGAGGTTACGTGGGGATCCGCGTCTAGGACCAGCTGATCTTCGTCGTCTCTGATCCCGTGGAGTCGGTATAGTTGGTCCAGGTGCCTCCTTGGTGACGTCATGAGGAGGTCGATGTCGTCTCGACGATTCAGAAGTAGTTGGAAGGATAGATGGCCATGGGTCCAGATTGACCGATGGCAAGTCTAGCTGTTGCAGTAGATGCGATAAGTCCGATGGAGTACGGAGAGTAGCAACATGACCTTTAGGGCCCGCAAATAGAGCAAATGGGTAACCCCAGCGGTAAGGAATGCCTCGGTCCTTGAGAAGATCCAATAGTGGACGTAAGGCAGCTCGCTGCAACAGAGTGTGGCATGAGAGTTCCTGTAGCAGAATGATGGGGACCCCGTCATAGTATATAGGGGAGGACTGTCGTGCTTTATTCAGGATCTGTTCCTTGATGGCATAAAAGTGGATTCTGCAAATGATGTCTGTTTAGCGCTATCAAGGTTAGGAGGTCTCAGGGCCCTGTGTTCTCTGTCAATCTCTATGTGTGAGTTTGGCGGGCACCCAGAATTCCATTGAAAATTCCCTCCCAATATCGTGAGTAGCAGGTCCGCCGCTGGTATGGACTCTGGAAGGCCTCTAATCCGCAAATTGTTGCGATGACTGCGGTTTTCAATGTCGTATAGGCGTTGCTGTAGGACATGTAGTTGCGCGTCGTGGGCTTGGACTTTGTCTTGTAGAGCTTTCACAATAGCTGACAAGGTTGCATGATCCTGTGTGACAGAATTGACTTTGATGTTGAGCGAGGCCATCTTAGATCGGACCTGGGAGAATTCCTGTTTACATTCTTGTAGGATATTGGCAGCAAAGCTGGATAAATCTGCCAAATCCGCCATGGTGGGTGGCCTGGTGTCTTCATCAAATAAAGCAGAAGAGGATGGCGTTCTCAGGGCACAGTGTATGGAAAGGCCCTGGGGGGGTATATCCGCAGGGTTAGTCGTGGCCCCTGTGCCTGGTGGTGTTGCTGCAGACAATGGCGGACGGGTATTGTCCCATGAGGATCTGGTAGATCAGCACGGCGCCGCCGCCAAGGAGGGACCAGGGGAGCGGGAAGGAGGACGTGCATGGGAGGAGGTGCATGGGGTGCCAGTTGGTTGGGGGACCTCTGAGTCAGATCCTGGAGCTGCTGCAGGAGATGAGAGCCATAATGGTAGAGATCGTCCACAAGGGGGCCCCTGATGGATGTCTAGGGTATCCAGCGCCATGGGTAGTTGGGGAGTATATCCCCTGGGCCAAAACGGGTCAACTGAGGGCCTCAGCGCAGGGTCTCCTGGTGTGGCAGGGTTGGGGGACATTGGGGTAGCCTCTTGTGAGAAGGGTGAGCCCTCTAAACTGACCTGCAGTGCTGTATGAAGCAGCAATGTGGCGGTTGATTGCTGATGCTCGGGCCAGTGGGGCGAGTCAGGGCCGCTTTGAGCCTGTATAGATCGCGGTCCGGTTGTGGCAGAAGGACTTCGGTCTGGACTGTGGGTCCATGCAGGAGGCTCTGCAGGAGCAGTTAAGGAGGGCACTGAGGCGGATCGGCGCCTGCTTGCTGCACTGCAGGGAACGCTTCTGATGTCCGTGTGCCGTGAGTGCCTGCTCCATCTTGTGAGCGCATGGCGCCGACGTTGAGAGCGGGAGCCGGTGAGGTGGACTGCCGGGCGAACAGTCGCGGCAAGTCCCCTTGGGATGATGACAGGGGAGCCGATGGTCGAGCTCTACCCTTCTTCAAGGTTTTGCCCATCAGTGGCTGACAATGTGGGACAAATCACGCTGGGGATGTGGAGGAGCTTTGGCTGAGCGCGTCTTCACTCCTCCATGGCTGGCCACGCCCCCCGACATGTCCTATTTTTGAATGGATGGTATTTGCAGGACATAAACAAAAAACAGCCGTGTAATTACTCCCACAGACTGCACTGGCTCTGATAACGGCCGTCACGCGGCTATTTTCCACTGTTGTATGAATGTACCCCTAAATTACGCAACTTTTTTTGTGTGCACCACCCCTGTGCAAACCTAAGTGTCTTCATGGTTACAGACTACAAAAAAAAAACATGTAGTCTGATCCTGAAATTATGCCTTGTAACCAACAAATAGACAGTACTCACTCTGGGTTAGGTATAAAACCTTTTAGATCATTGAGTAATGAACATTATACACATTACAGATTGCTTGGGCCATTTATATTATGTAATGTACAAAAATACTAGCGCCATTCACACAGTTATGCTCATGTGACTACTCCAAGACCACTAAAAGAAGTTCACTCGCTAAACAAAACTTCCAAACAACTATGTACCTGGTATAGATGATCAGTTACTGTGGAATGACAGATAATTACATTACTGGTATTTGTGATTGTAGTTATAATTTATAATATGGTCCACATGGTGGGTGGAAAATCCAATATATGCGCGCAGCTGGCTTTCTACTAGTTAATAAGATCCTTTGGTCTAGCTTTTCAAAGGCCCTTAACAAGGTTCTCCTATCTCACCATTTCCATGGTCAGATAGGATTAAGCACCTGCCCCAGGTGACCTGGCTTATGGAACATATCGAGCAGGTCGTCGCTCCACAGTTTCCGTAGCACCCATTGCAGTAATTGGGAGCCATGCAAATACTGTAGCACAGCAAGCTTTGCTGTTTCCGAAACGTAGCTTGTTCAGCTGTGTTTTTGTTACGAAGCTTTCATTCACTGCAATGGTAGCTATAGAAACACTGGCACACCAGTCCGCTCAGCAGTTTCCATAAGCCCGGCCACCTGGTGCTGGAGCTTAGTCCTATCTTGCTGTGGAGCACAAGATGGGACGACCCATTTAAAGTCCTGGATGTCCATGGTCAGCTTTAAGGCCATGATCGTAGCATTTGCCAGTAATGACCAAGAGGATATGCTTTCCAATCAATGGGGCAGCATAGATATTGGCATACAAAATTAAAAATAACATCATCAAAAATTCCTTTAAAATATGATAAACACAAAAATGTGATTTAAATAATAGATCATTTTCTGATGACACATTTCCTTTCAGACGTCTTTCACACGTCACTGATTTATGTACATGTGCTGTCCGTTGTCTTCCTGGACCGCTCACATATCCATGGACTATAATGTGTGTATTCACACATCAGGGGTTTACCAGGGTCTGTGGTGACAACATGGAGGCATGCCCTATTTTGTCCGTGATTACATATCTTTCACACACATTATTATCTATGCGAATGTGAAAACCACGGACACAACAGGGATGCCGTCCATGTTTGGTCCGTGGTTTTCACAGCGCCACACCTGTCCAAATGCTGTATGTATGGTACTACAACAGCCTCATTCACTTTGTTTGAGTTGTGCTGCGATACTGGACAAAACAGTGGTGGGGCTGTTTCTACCATGTTTTTCTAATATTGGACAGGCCTTTTGATGACTAATATGGTTAGGATCATCTAATAATTGTTAAACTGTGCATTTCATGCATTGTTTTTGTCCTCTGGATCCATTGGGGTTTGTAAGTATATAAGGTTTAACTCAACCGTGTTATTAATTATTGGGCCAGTGTGTAAAAAGTATGCGGTTGGATTTCCACGAGGTGGCCGCATTGTGGTGACTGCAACTACACAACCAATGGCCACAGAAATATTTGCAGGATAGCGGAGGCATTACCATTAAATTTGTGAGCCCATTGGCCGCTGTCTGCAGACGAGGTTACAGTAGCTGTATCGTGGCCACCCCATGTACTGTAAATCCAGCCTCATGAAGAGAGGTTTCTCACTGTTCTTCCTTTCCGGATTAATCTACTGTCACTGGTTCTAACAATTCTAATTTCCTTAATGACACAGCCAGTTTTGGTCTTTATGTCACAGCCCAATTTTTCAAACCTGACTATAAAAAAAAAAATTTGGACTGTGTTTTAATAAAAAAAAAAAAAAAATCTGACAGTGCAATGTGTATTTAAACAGGCCACCCACTAACATCCTTTTACCTTTACCCACAACCATACACTGCGTGCAGAATTATTAGGCAAATGAGTATTTTGACCACATCATCCTCTTTATGCATGTTGTCTTACTCCAAGCTGTATAGGCTCGAAAGCCTACTACCAATTAAGCATATTAGGTGATGTGCATCTCTGTAATGAGAAGGGGTGTGGTCTAATGACATCAACACCCTATATTAGGTGTGCATAATTATTAGGCAACTTCCTTTCCTTTGGCAAAATGGGTCAAAAGAAGGACTTGACAGGCTCAGAAAAGTCAAAAATAGTGAGATATCTTGCAGAGGGATGCAGCACTCTTAAAATTGCAAAGCTTCTGAAGCGTGATCATCGAACAATCAAGCGTTTCATTCAAAATAGTCAACAGGGTCGCAAGAAGCGTGTGGAAAAACCAAGGCGCAAAATAACTGCCCATGAACTGAGAAAAGTCAAGCGTGCAGCTGCCAAGATGCCACTTGCCACCAGTTTGGCCATATTTCAGAGCTGCAACATCACTGGAGTGCCCAAAAGCACAAGGTGTGCAATACTCAGAGACATGGCCAAGGTAAGAAAGGCTGAAAGACGACCACCACTGAACAAGACACACAAGCTGAAACGTCAAGACTGGGCCAAGAAATATCTCAAGACTGATTTTTCTAAGGTTTTATGGACTGATGAAATGAGAGTGAGTCTTGATGGGCCAGATGGATGGGCCCGTGGCTGGATTGGTAAAGGGCAGAGAGCTCCAGTCCGACTCAGACGCCAGCAAGGTGGAGGTGGAGTACTGGTTTGGGCTGGTATCATCAAAGATGAGCTTGTGGGGCCTTTTCGGGTTGAGGATGGAGTCAAGCTCAACTCCCAGTCCTACTGCCAGTTTCTGGAAGACACCTTCTTCAAGCAGTGGTACAGGAAGAAGTCTGCATCCTTCAAGAAAAACATGATTTTCATGCAGGACAATGCTCCATCACACGCGTCCAAGTACTCCACAGCGTGGCTGGCAAGAAAGGGTATAAAAGAAGAAAATCTAATGACATGGCCTCCTTGTTCACCTGATCTGAACCCCATTGAGAACCTGTGGTCCATCATCAAATGTGAGATTTACAAGGAGGGAAAACAGTACACCTCTCTGAACAGTGTCTGGGAGGCTGTGGTTGCTGCTGCACGCAATGTTGATGGTGAACAGATCAAAACACTGACAGAATCCATGGATGGCAGGCTTTTGAGTGTCCTTGCAAAGAAAGGTGGCTATATTGGTCACTGATTTGTTTTTGTTTTGTTTTTGAATGTCAGAAATGTATATTTGTGAATGTTGAGATGTTATATTGGTTTCACTGGTAAAAATAAATAATTGAAATGGGTATATATTTGTTTTTTGTTAAGTTGCCTAATAATTATGCACAGTAATAGTCACCTGCACACACAGATATCCCCCTAAAATAGCTAAAACTAAAAACAAACTAAAAACTACTTCCAAAAATATTCAGCTTTGATATTAATGAGTTTTTTGGGTTCATTGAGAACATGGTTGTTGTTCAATAATAAAATTAATCCTCAAAAATACAACTTGCCTAATAATTCTGCACTCCCTGTATATGTTGCTGTCACGTTGACATTACTTATGCTGTCTTGGCCTTAAAGAGCTTGAAAAGGATTGGACATGGTCCTAGGAGACTTCAGTGTCTTACATGACTTTTCAGGAAAATTGGGGCACTTTTGATTTAGGTCAATTTGACCAGAATTTCAGACCTGAGCTGAATCTGATTCATGTGCATCATGCCAGAAACGAATTTCAAGATATTCACTCATCTCTATTAATAACTAACATTTACTATGTAGCTGCTTTATGTTGCCATCTTTTTAAACATACTTTTTAGATGTACTTTTCTTTTTGGGGATGTAAGAAGGCTTATAAGTTTAGCAGCAAGTTTTCAAGAAAGTTTCCAAAATCTTTTTTGGGACCAGTTCAGGGCTCATTTTTGGCAGGGTAGTTTTTATTGTATTTTTGGCTTCATATAGCTATTTGATCACTTTTTTATTCAATTTTTGGCTGGTGAGATGGCAAAAAAAATACAATTCTGTCAGTTTTATTTGTTTTGGAGGTCACTCTGGTATAAATGACGTTAATTTTATTGTTTGGGTTGGTGCAATTGCAATATTAAATTTATATATTATTGCACCATAAAATCACTTTAGAAATCATTTGTACTTTGTGTCTCCATATGTGTAGAAACATATTAAAAAAAAATCCTATTGATGGTGCTTTGTGAGCACTTGTTTTATGTGGGATGGAAAAAAAATGGAAAAATTGGGATTCAATTGCTCTAAGGGCATAGGCACTTGACTAAAGCATGAGCAGGAGGTTGTATAGTGGGACATCAAGTCTACAGGATTGCAGGGACTACTTTTGCTGTATGGTGCTCTGTATGCCATCACTTGTTAGAGATATTGATCCATCTTTACTAATGTAAATGCAAAAATCTGGCATGTTTTTGATGCAATTTGGCAAATCTAGTTTTAGAGAAATCTGTACCTAGTATACCAATGGGGTGTGACTTAAAAGGTTTATCCGACTGTAACTGGCCAATAGTAATAAGCAAGAAGAAAGTGACGCTCACAGTAGTGCAGGGACCTTCTCAAACAGCTGTTTAATGAGGGTCCCGGGTTTTGGACTCCCATAGATCAGATGCTGATGGCCAGAGGATAGATCATCAGTTTCAAAGAGTCGGAAAACACCTTTAATGGGAAAATGGATTGCCTGTGCTACACAGAGATGTGCTATGTTGCACCAAAATTGCACCACAACAATGGTGTAAATTTCTGTTTCAAACTAAACCAATCAATAGTAGACATACAGGTGAAACTTGAAAAATTTGAATATCGTGCAAAAGTTCAGTAATTTCAGTAATTTATTTCTAATAAATTAGAATATTGTGAAAAGGTTCAATATTCTAGGCTCAAAGTGTCACACCCTAGTCAGCTAATTAATCCATACCCCCTGATCAAAGGGTACCTGAGATTGTGACTTTGGGGTTTTCATAAACTGTAAGCCATAATCATCCAAATTATAACAAATAAAGGCTTGAAATATCTCGCTTTGCATGTAATGAGTCTATCTCATATGTTAGTTTCACCTTTTAAGTTGCATTACTGAAATAAATTAACTTTGCACGATATTCAAATTTTTTGCGTTTCACCTGTATTTCTAGATACGAATACTTACGGAGTATGCCATAATAATTTTTTTGCAGGACTCATACATGATTTGGGAGGGAGGTTCCCCTTCCAGCAGGGCAATGACCCTAAACATACTGCTGAAGCTACACTGGAGTGGTTTAACATCTTACGACATTATGCGCTGGGAATTGTATAGAGCAGGCTGCTGCGATGAGTCCGCTGCATACGCAGAGTTTGCCAGCTGTATACAAAAGGTGCCCGGCCGCAATGACAGGGAACAGCGATCAGGGCCGTCTTTAACGCAGGGCAAAAGGGGCAGCTGCTCCGGGCCCAGTTGCTCCTGGGGGGCCCAAGGCAGCTCCCTGTCCCGTACCGATCCTAATCCTATCCTTCACTATGCGAGCAGGAGCAGAGCGGCATGGCTCGCATAGTTAAGGACTTCTTGCTTATGTGACACTGACTGCTGCGCTAGTCTCACCAACCAATGTCACCATAATAATGAGAAAGTGGGGGGGGGGGCAGGCGGCTCGCGATGTCTGTGTAGTCAGTGCAGACAGGTCCACATTATCATCATGTAGATGTCAGCAGACAGCAGCGCAGCAGGGTCACCATCAGGGCAGTAACTGAGCGCTGTCAGGGACCCTGCTGGCTGCTGCAAAGAGGCAAAATAGGGGCCACTCACAGCTGCCCCCATCGGGCAGCCCATATTAAAGTTTACTGACCCCAAGAGAAGGCAGCTCCCCCTCCTCTCTGCAGTGTGATAGTCCGTGTGAGGAGGGGGCGGGGACGAGATGAGAGCTGGCCTGCAGAGACTTCACCTCAGGTAACGTTAGTGCGCCTCATGTCACTGTGTGGTGCTGGAAGTTCAAGTATGAAGTCCCTCACTGGCCCCTGCTTCCTTCTTACATACAGCAGCAGGGGGGTAAGTTACTGTAGGGGGCAGTCAGTCCTGAAGGTGCTACCTATAACCCGTGTTCAAGTCCAATTCTGTGCCCCCCTGACCTTACAGAGCCCCTGCAACTCTAGTGTTCCCCTGTGTCCCTTGCCTCATCACAGATCCCTGCCCACCAACCATCTCACCTTCTGACATCTCCCCCTGCCCTCTGGAGTTTATATCAGCGCTGGAGCATTATAAGAGGAGCGGCTGATATCAGTCACATGTGATGTAATGTCTCTGGAGGTTATATCAGCGCTGGAGCATTATAACTGGAGCATCTGATATCAGTCACATATGATGTAATGTCTCTGGAGGTTATATCAGCGCTGGAGCATCATAACTGGAGCATCTGATATCAGTCACATATGATGTAATGTCTCTGGAGGTTATATCAGCGCTGGAGCATTATAAGAGGAGCGGCTGATATCAGTCACATGTGATGTAATGTCTCTGGAGGTTATATCAGTGCTGGAGCGTTATAAGAGGAGCATCTGATATCAGTCACATGTGATGTAATGTCTCTGGAGGTTATATCAGTACTGGTGCATTATAAGAGGAGCGGATGATATCAGTCACATGTGATGTAATGTCTCTGGAGGTTATATCAGCGCTGGAGCATTATAAGAGGAGCGGATGATATCAGTCACATGTGATGTAATGTCTCTGGAGGTTATATCAGCGCTGGAGCATTATAAGAGGAGCGAATGATATCAGTCAAATGTGATGTAATGTCTCTGGAGGTTATATCAGCGCTGGAGCATTATAAGAGGAGCGGCTGATATCAGTCACATATGATGTAATGTCTCTGGAGGTTATATCAGTGCTGGAGCGTTATAAGAGGAGCGACTGATATCAGTCACATGTGATGTAATGTCTCTGGAGTTTATATCAGCGCTGGTGCATTATAACTGGAGCATCTGATATCAGTCACATATGATGTAATGTCTCTGGAGGTTATATCAGCGCTGGAGCATTATAAGAGGAGCGGCTGATATCAGTCACATATGATGTAATGTCTATGGAGGTTATATCAGTGCTGGAGCGTTATAAGAGGAGCGGCTGATATCAGTCACATATGATGTAATGTCTGGAGGTTATATCAGCGCTGGAGCATTATAACTGAAGCATCTAATATCAGTCACATAGGATTTAATGTCTCTGGAGGTTATATCAGTACTGGAGCGTTATAAGAGGAGCGGCTGATATCAGTCACATGTGATGTAATGTCTCTGAAGGTATTTTTTCCCGGCTGTGACGCTCTGGCTGTGATTGGACATCGCTACAGCCAGGGAGAAGGAGACGCAAATTGAGAAACCCTGGCGTCTGCTCCCTGTTCCGATGCTAGTAATTTGCATAACAGGTGCGATAATTAAACAGGGGCACAGCGGGCGAACGGAGCCGCGCCCAGGAATAATAGTAGACTCTATTAGATCCCTGTTTGATGCCTACCTAACGTGCCACTTATTTTATAATGTCTGGACCCATAAAAGGTCCTCTTTAAATGGGTTAAAGGGTTTGTCTCACTTCAGTAAATGGCATTTATCATGCAGTTACTACAAGGCACTTACTAATGTATTGTAATTCTCCATATTGCCTCCTTCCATCACATTATACACAGCACGTATCCGTGGTTATTACCACCGTGTAATCCAGCAGCGGTGGCCGTGCTCACACACTATAGGGAAAGGCTGGAAGTGCGCATAGGCCAACACCTTTACCTATAGTGTACAAGCACGGCCACCGCTGCTGGATTACACGGTGGTAATAACCACGGATACGTGCTGTGTATAATGTGATGGAAAAGACATACAGACACAGAATTCACACTGAGTCTTTTTTTTTTTTTCAGACCCATTGAAGTGAATTGAACGTACCGTTCAATTCACTTCAATGGGTCTGAAAAAAAATGGGGAAAAAAAAAATAAGTTAGTGTTCAGGAGCCCTAAGGTGGGCCCCCAGAATCAGTTACACTGGTGGGTCCTAAGTACCCCAGTCCCACACTGCACAGAGGCACTGCAACGCTAGGGTGACCTGAGCCCCGGTCTCCTTCCTGCAGAGCGGTGCCCACTTCCAGCCTGAGCCCAGCTGCCCAGAGCACTGATCCTGAGCCACTGGAGTCTTCAGTATTGACAGTCATTCACTGTAAGCTATATTATATATATTACTTGTTTTATGTGAGTAAGGGTACTGGGTTGTTGGAGAAGGTGGGTGGGTGGGGGGGGGGGAGTGGATGGAGGGGTTAGTAGTACAGTATTATCTGAATATTGTAAAAAAAAAAATACTATATATTTGTGTCAGAAGTTGTGCTTTTTAAATTTTTAGAAAAATGATACAGCCATATTAGTTGATAGTTTTGTGCTGATTCTTTTTTCCCCTCTATATTAAGGGACACTACAGTCACCAGAACCACAACAGCTAAACGTAGTAGTTCTGGTGTCTATAGCATGTCTCTGCAAGCTTTTTAATGTAAACACTGCTTTTTCAGAAAAAAAGGCAGTATTTACATTTACTGCCAAGGAACACC
Organism: Bufo bufo; assembly: GCF_905171765.1. Classification (NCBI taxonomy): domain Eukaryota; kingdom Metazoa; phylum Chordata; class Amphibia; order Anura; family Bufonidae; genus Bufo; species Bufo bufo. Next base: position 599,869,044 of record NC_053390.1, on the reverse strand, counting down.
TCTAGTGGTCACTCATCAGACGGCCACTAGAGGTGCTTCCTAGTCCAGTGTTGTACAATTTGCAACACTGGCATTCACGCTAAACACTCCCCATAGAAATGCATTGATTCAAAGCATCTCTATGAAGCCGCGCATCCGCAATAGCCTCCCAATGCTTCTCTATGGGAAAGCAGTGGGTTGGCTATGATATACTCACACACTGCACATTCCTGTGCATTGTATTGATGAGGTTGTATGTGTATTGTGGTGGAGGGTGTGATTGCCTGCTAGGGTGTGGGAAGGCGGGATCCAGGAGGCCCAGGTAAATTCTTGCCCAGGGTCCAATCAATATTAAAGACGGCCCTGACAGCGATCACGCTGAACCCCGCCGTTTAACCCCTCAGATGCCAAGTTCAAAAGTGGTCGCAGTATTTGTGAGGTTAGGCAGAGGGATGCAGCTCCCTCTTCCTTCTGCAGTGAAATCAAGGGGTTCCGATCGGTTACCATGGACCCTGCTGGAGGTTCCTAGGCCTGTCATGGTAAGAAGCTCAGCAGGTAGAGCAGCAGAATCCTATTCACCCTGATAGATCTCTATTATGGTGAATGGGACAAGGGATCAAAAACTAAATGTTATTGTGAAAAAAGTTTAAAAGAATTAATAAAAAAAAAAAAACATGAAAATAAGAAAAGTTTATATCACCCCCTTTCCCAATTTTACAGATAAAAATATATAAACAATAAAAAATAAACTATCAGGTATTGCTGCGTCCGAAAATGTTTTAACGATTAAAATAAATTTTTCTGCATGGTGAATACCATAACAGAAAAAAACTATAAAAACACTATTAGGCATTTTTTAGTCACCTTGTCGTCGTCGTCGTCCCCCCCCCCCCCCCCCCCCAAATAATTTAAAAACACAGGTCTAATACAGGTCTGTAGATTAAAATATAAAACATGTATGGCTTTCGGAAAATGGTGACGCAAAGAATAAAACTAAATAAAAAATAGATAAATTTGGTGTTGTCATAATCGTATTGAGCCGCAGAATAAGGGTGTCTTGTCATGTTTAGTACACAGTAAACACTGCAATGTGAAAACCAAAAAAACGTTGGCGGTATTGTGGGGTTTGTTTATTTATTTTTTTCAATTTTACCCAACAAAGAATTTTTTTCCTGTTTTCCAATAGAAGACATGGTAAATTAAATGATGCCATTAAAAATGTATCTGGTCCAGCAAGAAATAAGCCCTCATATGGCTATGTGAACGAAAAAATTAAACATTTATGGCTATTAAAATGTGGGGAGGAATGCAAAAATGAAAATAGGCTTAGTCCTTAAAGGGAGACTTTTACCCAAACTGACCATTATCGAACACTAACCATGATCTGCATTATAGTCCCCATATTGGAATGCTACTTACCGTATAGCTGTCCGTCGCTTACTTTCACTAAAAAACACTTTTATTCAATATGATTCTGAAAGTGCACAGGGGCGGCGTTCAAGCGGCCGGTGCCCAGACCTCTCGTCGCTTTTCATATGAAACCCCTCCCCTTTCACCCCTCTGGCCCGCCCTAGGTTCTTCAGAAATCCAGCACCAGCGCCGTTCACAAGATTCGCCGCGCCTGCGCACTTCATTCCCAAGAGCGTTTAATGCGCATGTGCTGGCACGTACATCTAGCCAGCTATGTTTCTCTGCCCATAATGGGGAATGAAGTGCGCAGGCACGGCGAATCTTGTGAACGGTGCTGGCGCTGGATTTCTGAAGAACCTAGGGCTTGCCAGAGGGGTGAAAGGGGAGGGGTTTCATATGAAAAGCGACGAGAGGCCTGGGCACCGGCCGCTTGAACGCCGCCCCTGGGCACTTTCAGAATCATATTGAATAAAAGTGTTTTTTAGCGAACATAAGCGACGGACAGCTATACGGTAAGTAGCATTCCAATATGGGGACTATAATGCAGATCATGGTGTTAGTGTTCTATAATGGTCAGTTTGGGTAAAATTCTCCCTTTAAGGGTTTAAATGGCGTCAGGAGATTTGTACCAATGAAACTTACTAAACTGTTACATATGTGCTTGGCAGCTGAAGGCATCTGTGTTGGTCCCATGTTCATATGTGCCCTGTCAAAGTGGAGAGGCCATGGCAGTTGCAGAGACAGGAGTAACGACAACGTCCCTGTTGCTCCTAGAGGCTCATTTGCAACTTGCAGGATAACAGGCTGGACTGGATGGACAGATGTCTTTTTTCAGCCTTATAAACTAGGTTACTATGTTATTTGCATATATTAAAACATCATTTTTCTCGGCAATGCGGCCACATATGAACATGGGACCAACACAGATGCCTTCAGCTGCCAAGTGCACATGTAACAGGTCAGCCAGTTTCATAGGTACAAATCTGCTGACAGAAACATAATTGTGTTAGAATAGCCTAGTCGCAGTCCAGATTCAATCCAATTGAGAATCTGTACCATGACTTGAAGAAATTGGATCCGTTTTGCCTGGAAGAATGGGAAAAATAAATCCCAGTGTCTAGATGTGATAAGCTAATAGAGACCCCATGCATCTGAAACTGCAGCAAAAGGTGAAAACATATGCACATTAAACGTCTTACTTTTATGTCTTCATTTTTGTTTGTGTCATAGTAAAAAAATATTTTGCACCTTTTTAGTGATTGGCAAGGTGTGTACATGAAATGGTACAAACCCCCCTAAAAATCCTGTTTAACTCCAAGCTGTAATGCAAGAAAACAAAAAAACAATACTGTATGTGTCATTGTAACTATTCTATGTAGTCAGTAAGGAATGCCCCGGAGACACAAACCTAATTAAAACTCCCCAAAAAATGTAATGTGGAAAGAAGGTATTAAACTGCAAAAAAAAAAGAACTAATAATCTCTAACATATAGAATATAACATTCTAAACAACGATATTATTCCAGAACAGATATGTTAATTATGAGTAATGGAAGTCTAATATCTATGAAACAGCATGGGCTGCAAAATGTAAACCTTTAGACAATACTGCCCTCTACTGGCTGACATGATACTAAGTAGCTATTGCACACCATAACCTATTTTCCATCACTTGGTGCTTTTTTTATACAGGTATAAATCATAAACTATTTTAACAGCTTTAGGCCTCATGCACACGACCGTTGTTGTGTTCCGTTCCGCAAAATGGGGTTCCGTTGTTCCGTGATCCGTTTCCGTTTTTGTTTCCGTGTGTCTTCCTTTATTTTTGGAGGACCACCAGACATGAAGGAAAGTAAAAAAAAATCTAAGACAGGTTTGCCATGCAAATGATAGGAAAAAAACGGACGCGGATGACAATCTTGTGTGCCTCCGTGTTTTTTAGCGGTCCCATTGACTTGAATGGCTCCGCGAACCGTTTTCCGCAAAAATAATAGGACAGGTTATATTTTTTTGACGGACTGGAACCACGGATCACGGACGCGGATGACAAACGGTGCATTAGCCGAGTTTTCAACGGACCCATTGAAAGTCAATGGGTCCGCAGAAAATCCCGAAAAACGGCACAACGGCCTTAGGCCTCATGCACACGAACGTATTTTCTTTCCGTGTCCGTTCCGTTTCTTTTTGTGGACCGTATGCGGAACCATTCACTTCAACTTCAGTTACTCCGTGTGCATTCCGTTTCCGTATGTCCGTATTTCCGTTCCGCAAAAAAAAAAATAGAACATGTCCTATTATTGTCCGCATTACGGACAAGGATAGTACAGTTCTATGAAGGGCCAGCTGTTCCGTTCTGTAAAATACGGAATGCACACAGATGTCATCCGTATTTTTTGCGGACTGCAAAATACATACAGTCGTGTGCATGAGCCCTAAAAGTCATGGGTTGCTTTCATTTTCAACTAATCCCTATCATGTGGAGCAGGTCCGCAGGCGCTGACTGTTTTATCAAAGTTAATTATTGTTACTTTCCTTTGCTTCCTTTTTCTTTATGTTGTGTGTGTTTTCACTGTAGCTTTGCCATTCTGTTTACTAACCCAAAAGCAATAAAGCCCTAGTATGAAAAAATACAACAGGCTGTAGAAAACTCTGCCCCATATATGCCATCACACTGCCACCTGGATTCCACCACTCTGTCTCCAAGGTATGCCATTACTCTGTCCCCTGCATACCACCACTGTTCCCTGTGTGTCATCACTCTATCCCCTGTATACCTATAACCATTATGCAAAAAATACAAGTGGTTACACCATGTGACCACTGCAGCCAATCAGAAAAGAAGTGACTCAATGGCAAATCAGCTTTCCTTTTTTCTAATTAATATGGTATGATTAGCTGTGGGAAACATACGAGTAGTATGAACCCATAGACAAAGGCAATAAAAATCAATCTTTAATTACAGATAATGTCAATAATATTTGCCTTTTAAAAGGGTTGTCCCATTGGTAGGATATGCCCCCAATGCCTGATAGGTGCGGGTTCCACACCTATACTTAGAAAGGAGTCGGCAAAGTCCAGGAGGGCACACCGCACATGCGTGGCCGCCCTCCATTAATACCTATGGGAGCCCCGAAAATAGCCGCGTGGCGCACGCTGCTATTTTCAGAAGACCCACTAAAATTAATGGGAGGAGCACCACGCAAGGGGGCGCCGCTCCATTTATTTCTATGGTGCTGGCGGACACCTATAACATTTTATGGTTATGTCTACAAAGCTGTGTGAGGGTTTATTTTTTGCAGGGAGGTCTGTAGTTTAAAATTATACAGTTTTACAGTGCGTATGACTTTTTGAGAACTTTTTATTCAATTTTATTTTGTCAAGGTGAAGCGACAAAAAAATGGTGAATCGTCCATTTAGATTTTTCTTTTCCGTTACGGCGTTCACCGCATGGGATAAATACATTTATGTATTAATATTAGGGATGTTTTCAGACACGATGATACCCTTGATCTTTACACTTTTTATTGTTTATTTTTATTATGGGGAAAGGGAGTGATTAGATTTATTTTTATGTTTTATATTTTGCAAAACTTTTATTTTTTTTTACCTTTTGTAACCTTATCTTTAGATCGCATCTCCCTTACATTGCATTGAGTCAACAGTGCAGTGTAAGGGAAATTCGTTATGTTCTTATGGAGCCCTGCCACCTGTAGGCTTCCATAGGAAGTACAGATGTAATACCTTTGGTTTCTTCCAAGAGACACGTAGGGAAGCCGTTCTGGCTACCTCAGATGCTGTGGTCACAATTGACCGTGGCATCTGAGGGACTAAATGTCTGCAATTGGTGTCATCACCAATTGCAGACATTAGCCCTGGGTGTCTGCTATTTAAAACAGCAGAAACCCAGTGGCTATAGCGCCCATTGCACTCAGGAGCAGGCGCCATTTCTAAAGACTGGACTTCCGTAGTACACTGCTGAGATCTGGAGAGGGTTAAACTTATGTAGTAATGCTAATACAATTTGTATAATCAAATTAAATGTATAAATTAAAGTGACAACATAATTGCACTCCACCCAATTGTTCATAAGGTCTGATGCACTACCGCACCTTAATAGTCTTAATTATCCTATTACATCAGTTGTCGTGCAGTAGCTTGGCAACTATACCACCCAGTGTGCTACTTACATGTCTCTACTCCTTCTCTACTCCTATTATGATGTCAGGAAAGAGAATGCTATCATGATGACACAAAATAATAATAATAATAATACAAAGAATGTATACTCTAGTTCTTTGGTAGATTTAATGCACTTTCTGTCACCTTATTTCATTAAATGGGTTTTTCAGGTTCCTGATATTGATGACCTAGTGTCCCTATTTAACCTGTACATGTCCCCAGGGAGGTGATATCATGGATTTTTGTGCATGCTATCAATCTCCCTTCACCATCAATCAAAATTTACAATATAATGGTCATTTTCAGAAGGGTTTTTCCCATTTTGATGCAACTGTTTGGAAATTATATGGGTTTTCTAGGCTCCTGATATTGGTGACCTATCATGATAGGTCATTAATATCTGATCTGTGAGGGTTTGACACCCCACATTCCCACCGATCAGCTGTTCTCTGCAGCTTCTGATGATGGAACTAGCACTTTGAAGGGAACAGTGTAGTGGCTGTGTTAGGTTACAGCTTCTCAGCTCCTATTCACTTCTCTGGTCTTCCAGCCTGTCAGCACTCCTCCATTGAGATCACAACCAGCTGGAGAAGAGGGAGAGCTAATTTATTTATTCCTTAATATCACTGGCTGGGTAGCACCTGCTGATCTTGTTTGAAAACTTAGAATCTAAGCTTTTAAATAAGACTGATATCACACTGCTAGGTGAGATACATGAAGAGTTACAGTTACTGTGCCTTGAAAAAGTATTCATATCCCTTGAACTTTTACATATTTTTTTCATTTACACACACAAACTTAACTGTATTTTATTGGGATTTTATGTGATAGACTAACACAAAGTAGCAAGTATGTGTGAAGTGAAAAGAAAATGTTATATGTTTTTCAAACTTTTTACTAAATAAAAATCTGGAAAGTGGCGTGCATTTGTATTCAACCCCCCATAGTCAATACTTTGTATAACCACTTTTTGCTCCAATTACAGCTGCAAGTCTTTTGGGGTATGTCTCTACCTGCTTTGCAAATCCAGAGGCTGAAATTTTTGCCCATTCTTCTTTGCAAAATAGCTCAAGCTCAGTCATATTGGATGGAGACCATCCATGAACAGCAATTGTCAAGTCTTGCCGCAGATTCTCAATGGGATTTAGGTCTGGACTTTGACTGGACCATTCTAACACATGAATATGCTTTCATCTAAACCATTCCATTGTAGCTCTGGCTGTATGTTTAGGGTTTTTGTCCTGCTGGAAGGTGAACCTCTGCCCCAGTCTCTAGTCTTTTGCAGCCTCTAACAGGTTTTCCATCAGGATTGCCCTGTATTTAGCTCCATCTGTCTTCCCATTAACTCTGAGCAACTTCCACATTCCTGCTGAAGAAAAGCATCCCCACAGCATGATGCTGCCACCACCATGTTTCACGATAGGAATGGTGTGTTCATGTTAATGTGCAGTGTTAGTTTTCCGCCACACATAACATTTAGCATTTAGGCCAAAAAGTTAAACTTTGGTCTCATCTGACCAGAACACCTTCTTCCACATCTTTGTTGTGTCCCCTACATGGCTTGTGGCAAACTGCAGATGAGACTTCTTATAGCTTGCTTTCAAAAATGGCTTTCTTCTTGCCACTCTTCCATAAAGGCCTGATTTGGGGCGTACAGGACTATTAGTTGTCCTGTGGAAAGATCCTCACACCTGAGCTGTGAATCTCTGCAGCTCTTCCAGAGTGGCCATGGGCCTCTTGGCTGCTTTTCTAATTAGTGCTCTTGCCTGGGCTGTCAGTCTAGGTGGACGGACATATCTTGGTAGGTTTGCAGTTGCACCTTTCACTTTTGGATGATGGTTTGAACAGTGCTCCATGAGATGTTCAGAGTTTGGGATATTTTTTAATAATCTAACCCTGCTTTACACTTCTTCACAACTTTATCCCTTACCTGTCTGATATGTTCCTTGGTTTTCATGATGTTGTTTGTAATAAACTTCTGAGGCCTTCATAGAACCGCTGCAACTATACTGAGAATAAATTACATACAGGTTCACTCTATTTACTAATTAGGTGACTTCTGAAGGCAATTGGTCACACTGGATTTTATTTAGGGGTATCAGAGTACAGGGGTCTGAATACAAATGCATGCCACACTTTGCAGATTTTTATTTGTATGAATTTTTGAAACCATGTATAATTTCTTTTTCACTTCACACATACTTGCTACTTTGTATTGGTCTATCACATACAATCCCAATAAAATACATTTAAATTTGTGGATGTAACATGAAAAATGTGGAAAAGTTCAAGGAGTATGAATACTGTAGTATGAAATCAGATCGAGAGTAAAAGCTGCAGGTATATACGATCTTTTACTGGAACCTATTCAAAGGGCTGTATCTTGGAATGTATTAGGGCTAGTGCCACAATATTGGTCTTATTTAAAGCTTAGATTATCAGCTATACCCCCCTTCTTCAGCTACACAGCCCTTGTACAGTGTGCGTTCACAACAGTATTGTCCTTTTCTGCCTGCACGAACACTGCTCAGGATGATCAGTGTGTGGCTGGTGTTAGATATCTTCCTCTCCCATACACATCATACATCTTAGTTCAGGGTTCCCCAACTCCAGTCCTCAATGGCCCACTTGCCAGTCAGTATTTAGGAGTATCCCACAGAATGGATACCTGTGGTAAATCCTGATGGATGGACACTAATTATATCAGCTGCCCAATACTAAGGAAATCCTGAAAACATTACCGGCAGGTGGGCCCTGAGGACTGGAGTTGAGGACCACTATCTTAGTTACTGATTGCTCACCAACATACAATACTTCCACATTAGGAAGTAAAATGAAAAAGAGCTCAGTATATGTGCAGTATAGCTAAACATGTCTGGCCAGATTTACTAATGTCTCTCTGCCTAAAATCTATCTAAATAGTGGCACAAATTGGTACAGTTGTGGCATAACTATGGTTTTATACACTTTTTTCCAGTTTGCTTAACAAGGAGAGTGGGAATGAGGCTACTTTCACACTGCCGTTTCTGGGTCCGCCTGTGAGATCCGTTTCAAGGCTCTCACAAGCGGCCCCAAACGGATCAGTTTATCCCCAATTCATTCTGAATGGATAAGAATCTGTTCAGAATGCATCAGTTTGGCTCCGTTCCGCCTCCATTCCGCTCTAGAGGCGGACACCAAAACGCTACTTGCAGCGTTTTGGTGTCCGCCTGGCGATGCGGAGCCAAACAGATCCGTCCTGACTTACAATGTAAGTCAATGGGGACGGATCCGTTTACATTGACATAATATGGTGCAATTGTAAACGGATCTGTCCCCCATTGACTTTCAATGTAAGTCAGGACGGATCCGTTTGACTTACACTTAGACTTAGACTTTTTTTGGACAGAATAATGCAGACGGATCCGTTCTGAATGGATACAATCTTTTGCATTATAGGTGTGGATCCGTCTGTGCAGATACCAGACGGATCCGCACCTAACGCAGGTGTGAAAGTAGCCTTAGTAGGGAGGATGGAGCTTCACTAGAAATGAGGTGTGCCTAAGATGCACCTTTTTGCTCCATAATTGCACCTCGATTCTGTCTCGAAGTAAACCAACCAATAGTTATAAAGAGTTAGACAAGAGTGTCTATCCCTGCACCAGATTTATCATCCAGCATAAACCATTGTGCTAAATCTAGTGCTTGTCTAGACAGCAAGTCTAAGCTTATGCCATCAGCACGATTAGTAAGCCAGCCAGAATCCTACTCAGTACTGATGAAGGGCAAGCACCATGAAACAGCTGTCTACGGATGTATATTTGGCTTGGCTAATTTCTCTTGTCATGTCCCATAGCATGTTAAAAAGTTGGATTTTGACTCCTAGGGAGCCACTTTCACAAGGTGGCGCTAGTGAGATGGTTCTCTTTCCTTGAGAGATGCCTCTTTGCAAGTCCCAGAATAGTAGAGATAGCATGACATGGATTGTGGGAATATTAAACATCAATATTTGCCTCCCAAGGTATTTTTAACTCTGACTCATATATCAGGTCGGAAAGTAGGAGAATCTAAACCTACTTTAGAGCTGTGAGTCCAAAGTATGATCAACAGATTACCTACATCTGAGGCTCAGCAAGAGAATGGAAATAATTTACATTGTGCAATCTTGGTTTCTGGCCAGACTTTGCTCTTCTCAGGTATAAACTTTAATCAGGTTACAAGTAAACATTGTCATTGTAAGCTCGAAGCTACATCATTCTTAGAAAACACATGAGAATTTCTAAAAGCTGTGGACTGTGCACAGTAAAATCCTGCACTAGCAGATGAATGGTGTGGAGCAGTAATTTAACACAAGGTCATTTAATATAAACCCCTTATGCCAGAAACTGGCATAAAAAAGTTGCACAGCCCTGTTTTGCGACCTTTTGAATGACCGTGTGCTTAAATTTAGGCACATGCAGAGTTTTTATGCCGCCCTTGCCACTAAGGAGCGGTGTGGGATGCGGGGTAAAGCCTCAGTAAATTTACTAAAATTTATGCCAGTTTGCTGACTTTTCCACCTAGAGCGTGGAGAAGATTTCAATCTAGGAGCACGGGCTGCGCCTCATAATAAATAAACCATATCCTCCAGCAATGCAGGAGATCTTAAAGACCAGTGTAAAACGTCGCTCTATGATAAATGTCCACCATTTTGTTGGATATTTTTGCACACTGTTGACCACCACTTGGTTGAAAGCCACAGAAGTACAGAGGAATGGCACCATTACCATAATTATTTTTTTATTCTTATTTTAGTCCCAGTTAGTGTAGTAACCCCCTGATCTACACACGTGGACCAAATTGTTGGTACCCTTCTGTTAAAATAGAGAGAGAAATCACTCAAAACTGATAAAAAATAATAGTAAATAAAAATGTTTTGAAAAACTTGGGTTCGGTTCCTAGTGGTACCTTGGAACCGAACTTGAGTTCGGTACCAAGGTTTTTTACGGTAATTCATTCCCGAAGTTATTAAATGAAGTCTTGTGCGACTTCGCGAAGTAATAACTTTGGCTTATCGGAGCCAATAGATTCTAATACTGTACGGAATGGGAACTAAGTTTTTAGCGAATCAACTTTTAGAGAAGTTGATTTGCTCATCACTAAATACTTTATTGCTAGAATGAAATGTTTTGATTGAATGTGTTTGTGTAACTAATAGCACTATATGGATAGGTTAGGGTAACATTGGGGCATCTACACATTATACCTACAGTTGTTTTTATAATATCCCATTCTAAATCTGTAGTCATTAAAATGGTTGTCCAGCCTATCCTCATAATAGGCTATTACTAGCTGATCAATGGGGGTCCCCGCAAACCACCGATCATCTTTTCTGGTGTAGCTCATTTGCCAGAATTCATTGCTACAACTACACAACACCGTGATCGTTGTAGCTGAGGTAGCTTGTTATTACAGCACTGCTCCCATTGATTTCTTTCTTTTCAAAATCTGTTTCTTGTTTTCAAAGTAATATAGAATAAACAGCACAACAGAGCAAATAAACTCATCGTGTCAGTGCATAAGGTTATCATGGCAGAATAAAGCTGAAAATGGTACAGATTGGTAAATTAATTAATTGTTACAATGCTCAATTAAAGTAAGCAGAGTTCCGGATATTTTGTCGTAACAGGTCTTGACTAGTGTTGATCAAGCACCAAAGTGCTTGGGTGTTCAGGTGCTCGATTCGAACACCTCGGGATGAAGCACAATGGAAGTCAATGGGAGAACCCGAGCATTAAACCAGGCAACCCCTGCTCTAAAGAGGGGAGGGTCTCTGGTTCATAGGAAAAGGTCAGAAATTGATGGAAACACCACTGAAATGGTTCGGGAACAGCATGGGGAGGATGTCTGGATGCATCTTGGACTCCCAGGTTGCTGCTGGGAATGATGTTGTCTCAGTAGTACACCACTTTTAGAGCCTGATAATAATACGCACAAAACCGAAGATAAAATCGATTTTAGAGGAAAAATTGTTAGGAAACATTCTTTCCTGTATATTTACTTGTATATAAAGTGAAAGTTCTGCCATAAATTACAAGGAAGAGGAAGAACCATCACTCCAATACACCCTTTATTACACCCTTGAAAAATTATGATTGCTGGCCTGCTGGTGACCCTCAAAAACATTTAGAGCCAGGGCCTGCTGGTGACCCTCTAAAACATTACGGGCGAGGGCCTGCTGCTGAGCTGACCATCTAAAACATTAGGGGTGAGGGTCTGCTGCAGAGCTGACTCTCTTAAACATTATGGGTGAGTGCCTTCTGCTGAGCTGACCATTGAAATAATTATGGGCGAGTGCCTGCTGCTTAGCTAACCATTGAAAAAATTATGGACGAGGGCCTACTGGTGAGCTGACCCTGTAAAACATTATGGTTGAGGGCCTGCAGGTGAGCTGACCCTCTAAAATATTGTAGGTGAGGGCCTGCTGGTGAGCTGACCCTCTACAACATTATATGCGAGGGCCTGCAGGTGAGCTGACCATCTAAAACATTATATGCGAATGCCTGCAGGTGAGCTGACCCTCTAAAATATTGTAGGTGAGGGCCTGCTGGTGAGCTGACCCTCTAAAACATTACATACGAGGGCCTGCAGGTGAGCTGACCCTCTAAAAGATTGTAGGTGAGGGCCTGCTGGTGAGCTGAGCCTCTAAAACATTATATGCAAGGGCCTGCAGGTGAGCTGACCCTCTACAACATTAGGAGCGAGGGCAGACTAATAAGCATGTTGATATGATGGAAGAGGAGGAGCAGGACGAGAAAAGGAAGATTGAACCATATACCCTTTTTTGTGGTAGAAGGGGTGCATGGGAATACAGTGTATTCAGTACATTATAAAAAACACATTTAAAGTGCCTTTGTGTTCAGCCGCTTTCCTCTGGTGGAGTAGAGAAGTCAGGGGCAATCCAGGCCTTGTTCATTTTTATAAGAGTCAACCTGTCAGCATTTTCAGTTGACAGGCAGATGCGTTTATCAGTTATTATGCCCCCAGCAGCTCTAAATACCCACTCTGACAAAATGCTGGTGGCAGGGCAGGCCAGCACCTCCAAGGTGTAGAGCACCAGTTCGTGCCACGTGTCCAGCTTGGACACCCAGTAGTTGTAAGGCACAGAGGGATCATTGAGGATGCTGACACAGTCTGCTACGCACTCCTTCACCATCTTCCAAAATGTTTCCCTCCTTGTGACACTAGGCCGCGCATCATGGAGAGGGTGCTGGCAGGGTGTCATGAAACTGTCCCAGGCTTTGGAGAGTGTCGCCCTGCCTCTGTTGGAATGGCTGTGTGTTCCTCTAGTCTCCCCTCCTCGCTTTCCTAAGGAACTATGTACTCTGCCGCCAGCGTTGTCAGCTGGAATTTTTGGGAGCAATTTTTCCACAAGAACATTCTGGTATTGCACCATTTTGCTCGTCCTCTCCACCACAGGAATGAGAGATGAGAAGTTCTCTTTGTAGCGGGGGTCGAGAAGGGTGAACAACCTGTAATCGGTGTTGTCCAAAATGCGTAAAACGCGTGGATCACGGGAAAGGCAGCCTAACATAAAGTCAGCCAAGTGTGCCAGAGTCCCAACAGGCAAGACTTCGCTATCGTCATCAGGAGGAAGACTCTCAATCTACTCATACTCTTCTTCCTCTTCTGCCCATCCACGCTGAACAGATGGAATTAAACTTCCATGGGTACTACCCTCTGTAGCGGAGGCAACCGTCTCCTGCTCCTCCTCCTCCTCATCATCCAATTTGCTCTGAGAAGACGAACTGAGGGTGGTCTGGCTATCACCCTGTGTAATGTCTTCCCCCATTTCCACCTCTTCCACATGCAAAGCGTCGGCCTTAATTGTGAGCAGCGAGCGTTTGAGTAGACACAGAAGTGGGCTGGTGACGCTGATAATATCTTTATCACCGCTCACCATCTGTGTTGATTCCTCAAAGTTTCTTAAAACCTCACAAAAGTCAGACATCCATGCCCACTCCTCGCTTGTGAAGAGCGGAAGCTGACTGGAAAGGCGACGACCATGTTGCAGCTGGTATTCCACTACTGCCCTCTGCTGCTCACAAAGCCTGGCCAACATGTGGAACGTCGAGTTCCAGCGCAAGCTCATGTAGCACAACAGTCGGTGAGCTGGGCTGGGTATGCGTTCAAATGCCTGGGGTAAGGACATTTGTACGCTGCGCTGGGACATGGAAGTGGATGTGGTGGCTGATGGTGCTTGCGAAGGACCAGGTGCAGGGCGGGAGGCATCTGGGCCTGCGCCTTTGACAGGGGATTGGCCCGCACGTAACACAGGGGAAGAGGAGGCAGTGGTGTAACCCGCAGACACAGATTGTGGACCCAGGCGTTCGGCCCACTTATTATGGTGCTTTGATGCCATGTGGCAGATCATGCTGGTGATGGTGAGGTTGCTAGTGTTCATGACCCTGCTCATTTTTGTATGGCACAGGTTGCAAATTACAATTCTTTTGTCGTCTGCACTTTCCTCAAAAAAGCGCCAGACTGCGGAACACCTATCCCTTGGCAAGGGAGATTTCCGAAAGGGTGTGCTCCAGGGAACAGTTGAGGGCCTTTTTGGTGTGGCCCGCCTTCTCCCTTTTGTCTCCCCACTGCCTCTTCCCTTCCTATTGCGGTGCTGCAGATTCCTCCCCCTCTGTACTGCGGTTCTCACTCGGCTTGCCACCTTCCCAGGTTGGGTTAGTGACTTCACCGTCCACCATCTCCTCTTCCACTTCCTCACTCTGCTCATCCTCATGACTTTCTGACCTAACAACCACCTGTCACGGCTGAGGAGGGGGAAAACCCTCAGCCGTGCGATGCCACGAGATGTCAGTCGCTGCTCGGCCAGGACAACAGAATAAGGGAGCAGGTCACCTCCTAAGGCATCCCTAATTTGACCCTGACTCCTAGCTGCATGAGCCGACCTTGAAGGTAGGAGGGCTCATGCTCAGGAACCTCGGATCCCTACTCACCCTCCGCCGATCCCTGAACTAGGAGCTGGGTAGACCACCTGTTCCTCCTGGATGCGGAGAAACAGGAGTCTAAACTGGCCAAGCTGCAAGGGGATATAAACATAAACAGACTATGGATATGGCAGGAGAGTGAAAGACTTCCACCCCTACCTGCCACAGACACACTGACTGGATCCCTGGACACAAGTGCTGAAGTCCACACACAGAAATAAAAGGACACAGCACACATAAACACGCAGGAAGCCAGAACCATAGCTGCAATAATAACAGACACCACATAAACATAAACTTAACATCACATAACAACATTTATTACCACAAGGGTGGCCCTCACTGGCAGATGGTATAAAGTAGGAGGACGACTCCAGCAGACCATGGCTGAAGTACCCCTCTGACTACTGCTCTCAGCAGAGGCTATATAGGCCCAAGTAGCCACACCCACACAGACACACCCAGTGTTCACACACACAGAAGGGAATTAACCCTTCTCACATCAGGGAAGGGAAGACAGCCACTTAAAGGAGAAAGTGCACACATAACTAAAACCCTGTGCACACCAGACATACAAAAGACACACCTAACAAAGATAGGTTGCCAGGTGCAACCGCATGCACATTGCAGCAAGCTGCCCAGCACCAGCTCAGGCTGCTAAACTGCGAAATAACTACATGTTGCCAGCGGCAACCACAAGTGAGGCAACATACTAGCGGCCCTCACCTGTGGTTAAACAACCAAACCAGACCGCAGGCAACAGCATGCCGATACAGGAGTCACGACCATGACCATGGTCGTGACACCACCTCAGTTATTGACAACTGTGTCTCATTCTCATCATTAACCTCTTGAGACACTAATTGCCGTTGACTTATTGGCAACTGTGTCTCAATCATCATCCACTTTGTGAAACACTAATTGCCGTTCCACACCATCATCTTCTTGTGACTGTGGATGCTCAAGAGTTTGGGAACGCTGCGCTGGGACATGGAAGTGGATGTGGTGGCTGATGGTGCTTGCGAAGGACCAGGTGCAGGGCGGGAGGCATCTGGGCCTGCGCCTTTGACAGGGGATTGGCCCGCACGTAACACAGGGGAAGAGGAGGCAGTGGTGTAACCCGCAGACACAGATTGTGGACCCAGGCGTTCGGCCCACTTATTATGGTGCTTTGATGCCATGTGGCAGATCATGCTGGTGATGGTGAGGTTGCTAGTGTTCATGACCCTGCTCATTTTTGTATGGCACAGGTTGCAAATTACAATTCTTTTGTCGTCTGCACTTTCCTCAAAAAAGCGCCAGACTGCGGAACACCTATCCCTTGGCAAGGGAGATTTCCGAAAGGGTGTGCTCCAGGGAACAGTTGAGGGCCTTTTTGGTGTGGCCCGCCTTCTCCCTTTTGTCTCCCCACTGCCTCTTCCCTTCCTATTGCGGTGCTGCAGATTCCTCCCCCTCTGTACTGCGGTTCTCACTCGGCTTGCCACCTTCCCAGGTTGGGTTAGTGACTTCACCGTCCACCATCTCCTCTTCCACTTCCTCACTCTGCTCATCCTCATGACTTTCTGACCTAACAACCACCTGTCACGGCTGAGGATGGGGAAAACCCTCAGCCGTGCGATGCCACGAGATGTCAGTCGCTGCTCGGCCAGGACAACAGAATAAGGGAGCAGGTCACCTCCTAAGGCATCCCTAATTTGACCCTGACTCCTAGCTGCATGAGCCGACCTTGAAGGTAGGAGGGCTCATGCTCAGGAACCTCGGATCCCTACTCACCCTCCGCCGATCCCTGAACTAGGAGCTGGGTAGACCACCTGTTCCTCCTGGATGCGGAGAAACAGGAGTCTAAACTGGCCAAGCTGCAAGGGGATATAAACATAAACAGACTATGGATATGGCAGGAGAGTGAAAGACTTCCACCCCTACCTGCCACAGACACACTGACTGGATCCCTGGACACAAGTGCTGAAGTCCACACACAGAAATAAAAGGACACAGCACACATAAACACGCAGGAAGCCAGAACCATAGCTGCAATAATAACAGACACCACATAAACATAAACTTAACATCACATAACAACATTTATTACCACAAGGGTGGCCCTCACTGGCAGATGGTATAAAGTAGGAGGACGACTCCAGCAGACCATGGCTGAAGTACCCCTCTGACTACTGCTCTCAGCAGAGGCTATATAGGCCCAAGTAGCCACACCCACACAGACACACCCAGTGTTCACACACACAGAAGGGAATTAACCCTTGTCACATCAGGGAAGGGAAGACAGCCACTTAAAGGAGAAAGTGCACACATAACTAAAACCCTGTGCACACCAGACATACAAAAGACACACCTAACAAAGATAGGTTGCCAGGTGCAACCGCATGCACATTGCAGCAAGCTGCCCAGCACCAGCTCAGGCTGCTAAACTGCAAAATAACTACATGTTGCCAGCGGCAACCACAAGTGAGGCAACATACTATCGGCCCTCACCTGTGGTTAAACAACCAAACCAGACCGCAGGCAACAGCATGCCGATACAGGAGTCACGACCATGACCATGGTCGTGACACCACCTCAGTTATTGACAACTGTGTCTCATTCTCATCATTAACCTCTTGAGACACTAATTGCCGTTGACTTATTGGCAACTGTGTCTCAATCATCATCCACTTTGTGAAACACTAATTGCCGTTCCACACCATCATCTTCTTGTGACTGTGGATGCTCAAGAGTTTGGGAATCAGGGCACAAGATCTCATGTCCCTCTTCAAGCGGGCTTGTCGAGAGGCCCAAATAAAGGAATGGTGATGAAAAGAGCTCCTTGGAATATCCGAGTGTGGGAACACTTGTTTGGCAATACTCTCCAGAGTGGGAGGAAGGAGGATCAGGGTGAGGATTGTTTTGACCATACTCTTGGCTACTGAGACTGGACTTGCTGGAAGACAGGGTGGTGCTTAACCGACTGGAAGCATTATCTGCTGCAATCCAACTGACCACCTGGTCACACTGGTCTGACTTCGAGAGCGTTGTCCTGCGTCGCCTTGCAAACTGGGACATGAAGCTAGGTATTGTGGATGATTGTTTTTCTTGTGCTCTGGCAGCAGGCACAGTTTCAACTCTGCGTGCACCATCATCATTACGGCCACTTCCCTGTCCCTTACTGCTCGCCCTCTTCATATTAAATGTTATATATGCTTGAAAGTAAGTCACATGTACAGTAGCGTAGGATTTGTAAGTGTATGCGCAAAAAAATTAACAAAGGTATTTGGGATGTAGAAACGTCACACAGGAGATATACCGCAGATAATATCGCTGATGTCAAACAGCGACTCATAAAAAATTACAGGGAATGTCACAGGTATTTGGGATGTGGAAACATTACACAGGAGAAATACCGCAGATAATGTCACTGATGTCAGCAGCGGCTAATATAAAATTACAGGGAATGTCACAGGTATTTGCGATGTGGAAACATTACACAGCAGAAATACCGCAGATAATGTCGCTGATGTCAGCAGTGGCTAATATAAAATTACAGGGAATGTCACAGGTTTTTGGGATGTGGAAACGTTACACAGGAGAAATACCACAGATAGTGTGGCTGATGTCACCAGCAGCTAATAAAAAATTACAGGGAATGTCACAGGTATTTGGGATGTGGAAACGTTATGCAGGAGAAGTACCACAGATAATGTCGCTGATGTCACCAGCGGCTAATAAAAAATTACAGGGAATGTCACAAGTATTTGGGATGTGGAAACGTCACACAGGAGATATACCGCAGATAATGTCAATGCTGTCACCAGCGGCTAATAAAAAATTACAATTAATGTCACAGGTATTTGGGATGTGGAAACGTTACACAGGAGAAATACTGCAGATAATGTCACTGATGTCAGCAGCGGCTAATATAAAATTACAGGGAATGTCACAGGTATTTTGGATGTGGAAACATTACACAGGAGAAATAACGCACATAATGTCGCTGATGTCAGCAGCTGCTAATATAAAATTACAGGGAATGTCACAGGTATTTGGGATATGGAAACATTACACAGGAGATGTCACTGTCTGCAGCGGACACCGTCTACGGAAAAAATACACCGGATGTCACTGATATGTTTTGAATATGCACACGTTGCACAGGAGATGTAGCGCAGCTGTCATTGTCCGCAGTGGACACCATCTACGGAAAAAGTACACTGGATGTCATAGATATTTTTGGGATGCGCACACGTTGCACAGGAGATGTAGCACAGATAATGTTGCTGTCTGCAGCGCCCTAACTATTGCACGCTATTTAGCACAGGATGCTCTAAAAATAGATATTGCT
Organism: Bufo bufo; assembly: GCF_905171765.1. Lineage (NCBI taxonomy): Eukaryota > Metazoa > Chordata > Amphibia > Anura > Bufonidae > Bufo > Bufo bufo. The sequence continues at coordinate 599,850,180 of NC_053390.1, read as the reverse complement.
GCCACACACAATAGTCCTTAAAAGGACTTTTGGGTCTGTAAAGTTTTAGCAATTTAGCGCAGGTTGTGCTAAAAATATATATTGCTGCTGCCACACGCAACAATAGACCTTAAAAGGACTTTTGGGTCTGTAAAGTTTTAGCAATTTAGCGCAGGTTGTGCTAAAAATATATATTGCTGCTGCCACACACAACAATAGTCCTTAAAAGGACTTTTGGGTCTCTGACAAGTTTTTCAACTTAAAAAAAAATTATTCACTCCCTACACTATCTTTCCCTTCTTCAGCACAGCTCTCCCTGACTAACACTGAGCCGAACACATGTCATCGGGTGCTATATAGCACCCGATGACGCATTCCGGCCAGCCAGTCACTGTAATGCCAGTAACCAACATGGCTACGGCATTACAGTGAAGCTCAGCACTTACCTGCATGTTTATTGGCTGCGTAGCAGCCAACAAACGTGCAGGGAGGAGGCTCGAGCATTGCGCTCGAGCACATGCAGTATTCGGCCGAATACTGCCATGTGCCGAGCATCGAGATGCTCGAGCCGAACTGGTGTTCGGCCGAGCATGCTTAATCAACACTAGTCTCAATGTTCTAGAACTAGTAGAAAACTAGAAACATGTAACTAGAGACAGTAGGGAAGGAAGGGATAAGAGACATTTGGAGGGGGGGGGGGGTGATGAGGTAAGGAGAGGGGGGCAGCCACTGTCTCCTCGACGAGCCCTAGGAAACTGGTTTATTGGAATATCTGAGAAGGGACAACTAGGATAGTTGTGTGTGGTGCTCAATATCTATTTAAAATGGGGGTATAGGTGTGAACCAATGAAGATTAGAGAGGAGGGAGCGAGGGTCAGTAGTCTTAGAGAAATCCCCTATGGCGGGACCAAGGTGCCCAAATATGGGAGAAAGCTTGATAAGACCTCGATTCCCAGTGAGAAAATTCTTCAAACCTGGCGATCTGGTCTATCTTGTTTAACCAGTGTAAGATTGAGGGATTAAGAGCCTGGGTGCTGCCAACATGTGGTTAAGAAGCATTCTCTAGTTTTCTCAGGTATGTCTGAGGGGAAGAGCGAGTGCAAAGCTATATCTGGTCTGTGCGACATGGTGGTATTGCATACCTTATTAATAATCCTGAGGATCTGATGCCAGAAAGGTTTGGAAATATGTTTGTGGTTGTGTAAAAGTGATGCAATTCCGGGGGGGGGGGGGCAAGGGGGGAGAATTTGGTTTGTAACTCTCTTTCCCGTTGTCTGATGAAGTTAGCGATTAATGGGTTTTCCAGGGGAAGAGAATGTTTTTTTTTTATGGTGGAAATTATTTTAGATGGTGTTTTCGTTTGTCTGCTGAGCCGCTCAAAGAAGGAATCGGGCCATTGCTCCCCATTTGAAATTAAATAAGGGCGAATATGTTCGCATAAATATTTGTGTTGTATTTTGTTTTTCCTCTATTTGAGGAATCTTTAATAAATCTGCCTTTTTAGTGGCAGGGAGAAAGGCGCCCTTCTGGCCAAGGAGCTCGGTGGGGAGGATGTTTACTTTCTGAAGTGCAGTGTGAACTTTCCTGGACTTATACTTAGTTGGCGGAAAACAAGTCTTTAAGTGTAGTTAATGGGAGGGGAATTTGGAGCATAAATCCCTGATATGGTTGTCTTTCCATATTTTCATTGTAGCAGCGAGGAGTACTCCAATAGTTGAAGGTGATAATATTTTAGGAGACTTAGTTAGTATTAAGTGCCACAGCGGGCATTTGGTTAAGCCCTCTTCCAGGTGAATCCAGTCCTTGTGGCTGGGACATCTAAGCCAATCTACAATTCTACTTAGATGGATAGCCCGGTATGTTTTATGTAGTGATGGAAAGCCAATTCCGCCTTTGTCAAAGGGGAGTTGGAGAATTTTGCACAATATGCATAGCTTGACTTTGTCCCAGATATAATTAGGGCAAATTTTTCGGACTGTTGGAAGAACTTTTTAGGCAGAGCAATTGGGAGCACCTGTAGGAGATATAACGAGCAACTCTACTACAAGGTTGATGGTGCTGTGTAGTTCCGGCAATGGAGCTATACCCAAACAGCTGATCAATGGGATGCATGGTCACCCCCCCCCCCTACCGCTGACCAGTTACTGATTGCCTATCCTGAGGATACACCATCAATTAGAATAGGCTGGACAACCTCTTAAATATGCATTTAATCCTCCTTTCGTAGCTAAAACAGCTTCTATTCTTCTGGGAAGGCTTTATGCTAGATTTTGGCATTTGTTGGAATTATTGTCCAATCATCTAGTAGAGCTTTTATTTTTATAATGTTTATATTTTATAATTATTATTATTGTTATTTATTTTTTATGATTGGGGAGGGAACTAAAAAAACTTCCACACAGGTTGCCAGTTAACCTAAGGCCGGCCCTGTTTGGGCCCTCGCTTCAGACACCAGGGCCTGGATGCTACTACTATCTCTGCATCTCCTTGTCATTAGAAATAGCCTTGCGGTTCGCCCGGCAGTCATTTTGCGGCAAACTTTGCTCGTTCGCGATTCGCCCAAACATGCGAACATATGACGATATTCGCACGCGCCATATTTTTTTGCATATCGCCGAACTTTGACCCATGACACATCCATCAGGTGGAACAGGACAGCCAATTGAGACGTTTCAGCACATGGAAACACCCCCTACCCTATAAATAAACTCGATCTGGCAGCCATTTTACATTCAGTTTTTTGCCAGTGTAGTGAGAGGTTGCTGTGTGGAGCAGGGACAGACCAAACGCTAGCTAATAGGGCCACAAAAGTCATTTTAAGGACTGGTATAGGTGTGCTATCGATAGGTGTGACATACTGAGGGGTGTGATATACTTATAATATACTTTCTAACATAGTAAGTATATTATAGTGCATTTGTATTGTGCAGCAGTTGTGTGCGGTTCTGCTGATATACTGCAGCTAGATAGAGGGACAAACGCTATTGGAATAACTAATTGCAACCGATGTGATATACCAGTTGCCCCAAAAATAAACTGATTGATGGGTGTGATATACCTATAATATACCTTCTAACATAGAGAGTATATTATAGTGCATCTGTATTGTGCAGTAGTTGTGTGCTGTTCTGCTGAGATACTGCAGCTAGATAGAGGGACAAATGGTATTGGAATAACTAATTGCAACTGGTGTGATATACCTGTTGCCCCCCCCCCCCCCCCCCACTGTGTGAGGGGTGTGATATACCTATAATATACCTTCTAACATAGAAAGTATATTATAGTGCATTTGTATTGTGCAGCAGTTGTGTGTGGTTCTGCAGAGATACCGCAGCTAGATAGAGGGACAAACGCTATTGGAATAACTAATTACAACTGGTGTGATATACCTGTTGCCCCAAGAAAACTGATTAAGGGCTGCGATATTCCTGCTTTCACAAAATACTGATTAAGGGGTTTGATATACCTGCTTCCTGAAAATACTTATTGAGGGGTGTGATACACCAGCTTCCACAAAATATTGATTGAGTGGTGTGATACACCGGCTTCCACAAAATATTGATTGAGGCCTGCGATACACTGGCTTCCACTAAATATTGATTAAAGGGTTTGATATACTGGCTTCCAGCAAATACTCATTAAGGGGTTCTATATTCCTGTTTCCACAAAATACTGATAGAGGGGATTGATATTCCGGCTTCTACCAAATATTGATTGAGGCCTGCGTCGTGTCATTGATCAAGCCGTCGAGGAGCAGGAGCTGGAAGACGAGGAAGTCGCAATGCTGAATGAATTCCCGGGGGGGGGGGGGGGGCTACTCCATCTGAGACAGGTCAGCAGGAGTCTAAAGAGGAGTCAGAGGAGGATGGTGCCTGGGGGGAGGAGGAGGAGGAAGAGTAGCAAGAAGAGCAGGCTTTAAACTTTTCGGGGATCCCTGGTGTTGTCCGTGGATGGGGGAGTAGACAGAGGACGACATTCTTCTGGGCAATGAGCAGGAGCCAGGGCGCTCCACCGCTTCCAATTTAGTGCAAATGTGGGCCTTCATGCTCCAGTGTTTGAAGAGGAACCCCGTATAAAAAGCATAAAGGGCAAGGACCAGTACTGGCTGGCAACGTACTTAGACCCCCGATACAAACATAAAATGGCGGACATGTTACCAGCATCACAGAGGGCTGTCAGAATACAGCATTTTCAGGCCTTGCTGTGAGAGATGCTGCATTCTACTGTTGCGGCCGCTGGCAGAGGAGTTTCTACCCACAGAGAAACAGTTGCGGGTACCAATCCTACCGCGTATGCAAAAAGAGGGCGGTTTGAAGATGTGTTGGTCACTTCGGATATGAGATCATTCTTGCAGCTAACCCATCGACAGTCGCCCTCCGGATCCAGCCTCAGGGAACGTCTAGACCAGTGATGGCGAACCTATGGCACGGGTGCCAGAGGCGGCACTCAGAGCCCTTTATGTGGGCACCCACACCCTGGAAAAAGTCTATGGCATAGCAATATGCTTTAGACTTTTCCTGCCATTCATCATCCCCAGGACACACTATAAACAGCACTGGCAGCGCATTAAATGTAGGCTATTAATCTATTATAGATAAATGATAAAGGACATGAAAGATATATTATATTGGTATTTAGGTTAAATTGCTGTGTCGGCACTTTGCAATAAATAAGTGGGTATTTGGTTGCAGTTTTGGGCACTCGGTCTCTAAAAGGTTCACCATCACTGGTCTAGACCAACAGGTGTCCGACTACATCGGGTTAACGGCCGATGTGGACGTTCTGAGAAGCGAGGAACCCCTGGACTACTGGGTGTGCAGGCTTGACCTGTGGCCAGATCTGGCACAATTAGCCATGGAACTTTTGGCTTGCCCCTCTTCGAGTGTCCTGTCCGAAAGGGCGTTCAGCGCAGCAGGGGGGATCGTGACCGATAAGCGCACTCGCCTAGCTCACGACAGTGTGGACTACCTCACATTTCTAAAAATCATTGAGGCATGGATCTCTGAGGAATTTAACACCTGTGACAACCACGTTTAATTGAATTTCCTCATGCCAGCCCACACATATCCGTCATCACCCTGAACAAAGAATGGTCCCTGTCTTATGTAAATACAGCGGCATAAAAGGCCTTTTCTATCTGGTGAATGCCTAATGTTTGGGGCCTGTACTCCACTGGCCTGCAGTAAAATTGGTATCCAATGACCGTCTAATATACCTCCAGCCACATAATCACCTGTACGGTGTCTGTACGGTTAATGCCTAATTGTTGGGGCCTCGGAGGAATTCAACACCTGTTACGACCACGTGTTATCGAATTTCACCTATTATAATTTGGGGTTTATTCAAGAGGGGCGATTTCGTTAGCCATGTTTTTAATCCAATTTTATATTTTTAGTTCTTTTAAACATATTTATTTGACGTGTATTTGTACTAGCCTACAGTAAAATTGTTATCCAATGACCGTCTAATATACCTTCAGCCACATAATCACTTGATCTTTTCTGTCCGGTGAATGCCTAATGTGTGGGGCCTGTACTCCACTGGCCTGCAGTAAAATTGACATCTAATGACCGCCTATTATACCTCCAGCCACATAATCACTTTATCTTTTCTGTACGGTGAATGCCTAATGTTTGGGGCCTGTACTCCAGTGGGCTACAGTAAAATTGTTATTCAGTGACCGCATAATGTACCTCCAGCCACATAATCACAATTTCTTTTATGTCAGGTGAATGCCTAATTTTAGTTAGTCCATCACTACTAGTTATCCTGTTCTGCACAAATATAAGCTTAACGGAATAGTTAGATGTAATTTGATGTCGCTTTTTATGCAGAGTCCAAATATGATTTACCCCATACATTTTAAAATGCAAGTTTCTATAGCAAATATCCAATGCAAACATCAAAGACTTGGGCACAGAGATGCATTATGGATCCATGTGCACGTATGGTTCTTCTATACATCCCTTATTTTTCTAGGGAGATAATAGCTTTGTTGTGTTCTGTTTATGGAATACAACAGAAAAATCAGGCATACTGAATACAGTAGTAGAGCTTATACAGTGTGAAAGGTCTATTGGCCAAATCCTCATCACAGCTGTAAAGTGACTGGAAATGGCAGTAGCTGCAATTCCCTAAGTACTTTGCAGCAGATAATAGCCCCTTAATGTGTCTTCGTATTGACATGCCAGGCATGCATCATAGCTAGAATTAAAGCTGTTGCATAATAAGATTAACAAAACCCAAAAAATAAGGTGTTATATAGCAACCACTGTATAATAATTATCAATTTGTTTTGTAAATTGCCTTTAATTGGAGCATCGCTCTATTAACAAGCTCTACCACTACAACAGGGGTAGGCAACCTCCGACACTTCAGGTGTTGTGAAACTACAACTCCCAGCATGCACACTCGCTCTGCTCTTCTCATAACTCCCATAGAAATGAATAGAGCATGCTGGAAATTGTAGTTTCACAACAGCTGGAGTGCCGAAGGTTGCTGACCCCTGCACTACAAGATTGATGGAGCTTTGGAGTTCTGGCACCGACTTCCAGTGACGGAGCTAAACCCAAACAGCTTATCGTCAGAGGTTCAGGGTGTCGAACCTCCTCTGATCAGTTAGTAAAGGCTGGAAAGCCACCTTAAGATGGTCATACTAGATAAGTGGTGCAGATTTTTTCCAGCGTTTTTGAATTTAATCGAAATATTAAACAGCACACACAAGCATTTTTTTTGTGGTGTTTTTGAAGTTTTTGGGTCAGTGGTGTTTTTTTCAAATTACAGCATACTCATTTTTTTTTTTTTTTTACTTATTGTCTGCCTTTTTCTTCCCCTTAGGATACTTTCATACTTGCGGCAGGAGGGATCCGACAGGCTGTTCACCATGTCGGATCCGTCCTTCCGCTATTTCGCCGTACCGCCGGACCGCCGCTCCGTCCCCATTGACTATAAGACGGAGCGGCGGTCCGGCAGCACGGCGAAATAGCGGAAGGACGGATCCGACATGGTAAACAGCCTGTCGGATCCATCCTGCTGCAAGTGTGAAAGTAGCCTTAGACATCCATTGATTTTAATTTTTTATTTTTTTCCCTCTGCTTGAAAAAATGAAAGTGCCAGCATGCGTTCCATTTTTTAATGGCGTTTTTGTATGGTACTTTTTGTAACAATGCATTTTTCCCATGCTGCTCTACAGAGAAAGTGAAATTAAGCATACTTTCTTATACAAAAAAATACAAGGTACACGAAAACGTCATTAAAAATGCCAGGTGGTTACATACTATATGGGCAATAGACTCCTCAAAAACAGCTGCAAAAAAATGCTGGCCAAGCCAGCAGTTTTTTGAGGCTTCTTTTGCCCCAAAAAAACATCCAACACAAAACTATGTGTGGAAACCCACTAAGGCCAAAGTCACATCTTGGTAGAAAGTTTCCAGCAGGCTGTTCTGGTTCGAGAACAGCCTGGCAGAGTTCACCAAATTCGGCATTGTTGGATTCAACAGATCACTGTTAGATTGCTGCTCACTATAATGGGATCTGGCGTTGATTCGGCCGATTTCTGATATACATGGTCAGACAAAAACCATTGCATGCTGTTAACACTTGGTTAACATGATGAACACCAGTTAACCAAGCATTTTTTTCATTGTCGCATTGCAAGAGCTATAACTTTTTTATTTTTCTGGTGATATAGCCATATTAAAGCTTGTTTTTTCCGGGACAAGTTGTAGTTTTAATGGCAATGATTTGGGGTGCATAGAACTTTCTGATTAACTTTTATTAACTTTCTCTTGTGGGATGGGAAAAAAAATATAATACTACCACTGAGTTTTGACCAGGGTGGATAAAAATCAATGATTTAAAAAAAAAAAAATCAAAAAAATCTGATTTTTTTGATTTAAATCTGATTTTTATGATTTAAATCTGATTTTTATATATAAAATATTTTTTGAGGAAAATATATTACCATCCAAAGGTTATTTCATTATGAAATAAAGATAACTTTTTTAATTATGTAGAATAAGGCTGTATATGTTTAATTTTTTGCTAAATTCCATTAATCCATTCACAATGTCATGCTCTTCCAGAGGTTTTTGTAAGATTACTGGGCAGTTTCTCTGCCTACAAGATATTATCACAGATGCGTGGTTTAATTTTGGAGTTCTCAAAACTGAATTTATAACATGAAAAGAGTTGAGAAAAAGATCTTAATCCTAAGGGCTCTTTCACACCTGCGTTCTTTTCTTCCGGCATAGAGTTCCGTCGTCGGGGCTCTATGCCGGAAGAATCCTGATCAGTTTTATCCTAATGCATTCTGAATGGAGATAAATCCATTCAGGATGCATCAGGATGTCTTCAGTTCCGGACCGGAACGTTTTTTGGCCGGAGAAAATACCGCAGCATGCTGCGCTTTTTGTCTCCGGTCAAAAATCCTGAACACTTGCCGCAAGGCCGGATCCGGAATTAATGCCCATTGAAAGGCATTGATCCGGATCCTGCCTTAAGCTAAACGTCGTTTCAGCGCATTGCTGGATCCGACGTTTAGCTTTTTCTGAATGGTTACCATGGCTGCCGGGACGCTAAAGTCCTGGCAGCCATGGTAAAGTGTAGTGGGGAGCGGGGGAGCAGTGTACTTACCGTCCGTGCGGCTCCCCGGGCGCTCCAGAGTGACGTCAGGACGCCCCACGCGCATGGGTGACGTGATCACATGGACACGTCATCCATGCGCATGGGGCGCTCTGACGTCATTCTGGAGCACCCCGGGAGCCGCACGGACTGTAAGTATACTGCTCCCCCGCTCCCCACTACTACTATGGCAACCAGGACTTTAATAGCGTCCTGGCTGCCATAGTAACACTGAACGCATTTTGAAGACGGATCCGTCTTCAAATGCTTTCAGTTCACTTGCGTTTTTCCGGATACGGCGTGTAATTCCGGCAAATGGAGTGCACGCCGGATCCGGACAACGCAAGTGTGAAAGAGCCCTAACTTCTACAAACCTATAAATACAGAATTTATATATATTTTCTTTAGCCAAATTAGTTAACAAACATGGATGTTTGTAATGTTATTGTTTCTTTTGAATAAATCCTATTTAAATTGTTATTATTAAGGTAATGATTATTTTTCTCCTTCCTAAGTACAACTGAAAAATTGTCCAAATATGAATCTTTATGTAAAAAACTATGATTTAAATCAAGCCGTACTGACTAGTGATTTAAATCGTGATTTAAATCATGATTTAAATCGGTTTGATTTAAATCAAATCCACCCTGGTTTTGACGTTATACATTTTGTGGCATTCATGTTTTGCATAAATAATATAACTTTATTCTCTGGATCAGTATGATTACAGCGATGAGAAATGTATATCCTTTTTTTATGTTTAACTACTTCTGCACAATAAAAAAAAAATAAAAAAATTTTTTAAAAATGTTTTTGCATTGTCACATGCCAAAACCCGTCATAACTTTTTATGTTTCTTTCTAAGGAGCTGTGTGAGGACTTGATTTTAGAGGAATAACTTGTACTTTTTATTGGTATCATTTTGGGGTACATAACACTTTTTGATCACTTTTTATTTCATTTTTCAGTTGTGAATAAGCATAAAACAGCAATATTGCCCCTTTTTTTATATGGCGCTCACCGTACTTGATAAATTACAAGATAATTGCGTAGTGAGTCTTTACGGAAGCAGCGATACCAAAATGTATGGATGGGACTTTATTTTAACCATTTATTTCCATTGAAATGCTTTTTTTTTTATGGAAAAAGGGTGTATTTTTAATTTGGAATTTTTAGGCCCTAGGCTGCTGTGCACAGACATCGGCACCCCACAATCTCATTTGTGAGGTTCTGATGGGCGAAAGAGGGAGTTTGCTCCCTCTGTAACAACTTAGATGCCATGGTTGGCAATAAAATGGCCCTGATCTGCGCTTCTGCTGGTCTTGATCATTACAGCAAAAGCCTGGCTCATGTGAAAGCTGAGTTTCAGCTCTCCACTGCACGGCAGACCCATACAGCACTTACGCTGGACCGCCATAACAAAAAGGTGGCACTGCCTAAGGCTTCTTAGTCCGCTGTAAAAAGGCATATTGGTGGCCACTAAGGGGTTAAAGACTAGTGTATGAAATGTCTTAGTAAGTCTGTGCCTACATATCTGTATAGTTTTTGTTAAATGGGGTAAGTTGGATCCTTAATCTGATTCCACAGGAAACTTCTCTTCCTCCTATACATAAAGGACAAAGCTTTATGAATCCATACATGAAATACAAGAAACTGCAATGTAATAAATAATTGCACACTGTGCTACATCTCCACAGTCTACCTATGAATTTTGTATTAAAAACAACAGAAAACCTGGAATTGACGTATGGAATGGAATTGTTGCCTCTTGTAAGTAGCTTGTGGTCTTTGTCTTGTCTCTGTTTTCTCACCTCTAGCAATAAAGAAAAAAGTGATATCTGAAGATATAGGTTGGGTAGTAAAAGCTCGACTCGCCTTAATGTACTTATAGGAGCCTGGTCTGGTCTAGTGTTTCCATGTAGCAGGGATTATGCTTGCCATATGTGTTAATACCTCTAAACTACATTATTGTCTTTTAGTACATTTTGGCTGCCTGGACATACATAATGTCCTCTTGGGTCAAAAGGCAGAAAGATTGTGGTGTGACCTCAAGGATAATCACAAAGCCTTTGAGTGGCCAGTTAATACCTTCTTTAGACCTTCATCTGTGAGGTTTGTGCAGAGGGAACTGTTACTTAAGACCAAATGCTGCTGTCTGAAAGAAATGAGGGGAAGATGGTGCACTCCTGACCAATCCCATTGCTCGGCTTTTCTCTTTTTATGGATTAACCTTTATCCCTATATCTTTATTTTAATTCCCAGCGTCTGAACCAGAATGAGTCTACTTTCTAGTTGTATCTAATAGTGTTAATGAGCGACATTTGGGTGGGATGAACTACTATGAAGTCTAATTTTGACCCATACATATGGAGGAACTTTAACCTTTTCTAATCACCTAAATGAACCTTCTAGTGATCTTTGTCTTAGTCATCATTGGTACATGCTTCCGTTTTGACTTAACCCTTTCACAGTCACCAGCTTTATAAATGTTATAATTAGGGTCAGGATAAAGCAATAACCACCATAAACTTGAGTGGTTGTTAAAGGCATTATATCTAAGATGAATGTTTTATCACCATTTGCCGCATGGTGAGTGGGTAATGATATTTTGAATGTGGTCATGTGTTGTAAGCTGCTAATGCTGCTAAAATGCTGTATTATCTTAAGCTTCTTTAACTTAATTAAGGATTATATTTAGCATCTCTCAGAGACTTCAAGAAGTGACTGTATTTTCTACATTTCTGTATTTACAGAACTTTACTATATGCTTGAATTTTTATTTTTTTAATTTTCCTTGTCCGTACCAATTAAAATGATCTATTTACATATATATTCACGACATTGGATGACATTTAATGCTAAATTATATAAATAATCCCTCAAAATATATTTGTGAAAAAAACATGAAATCTGAATAAATGTATGTAAGGTGTTATGTGTATATGTGAACTACTGTACCGTACATACTGTACAAGACCTTTTCTCTTATGTCAGGTCTTGGATAATCCGTATAAGACTTTATGCTCACATAAAAAAATCTGTGTCAGAGGTAAATGTCAAGGTATATCCCTGATGGAAGGCTGTTACATATGCCTCTGTATAGGCATATATTGGGGTACATGACTAATAGGCTACAATTGTTTAAAATACATACGCCTGTATGTGGAATAGAGTGGTCTACTGCGCTATTCCATGTCACTAAGAAAAAAGGTATACCCGTATACCGGCCCGACAGAGGACAAAAGGACACTCGTTTTAAGGTGATTGGGACCCAAAGAATGCATTTATCATATTTGCTGGGAGCTTTTTCTCCAACAATGGGCTTTGATCAAACAGAGCCTAAAATCTAAGGCCAGCAATCTCTACCGCAGCCAGTTTTCAAAACACAGTATGTGAAGGAGATTTTTATATAAGGCCATACAATTGTTCCAAGAAAGTACAGTTATCATATGCATAAGTAGATACTGAATTAATATCAATTTTAGTAAGTTATTAATATGATAGGGCTGGAACTGAAAATTTGTGCTAGGACTAGAAACTAAGGCTAAAAATAGGGACATCGACTGACAATGTCCCTTACTGAATATGAAGCTGTGTCTAGAGAAGCCAGTACTGATCAAGGAGTCATGATGTGGGACTTATTTGTGAATAGACATCATGTTTCTGAAGCATACAGTAGTAACAATCACAGTGGCTATATTGTAGAATCTATGTATTAGTTCTTGAGCCTCAACTACAGTATTATGATAGATGCATTATTGTATTTTAAATACCTGAAACTACTGTAAGTATTTAGGAAATTCTAAAGTTTTATGAGTTTCATATATTTTACCTAGGGTAATATTTGTGGCCAATATGTATTGTGATGAATTAAACTTCTCCATCTCATTCCTAGTTTCTCGGTAGAGCACTAGCACAACAGTAATTCAAATGCAAATGTAAGGAATTGACCTAGGGATCAGAAAGGTCATGAAGCACATGGCAAAGAGAGAGGCAGTCTGGTGGAAGGCAACCATGTGCACGTGTCGTAGGTCATGGAAGGCTTGTTCTCTGAAGACCCTAGTAAAGTGTGTCAGAAATCCCCTCTGTAGCGAAGCTCCATCTTTCAGTTACTTTAAAGATGATATAAGGTAATTGTGTTCCACGGTACAATGGCATTATTGACATTGATTCCTCTACAAGAAGATGGATTGTGTATATCCTAGGAGTTGGACCTAAACATGCCTTCAAGATTTAAAAAAAGCATTTTGTATGACAGACCAGACACTTGTTATCTGTAGATCTGATAAACATAGAAAGGGGTACCTTATAAAAAAAAAAAAACATGTGGAAGACTAGGATCAGCTTGTCCCAGTGTTTTAAACCATATGTAATTCATGCCATGAGGAGTTTGCATGTCTATGCTTTCATATATTCTACCTAGGGTAATTTTTGTGGCCAATATGTATTGTGATGACTAAACTGATGGATGGAGCCTACAGTTGTTTAATCTGGCCATGCATGTTTTTGACATTGGATGACGTATGAATGACCCTTCTCACTAATGTTTCTCAGATCCGGCAGGCTGTTCCGGCAGCGATTTTTGTTCAGCTGATTCCCTGCTGGTCCCCATTATAGTTAATAGGGCCAGACAACATTCCTGTAGCTTCCGGCAATGCCACATATAGAGACATTCCCTACCGGAACAGCCTGCTGAATCTGAAAAACACTAGTGTGAAACTAGCCTAAGTGTGTATAAGATATCTGTCAGTCACTGATAGTTGTACACGGGGAGGTGTTATCAGTGATTAATAGCATTCTCTGTGTAAGTGTGTATACAGAGAGAGCTGTCAGACACTAATAGTTGAACACAATGGAGGTGTTATCAGTAATTGATAGCATTCTATGTGTAAGTATGTATACAGAGATAGCTGCCAGTCACTGATAGTTGTACATGGGGGAGCTGTTATCAGTGATTGTTAGCATTCTCTGTGTAAGCGTATATACATAGATAGCTGCCAGTCACTGGTAGTTGTACACAAGGGAAGCGTTATTAGTGATTGATACCATTCTCTGTGTAAGTGTGTATACAGAGATAGCTGTCAGTCACTGACAACACCTCCCCTTTGAACAATGAAGTCAGAAAGAGCAGAGATTTAAAGGTATAAATTACAAGTTTTACTGAATCTTTTACCACAAAGCTATATATAAATCAGCTCAGCTCCTCCTGCTGTAAAACATGTTGCCTGCACATTGCACTTCTTTTCATATTGACAGGTCCTCAAACGGTAGCGTATGATTGGGCTGTCGGATCTTAACATGTCCAATTCCTTTAGTTATCAGAGAGTTAAGCCGCTTCAAGAGAAATCTTTCTCCATTTAGAACATATTATGAGAATGCTCGATTGAACCAAGCTTGGATGTGTATAGAGGGGTTGCAAGAGGTTGCTATCAGCCCACTGAGCATTTGGTTGACAATTGTGTAAAATGTATAGCCAACCTTACTGCACACCAAGTTGAGAGTAGTTATGTACAAATGGGGTCATTTATGAAACTGATGTAAAGTAGCGTATTCCACCTTTCATTTTCTAAAGGAGCTATCAAATAAGAAAGGTGGAATCTGATTGGTTGCTATGGGCAACTAAGCCAGTTCTACTTTATACCAGTTGATAAATGACCCCAAAAGTATTTTTTGTCTGAAGGACCCAAGAGGTCTGTAGATTACTCAGACAGCCAGAATTTTTCAATGAGAACTGTATAATGCTGGATTTCTCCTGTAGTGGTGCTGTTGGGGAGCTGACATTTGCTGTCACATTCCCTCACATATTGGTGTTTAGTGCAAGTTTGCCCCTATTTCCATCCCTAGCAGAAGACAATAGCTCTGTGGTATGATGCTTGTGGAAGGATGGCCCTTTTCAACTTGACACAGCCTTGAGCGGAAGTATGGCCAGTCTGATCAGTAGTTCCCCAACTCCAAGGGTTGGCAATTTCCACTATTGTAGTAGTCCCACCCTGTCTGATTACATCAATGGAGCATCCTATGAATTACTTGCTCTTACAATCTGCAAACTACCCCTCTTCTTCTGTCAGGCATGTAGCAATTTCACTTCCCTGATTCTTGCCTATACAATGGCTTTGTCGATCCTTCTGCTTTCAGCCACTGTACAAGTATGACCATGCACAAGGCAGAAGAGATCTGGAAAATACTGTACTGTCTCTAGCAAGATGTCACATCCACACTACAAGTCTGAGACACTTGATCACAGGTCGTACACAGTTGCATAAGATCCTATTACATGTTTGGACTAAATAGCTTGTATATGGTTTCCACTACTTCTGGTTCTCTTTTTTGGCTCTAGCCAGTACAGTAGTCCATTTGGTTTGATAGGTCTATTATGCTGCATTTAGACTGCCCGGTGGAGCAGGCAATTATTGGGAAGGGACTGTTCCTTCCCGATAACTGCCTGCTTGTCAGTGGAGCTGCATTTACATGCAGCAATCTCCTCCACTGCATGTGGGCACGCGATAGCAACTGCCATCACTTGTCCTCATACACATTCATTGTTTCTGGGCAGCAGATCGCTGTTCCCACAGAACAAACTGCTGCCCAGAAACAATGGTTTAATGTGCGTCATGAAAGGGGATCAGGTGAGTGGCAGTATATTTAAAGGTGCCTATTATCAGGAAATGAGCGTTTGTAGCAACATTTGTTGCCAATAATTGGCCCGACAGTTGGTCAGTGTAAATCTGCCATAAGTTGTCCTAACACTGTACCAGTGCAGCCTTGTGTCTTTGTATAGGCAAGAAGCTTAAAGCTCACATTAGAAATAGATTTATACTTTTTTTTATATTTCCTAGAGGGCCTGCATTGAATGCTTGTTATGGTGCAGTGGCAAGGTTCAGTTTTTTTTATTCAAATTCAAATACAATGCATTCGGAAAGTCTTCAAACCCTTTCACTTTTTTCAAATGTTGTTATGTTACGGCCTTGTGTTAAAATAAAATAAAAATTCTAGTTCTTTGCCATCATTACGTATTCAATAACCCATAATGACAAAGTGAATACAGAATGTTCAAAATCTTTGCTGATTTATTGAAAAATAAAAAGTAAAATATTGCCTTGACAATACTTAATTCAGACTCTTTACTCAGGACTTAGTTGAAACACCTTTGGCAGTGATTACAGCCTCCAGTTTATTTGGGAATAGAAACAGAAGATTGACGGCAGAAAAAGACCACCTGGTCCATCTAGTCTACCCTTATATTGGTTTTTATCTTGGAATGGACGTGTGTTTATCCCAGTCATGTTTAAATTCACTTACTGTAGATTTTCACATCTGCTGGAAGTCTACACCACTGATGAAGGTGCAAGAGTGCACCGAAACGCGTTTGGTTTTACCCAGAGTAGTACTTGGATTATGTACCAAAAAAGTCCTTTTTTCAAATAAAGGTGAATATCAGTATATAGCTTGCTGATAAATCGGTCAGCAGGCCGGAACAACAGACCGATACTTCCGGTCATAGGAACGTCACATCCTGTGTAACAGAGAGTGACGCAGCGATCCAGGAAGCCGGAACACAAGAAGACGCCGAGGACGCCGAAGGACACGTGCGCACCACCGCTACACGCCGCAGAGGATCGGACGACCTCAGCAAGGATATTTCTTTTGTAGCAGCTGCCCGGAGTACATCCACATGGGGTAAGACTGTTCCAGCTTTTTTACTTGAAGTGACTATATTCTCAGGACACAAGAGGAGACAAGCGGACTTACTTTATTCCAACCTATATGCAGACTGATCATCTGCATAGGTAGGCATCCTTTAGTGACATAAGGACTACTTTGTACTTTTTATTTTATTTTTATTTATTATTTTTTACTCCATAAGAGGAATTATAGTGTTCCTGATACCAGTTTAATAACCTTTTTAGCCTGATGAAATTTTACTGCTACTGTACTCTATATCACTATTGAAAGTTGTTTTTACAGTCATCATTTGCAGAAAGGTATAATTTTACAACTAATAAAAAAGTGAGAGTTAACTCATATATTATTGAATTATTGACCTCCTATATATACCCAGTCATTTTGAGTGCCCTCCATCCTGTGAAAGTCTACACATCTGCCAACCACATCTACTGGAAGTTTGTTCCAGGCTTCAAACACTCTTTTAGTAAAATAATATTTCCTGACATTGCTTCTGATCTTACCCCTAGCTAATTTCAGATTGTGTCCCCTTGTTCTTGTGGTTAGCTTCTTATTGAGAACACTTATTTAAACCTTTATCATATTTAAAGGTTTCGATCGTTTCCTCCCTTTCCCTTCTTTCCTCAAGGCTATACAGATTAAGGGGGTCTTTTACTATCAGATATATGCCAGGTTATTTACACCGCAATCTGCAACTTATCCCTGCTCATGCCAGGTCTAAAAAAGGGGACGTGGTGTGGGCAGGGAAGGGAGCGAGCAAGGAAGCTGGCGTAGATTTAGACTGGCAGTGGATGTGCCGAAATTATGTAGAGTTGTATGCTTAAGATCCTCCAACATTTTGGTACCCAGTCTTTGTACCCGTTTCATCTATGTGTTTTTGTAGGTGAGGTCTCCAGAACTGGGCTCACTAGTGCTCTACACACTGGGAACACAATCTCTCTCTTACTACTGGTTATACATCTAGCTTTACAACCAAGCATCTGACTTGTTATAGAAACATGATGCCACAAGCTTTACAAACATAGTTTTGGAGATTTCCTGCCATTATTTTCTGGAGATCCTCTCAAGCTTGGCAGTTGTCTCTAAGCCACTCATTTGTTTGTCTTGGCTGTGTACTTTAAGGTTGATTGTCTTGTTGGAAGGTAAACCTTCTGCCCAGTCTGAGGTCCAGAGCAGTCAGGATCAGGTTTTTATTAAGAATAGCACTTTGATCAAAAACCTTTGCTGAAAAAAAATGCCAAAAACATAATGCTGACACAACCATGCTTCATTGTAGGGATGGAATTGGATGGGTGATAAGCAATTCCTAATTTCTTTTAGACGTCATGATTAGAGGCCAATAACACAGCGATTTTTACTGCCGAATTTTAACCAAAATCCTGCTGAGGCAGCGTCTTTTCTGCCTCCCATTCTTTTATGTCCGTTCTCTGCATGGCACGGCTTTAAACCTCCACTCTGCGATCTTCAGAGTTGCCTTCTAGTGCAAAGAATAGGAGGCAGAAAGGACACAGCTACCAGCGGGATTTTGTTGAAAATTCAGCATTAGAGAATTAGAATTTAAGGCCACAACGTTTATCAGACTAGAGAATCTTGTTTCTCACAGTCTGACAGTCCTTTCTTTTCTTTTTTTTTTTTAGCAAACTCTAGGTGGGCTTTCATATGTCATTTACTGAGGAGAGGCTTCTTTCTGGCCACTCTGTCATAAAGCCCAGATTGGTGGAGTGCTGCATGGTTGACCTTCTGGAAGTTTCTCCCATCTGCACATAGAATCTTTGGAGCTCAGCCAGAGTGACCATTGGATTCTTCTTCACCTTTCTTCCCCAAATAGGAAGCTTTAGGAACAGTTCTGGGGTATCTAAACGTCTTTCATTTATGAAATATGGAGGCCACTGTGTTCTTTGGTACTTTCAGTGCAGCATATTTTTTTATACCCTTCTCTAGATCTGTACCTCCACACAGTCCTGTCTCTGAGTTCTACAAGCAGTTCTTTCCTCGTCATTGCTTGTTTTTTGCCTGATTTGCATTGTCAGCTGTGAGGCCTTATGACCTTATATAATAAGGGCTGTGTCTTTCCAAATGTCAAAAGCAACTGCCTTTACTACAGGTGGACTTCAATCAAGATGTAGAAACATCACAAAAATGATCAAGAAAAATGGGTGCCTCCCAGGGCTAAATTTCTAGCACATGGTCCAGATACTTATGTCCATGCATAATTTAGGTTTTTCGTTTTTTAACACATGTGCTAACATTTCTAATTATTCAGAACCTTTGCTATGACACTGAGACTGGGCACAGTGGCTTCCATAATTTTTGGAGATGGGAGAAACGTCCAGAATGTAAGCTTTCACTGCAGTGCTCCACCAATCTGGGCTTTTTGGCAGAGTGGCCAAAAATAAGCCCTTCCTCAGTGAAAGAAAGCCAGCTTGGAGTTTGCAAAAAAAGCACCTAAAGGACTCTCGGACTATGAGAATCAAGATTCTCTGCTCTAATGAAACCAAGAATGAAACCTTAATTCTAATTGTCAGGCACTGCTTGTCACCTGCTTATCACCTGCTCAATACCGTTCCAACAGTGCAGTATGGTGGTGGAAGCATCATGCTGCAAGGGTATTTTTCAGCAGCTGGGACAGGGAGACTGGTGAGGGTTGAGGAAAAGCTGAATACTGTAGAGTACAGGGTACTCAAAGTACACCGTTCTTAATTAAAACGTGATCCAGGGTGCTCTGGACCTCAGACTGGGCGAAGGTTCACCTTCCAACATGACAATGACCCTAAGCACACAGGTAAGACAACACAGGAATGGCTTAGGGACAACTCTGTGAATGTTCTATAGTGGCTCAGCAAGAGTTCAACTGGGACCCAGTCGAATGTCTCTGAAGAGACCTGAAAATGGCTATCCACTGACGGTCCCCATCCAACATGACAGAGCTTGAGAGGATTTGCACAGAAGACTGGAGGCTGTAATCACTGCCAAAGGTGCTTCAACTAACCACTGAGTAGTGGGTCTGTATACTTATGTCAATGCAATATTTAAGTGTTTTCCTTTTTTAATAAATGAGCAGATATTTCAAACATTCCATTTTCACTTTGTTATTATGGGTTATTGAGTGCAGAATGATGGGAAAAACATGCATTTTTTTCATATTTTAGCACAAGACCCGTCCCCTACACAACAAAATGTGAATAAAGTAAAAAGGGTCTAAAGAGTTTCTGAATGCACTGAACTTACTGGTAACAATTATATGAAAATATTTGTACTTAACACAATAATAAATGCTTTCTGTTAAAATAGACATCATCAAATGGTTAGGGTTATGCCTTACAAAATTATCCATGCACAATCCCATATAACACATGAAGCGTATGTTGAAGATTGTAACAGTAGATTAGTCTGAGTTTGGATCACAGCTGGTTGAAGTTTCGGTATTTACCTTGCAATCTAAGCCATGATGTCCACTGCACAAGACCTACCACGTTTGCATGCTTAGCATCCCATTTAAAACAGCTGTAATCTAAATAAACAAGCAAAATTCAATAAAAGCAGAAGGAAAATACTGCACATAACTTGCTGTACATCTGCCTGCGTGCCTTTCAGGACTCCATTAAACCATCAGAGAACATGATATTGTTATCATATGCTTCATATGTTATCATCTCTTACATTTATTGGAATTATTAGCGCCAACTTCTGTGAGTGAAGAGAGTTTAAAAATAAAACATGAGTCTCATATAGATTACTGTATATTTGGCAATCTGCCTCAATGCAGATTAATCCATGAAATGAATTTACCTGTACCCAGCAACGTTTTAAGAAAATAAACATAAAACATTTCAAATTTGTCACATGCTGATATATACAAAAATATGTATATGTACAGTCAGGGCCGTCTTTAATATTGATTGGACCCTGGGCAAGAATTTACTTGGGCACCCTGGATCCCACCTTCCCACACCCTAGCATGCAATCACGTCCTCCACCACAACACACACACACACAAAAAAAATCCACACACCTCGCAGAGTAGAGAACTTTAATAATGATGAGTGGCCACTAGAGGTGTTCCTTGGCAGTAATGTAAATACTGCCTTTTTTGTCTGAAAAAGGCAGTGTTTACATTAAAAAAGCTCGCAGGAGACATGCTATAGACACCAGAACTACTACGTTAGCTGTTTTGGTTCTGGTGACTATAGTCTCCCTTTAATATAGAGGGGGGGAAAAGAATCAACATAAAAGTATCAAATAAAATGTTTTTTTTTTTTTACAATGTGCAGATAGTACTGTACTACTAACCCATCCATCCACCTCTACATACAGGGTAATACAGCGCCACATACCTCTTACATCCAGTGACGTCTCTTTGATGTAGATGTTTTCTTTCCTCATCTTCTCCTTTCAGACCTTCAAACCAGACCACAATTTTCCAGCCATTTCTCGTCTCTGCAGTTTGACAAACAAAATCTTTGTCTACTACTTTTCCATCATCCTCCAATCTTCTGGACAAATCATCCTACCACCCCCAATACTGTGCCGCTGTGCTCCCCAATACTATACTGCAGAAACAGATAAACCCCCTGATAATAGTAGTACCATGCAGATAGTTCCCTTCAATAATTATTGGCACACAGTGCCCTAAAATAACTGCGCCCAGCAAATAATGCCCCTGACACTAATAGTGTAAACATAACATCCCCCAAAAATAATTGTGGTCAGCTGATACTGTACCAAGGTGCCCCAACAGTAATAGTGGTCCCAAAAGTCCCACCAATGGGAATAATTCTCTGCTAGAGCACACATGGTAGTAATAGTGCTCCTACAGTGCCCCCAACATGTCCCCACTGTGCCCCAGAAGTAATAATGCTCTCATAGTGCCCATACTAGTAATCATGTTCCTCATATACCCCCAGTAGTAATAAAGCCCATCATAATGCTCCCCAGTAGTAATAATTCTCCTTATAATGTGCCAGTGCAAAAAATACTCAATTTTATTGCCCCCAGTTGAGCTAATGTCCCCATAGTGCCCCCATAATGTGCCAGTATAAAATACCACTATATAGTGCCCCCAGTAAATGCCCCCATAGTGCTCCTCTCCCCCCTTCTTCCTAGTGCCCCCCATAATGTACCAATATAAAATGCCCAATATATACAGTTGCAAGAAAAAGTATGTGAACCCTTTGGAATGATATTGATTTCTGCACAAATTGGTCATAAAATGTGATCTGATCTTCATCTAAGTCACAACAATAGACAATCACATTCTGCTTAAACTAATAACACACAAAGAATTAAATGTTACCATGTTTTTATTGAACACACCATGTAAACCTTCACAGTGCAGGTGGAAAAAGTATGTGAACCTTTCGATTTAATAACTGGTTGAACCTCCTTTGGCAGCAATAACTTCAACCAAACGTTTCCTGTAGTTGCAGATCAGACGTGCACAACGGTCAGGAGTATTTCTTGACCATTCCTCTTTACAGAACTGTTTCAGTTCAGCAATATTCTTGGGATGTCTGGTGTGAATCGCTTTCTTGAGGTCATGCCACAGCATCTCAATCGGGTTGAGGTCAGGACTCTAACTGGGCCACTCCAGAAGGCGTATTTTCTTCTGTTTAAGCCATTCTGTTGTTGATTTACTTCTATGCTTTGGGTCGTTGTCCTGTTGCAACACCCATCTTCTGTTGAGCTTCAGCTGGTGGACAGATGGCCTTAAGTTCTCCTGCAAAATGTCTTGATAAACTTGGGAATTCATTTTTCCTTCGATGATAGCAATCCGTCCAGGCCCTGACGCGGCAAAGCAGCCCCAAACCATGATGCCCCCACCACCATACGTCACAGTTGGGGTGAGGTTTTGATGTTGGTGTGCTGTGCCTCTTTTTCTCCACACATAGTGTTGTGTGTTTCTTCCAAACAACTCCACTTTGATTTCATCTGTCCACAAAATATTTTGCCAGTACTGCTGTGGAACATCCAGGTGCTCTTGTGCAAACTATAAACATGCAGCAATGTTTTTTTGGACAGCAGTGGTTTCCTCTGTGGTATCCTCCCATGAAATCCATTCTTGTTTAGTGTTTTACGTATCGTAGATTCGCTAACAGGGATGTTAGCATATGCCAGAGACATTTGTAAGTCTTTAGCTGACACTTTAGGATTCTTCTTCACCTTTCTGAGCAGTCTGCGCTGTGCTCTTGCAGTCATCTTTACAGGACGGCCACTCCTAGGGAGAGTAGCAGCAGTGCTGAACTTTCTCCA
This sequence comes from Bufo bufo, assembly GCF_905171765.1. Taxonomy (NCBI): domain Eukaryota; kingdom Metazoa; phylum Chordata; class Amphibia; order Anura; family Bufonidae; genus Bufo; species Bufo bufo. The sequence continues at coordinate 599,827,647 of NC_053390.1, read as the reverse complement.
TTTATAGACAATTTGTCTTACCGTGGATTGATGAACAGCAAGGCTTTTGGAGATACTTTTATAATCCTTTCCAGCTTTATGCAAGTCAACAATTCTTAATCGTAGGTCTTCTGAGAGCTCCTTTGTGCGAGGCATCATTCACATCAGGCAATGCTTCTTGTTAAAAGCAAACCCAGAACTGGTGTGTGTTTTTTATAGGGCAGGGCAGCTGTAACCAACACCTCCAATCTCATCTCATTGATTGGGCTCCAGTTGGCTGACACCTCACTCCAATTAGCTCTTGGAGATGTCATTAGTCTAGTGGTTTCACATACTTTTTCCCGCCTGCAATGTGAATGTTACCATGTTTTTATTGAAAAAAAACATGGTAACATTTAATTATTTGTGTGTTATTAGTTTAAGCAGACTGTGATTGTCTATTGTTGTGACTTAGATGAAGATCAGATCACATTTTATGACCATTTTGTGCAGAAATCCATATCATTCCAAAGGGTTCACATACTTTTTCTTGCAACTGTAGTGCCCCAGTAAATGCCCTTTCTTAGTGCCCCCCATAGATGTGCCCATAGTACTCCTCTCTCCCCTTCCCCATAGTAACCACCATAATGTGCCCCAGTATAAAATGCCCCTATACAGAGCCCCCCATATAAAATACCCCTTCTTTGTGGCCTCAGTAGAAGCCCCCATAGTGTTCCTCTCCCCCCTTCCCCCATATAAAATATCCCTTCTTTGTAGCCTCAGTAGATGCCCCCATAGTGCCTCCAGTAATGTGCCAGTAAGAAGTGCCCCCATAGATGCACCCATAGTGTCACCCAATAATGTGCCAGTAAAAAGTGCCACCAATAATGTGCCAATAACAAGTGCCCCCATAGATTCCCCCAATCATGTGCCAGTAACAAGTACCCCCATAGATGCCCCCCAATCATATGCCAATAACAAGTGCCCCCATAGATGCCCTCAATCATGTGCCAGTAACAGGTGCCCCCCATAGATGCCCCCCAATCATGTGTCAGTAACAGGTTCCCTCATAGATCCCCCCAATCATGTGTCAGTAACAGATGCCCTCCAATCATGTGCCAGTAGAAGTACCATATAAAAAAAATAAACACTTATACTTACCTCCATCAGGCTGGCAGCGATGCCCCCCAATTATGTGCCAGTAACAGGTGCCCCCATAGATGGCCCCCAATCATGTGCCAGTAACAGGTTCCCCCATAGATGCCCCCCAATCATGTGCCAGTAACAAGTGCGCCTATAGATGCCCCCCAATCATGTGCCAGTAACAAGTGTGCCTATAGATGCCCCCCAATCATGTGCCAGTAACAAGTACCCCCATAGATGCCTCCCAATCATGTGCCAGTAACAAGTACACCCCATAGATGCCCCCCAATCATGTGCCAGTAACAAGTGCCCCCATAGATGACCCCCAATCATGTGCCAGTAACAAGTGCCCCCATAGATTCCCCCAATCATGTGTCAGTAACAGGTGCCCCCATAGATGCCCCCCAATCATGTGCCAATAACAAGTGCCCCCATAGATGTCCCCCTTTCATGTGCCAATAACAAGTGCCCCCATAGATGCCCCCAATCATGTGCCAGTAACATGCCTAGTGCCTGCAGCCTATCAGAGGAACGGGAAAGGGAGATGCCTCTCCCTCCCCTGCTCCGCCGCAGCACTTCCATCTGTATCGCTGTCCTGAGGACAGCGATACAGATGACTATGGAGATGAGCGCTTCCACAATGGAAGTGCTCATCTCCTTGTGCCCTGCCGCCGCCCCCCACGTCACCAGTGGCCAGCAGGGCTCAAGAGGGCAGCTGCCTTGGGTCCCCCCAGGAGCAACTGGGCCCGGGGCAGCTGCCCCTTTTGCCCCACGTTAAAGACGGCCCTGTGTACAATAAGTGTTTCTAACAACATTAGCTATCAATTTTACCTTTTTTTGCGTTTTCATTTTTTGCTCCCTGCCTTCTTGGAGCCATAACCTTTTTATTTTTCCATTCACATAGCTGTATGAGGACTTGTTTTTTCCAGGACAAGTTGTACTTTTTAATAGCACCATTTAATATTGCACAGGATATAGTGGGAAGCTGCAAAAAAGTTCCAAATATGGTGGAATTATAAAAAAAAAATGCAATTCCGCCACAGTTTTATGGGTTTTGTTTTTACGGCATTCACTATGCGGTAAAACTGACTTGTGCTTTTCATTCTCTGAGTTAGTACGATTATAGTGATACCAGATTTGTATAGTTTTTCTTGCGTTTTAATGCAAAAAAAAAATATAAACCTCGAAAAAAAAAAATTAGGAACATGGGCAGTGTAATGAAGAGGAAGCAGCGCTCACATGGAGTTACGCCTCCTCTGCTAACAGCTGTTTGAAGAGGGTGCTGGGTGTCGGACCTCCGCTGATCAGATATTGATGACCTATCCTATCCTGCACATGCCCTTTAAGGCCCAAAACAGGCTGGTCACTATGGGGTTAAATAAAGTCACAGTTAAGAACCAATGCCCTCTGCTACTGAAATTGTTTGTCCTGCAAAACTTCACCAATGTAGATCTTCATGGCGCATATAACTTGGTTCGTATTAGGCCGACTGATGAACGGATAATAGCATTTAGATCATGCTATGGACATTATGGGGGATATATATAGACTGGCGGATCCATCCCTTGATCTCCCTGCTCTGGTGTGAGATGGCAGAAGCCTCCTAAAAATCAGGTGCATCTCTGCCCTGCTGTGTGCCAGAAACTGAAGCTGGCGTAGACTTCAGCTATAACTTCTGCCACTTTCTGCCAAAAGTTATAGTAAATGCAGCGGCGGTGCAAAATCACGCCCCCTTACACGAAGCCACACCCCCTGTTTCTTGGCACTTTAGAAAAGTGGCGAGAAGCTCAAAAAGTCACACATTATGGTGCACAGATGCCGTGTGCCATAATGCGTGACTGTTTAACGCCACAATTTTGGCGTAAAGTGATTGATAAATGTCCCCCTAAGAGTATTTGGTAATGTCAATCAGACTTTACAATGATCCTGCAACTTTTCAACATTTGAATAATGACATTTTCAGAGACTTGCTAGGTCAGTTTGTGATCATTTATCTGGATGATATAGTAAGATTCTCTAATTCTCTAGAAGAAGATCTGAATCATGTGAGAACTGTGCTTGAACATTTAAGAACACTGTTTATTACGTTGGAGAGATGTGAATTTCATTAAACAGAGATCCAGTTCTTGCGTTACATAATGTCCACCCTAGGATTACAAATGAACCCCAGAAAGATTCAAATACGGTAGTTACAGACTGGCCAGCTCCCAGAAATGTGTAGGATTTGCAAATTTCTACAGATATACTATCAAGAACTTTTCTGAAATAATCATGCCAATAATCGTGCTGCCGCTAGTGCACGCGTGCCCCCGGACTACCGCTATATGTTGTACTTTTATTCCGGCCGCCTCTCGCCATGTTTGCCGTGCTGCCGCTGTAACTCCGGCCCGCCCCCATTACAGTCGGGGCCGGAGCGGTATTCCGGGGGCACGAGTGCGCTAGTGGCAGCACGGATCCGACAGTCTGTTCACCCGCCGGAGCAGCCTGCCAGAGTTCCTTGCTGCTAGTGTGAAAGTACCCTAATAAAGAAAGGAATATTTTGTTTGGTCTTCTGATGCACAAGATGCTTTTAACTACCTGAAAACAAAGATGACAACAGCTCCTATACTGGTTCGCCCTAACTTGCCTTTATTGTGGAATTGGATGCCTCAGACTTTGCAATAATGGGTGTTCTATCTCAGAGAAAAGGGGCAAAAGATTTACTACATCCTTAAACTTTTCAGAAAAGAATTGATGTGAGCAACAAAGAACTTTTAGCCATTATTACTACTTTCTAGGAATGGAGACTTCATTTAGTTGTCAGCAAATAGTGGTTCTTATTGATCATCATAATATAGAATTTATCAGATCTGCCAAATCGTACAACGCCTGGTTCCTGAAATGGTAATGGCTGATGCTTTATCTAGACCATTCCCAATGACTCCTCTCCAGCAGCACTACCAGCAACTAATGTTCCGGAGCACAATTTTCTGTTGGTGATCAATTTCAGAGACCTGCTTCAAGATATAAAGAAAGCATATGAAACTGATCCTTTAACTTTCAGAAACAAAGTCAGAATAGCATTCACGTTCCAGAAACGGTGAGATTAAAAGTATTGAAATTGATTCATGACTCCAAGTTGGCATGTCAGTAGGGAATTCAGAAAACACAAGAATTTCTATCATAGTTGCTTTTGGCGGCACAGATATCAAAGGGATGTAAAGCAGTAGGTTTCCTCCTGTAATACCTGGGATTACTGCAGCATCTAGTCCACACCTAGTCCATCTTGTCCTTGGGGATCTATATCTATGGACTGCATTGTTGACTTACAAAAGGAGAAAATGCCATCTTGGTTGTGGTTAATTGGTTTACCAAAACAGCTCATTTTATTCCTTGCACTGGATTCTTTCTGCTAAAGAGACTGCAGATCTTATGATTCAGAATGCATTTCATCTCCATTGTAGTACCAGACAAAGTTGTCCTCTGATTATAGGTTGGAATTCAAGTCCAAAGTCTGGTTGGAATTTTCTGCAACACCAATTGACATTGATGTTTAGTGGAGAATTCTGGAATTATTATATTGAAAACTCCTCCATTGAAAGTAAGTATCCGTCCTAAATTCTCCTCAAAGAGACTTCAATTTCTGCTGTCTGACAGAATACAAGCTCCTCAAAGAATTGGAGATGCTAAACGAAATGTTAAGGATGGCTCAAAAGAAAGTAGCAAATCTTCTCTAACGTTCAAAGTGGGAGAAGATGTATGGCTTTCCACCAAGAACTGAAAATTGTTTGAGCCTATTTCAGTCGATGCAGTTTATACAAACATTGCTTCAAACAGCTGATCGGTCGAGGTGCCAGGTATCGGACCCCCGCTGATCAGATATAGATGAGGATAGGTCATCAATATTTATGGCTTACATAACCCCTTTAACCCCTTGGATACCGGATGTTTTTTAATTTTTGCATTTTCATTTTTCTTCCCTGTCTTCCTGGCGTCATAACTTTTTTTTTTCCATTCACATTGCTGCATGAGGGCTTGTTTTTTGCAGGACAAGTTGTAGTTTCTAATGCCACCATTTAATATGGCATACAATGTAGTGGAAAGTGGGAAAAAAAATTCAAATGTGGTGGAACTGGAAAAAAAACGCAATTCTGCCACAGTTTTATGGGTTTTGTCCTTACGGCGTTCTCGATGCAGAAAAACTGACCTGTGCTCTTCATTTTCTTGGTCAGTACGATTACAAGAATAACACATATGAGTAGGGTTTTTTTTGTGTTTTAATACTGAAAAAATAATGAAAACTTAGAAAAAACTATATTTTTTTACATTGCCATATTCTGACCACCATAACTTTTTTATAGTTACTGAGCTATGTGGGGGCTCGTTTTTTGCAGGATGATCTGTCGTTTTTATGAGTGTGTATTTTTTTATCACATTTTATTCAATTTTTAGGGGTAAGAGAAGCCATTTGGCGTATAAATATTTTTAGATTTTAGTATTTTATATTTTAGTATGGGCATTTCCAGATGTGGCAATGCCCATGATGTTTATATTTTCATTGTTTATGTATTTTTTTTTTATACTAGGGTAAAGGAGGTGATTTAAATGTTTATATAATTATTATTATTTTTTATGTTTTTTAACATTGTCACGCTTGACCATGGCATCTAAAGATTAAATGCCTGTGATCTGCATTATTTTCGGTCTCAAACATGACATGATCTGGGGTCTCTGCTGTTTGAAACGGATATGGCTCCCACTGCATGCGCAAGTGAGCGCCATGTTTAAAGACCCTCATGTATGACTGGGAGCCTAAGGGGATAAGCTATGCTGTTTCCCACTAAGCCTTGATAGGTTTGACAGTAAATCTCACCCTATCAAAGCAAAGCACAAAAATTGCATAAAAACACATTTAATAAATGTGGTGCAAATCATGTACGCTACTTTGTCGGGTTGTTTTTGCAAAAATTAAGCCACAGTTCTGGCACATGTAGCTTAGTATTGTTTACTTTTGGGGGCAAAAACTGTCCTCGTCATGTGATCTGATTACTGTAAATGAGCAATATTATTAAAGGGGTATTCAGTACCTAGATATTAATGATCTATCCTCAAGTCTGACAGCCGGCCCCCCACCAATCAGCTGTTTCGGGCAGCTGCTGAAGCAAGAAACAATACAGTAAATGGAGCTGGAAGCGCAAGGCCCGCTCCACTGTGTAGTGACCGTTCCAGGTTACGTAAGTTGAGCCCCTATTCAAGGAAAGAGAGCTGAGCTGCAGTGCATCAGTGTAAACCTTCTGTCCGCTGCATAGTTTCCCCCTTCTGGTGACCCAAAACAGGATAGGTCATCAATATCTAAGGCATGGAAAACCTCTTTAAAGGGGTTTTCCACTTTGGACAATCTCTAGGAAATGAAGCATTAACAGTGCCCATTCAAATAAACTAGTTGTGTAAGTAATATAGTTTATTCACATTTAGGTTGTGTTGACATCTGTGTTAGAGGTTTCATTAGAAGCCTCTGCTGCAGATTCCACTGAATTGCTAAAGAAATAGCGCAGCAAGCAGCCGGTAAAATGACAGACACCATGATGGGATGGTAATGGTCTGAAGGGTATGTCATGTGATGGATCCAGCACTGCCACCATTTTCATTTATCTCTTCCTATGTTGGAACACAAAAACAGAAATGCAAACACAGATGTATCCCAATCAGCATGTCTTCATTATGACAGCAGAGAATATATTGTATACCCTGTATAAGCCCTCAGCAAATGCAAACACACTGCTGTGATTTTTATTCTGTTTCTTCAAATAATTCCATTCTACAGCTGTGAATATAGTTTAGGGTATGAACAAGGTTTGTAGAATCCATGTACTTGCTGCAGATACAATCCTATTCAGACATATGGAATTGAGTTTTCAGCCACAGAAATTTCTGCCGTGAAACTCCCGCATGTGACTACACTCTTAGAAAATGTCGCTGCTGACACCTATCTTCCCTAATTCACTCATCAGTCATGCCAGGGAACTGACTGACCTAAGCCACATTATGTTGGTGGCAGATCCTGCCTAAATCCGTGACATCCATCATTACCTCTAGTGTTATCAATGCCATGGTGCATTGCTGCATTCTGTATTCCTTTAATGGTTTTAATTTAGTACTGTATTACCAAAATAAGTAATGAAAAAACATAGAAAACTGTGACATTGCTCAAGACATCTCAAAAATTTTATTACAGATGCAGCTTGAAATATTTATTTAATCAGGAAATAAAAGGTATGCGGCAGCATACATATCTGCATTAAAGGAACACTAAACCTAAAGTCTATTCATAAAGTACAATGTGATCAAATATCCTTTGACTATGGTGTTCTTTAATTGAATTAGTGCCAGAACAATGTCTACCCCATGATCACTACTTTATGTAGTGCCAGAAAAATGTCTACCCCATGATCACTACTTTATGTAGTACCAGAGCAATGTCTATCCCATGACCACTACTTTATGTAGTACCATAAAAATGTCTACCCCATGATCACTACTTTATTTTGTACCAGAGAAATGTCTACCCCATGACCACTACTTTATGTAGTGCCAGAAAAATGTCTACCCCATGATCACTACTTTATGTAGTACCAGAAAAATGTCTACCCCATGATCACTACTTTATTTAGTACCAGAACAATGTCTACCCCATGATCACTACTTTATGTAGTACCAGAAAAATGTCTACCCCATGATCACTACTTTATTTAGTACCAGAACAATGTCTACCCCATGACCACTACTTTATGTAGTGCCAGAAAAATGACTACCCCATGATCACTACTTTATGTAGTACCAGAACAATGTCTACCCCATGATCACTACTTTATGTAGTGCCAGAAAAATGTCTACCCTATGATCACTACTTTATTTAGTACCAGAACAATGCCTACCCCATGATCACTACTTTATGTAGTACCAGAAAAATGTCTACCAAATGATCACTACTTTATGTAGTACCAGAAAAATGTCTACATCCTGATCACTACTTTATGTAGTGCCAGAAAAATGTCTACTCCATGATCACTACTTTATGTAGTACCAGAAAAATGTCTACATCCTGATCACTACTCATGGGGTAGACATGGGATAGACATTATCTCAAATATATCCAGTTCTGAGGACTTCCAGTAACATTTATATTGTAAATCATATTGTAAGCTTAGGACTTTAGGTTTAGTGCACCTTCACATGGTGAAATACAATTGTATTGAAGGCTTATCTTATGGTCAGTGTCAGGGGCGGATTAATTGTATCACAGGTCGGGGGCTGTTTACCCATTCTATACTCAACCCTCCCTCCCTGACACTCTCCCCCCTCAGGAAGTGAGGGATGCTCTCCTTCCTTGTAATGGGCGTTTGGGTGACAATGGGCCTACAGGGATTTCGGACCTGGAGCTGTCACCTTAAACATCCCTGTTATGATCCGCCTTTGGTCAGTGTCCTTTGTACTTACATCTATAATTGTGGACTATATTAACAGCAGCTCTAGACACAGTAGAAATGGTTCATTGTTATCACAATGAACATCTCCAGTGCATTTGCCATTGTGACCTTTTCAGCAGAAATAGACAATATGTACATTAATGGAAACATGAACGTCTAACTTCACTATGGGTGTATCTTACATAACACTAGTCATGTTTCAGGACAAGCTATCTGTAAAACAAATGGGTTTAAAAAAAAAAACTTGTCATGTTCAGCACTTACTGGGATAATGACATCACAATAATCCAGATAACGGTTTATTTGACAAACCAGCCATTTTGGCAATGTTACAGTCTTCATCCACATACCCCCCATGCCCATTTCCAGGTATTTTTGAAGGATGATTCTCTGCAAATTATATTCCAGTTCAAAAAAGAATAAGAAAAGAGGATCCACTCTAGCCTGTATTGTAGAATCCATTGTGATTTGCTCGTATTCAGGATCTTTTTCCAAGCTTTATTAGTTTATACATGATCCGGTGTTTGGGCCGCGCTCCATAGACCAATAACTTGTCCATTCTCCAATTTCTCAGGCTCACTGGACACTGCACAAAGACAAGAATGCTGATAAGTCACAGCACTTACATATAATATTAGCAGAACTCCAATTATTGCAGAAACATTTTTGTAGTCAGTATACTTCAGGAGGATGAAGCATTCATGACAGAATGGTGATTAGAAGTAGTAAGGGCACATGACTGACCTATATTATAAAGAAAAAAAAACATATTTTCAGAATACAGGAGTGCAAGAATTATTAGGCAAGTTGTATTTTTGAGGATTCATTTTATTATTGAACAACAACCATGTTCTCAATGAACCCAAAAAACTCATTAATATCAAAGCTGAATATTTTTGAAGTAGTTTTTAGTTTGTTTTTAGTTTTAGCTATTTTAGGGGATATCTGTGTGTGCAGGTGACTATTACTGTGCATAATTATTAGGCAACTTAACAAAAAACAAATATATACCCATTTAAATTATTTATTTTACCAGTGAAACCAATATACATCTCAACATTCACAAATATACATTTCTGACATTCTAAAACAAAACAAAAACAAATCAGTGACCAATATAGCCACCTTTCTTTGCAAGGACACTCAAAAGCCTGCCATCCATGGATTCTGTCAGTGTTTTGATCTGTTCACCATCAACATTGCGTGCAGCAGCAACCACAGCCTCCCAGACACTGTTCAGAGAGGTGTACTGTTTTCCCTCCTTGTAAATCTCACATTTGATGATGGACCACAGGTTCTCAATGGGGTTCAGATCAGGTGAACAAGGAGGCCATGTCATTAGATTTTCTTCTTTTATACCCTTTCTTGCCAGCCACGCTGTGGAGTACTTGGGACGCGTGTGATGGAGCATTGTCCTGCATGAAAAATCATGTTTTTCTTGAAGGATGCAGACTTCTTCCTGTACCACTGCTTGAAGAAGGTGTCTTCCAGAAACTGGCAGTAGGACTGGGAGTTGAGATTGACTCCATCCGTCACCCGAAAAGGCCCCACAAGCTCATCTTTGATGATACCAGCCCAAACCAGTACTCCACCTCCACCTTGCTGGCGTCTGAGTCGGACTGGAGCTCTCTGCCCTTTACCAATCCAGCCACGGGCCCATCTATCTGGCCCATCAAGACTCACTCTCATTTTCATCAGTCCATAAACCTTAGAAAAATCAGTCTTGAGATATTTCTTGGCCCAGTCTTGACGTTTCAGCTTGTGTGTCTTGTTCAGTGGTGGTCGTCTTTCATCCTTTCTTACCTTGGCCATGTGAGTATTGCACACCTTGTGCTTTTGGGCACTCCAGTGATGTTGAAGCTCTGAAATATGTCCAAACTGGTGGCAAGTGGCATCTTGGCAGCTGCACGCTTGACTTTTCTCAGTTCATGCGCAGTTATTTTGCGCCTTGGTTTTTCCACACGCTTCTTGCGACCCTGTTGACTATTTGAATGAAACGCTTGATTGTTCGATGATCACGCTTCAGAAGCTTTGCAATTTTAAGAGTGCTGCATCCCTCTGCAAGATATCTCACTATTTTTGACTTTTCTGAGCCTGTCAAGTCCTTCTTTTGACCCATTTTGCCAAAGGAAAGGAAGTTGCCTAATAATATGCACACCTAATATAGGGTGTTGATGTCATTTAGACCACACCCCTTCTCATTACAGAGATGCACATCACCTAATATGCTTAATTGGTAGTAGGCTTTCGAGCCTATACAGCTTGGAGTAAGACAACATGCATGAAGAGGATGATGATGTGGTCAAAATACTCATTTGCCTAATAATTCTGCACTCCCTGTAGAAAAAAGTGACATAACTTCAACGAAAGTAGAATTTTGTATAACATAGCCTTATCTAATATACTGTAACATTTGATCTACTTTATTATATATTAAAGTGTTTAATGTTTTATGTCTAGCATTTACTTTTTTGCATGTAATGTATCATATAACTATTATTAATTTTTGAAATAGGTTGGTGGTTGGCTCACACCTGGGTGGCTATGAACGGGTGCTGCTAACTCACGACTTGGGTGCCCGGACCCAAAGAAAAGGTGAATAATGGGAAAAGAGGAGTGAGCACTCACACCATCTGGACCATAGGGTATATTTATTGAATAGGACCAGTTGTGTCCAATATATCATTCATATATAAACACTCAAATACAATAAAACTTAATAAAACTAGTAGTTGGTACCAACACATAAAATTACACTGGTAACCGGTGAGTGTGCAATCCTTGTGCCATTAATGTTCAAAATTGGCACTTTGCACCGCCTAGGATTTTGCAGTAGATAAACCACTATTGGTATTAGTGATACCGCAAACCGCGGTCGGAAATTGGAATGTCCAGAAGAGGAAATCCATGTAGCACCAAATAATATTCAAGTCTCCTTGTGCATATGAACATATATTCCAGCGGAAAAGTCTCTCCAAGGTTAGTTTTGTATAACCGCCAAGGACTATAGGTTTCACGCCACTTTGTGCTACTTTAGCAATTCAAGTTCCTACCTGGTTCCAAGTTGTCCCCCGCTAAGCCGTCCTTCCACGAGGAGCGAGTGATGCCGGCCGCTACGGCGTCTCACGTCGCAAGTCTCGGGTTGCTGACGTCACTGTATCGCGGGATTACGGGATTCAGCAGGCAGGAAAAATATTTAGTCAGTGGAACCTGTAGTTGTATCCTGTATCCTGAAGCAGTGTAAGTAATAATGGGTTTCCTTATCGCATGGCCATGCAATATCTTTACGAAATATTTTTCCTGCCTGCTGAATCCCGTAATCCCGCGATACAGTGACGTCAGCAACCCGAGACTTGCGACGTGAGACGCCGTAGCGGCCGGCATCACTCGCTCCTCGTGGAAGGACGGCTTAGCGGGGGACAACTTGGAACCAGGTAGGAACTTGAATTGCTAAAGTAGCACAAAGTGGCGTGAAACCTATAGTCCTTGGCGGTTATACAAAACTAACCTTGGAGAGACTTTTCCGCTGGAATATATGTTCATATGCACAAGGAGACTTGAATATTAATTTGGTGCTACAGGGATTTCCTCTTCTGGACATTCCAATTTCCGACCGCGGTTTGCGGTATCACTAATACCAATAGTGGTTTATCTACTGCAAAATCCTAGGCGGTGCAAAGTGCCAATTTTGAACATTAATAGCACAAGGATTGCACACTCACCGGTTACCAGTGTAATTTTATGTGTTGGTACCAACTACTAGTTTTATTAAGTTTTATTGTATTTGAGTGTTTATATATGAATGATATATTGGACACAACTGGTCCTATTCAATAAATATACCCTATGGTCCAGATGGTGTGAGTGCTCACTCCTCTTTTCCCATTATTATTAATTTTTTGTTTCTTATATAGTGGCAAGATTTACCATAGCACTGCATATAAATTGCACATATACTAAGTGGCGTGCTAAGTGGGGGGTTCGGTCCGCCCCGGGTGCCCACTCTCAGGGGGGTACCAGAGCCCAGAAGCAATGAGTGCTTCCATCAAAACAGATGGAAGCACTCATTGCTGGAGCGCCGGGAGCTGCGGTCCTGTCACTGAGCTTTCCATGCTCCGTCTCTCCCTCTCTGAATAGTGAAGAAGGAAGCCTTCTGATACCTGCTCCATCATTTAGCCTGCAGGTACAGATCGCGCTGCCGGCCTGTGTGCGAGGAGCCTGCAGCCCGGGAATCTGCCTTTGCCTCTCCCATACAGTGCTGCAGAGCGATCTGTGTCTGCAGGGGAGAGAGGACTGTAAGCTTCAGGAACAGGACAAGGTGAGTAGTTACTCATTTATTTATTTTTTAACACAGAGGGGACACAGAGAGCTTTACTACTGTGAAGGGGGCACAATGGGCATTTATATTATGGAGGGGGCACAGAGGGCATTACTAATACAAAGGGGGTACAGAGGGCATTACTGCTACAAAGGGGCACAGAAGGCATTTCTACTACAAAGGGGCACAGAGGGTATTACTACTATTAAGGGGGCACAATGGGCATAATTACTGCGTAGGGGCACAATGGGCATTACTACTATGAAGGGGGCACAATGGGCATTATTACTATGAAGGAGGCACAATGGGCACCATTACTATGAAGGGGGCACAATGGGAATTACTACAATGAAGGGGGCACAATGGGCATTACTATTAAGGGGGCACAATGGGCATTATTACTATGAAGGGGGCACAGAGGGCATTACAACTATGAAGGGGGCACAATGGGTCTTACTACTATGAAGGGGGCACAATGGGCATTTATATTAAGGGGGCACAGTGAGCATAATTACTGCGTAGAGGGTCACAATGGGCATTACTACTATGTAGGGGGAACAATGGACATTATTATTATGAAGGGGGACAATGGGCATTACTATTAAGGGGGCACAATGGGCATTATTACTATGAAGGGGCACAATGGGCATTACTACTGTGAAGGGGGCACAATGGGCATTATTACTATGAAGGGGGCACAATGGGCATTATTACTATGAATGGGGAAAAATGGGCATTATTACTATGAGGAGGCACAATGGGAACCATTACTATGAAGGGGGCACAATCGGCATTACTACTGCTAAAAAGAGCACAAAAGGCATTTCTACTACAAAGGGGCACAGAGGGAATTACTACTATTAAGGGGGCATAATGGGCATAATTACTGCGTAGGGGGCACAATGGGCATTACTACTATGAAGGAGGCACAATGGGCACCATTACTATGAAGGGGGCACCATGGGCATTACTACAATGAAGGGGGCACAATGGGCATTACTATTAAGGGGGCACAATGGGCATTATTACTATGAAGGGGGCACAATGGAGAATATTACTATGAAGGGGGCACAGAGGGCATTACAACTATGAAGGGAGCACAATGGGTATTACTACTATGAAGGAGGCACAATGGGCATTTATATTAAGGGGATACAGTGGGCATAATTACTGCGTAGGGGTCACAATGGGCATTACTACTATGTAGGGCGAACAATGGACATTGTTATTATGAAGGGGGCACAATGGGCATTATTACTATGAAGGGGGAACAATGGGCATTATTACTATGAATGGGGCACAATGGGCATTACTACTGTGAAAGGGGCACACTGGGCATTACGACTATGAAGGGGCACAGATGGCATTACTACTGTGAAGAGGCATAACTGTTATGGGTTTTGGGCACAGTGAGGGCATAACTACTCTGAAGGGGCACAGAGAGGGCATTACTACTGTGAAGGGGCACAAAGAGGGCATTACAACTGTAAAGCGGCACAAATAGGGCATTACTACTGTGAAAGGGGCACAGAGAGGGCATAACTATTGTGAGGGGTGCAAAATCAGGGCATACTACTGTCAAGGGGCACAGTAAAGGGATAAGTACTTTAAGAGGGCAAAATGTGGGCATAACTACTGTAAAAATTGTACAATTGTACAATGAGGGCATAAATACTGTGAGGGGGCACAGTGTGGGCATAACTACTGTGAGGGTAGTAAAGTATTGGGGGGTTACCATAGAAAGGACCCACCCTGGGTGCCAAACACCTTAGGCACGCCACTGCATATACTACAACCAATTTCATAGAAGCCAAGTAGTTATGAAATATATGCACTCTTCTGCCTTGTTTTTTTCCCAGCACATTCCATAGATGCTCAATCTGACTGAGACCTGGGAATATGAAGTCCAAGTCAACAACTTGATCTCTGTCGTGTGCTTCACACCTTTTCTGAACAAATTTTGCAGTGTGGCAGGGTGCATTATCTGCTAGAACATGCCACTGCCATTAGGAAATACCACTGCCATGAAGGGATATACTAGGCCTACGACAGAGGACAGAGCATCACCCCTGCCCCTGCTGGGTTGTCTTCTTGGTGCCAAGTAAGCAACATATCCATTCATCTACATGATGTAATAGAAAACATTATTCTTTAAACACAGGACACCTTCTTTCTATTGCTTCATGGTCCAGTTCTGATGCTCACTGCAGGCACTTTTGGTGGTGGACAGTAGACAGCATGGGAGTTATGACACCTTTCCATCATAGCTAGCAGTACATTTTTATCAGTCTTTTCTCCACATGCACAGCAATGAGCCTTGGGCGTCCACTACCCTGTTGCCAGTTCACTGGCCATCCTTCCTTGGACCACTTTTATTAGGTATTGGGCACTACTGCACACCCAGAACATCCTACAAGACCGGCCATCTTGGAGAAGCTCTGACCCATTCATCTAGCAATCAAAATTTTCCCCTTAGCCAAGGTCATCCAGGTCCTTATGCTTGCCATTTTCTCTGCTTCCAACATAACTTCAGGAACTGACTGTTCAACTTGGTGCTTAATATATCCCACCGTCAATGTTATTCACTTCACCTGTCAGTGGTTTTAATGCTATGGCTGATCTGTGTATATATATATATATATATATATATATATATTTTTTTTTTTTTTTTTTTTTTTTTCTTTTTATGACTTTGTATGATTTTATACTGCCTCAATGTAAGAGACAAAGTGAGCAGAAGACTCATGTTCTATTGCTGCAGACTAACACAGAAGCTTTAGAAGCAATAAGAAAACTGACCTCAGATACAAAAAGACATTTCATTGCTCTGCCTCCCTAAATGTCACTATGATTTCATATGCCTTTTGTGTACAATTTTTATTAATGGTAAGAAAACATACGTGTGCCAGTAAATCCTCTAGAGGAAAATGAAAATGATCAAGGCATGGTAAATAAGTTAATATGGGGACCTGTGTCCCGGTTACACAATGAATATACACTGGTCTACTGTACTGTGGATCCAGGCCCTTTTTATTCTCTCCCCATAGTCTCCAGCTGACATTTACATTCCTGCCACCTATAGTTTATACAGAGATGTTATACAGTGATATGTGTATCTTGTGGCAGCTGCATGACAGCACAATTATATGTTCGTTTGCGTTATTAATATATACATCATGGAATGTATTATTCAAATAAATGGAATGGAAAAATGAGTTATCGTACTGTGTTATGGATTTTTATTAGCCCTGTGTTTGTTCTAAGAAAAGGCTTCAAAATCCATCATATGAACAAAGCTTCAGATTGTAATTCTGTATAGAAGAGGCTTGTGAAAATCTTTATCTTTTAAAACACATATATCAAATGATTTCTTTATGATGACAATTTAAATAACAACAGATTTCAAGTCAATTTCCTCCTATAGGAACCTATGCAATTGATTGCATTTATAGAAAAAGAGAATTTGGGCTACTCTAGACCGATCGTTTAAAAAAACTTTCATAGGCTACATCCACGTTAGCATTTACAATTCTGGTATTCTGTTCTGACAAATGAACTACAGGGTAGCTGGCGGTGTAGTGATACAGTTGCGTCTCAATAAATTAGAATATCATTGAAAAGTTAATTTATTTCAATAATTCAATTCAAAAAGGGAAACATATATATTCATAGATTCATTACACACAGAGTGATCTATTTCAAATGTTTATTTCTTTTAATGTTGATGATTATGGCCTATAGCTAATGAAAACCTAAAAGTTAGTAGCTCAAAAAATTAGAATATTATATAAGATCAATTAAAAAACTGATCTTTAATCCAGAAATGTTGGCCTACTGAAAAGTATGTAGCGTATATCCTTTTGCATTAATTACCGCATTAATGCAGTGTGGCATGCAGGCAATCAGCCTGTAGTACTGCTGAGGTGTTATGCTTAGGTTGCTTTGATAGTGGCCTTCTACTTGTCTGCATTGTAGACTCTCTATAGGCTTTTGGTCAGATGAGTTTTCTGGCAAATAAAGCACAGTGATACCATGGTTATTAAACCAGGTATTGGTACATTTGGCAATGTGGGCAGGTGCCAAGTCCTGCTGGTAAATTAAATCAGCATCTCCATAAAGCTTGTCAGTGGAGGGAAGCATGAAGTGCTCTAAAATTTCCTGCTAGACTACCACACTGACTTTGGACTTGATATAACACAGTGGACCAACACCAGCAGATGACATGGCTCCCCAAACCATCACTGACCGTGGAAACTTCACATTGGACCTCAAGCAACTTGGATTGTGTGTCTCTCCACTCTTCCTCTAGACTCTGGAACCTTGACATCCAAATGAAATGCAAAATGTACTTTCATCTGAAAACAGGACAGTGGACCACTAAGCAACAGTCCAATCCTTTTTCTCCTTAGCCCAGTTAAGACGCTTCTGACATTGACGTTAACTCTGGGTGAGTGGCTCGACACAAGAAATGTAACAGTTCTAGCCCATATCTTGGATATGTCTGTGTGTGGTGGCTCTTGAAGCAGTGACTCCAGCCGCAATGTGCTCCTTGTGAATCTCCCCCAAATTCTTGAATAACCCTTTCTTGACAAGGTTGTGGTTATCACTGTTGCTTGTGCACTCTGAACAGCCAGCTTCTTTAACAATGACTTTTTGTAACTTTCCTTCCTTGTGAAGGGTGTCAATGACTGTCTTCTGGACAACTGTCAAGTCAGCAGTCTTCCCCCTGATTGCGTAGCCTACTGAACCAGACTGAGGGATCATTTAAAGGATTAGGAAACCTTTGCAGGTGTTTTGTGTTGATCAGCTGTTTGAAGTGTGACATCATGAGTCTGCAACATTTAACTTTTTCACAATATTCTAATTTTCAGAGATATTGACATTTGGGTTTTCATTAGCTGCAAGCTATAATCATTATGTCAAGCTCTAATGTGGGAGGGAAACCCCACACAAAACATAGGAGGGAAAGGAAATAAGGCATGAAAACTAGGGAAGATAAATAGACACCTAAACCCTAACCAAAGCCCTGACTGACTACCAGTATGCTATAAGAAAATTTAGACTAGCACATTCATATACATAGCCACAGGTGCATATCCATCAAGCAAACATGGTTGATAAAAAAATGGCTGCGCAACTTTACACATACAAACAATAGAGCTGAGAAATGGGGATCATTCTAAATTAAAGTGGTATTATACCTACTATAAATGGAAAAATGGAAGCTCTTAGTGCACATTTTTGATCAAACCACTTTAATTTCGAATGATCCCCATTTCTCAGCTCTATTGTTTGTATGTGTAAAGTTGTGCAGCCATTTTTTTTTATCAACCATGTTTGCTTGATGGATATGCACTTGTGACTATGTATATGAATGTGCTAGTCTACATTTTCTTGTAGTATATATTGAGGGTAGCACCTCTTTTAGACTGAGCAGCGCCCATCTGCCTAGGGCTTCTGAGCAGAGTACAAATGTAGCTGGTTCCTACATTGCCCTGAAAATGTAGGCTCAGGTAAGTCCAAGAGAGGTGGAATGTTAGTGTTAGGTACCCATCTGCAGAAGCCACCTTGACGTCTGGTAGATGGGCCCGACACACGTTTGATCAAAAATGTTCGCTAACAGCTTTCATTTTTCCATTTATAGCAGGTATTATACCACTTTAATTTAGAATGATCCGCTGTTCTCAGCTCTATTGTTTGTATGTGTAAAGTTGTGCAGCCATTTTTTTTATCAACCATGACTACCAGTATGAACAGACCCTAAAGGTAGGTGAGTTCATACACAGGAATACCTAAAGTCCTATCTAACCCTAAAGGGCCCTGTTACTAATGACAGGAATGAGACAACCCGTTCCTCCAAAAGGAACGATGAATGGGAGTCTCCCTGAGGCCTAAGACAAAATAACAAGGAAATGCAACACACAGAAAAGTCTAAATAAAGTACAAAAGGGAAAAGTAACATTTAACTTCCAAGAAGCTATGGCAGCACAAGGAACTCAGCCAAGATCCAAACACCAGCTATCCACAGGTCCAACTGATGCTATAAACCGCACAACATTGTGACCACAACAGCAACACCTGGAGGTTAAGGGTGTGGCCAGTACCAGAAACAACACAGACGCCTATTGATCCACAAGGTAAACATGTCAAATTAAACCATGTGTTGCCAGTCTCAAAGATCTCCTGCCACTCACTATCGCCAGGATGTTCGTATGTCTCGGTACGTCCGTGACACATTAACACTAAAAGAAATTAACACTTGAAATAGATCATTCTGTGTGTAATGAATGTATGTAATTTTAGGAGTTTCACTTCTTGAATTGAATTACTGAAATAAATTTACTTTTCTATGATATTCTAATTTATTAAAATGCGCCTGTATGTCCAAGGTTTTGATCAGTGCTGAGACTATGTCCTTTTTGTCTCTGATTGGCTCTTTTTGGCTCGCCTCGAAGGGGGGAATGAGCAGTGTTGGGGTTCATAGAAAGCCTATGGCAGCCTGCACCCAGACCCCCACAGATTAAAACTTCTGACATGTCACTATGACATGATGTTTTTTACAATGATAGATGCACTTGAAAATAAGTATATATTGTAGTATATATTGTAGAAGTATATACTTGAATAGAAGTAATTATGGAAAGGCAGTGGGAGCCATTATGTCGAATGTGTGTTATCTAAAATAGCAGTTTTCACTTCATTGAGTGTGGATTTTTAAAACCTATCAATAAATAGTAATTATGAATACAAGAGGATCACATGTCGGTTTTTGTGAGATACTGCATTGAATAACTGAGGCCAGATACCAATAGGTGGTGAAACATTTACCCATTATCAGACCCCGCATGTGTTACCAGTGATACCTGACAGATTGTCTAGCTATAGTTGATTAAAGGGGTTTTCCGGATTATTAAACTCTGTATGTGCTACCAGTGATACCTGACAGATTGTCTAGCTATAGTTGATTAAAGAGTTTTTTTCCGGACACATAGTTTAAAAAGAAAAAGCAACAAAGCATCATTACTCACCTCCACTGCTCCCTTGGCACTGCCATCCAAAGCTGTCAGGAAAAGCTCATTCAAACAGTTACGGTGATTGGCTAGGTGCTCCTTTCCTGGCATTTTTAGCATGTCAAGCTGGGACAGGAAGTGGAAAGCAGGGGGGATCGGCAGAACTTCAGAGGTGAGGGATCACTGGAGGTGAGTAATGCTTCGTCATTATTTTTAACCCTTTCTGACCTTTTTTATTACCTGCCTGGAAACCCTTTAAGATTACCCTGCACTTTTTTATAAAAGTGGATGGATCCACAAATATGTTTAAACAGTACCAGACCTTCAAGCGTGGTGGGATACAAGTATGCAGTCATAAAAAGACAAAACCAGTACAGCATCCCATTTTAACCCCTTAAGGGTTATGTACGGTGGAAGTCCGGTCCCCAAACATGGCACCCGCTCACTCGTGCTGCGAGCGCCATAGCCGCAGGGTTTCTGCTATTTTAAATAACAGAGACCTGCGACACATGTATGCGATCAGCCATAAGGCTGATCGCATACATTTTACCCTTCAGATGCCGTGATCAAATGTGATCATGGCATCTGATCAGTCCGGAAGCGGAAGTCGAGCGCTTCCGCTCCGGTAACAGCGTTCCCCGACTGAGATCAGGGAACCTGTTACATCGCTGAAATACATCGAAGCCTCAAGCAGGCTTCGGTGTCTATTTCAGGAATATACCAATACAGGCCACTAGGTGGCAGCATTATATTGTTATATTCCAAATTAAGTGTTCAATGATGGCTATATAGCCATCAAAGAACACAATTGGCAATCTAACAATTGCCAGTTATTGTCACCGAAGGTGACTTAAAAAAAGT